>NC_143192.1:6190000-7390000 GCF_051530095.1 Phoenix dactylifera | reverse complement strand
AGTGTAGTTTGTTAGGAATCCTAGTGAGCCTATGATTTGAGCATATAGGCTTTGAAGGACAGGAGTTCCTATGTTCTTCTTAAGATGAGTAGAGGGATCAAATGGAGTAAAGACAGGCTGACAATCGGAATAATTAAATTTATTAAGTATCTTGTCAACATAATGACTTTGGGATAAGTCAATACTTTTTGCACTTCTAATTATTTTGGTATTTAAAATTAAGTCAGCTTGTCCCAAGTCTTTCATATCAAACTTATGACTTAAAAATTATTTTACTTCATCAATTATCTGAAGATCTGTCCCAAAGATCAGTATATCATCTACATAAAGGCACAAGATCACAAATTTGTGTCCAACTCTCTTATGATATACACATTCGTCTGTGCTATTGATTTCAAATCCAAATGTCATTATGGTTTCATCAAATTTCAAGTGCCATTGCTTGGGTGCTTGTTTAAGACCATAGAGAGATCTGACTAGTCTACAAACTTTATTTTCTTGGCCTGAGGTTTTAAATCCCTCTGGCTGGTCCATATAAATTTCTTCATTTAAGTCTCCATTTAGAAAAGCTGTCTTGACATCCATCTGATGAATCACTAATCTATGAATGGAGGCTAATGCTATAAGGACCCTAATAGTAGTTATCCTAGCTACAGGTGCATAAACATCAAAGAAATCTACCCCAGGTCTCTGAGTAAAGCCCTTGGCAACTAATCTAGCCTTAAATTTATCTACAGAGCCATCAGGCCTAAGTTTCTTCTTAAAGATCCATTTGCATCCTATTGTTTTACAACCAGGAGGAAGATCAGTCAATTCCCAAGTATGGTTTTGGATAATTGATTGCATCTCATTGTCCACAGCTTCTCTCCAAAAAGGTGAATCCAAAGATTTCATTGCGTCCTCAAAGGTAGTTGGAGAGTCTTCTATTAGGAAGGTATAAAAATCATCTCCAAATGTTTTCTCTACCCTGGATCTTTTACTCCTCCTAGGTTCTGCTTCTACTTCTATTTCTCTTGTCCTTATTCTACTAGAGCTACTAGCTATACCGCTATCTACTCTAGTCTTAAGTGGAAAGGTGTCTTCAAAATATGTTGCATCTCTAGCTTCTATGATAGTGTTGTTACTAATATCATTTACTTCTGAACTTATCACTAGAAATCTATTGGCATTACTATTGGCTGCATAACCTATGAATATGGCATCCACTGTTTTAGGGCCTATTTTCTTTCTCTTAAAATCAGGTATTTTTACTTTTGCCAAGCACCCCCACACTTTTAAATAGCTAAGATTAGGTTTTCTATGTTTCCAAACTTCATATGGGGTTAGATCATTATTTTTAGAGGGAATCCTATTAAGGATATAACAGGCTGAAACAAGAGCTTCCCCCCACAAATTTTCTGGCACTCCTGAGCTTATAAGCATGGAGTTCACCATATCCATTAAAGTCCTATTCTTCCTTTCTGCTACTCCATTTGATTGGGGAGAATAGGGTGCAGTCACTTCATGAATGATTCCATGATCTTCACAGAATTGAGTTATGTCATTTGATGTATATTCACCTCCCCGATCTGATCTAAGAATTTTAATTTTCTTTTCCTGTTGGTTCTCAGCTTCAATCTTAAAATTTTTTTTTAAATTTGCTGAGCACCTCATCCTTGATTTTAATTAGGTAGATGTAACAGAACTTCGATAGATCATCTATAAATGTTACAAAGTATCTGTTACCTCCCCTAGAAGTTCTACCAGAGTCACAAACATCACTATGGATCAACTCTAATAGATCTAAATCCCTATTAACGGATTTAAAAGGCTTCCTAGGGAGTTTAGCTTCTACACAAATTTGACATTTCTCATGGTTCTTAAGATCACTTTTTGGTATTAGATTTAGGTTCATAAGTTGCTTAATTGAATTATAATTTACATGACCTAATCTACCATGCCAAATAGAAGGAGGCTCTATATTTATAATCAAAGGATTTTCATTTATTGAAGGAGCTATTACATTCAATTTGAACAATCCTTCACTAAGGAATTCTTTTCCAATAAACATAACACCATGAGAAATTACAACCTTATTGGACTCAAAAACAAGACGAAAGCCTTGCTGGACAAGCAAAGAACCACTAATGAGGTTTCTCCTAACAACTGGAACATGTTGGACGCCGTGCAGTGACAGGACTTTTCCAGAGGTAAGCTTTAAGTCCACACGTCCTACTCCTAACACACGTGCCTCCGAGCTGTTTGCCATGATCACAGCTCCTCCACTTGAGATCTGGTAAGAAGAAAACCAGGAACGATCCGAACAAATATGAATACCAGCTCCGGTATCAATCCACCAATCTAGTGATTGTAAAGTCATGTTAACTTCAGGAGTGAAGGAAACAGACCTGAAAGCTGTCTCAGAGGAGCCAGCGCCGGAAGTCACCATGTTGACTTGAGCACTGGATGTGTGTGGACCTTTCTTCTTAGATTGAAGAGGTGCAGTCTTCTTATAGAAGCACTGTGGAGACAAATGGTTGGTCCGACCACACACATAACAAAAACGAGCACCACCTTCCTCTTTCTTCTTCTTCTGCTCCTGGGATTGAATAGGCTTCCCATTGTAGTGGTGGTTAGGGTTTCTAGGGTTGTAGGGTTTCTTCTTGAAATTCTTACGGAAGGGTCGGTTCTGATTTTTCTTAGGAGGAGCTTCTACATTATATGCATTATTTTTGGGTCCAGTAGAGGTATTATTTCTGAGCCTATGCTGCTCTTCAATCCTAATGGAGTTTAAGACTTGGGTTAGGGTGAGAACTCCTTGGGTATGGCTCAGGGTCTTGGCAAAATCAGACCAGGAAGTAGGTAGTTTATCTATCAGACAGGCTACCTGGAATGATTCATCCAAATTGGTTCCATTAGCCATAAGCTGGTGGATCAGGGTTTCAAATTCATGAATTTGGTCATTCATAGGCTTTGAGTCCACCATCCTAAACTTATTGAAATCGGAGGCCTTGAACCTCTTTACCCCAGCATCATCAAGACCATATTTGCTATCTAGGGTGTCCCAGAGTTCTTTGGCATTCTTGGCTGTATAATAGATATCATACAGCCTCTCAGAAAGAGCACCTAGGATTCTATGGATACAATGATAATCTATCTCATCAGGTGTCCTAGAGGGTGTGCTAGTGGAGGCAGAATGTTCAGTGTTGGAAGAGGTAGTTGGGTTGGACCCATTATCAACTTCGGTCGTACTTTCACCTATGGCTGAGATTAACCCTAATGTGGTGAGCCAGAACCGCATTTGATTCTGCCACCTCCTAAAGTTATGGCCATCAAATTTTTCAGGTTTGGCACTAAGATGGTCACTAGTGTTTGAGGCCATAGGATCAGGGTTACAGAATAGTGACAGAAACCTGATTGAAGGCAAAAAATCTATGTCAAAAGGTTGCACTAATATTTATATTGAACTTTGGATGTCTAATTGATATATCCAAAAAACTAATAGCCAGATCAGCTCCAGATCAGTGGTGGAGCACTAGGCTCACTTAAGTATCAGCCTTTCTCAGGCACGTATGCCTTTTTGACAAGCTTTTCTTAGACACTATTAGTTAGTGGATATAATCACTAGAAATCACACAAATTCAATATTTAAAATAACCTAAATGCAAATTTAAACGAATTAACTAATTTTTGAATTTTTCGTTTGACCTTTCCGAATTAGTAACAATTGATTACTAAATTTAATTCTAGCAAACAATTATTATAATTAAAATCTAATTTATCAATTCAATGAATTATATATATATTAGAGTTGATTTATTTGCTTATTAGAATAATTGATTAGTAATCTTGTGGTAGCAAATCAATTATTGTAATTAAGATGTCAATTCAATGAATTAGAAGATTTATTTCTTTATTAGAATAATTGATTGAGATCTAATAAGTCAATTTAATGAATTATAAGATTTATTCCTTTATTAGAATAATTGATTGAGATCTAATAAGTCAATTCAATAGATTAATTATTATGTATCAACCAATTTCCGAATTTTCCGTTTGAATGGGATCTGAAAATTACTCCTTGAGGAGTCCAAATGGAGGTATAATAAACCTCTTGGAGGTTAAACAAATTATTACCCTCTTCAGAATAATTTATTATTAACTATGTACTAGCAAAAATGATTATTGCAACTAAAATCTAATATGCCACAATTGTAATAAAGAATTTAATGAGTTACATATTACTAACAAAAAATAAAAGAAAAATACTTCTTTGGATTGTTAGCAATATATCATATAAATAAACAATAATTCTATTAATTCAATTAATGGAAAATCTTAAAGGGAATAATATACATGCATATTATTCGGCATCCAAATAATTCTATTTTAATGCAAAATAAATCTATTCTAGCACAAAATAAATCTATGCATTTAATAAATTTATATTATAGAATTTCAAATCCTACAAATCTACTAATATTAAATTAAAAATAAAAGTAGAAGAAAGTAGCCTGATTGAAGGCAGGTCGAAGCGCGTAGACGCTGTCCCAAAGAAGTATTTGCCCCCACGTACGGGTCACCCGGCAATCCTTCTCGGAGATACGACGACCCTACAACTTCTTCTTCGGCACGTCTCGGAAGAAGTCAAAGCGAACCCGATCGAACTTGCAGATCCAGCAAAGAACGGAATGAAAAGAACTAAATAAATTGAATAAAAATGTAAAAATAAAATTTAGAAGTGGCTAAGAGGGAGAAGAATTTTTCCAGAATTTTTCACTATTTTTCTGAAATTTTTCGTGCTTCCAAAGAGATGAAATCAAGGGGTTTAAATAGGGGTTTTTACAGGGGCCGTTTGGTCATTTGCGGACGCGTTTTCAAACGCGTCCGTTTTCAAATGCGTAACGCCCGCTGGGCGTTACCTTTTTCTCAAACGCGCACGCGGCCCGAGATTTTGGCCGCGTGCGCATTTAAGTTTTTTTTTTCAACAGTTACAATGCGATCTTGGATGATTATAACACGTCCCTTCGCCGTTACCGTATGACTCTAGTCCATTACAACACAACCCTTAAAAAATTTCGAATCCCATGGCTATATATAGACCTGGGATCCCTCTATGAAAAGGTACGACACATAATGCCACTATGACACTAAGACTCTCAATCATCTCTTCTCCCGCACCATTATCAAAACTCTCTCGCTGACTTAAGCATCAAAGGGCTCGACCAAAGCTTACTCTAGCAAGTTTTCGGACTTGTTGCTATTTTGCAAATCGATAGAGGTGATCCATGTCGGTAGTCCGAAGATTGGCAGCCATAGATTGGAACCGTCTATGAAAAATAAGGCGAAAGAAGCCATAAAGCTTAGAAGAAATAACCACCAAGAGTTCACCCACTACATCCAGTCGGAGTCTGATACCTTCCTATGTAGTCCTCAGAGATCTCAGTCTCCTTAATTGACTTCAAAAACCATCAGCATTGAGCAGTCTAACCTGCTCATCTAGCAGGTATAAGCCCTCACAGCAGTGGTGCAGAACCTGCAACAGCAGAACATCAATCCATCAACTAATCAACCAAACCACAAAGAGGTCTAGCATAGAGCAGCAGCCATCCCCGCCTAAAGAATCCTGCGCAAGGTCGAAAATGCAATTATTCAACCTCTTACTCTAAGATCAACTCCTATCTTGATGACTCCTCACCACATTGACCAAAAAGACTATCCACAGTGGAGGCTGACCTCGATTATAAGTTTGAGGATATGAACAACAAAATCAAAGCATTGAAGCCAAAAAGCACCAAAGCGAGCAATTAGTTGGAGATGACGAAGGAGCCCCCTTTTATCAGAGAAATCATAAAGAAACTCTTCCCAAAGAGGTTCAAAATACCTCAATTCGAGCTCTACGATGGGACCTCAGACACGATGAACAATCAAGTAACACAAGAAAGGGGGCCTCCAACCTCAAGAAAGCTACTCAACTTTCATACTCAGAGCCTCCAACCTACCTTGATTGGTTCCTTCAATCAATTTAGCCATTTTTTTACTAGTCGTTTTATCACCAACAGAAAACACCAGAGGACCTTGGCCAACCTATTCACCCTCAAGCAAAGGAAGAACGAATCCCTTTGTAACTACATCAATCTCTTCAACATTGAAGCATTGGAAGTTCATTAGTTGGACCATTCTATCATGATAGTAGCAGTTATGAACATGCTAAAGAATTCCCACTTTAGCTTTTCTCTAAAGAAGCCTCCCAAGAACCTAACAAAACTGCTATCTCGAGCTGATAAATACACCAACACTCAAGATGACATCGCTTCTTAGAGGAAGATAGCAAGAGGAAAAAGCGGCAAGAAGCATAAGAGCCATAACAAAAAAGATGAGCTAAGGAGAAAATAGAGCCAAAAAGAGGGAAGTGCCAGGCGACCGAGGAGCCCACCTTGCGATTATTACACTGGCCCTGAAGGATGAAGATCCATGCTAATAAAAGGGACCTAGACAAATATTGTTTATTTCATATTGACCATAGGCACGATACAGAGGAGTTCCTTCAATTAAAAGACAAAATTGAGGCCCTCCTCTAACGAGGGCACCTTGGATGATATGTTAACAAACAATGAGGATGAGGAGATGTTGGTCGGGATAGATGAATCCTCGAGAGGTTACAACAATAAGATGCTAGTGTCGGAGGTACCCTAGGAAACATGTCGGAGTTCTACCGAAAGAAAAATCTGTAAAGCCGAGCGGAAATCTGAGGTTCTCCGCCGCCCTATACCAGGACTGAATATAGGGCGGCAGAGAACCCATTCAAATTAAAGAAAAAATTACTCCTCTAACCTCGCTCGGGACTACAAACCAACCGGTATCGAATACCATCCCCACCCCAGAGATGGCATTCAATACCTGTAACCCAGTAACCGAGGAAGCCGGCTGCAGCCGGGGTTCTCAAACGGCGAAGCCTTAGGGTGTGGGGTCCTCTCAAACGGCGAGGCCTTGTTTACTCCCTCCCTCAAGGTCGGTCGAGTTGGCATAGGGATAAAAGAAGATAAAGAGTACCACTTATCTTGTCCATTTTGAACTAATTAGATGGCTTGCAAGCAAATAATCGATGCATGTACTTCATATGACATGCTCTATGCATGTGGGTTGGTTTATGATCCCAAAGTTGGCCTAGATGGCTGGTCACCCGGACCTAGCATCGAAAAAGCTCCAGGTCTAAGTACTCATCAGCACTACATAATCCGATGCAACAAATTTAAGAGATAGCCTAACCTAACCATATCCCCACAAGTAGCCTATCCATTGGGTGCCTATAGCTTCCAAAAAAATAGGGAGCAATAGTATAGCTAGGATCTTTAGCAGTGTACAGGCTACAACATAAATTGTTGTGCAACCCTTGATGGTCACCATCAGAAGATGGACGGCGCATCATGTATATGATACGATACGCACCTGTGGACTATCTTGTTTGATAGTCGTCCGTTTTCTGATGGTGGCCGTCGAGAGCTACACAACACTCTATGGTGCGGTCTGTGCATCATAGAAAATCAGTGCTCACAGTAGTATGATTTTCTATCCTATTCAAGGGCACCATGGATGACCTATTGGATGCCTCTAGCAAGGGTTTCATTTATTCATCAAGAGTTGCTATATAACATGGAGTGATGCAGTCACCCATGCCAACGTGGCGCAAGAGAATTGGTACAACTCGGTTCGATTAGCTCAAAGAGTAACCAATCCAATGTCACCACGAGAAAGTAATGAAACAGTCGTTAGCATTTATTCTTTTAAAAGAGTCCTGCTTTACCACCAGCCGGTGTGAAAAGTTCGCCCAGAACCTCTCACGGCTAGGGCCGAACAAAGGACACGTTCAGTAGATGAAACCCATTCGCAGTGAATGGGGGCCAAGATTACACGGAAGCCTACCATATTAATTGCACTAATAACTCGTATCACATCCAGCTCTTCAATGCGGCAAGTTTTTTTTTTCTGAAAAAAAAAAAAAAGAAAAGAGGGGATGAGGAAGAACTCACCCGTGTAGCAACTTGAGCCTCCTGCCCTCTAAAAAATGTTCGATACGGATAAACAAGTTTTACTCATATTCTCTCCATCCGCAGGGGAGCTCCACCAACGTGGCAGCCCCTTCCATGTGTGAAGACGTCACACCAGCACCATTTAAGTACCGGCAGATCAGATGGCGACTTCACCGGACAAATCAGATGGAGGGCATCCGGTCTCCATATTTAATCGACGTCCACGCATTTCAAATCTGGGTCACTTCGATATAATTTTAGCTCCATTCCAACTGTGCTACCACCTTGGTGATAATGCCAAGTAGTTCATCTAGCTTCTGGGATGCCTTTCCGTGGTCCGCTAAATGCACCTGCTCTTCAATGCGGTAAGTACCCTCTATCCATTAAAAACACAGCACTTGGCATGTCTAGAGCCATTAATCGTCAAAACCAAATCAATGTACTTTGTCCAAACCTCAACGTACATCAGTGCCATTCAACAGGTACTCACCTCTCTTCTGCGTTCCACAACCACTCACTTCCCGCGCCGCTCCCAAGCAACTCAGTTAACGGTCTACTTTTCAAATGGAAGTCGGCAAATCTAAGCTTGCTTCCTTGACCACCCTTCCCGCCAAGAAGCGTAGCCAAGTTGCAAACATAACTGTCTTCCCTCTCCTTTTTGGTCTACCTTCAGGGTGAACAAGTACTATAGTCATCCAAATTTATTTTTAAATTCAAAATTATTTAAACATAAATAAAAATTTAAATATTAGGCTAATATCTATATTTATGAAAAATATTAATATTGACAGAAAACTACCTTGATAAATTTTTAAAAAATAAATAATTATATTAATATGCTATTAACTTAATCTATTATCTGCCTAATAATATTTTTGTTTCTATAGTTATAAAATTTAATTATTTAACTTATATTCATATTTATATCTATCTTTTTAATATTTAATTTCTATCCGGATTTATTTAAAATAGATATAAATATAAATTTTTATATTTGACAAAATTTTATCTATATTTATAAATAAAATAAGTATGGATAATACTGATTGGGTTGTGATTATATCTTTCTCATGAGACATGTGTTCCTGTCCAATATTAATGGAAGAGTGAGATGAACTACAGGCAAAAGAGACACCTACGCTCCTCTCTCCTCTTCCATACGTTTCACCCATCTCTCCAAACCCTGGACTTAAGCACTAACCCATGGCACCCTCTAAAAGACTAAAACATAAACCCTGCCAACTCTCGAAACCTATAGATCCCTCCGGCCTCCTCTACCAAATACGAACTCTCCACTTCCATTAATGGCGGGACGTTCAGAGAGAGGAGATTCCAGCTCTCAACTCCTCCAAGAACTCGAGACCCTGAGCCAATCTCTTCACCAATCGCAGGCTAGCCGCCGCCGGCGTACTACCTCCCTTGTTCTTCCTCGCTCTGCTTACTCCGCGACTGCGCCTGTGGATGGCCCCGGGATCACTGAGGGAACTGCTCGATCGGACCGGTACAGCCGCTCCTCTCGATACGTCTCCCTGTCCCCCTGGAGATCCCGCCCTAAACCTCAAACTGAAGCGGGCGGCGCCATAGATGCTGATGACCAGCACCACCACCCTCCATCCAAGTTTGAGCATAAGTCGAGGCCTGGTGATGGGGGGAGGAAGGGGATATGGAATTGGAAGCCCTTACGAGCCCTGTCGCATATCGGGATGCAGCGCTTGGCGTGCCTCTTCTCCGTTGAGGTCATCGCTGTCCATGGCCTCCCGGCATCCCTGAATGGCCTCCGCCTCTCGATTTCCGTCCGCAAGAAGGAGGCCAAGGATGGTGCAGTGCAGACGATGCCCTCGCCGGTGCTTCAGGGCTCCGCCGACTTTGATGAGACTCTGTTCGTCAAATGCCATCTATACTGCAGCGGCGGAGTGGGCACGGGGAAGCCACTCAAGTTTGAGCCCCGCCCGTTCCTCATCTCGATGCTGGCTATCGATGCTCCAGAGCTGGATTTTGGGAGGAACATGGTCGACTTAAGCTTAATGGTTCTGGACTCCATTGAAAAGAGCTTGGAAGGGGTTCGGGTGCGGCAGTGGGATACAAGCTTCAAGCTCTCTGGGAAGGCGAAAGGAGGAAAATTGGCTCTCAGGTTGGGATTTCAGATGATGGAAGATGGAGGAGTCGGGATCTACAGCCAGGCTGAGGCAGTGAGATCAAACAAGGGAAAGGATTCCTCTTACTCTGTTGCTCGGAAGCAAACAAGGTCTTCTTTCAGTGTCATAAGCCCGAGGGCAACAAGATCAGCAAAAGATTTGAAAGGACTCAACGAGACTCGTCCTCCGACTTCTATCCACAAGTCGGAGCCAGAGTCGACGATGCAAGATCTTGACCTCCCGGAGTTTGAAGTCATTGATATGGGGATTCAAATTCAGGGAGAAAGAGCAGAGCGAGATGAAGTGAAGTCAAAGGACACCGCAGAAGCGACATCAGCTTCGAGCGAGGTGGTGAAAGAGGTAATGCATGACCGGGATCGCCAGGTTAGCTTAACGGAGCTTGATTCGATTTCTCGACAGATCAAGGCCATCGAGTCGATGATGACTGGAGATGGAATCAATCCCCTGAACATGGCGCGAGGACACGAAACGCAGCAGTTGGATCACGGAGAGGAGACAGTGACAAGAGAGTTCCTCCAAATGCTTGAGTTGGAAGATGATGATGATGATGATGATGATGAGCATAAATATATCAAACCAGAGCATGTTGCTTCACTGAAGTCCGAAGCAGCTCAAGGTACTGGTGATGAAGCAAAGGTATTGCTTTCAGATCTTGGAAAGAGTCTGGGTCCAGTGGTTCAGACGAAGGATGGAGGCTATTTAGTATCTACGAATCCTTTCAATGTGGCAGTAGAAAGAAAAGAGATTCCAAAGCTTGTGATGCAGGTTTCAAGACCACACATCCTCCAGTATCAGAAATTGGGCAGCGGGTTTGAAGTGTTTCAGAGACTAGCTTCCATGGATCTGGAAGATTTGAGTTGCAAACTTTTCTCGCTGACTGCGATGGATGAACTGAGAGGCAAATCAGCCGAGCAAATAGCATTCGAAGGGATCGCATCGGCCATCATAAGTGGCAGGAACAAAGAAGGTGCAAGCTCCAGCGCAGCTAAATTGATAGCAGCTGTTAAGAAGATGGCAACAGCAATGAGTGAAGGCAGAAAGGAGAGGATGTCCACAGGAATTTGGTTTGTGAAAGAGGATCCAGTAACCATGGAGGAAATATTAGCCTTCTCACTGCAGAAAATGGAGGCTATGTCAGTGGAGGCTCTCAAAGTCCAGGCTGACATGGCTGAAGAAGAAGCTCCCTTTGAATTCTCCCCACATCTGGGAAAAGATGATCCGAACCACGATAACCTCTTGGATTCAGCCATTTCACCTGAGAATTGGGAAAAAGATTGCAGTTCAGACACTACCATGACAATGTTAGCGATCATTCAGCTGAGGAATCCATTAAGGAGCTTAGAAGCAGTGGGTGCTCCAATGATGGTTGTGGTGCAGGCAGAGAGAGTGGAGAAAGAAGGAGAAGATGAAGGTTGCAGGTTTAAAGTGACAAGTCTCCATCTTGGGGCTCTGAAGTTGCGGTCAGGAGGGATGAGGAGTGTTTGGGATGGGGAGAAGCAGAAGCTGACTGCAAAACAATGGTTAGTGGCTTATGGGCTTGGAAACGCAGGTAGGAAAACCAAAACTGTGCCAACGAAAAGAACACAGGATTTGCTATGGAGCTTATCCTCGCGAGTCATGGCGGATATGTGGCTCAAGCCTATGCGGAACCCAGATATAAAGATCAAAACCAATGGTAAATGAGCTGACCATAAATTGTTAGTATTCTGCAAGTAAAAAAATATTCACTTTCTTGGATTCAGCCTTGTGAGTCATTGTGGGACTGTAGTACTAGGAAATAGGATATAGAAGTGATGTATAATGAAGAATTACTGATGAAATATGGGGACTTGAGCTTATGATGACATTTTCCTTCCATTGATTTAATAAGAAGATTGATTTTTCAGTGATCTATATATATTTCCTCGTAATATCTGCCTAGATTTCTTAATGGACAAAAGGATTTTCTTCGAAAAATAAATTAAATATAAAAATGATCCCCACCCAAAAAAAAGAAGAAAAGAAAATGCATGCTTCACTCTAAGATGCCACTATGTATAATAGCAATATGAGTAAATAAATATAAAAAAATAACCTATTGACTATTGTGTGCAAATTTAATGGATGTTCTATTATAAGCAAAGAAATGGATCTGGATTAGATAGTATCCTAGTAAGTAGCAAGGCTAAAATATAAGAGTCAAAAGGGTATCGAATTGAATAAAGATATGAACCAATTCCTTTGCTAATGATTGTGCAATATCCATTTGTTTCTTCATGTTTAGAATCCCAATTATAACATTCCTATGCTAGAGAATTTATTAAGGCAACCAAAATTTTAATAATATGGACAATTTTAATGGTAAGATACCATGCTTTAATTTGATTTATAATTTAGTGGCATCTGAATTGTTTGGATTTGATGTGCATTTGCATTACGATGTGCAAATCAGATCAATGGTTTGGATTTGCAAAATCATAAGTTCTACAACATAGTCTATTTGACTAACTATATTGCTGCAATCAATTTTGTATCCACTTAGCAAGCAAGAGATCGCTAAAAACAACTTAGGTTGCATTCGACATCACTGTCACTTTTTTTAAAAAAAACAGAAAATTTTGTTTCCTTTTTTTTAGATTGCTAACAATTTAGTGGTCATTATTTTTTTTAACAATAAAACTAAAAAAAATGTCAAGCAAATAAGAATAAAGATGAAGGCAGCAGAGGAAGAGGCACTTGAGGATGCGCTTGGCCTTAGTGAAGCTAGCGACCATTGCATGGGGGCAAGCAAAGAAGGCACAGACTAGGGCAACAGAGGAGAAGGGAAGATAGTGGACGACACGAGTGATAAAGGTCTTAGAGGAGGTGTCAAAGAGGCAATGAGTGCTGAAGACAAGGATGCCAGCAATGGCAGAGGGGTGAACACGAAAAATGAGGAGGTCGGTGATAAGGATGCGTAGGGTGACGAAGAGGTGGCATTGAAGAAATAAAGGATGGTGCAATGGTGGGATCATGGATGGGTGAACGTTAGGGGATGGCGGAAGGAGTTGGAAAAGAAGTTGAATAGATAGATAAATTGGGGGAGTTAGGATTAGGGGTGACAAAATATGACCCAACCCACCAACTCGACCCGTGTTCGACCCGCCATAAACAAGTTTAGGTTTGGTCTAAATAGATCGGGTCGTAAACAGGTTAACCCGTCGTCCAAAGGGTCGTTTCGGTCGAGTGTCCTCAATTCAATCGGCGTTTAACCTGTTTATAATTGGGTCGGATACATATTTTAGATGTCTGACCCGTTTAATTCGTTTAACCCGTTCAGGGCCAACCCAAGCCCCAAAAAGCCCCCACTTACTGCTTACTCGAAACTCGGAACATGCTCGCCAATGGATTACAGCTTACGGGAGTAACAGATAAGACGTCTGTACTGTCCTCGTGTCGTCCATAGCCTCTGTGAGACTGTGATCGTCCTCCTGCCGTCCATAGCCGGATAGCCCATAGAACTATAGGCATAGCGCGTCTTCTCCATCTGTCATTCCACCATAGTAACCAGAGTCCAGCTGTCCATGGGTCTAGTCGTCTAGAGGACGGAGGAGTGAGGACCAGAGCGAGAGCGGCATTCTTCCTTCCTCTTCTATTTCAAACTTCAGTTCTTCTTTCCAACTTTCTGTTCCTTAGTTCTTCCTAGTTCCATCCTTCGCCCGTTCGCTGCGACGCCGTCCTTGGGCTTGGGTTCTTACTTCTCACTCCTCCCCGTCGGTAGACTCAGCACTCGGCTGAAGAGAGTGACAAGAGAGGCGACAGAAGTTCTCCTTCCAGGCTGGAGAGCGCCACACCCTGGTTTGTCCACCCCCCCCCTTCTCCCTCCTACTTTTATATTGCTTTCTCTCATCTTCTTCTGGTCTTCATCAATTGGATGTGTTTGCCCTCGATCGCTGGTGTGGCTTTTTTGTGTCAGGTTCCGTTGATAATAATTTGAAAGTTTTTGACTTTACTTTTTTTTAAAAAAAAATATGTTCTATGTGATGGATTAGATGGGTTTTGGTCGGCAGAATAATTTATTCATTGGGCCTCACGCTTGTGATTATTAATATATTTGATCCCAACAATTTTTGGGTTGTGAGGCCTTTCCTTTCTCCTATCCAAACATGTTACATGTTTATTAAACAGGTTAAACGGGTCGGATCGGATTACCTGTTTATTAAACATGATTGGTTCAGATTGTAATTTCTAACCTGTTGAATAAACAAGTCGAATTCATGTTTATAATTTTCTGACCCGACTTATTTATGTTCGACCCGATTGCCACCCCTAGTTAGGATGCATGTGGAAAGAAAGTCTAAAATGTCGCATTTTAAAGAAAATGAAAGTGAAAAATTTTTACTTTCACTTTTTCCAAAAATAATGAAAGTTACTTTTTTTTTTAAAAAAAAAAAAAACAAAGCAACCGGATTCCATTGTTCTCCTTAAATAAATAAAAAAACAAGAAAAAAATAATACCCAACATGGTCTTAGTTTTTGGGTTTTTATGGAATTTAAACATTGTAAATGATCATATCATTTTGAAGAAAGATCTATTACTAATTTTGCGAACAGCATTTGGACTCAAATGCCCAATGATATCAACAGCATTATTCTCTCTCTCTCTCTCACACACACACACACATACACGTGCACAACTTGACTGCTTGTAGAATCTTCATTTTGTTCCATAATTTAGCATGGAGATGTCAGATGCCTCTACTGAAAAATGCAGAGACTCTATAACAAGCTAGGAAATTCATCAGAGGATTCTGATATTTTTTGGGGTTCATATAAGCAAAAGAACATGATGAACCAAATCTTTGCTCAAAGGTGAAACAATGATGCGAATTTTTTATAACCAGCTATAAAGAATAACAAGATAAACGAACCTTGCCTATTACTTTCATATTAGTTATTTATGATAAAGAAATTGACTATAACAATCCCAACTTGTTAATTGTGATGGTACAATTTTTTCCCCAACTAAGGAAACAGTATGCCTCAGCAAAATCTCATATTTAGAAACCTAGATGGATCAGCAACATTTCAGTTAGATGATTATGCCTGACTGGACACAAAAAAATATCAGAATATTTATAAATCTCATATTTATAATTCTGATAGTCAACTTCAATCTTCATCTGAGTTTGACATTACTCACCAATAATCATGGCAAGAGCAAGATCCTCCTCTAAAATGGTGAAATCGGTTAGCATCCCTGACTACCAGCTCCCTCTCAGTTACCAATGAGATCAGCTTAATCACAGTATGACAATCAGAGCAGATACGGAGGTTCTTCATAACATGGATAGGCATCCATGCAGGCAAGCTGATTAGTCCAAAAGCCACAGCCAGCTTCTCGCTATGATGGCTTTGAGATCCTGAAGCAGCCACATTCACATATCCCACAGCTTCAATCTGGTTAATGAGCTCATCCAGCTTTTTCTGAATAACATCAATCTGCGGGTGACTTGCTTCATCTGCAGTAAACACATGTATCCTGTTCTTTACCTCGATCCAGCTACAGCCAGGATTTTTCTTTATCCCTCTTTCTCTCATGAGCTTTCTCACTCCTGCTGAGTCATCTGACTTCCCAGCATCAGCATATATCTTTGCTAGAAGAACATAACTTCCAGAATCCTTCAAATCCAACTCAAACAGATGTTTTACAGCAAGCTCTGCAAGTTCTGTGTTGCTGTGTATTTTGCAAGCTCCTAGCAAAGCTCCCCAAACTTCTGCACTTGGTTGGATTGGTATGTTATCTATAATATTTTTGGCTTCTTCTAGGAACCCAGCCCGGCCAAGAAGATCCACCATACAAGCAAAATGCTCCAAACCAGGAAATATATTATGAACTCTGGTCATGCAGTCAAAATAAAATCTCCCTTCTAGTACAAGTCCTGAGTGACTACAACCAGATAAAACTGCAACATAGCTTATATAATCAGGTCTCATACCATTATGTTGCATGTTCTGAAAAATATCTATTGCTTCCTTACCCTGGCCATGTTGTGCATATGCAGTGATCATGGAATTCCAAGAAATCAAATCTTTATCCACAATAGAATCAAATGTCTCTCGGCTTTCTGCAATCTTTCCACATTTGGAGTACATTGTGATTATGCTATTAGCCACTGTGGTGTCAGAAAATAGCCCCATTTTAACAGCATGGGCAACAATTTGGTTACCAAGTCTAACTGCTGCCACATCCGCAGAAGCTCTAAGCAAAGTCACAAGTGTAACCCAATCTGGTCTTACAACATTTTCTCGTAGCATTGTAATATACATCTTAAAGCCCTCTTCCTCAAAACCATGCTGTATGTAAGCTCCTAACATTGCATTCCAGGTGACCACATTGCTTATGATCATGTTATCGAAGAATTCACGAGCCTTGCTAATATTACCTATTTGAGAATATGCAGTGATCATGCTGGTCCATGATATTATATCTCTTAGAGGCATTGACTGGAAGACAGATTCTGCACTCTGAACACTTCCACACTTTGCGTACATTGTAACAAGAGCATTGGAAACAGGAACAGATGAACTATATCCAATCTTGAGTGAATGAGAGTGTAACTGCATACCACGATGTATATCCATCATACTACAAGCAGCACTTATTACAGTGGCCAGGGTAAATTGATCTGCAGCGATACGGACTGATCTCATTTGATGGAACAATCTCATAGCTTCTTCCACACATCCAGATTGAGCAAACCCAGCAATAAGTGCAGTCCATGACACAGTATTGCGGTCAGGTAAGGCATCAAAAGTTCTCCTCGCAACTTCCAAGTGGCCACATTTTGCATACATGTCAACCAGGGCACTGCCAACAAATAGATCAATGCTCTGCTGGGACCTAATAATTCGGGCATGAAGATGTTTACCCCATCCGAGATCAGGAATACTGGCACAAGCACTGAGAACACAAGTGTAAGTTGTAGAATTAAGTTCAAAGCCTTCAGAACACATCTCTATGATCATGGAAAGGGCTTCCCTGCCTCGCCCATGTTGAGACAATATGGAAATCATCGTGTTCCAGGAAACAACATCTCGTTCAGGCATCTTGCTAAACAGCTCAAGAGCACATTCTACACCACATGACTTCGAATAACCCAATAACATAGAGTTCCAACAAAAAAGATTCGGGCTTTCCAACTTTTTGAACACTTGGGCAGCTAGGTCAGTGGCTCCACACTTGATGTACATATCAATAATGGATCCTTCAACTTGTGGGTCTCTCTCAAAATCAAATTTTTTAACAAACCCATGCAGCTGAAGACTCAGCTCACGACATTGAAGGGCGCCACAAGCCTTCATAGCACAGGTCAAAGTAAACATATTCGGCTCACAATTTGGATATCGAACCATAGAAACAAACGCCTGTATAGTTTCTCTGAACTGCCCGTTTCTGAAGTAGCCCGACATCAACGAGTTCCACGACGCAGAGTCTCTCACGGGCATTTCATCGAACAACCGCACCGCTTCGCCCAAACGTCCGAACTTAGAGAGCCCATTGATCATCATATTCCAAGAGACGACATTCGGAGAGGAGATGCCTTCAAAGACACCGTAGGCATCGCCAATGGAGCCACAGTTGATGTACGTGTTCAAGAGATTGTTCTGGAGGAACAGGGACGACTCCAAGCCCATCGAGACGAGACGACCGTGGAGCATTCGGGCTTCGGAGATCGACCGGCAGGCTTTCATGGCGTCGAAGATCTCCTGGGTGAGTGCCATGTAGGGCTTCTCCAGGGGAGCAGCGGCGGAGGGAGAGGCCATGCAAGTTGTTCTCGCCGAGGCTTCGAGATGGGAGGAGAAGGAGAGGGGGAGGAGCTGGGGAAGAGAGGAGGGCTTCGAGCGGCAAGGCCATGAGAGCTTGACCATCCAAGATCGGAGAAGCTTGGGTCCTATGAGCTGATCTCATTCCACTTTGGGGATCTTCGGACTTCCAAATTCCCTTGGCTTGCAGAGGGTTTGGACTCGGAATGGCAACGGCGGAAAGGGCGAGCTGACGAGCGCTGCAGTCCTAAGTTCACCTGGAGGCGACAGGAACATCTAGGTTCCTCTTTGACTCTTCCAGCATCTAGGTACGCGATGGTATTGATGGCATCCCGAAAACCCCCATCTCCTTTTTTTTTTTTTTTTTTTCTTTTTTTTTTCTTTTTTTTTTATGATAAATTTTGAAGGTAGCATCTCAAAGAACAGTAGCAGATGCGGTGTAGTTTTTGTGATCAGAGACTATGACTCCATGCTGATTGCAGCTGAAAGTCAGCGTACCTTTGATGAGTCTGTCTCAGTGGCAGAGTTGCGAGCAGTATGGAAGGGCCTCGCTCAGGCCAGAGTGCACCTGGATGCTCGGCAGGTCCTACTTGACAGAGATTCGACTACAGTGGTCGACTGGATTCGGAGTGGGCATGTCAAGCTACATCTACACCTCTTGTTTATGATACCGCCATCTTATGAAGGAGCCGGACTCCTTCCGAGCCACGCATGTCTTTCGGGAAGTGAATTGTGTGACGGACTGGATTGCCTCATTCGCAACACACCACTCTGGAGCCGTCTTATGGGGGCTTTGGAGTGAATACAGGTAGCACTAGAGCGTGCTTTGCTTTGTGATTATTCTAGACGTTCTCGTGGTTTGTAGTGAGATGCAGGTACACCAAAAAGGTAAAAAAAAAAAAAAGGGGGGCGATACGAGATCGGGAAGCGGCTCAACTTGAGCATTGATTTGATACTAAAGCCGGGCGTGGAAGAATGGTTGGCCTTGCACTGTTGTTGATAATAGGAGTTAATTGTCTCCCGTAGCGAGTAGTTGTCTCACAATTCGTTTGAATCCATCTAGATGATTAAAAAAATAAAAACATATCAACCTTTTTTTTTCGATTTTAGAGGGTGGATTTCTTAATCCAATTTCTGAATAAAATGATTATTATTTAGTGGCATTTTATTTGAAGAAAATATCAGTTATTTGGAGGGTGGAGAGAGAGAGAGAGAGAGGTAAGAGGATTGTCCATCCTTGCCTCTCTCACCTCTTGTCACGCCTTCTACCCTCCAAATCATGATTTGAGGATACAACAACCATCGCATATTTACAGAGGTTTATTCCTACAAGCATGTCAGGCATTTTAGTTGTCAATGAATTAATGTAACATAGAATCACATAATTCAACTGTAAACAATGGTAACATCAGAACAACTAAACTATCAAACTGAAATATCATGTAATCATACCCACTACCCTAAGTTATAAACAAAGATCTATTTTCAAAATTTACTAGTCAAACTTTCAATATTGAAGTATTTATATGTAATTCAAGCTACATTTTGATATACACCACTTGTCAAAACCAAGCATACTAATTAACAAGACAACCTTGCCTATAATTACACTTCCCCAAAGTGTCAATACTTGCCCAATTTCTCGGTCCTTTGGTCTGAAAAACATAAGTGAAAATTATAAGCTTCACATATCAGTAAGCAACAAATCTACCTTATAGAATTGGATCAAGTAAAAGTTACATGATTCAGTTCGATTAAAACATAAAATCATAGTATATTTGCACAAGTAACTTCATGACAATTTGTTTCAATAATATTCACATAAATGATACATTTCATCCTTCCATTGATGTACACATAACAAGTCGATACTTGGAATTAGAATAAGATTGATTATCCAAGTCTCATGATCATACCATGCCTACATTCATATACTTGTACACATACCTATACTCGGATATCTAATTTCCAATTTTTGCTCTACAGTCAATAACTACGACTATACTTAAAGTTCGTAGCATAGGTCATGCCATGCTTATGCCTATGTCAGGGTCAACATGTTTGCAATACCGAGTTGAGCTAATAAGAAACTGGATCTGGTCTACTTACTTGACCTAGATGTAAAGAGTTGAAGCATGAAATAAAAAAAATAAAAAAAAAAAATCTTATTCGACTTGGAGTAGGCGACGAACTCCGCCTCCATCCCAATTTTCTAAGGGAGCTAAAAAATCTAGCCTCCATCAGTTATTTAAAGACTCCCACACTTTCTTTCGTCTTACCACCAACAGTTTTGCCGATCACCACCGCTAGACCATCGTTGGTTCCTTCTTTTTTTTCTCTTGACTTCCTACAGTCTTGACTCATGGTGGTCATCGAAGATTTCAGTTGAATGCTCGCCGAAGTCTTAGATTCTGAGAAAGAGTTTTGAAATTATTTGAATCTGTAGTTTGATTTTACTCTCAAGATAAGTAATATGACCTTTTTTTAAATTTATCATTAAATTATAAAATTATTATATTAATAAATTTGAATCATATTATTTATGATGCATAAATTTGATGAACAGTATCTTATTACCGAATATGCTTTATTTTAGAATATTATGATGATGCATGGTTGGAAATATTGAACTCGTTCTATTGATTTCGATGTCGCATGATTTTTTTATATTTTTGGTAAAGTGAGATATAAACTGCATGATTGTTTTGAACTCTCAACCTGATTATGCTAAAGGCCTCGCCAATGAAGGCTAATACATTAGCACTTGGTTTGTCCTGAAAGGTTTATGTTGAAAGAAAATGTGCAACATAACGCAAGTAGATAAACGATCCCGAAGAACTTTTCCGCAAGATTATGTGTGGCACACTGCAAAAAATTAGGGCTAATCACGGGCCGATCGTGGTGCTTGTAATTAGATTTAAATGGATTTGAACCGTTAGCCTGATGAGGATGTCAGGATTTAAACAAACAGAGTATGTGAGAAGCTATATGGGCGTATGTTTAGTCCCACATTGGAGGTACCCTAAAACTAATATGGCAAGTCAATAGCATTCCATCACACTTAACCAGTAAAAAAATATATTTGATCATGTCCTTATATTAGGTGATCACATTGTATATATGAGCAAACTATGTAATGCATCCCAATAAACTAGCTTCGTCCTCATTATAGTAGGATCCATGCCACTATTTTCTTGTGAATCATTCCATATATGCTTGCTTATAGCACTTGCTGTAAACTCACTTTTATTTAATAATATTATTTTGCTAGCTTTCAGTTTCCCATATCAAGTTCCTCTATGTCTAATTATTTTCAAAAATCATCTCATAACAACAATTTAGGGAAAGATAGTCTCTTGGATCTGAACATTCATGTCTCGAAACACTCTCCCCTTATCATCTAATATTCAATAGATTTCATACTTGATATATTTGATGTAGTTTGGCATGAAAAATTTACAATGTCGTACTGGTCTTCTTAATATTTCTATAGTTATTTTTTAATAAGAAATTCAGAAATAATATTTAGATGGTGGAGGAAACCTTTGTTTTAGTCAAAGTCTTCTTCTTGTAGTTAACATCAAAACAATATGTTTGTAGTTCTAACTTAAACAAATGTTGTACTAATACTATTGCCTTGTACTTTCTTGTCTTGTTATTTTCTTGTCTTGTTATTCGTAGTTTTGCGAGATTTTTTTGGCTACATAGATCACCTATTAAGTAATAAGTTCACCAACCCATCTCATAATATCAGCTTTTTAAAATCAAATTCTTATAGATTTTTGAAATTGTCCAGTAAACAAATAGTTGTAAGGTATAGGATGTTCAAATAAATTTAAGAAAATTTTATATTATTAGTTTTTTTGTATGTGTGCGTGAGAGAGAATGGATGCTATTTGGTTCGATCCAAATTTGTGCTCCACCAGTGCAAGCAGTTGAATTAAGAAGGCCAAATAGTTAATACAGTAGACTAAGGCATAACAGTTCTAAATCCCTAACCTGGTTTTGAACATTCCAGTTCTTTTATCCGAGCGTAGGGCTGAAAGTGGACCAGGCCGGGCTAGACTATGTCCCTACCTGAACTTGGCAGAATTTTTTTTTTTGAGCTTTGGGCCAGGCTTGGGTCCAAAAATTGTTGAATAATCTAGGCCTAAGCCCGACTCAAGCCCAAGCCCGAGCTCGGCCCAGTCCGAATTTACCTATTTGGGTTAAAAATAAGTCTGGCCCGAATCTGATTGAAATTTAATATTTCATAATATTGCTTCACAACAAAATAAGTTAGTTAAAAATTAGGCTTTCTTTTATAATACAAGCAAATGATACATGATACATTATTCTCATCTAAACCCATTTTAATTTGTCATTTACTTCCTCATTATTCTTTCTAAATAATAACATACAAAAATAAATTAATTTTCGAGCCTATATTCGGGCTCTGTTCGGGCTCGGGCCAGGCTAGTGATATATCTGAGCTCGGCCTAAAAAACAAATGGGCTTTACATTTAAATCCAAATTCGATTTGAACTTTTTCAAGTCTAGCCCAAAGCCCTGCTTGAAGTCGGCCTAGCTCAATGGGCTTCAGACCGGCCTAAGCCCATTTTTAGCTCTATCTGAGTATTGCATGATAGATGACCAAAAAAGTAAATTAAATTAAGCAATTTGCTTTCTCATTTTCTTCCTAGAAAATTATGAATATAATAGCTTAAAAAGCATCCGGAAGTTTTGACATATGAAAGCTCAAATTAAAAAATAAAAAAGGAAAAGGAAAAATCACTTGTAGGTCAGATATAATAGACTAGAAATGACCCAAATAGGTGGCATATATAGTTTGAAGCCTCTGGGCTCGTGTTGTTTCTTTCACACAGAAGATGATTGATCTTCTTTTCCGATGCAGGCCATTAGATCACATCCTACGCAAATCTTCAAGTATTTTAAACTTTTTCATTCATCCATTTGCACGGATCTCGAGACTAGATTGCACGATATGGATTTTTATTTTTATTTTTTTGCGCAAAAGATACACCCTGCCTCAGATAGTAGGACGACTCCTACCTTCCCAAGTTTAACACTCTCATGAAATGGCTCATTAAAGCCCATAAATTTTCTATTACAGTGGAATTCAGAGAAATCGTCTCTAAGATGATGCAATTTCCCTGGCAGTTGAAGCCCAAGAACAATCTCCATTTGCAGCACTCTCCATTTTGAACCCCATGTATCGAACATCATTTGCAGCATGAACAATCCTCACTTCAGAATAAAGATTTGACATAATCTCTGATGTTGGACTCACCTATAACTCTTTTCTCTTCAAACCTGAGAATTTCGCACTGGAAGCCTTCTTCAACATATCACCATTATATCCTTTGAGTCTCACAATCAACAACAGCTCACCTGATGATTACACTGAAGATAATAGTACTATTCTGAAAACTTTTCATACAATGATATGAATTCAGTTATGAACTCAAAGATTCTAGCCTATGGTGGTGGTCCTAAGCTAGAGGGCCAACAAAGGGAATCACAAGGCCGACAAACAAAAAGAATCTTAAGAAAGTTGAGACCCTTAGTCAATGGAGGTGACAAGAAAGGCCCTGACCAATGATCTTTATGTTAGGTGTTAGATGTGAGAATCTAAATACAGCAATGACCTTTTAGGAAAATAGGTATGAAAAGTTCATTTAGAGAAGATCATTTACAATGCTTACCAACTTTATCCGTAGGATACCTGCAAAAATTTTCAACATTTTTGATGTTTCATTGCTGTAATTATGGGCCAAGGAAAAACCATCCTTTTGTTCAGAAGATACATGGCTAGACAATAATTCCGTGTGCATTTTACTTCCCTGCTTGATATCAAGCTTCCATCAAACAAGAATATAAAATATAGCTAGTGTGGCCCAAATCCGACTTCCAATCACAAGCTGATATGTAGTGCTGAGGGAAAAGAAAACTTGTTTGAGTTAGACAAGTTTTCATAGGTTGAACTAGGTAAGGACGACCATGAGGTTGTTTTCTACCTGACTTAGGGCTTGGAAATCCAATACCGGTTGGACAAGAATTCTGTATCTATAAAGAAAAAGGCTGACGTACCATATACGCAATACTCTTCTTTTAGAGTCGTTATTCGGATCTTATTCTTCTCTATTCTCTAAATTTTTTTTTTTTTTGGCTAACTTAGCCATTGGAGAGTTCTCCGCTTGATACAACTGCGACGACCCTATTCTTTTTTTTTGTGTATGCATATGCTTTTCAAGCCTTTAAATCGGAGTTTAGCAGCAAAAATAGCTATTTCAAGCTATTAGAATAGAAAGGTAACTCTTAGTGTATGCATTTAAGAAGGCTTATAGGCTATTGGAATAGAACGGCATCTATCTATTCGAGTTTTTCCTTTCACGTAGAAGAATGATTGATCTTCTTTCCCGATATGGGTCGTTGGATTGTGTCTTGCACAGATCTTTAAATATTCCAAACTTTTTAATTTATCCATTTGCACGGATCTTGATGCTACTATTGCATGATCTAATGGTGGATTCACCCTTTCTTTTTACACGAAAGATACACCCCCAACCCAAGCCTCACGACTCCCACCTTCCCAAGTTTAACACTCTCATGACACGAAATAGCTTATTAAAACCCATAAATTTTCTATTGCAGTGGAATTCAATGAAATCGTCTATAAGATGCAATTTCCCTGGCAGTTGAAGCCCAAGAAGAGCATTTGTACCCTACACTCTCCATTTTGAACCATATGTATCGAACATCATTTGCAGCATCACTACAAGAAAATGAGCATTAGTGACGCTTTTTTTTGGCCATTACCGACGCTTTTATGTGTCGGTAAAATGGTTTTCGACGCTTTCCAAAGCGTCGGTAAAGCCTCGCCTATGTAAAAGTGGAAAAAATATTTTCCGACGCTTTCAGAAGTGTCGGGACGTAGCGACGCTTTACCAACATTTTTTAGCTTCAGTAATTACCTGCAATTTAACGACGCTTTTTAGAAGTGCCGCCAATGAACCACCACTTAGCGACGCTTTAAGGTGTCGCTAAATCACCACATTTACCGATGCTTTAAAGCACCGTTAGGGTAAAAAAAAAATTTAACAAAACTTTATAAAAAAATTAAAACTCTGTTTATAAAATCAAACGCATGCACAATAAACGCGATATACACATGTCACGATCAAACATATTTATCTAAATATTCATATTGTCAAATTACATTCATACTGTCAATTTATGTTTACAATGTATTTTTGAAAAATATATAAAAAATACATATAAAAACTCTTAAATAAAAGCTATCAGGGATCGATGGCATCATCATCTCTACGTGCAGATGAAGTATCAGGAACCTGTAAAAAAAAAACTTAAGATGTTAAGAATACGAAAATTATTAAGCTCATTAAAGAAAATATGATACTTATATAAAATACTCAAGTAGATGTAGTTAAGAATACGAAAATCATTAAGCTCTTTTCTCTTCAAACCTGAGAATTTCTCAATGGAAGCCTTCTTCAACATATCACCATTATATCCTTCGAGTCTCACAATCAACAACAGCTCACCTGATGATTACACTGAAGATAATAGTACTATTTTGAAAACTTTTCATGCAATGATATGAATTCAGTTATGAACTCAAAGATTCTAGCCTATGGTGGTGGTCCTAAGCTAGAGGGCCAACAAAGGGAATCACAAGGCCGACCAAAAAAAAAAAAAAAAATCTTCAGAAAGTTGGGACCTTAGTCAATGGAGGTGACAAGAAAGGCCCTGACCAATGATCTTTATGTTAGGTGTTGGATGTGAGAATCTAGATACAGCAATGACCTTTTAGGAAAATAGGGATGAAAAGTTCACTTGGGGAAGATCATTCACAATGCTTACCAACTTTAACAGTAGGATACCTGCAAAATTCTTCAACATTTTTATTGCTCTAATTATGGGCCAAGGAAAAACCATCTTTTTTTCGGAAGATACATGGCTAGACAATAATTCATTGTGCATGTTATTTTCCTGCTTAACATTAAGCTTCCATCAAACAAGAACATAAAACATAGCTAGTGTGACTCAAATCCAACCTCCAATCGCGAGGTAACATATAGTGCTGAGGGAAAAGAAAACTTGTTTTAGTTGGACAAGCCTTCATGAACTACGTAAGGACAACCACGAGGTTGTTTTCTACTTGACTTAAAGCTTGAAAGTCCAATACTAGTTGGACAAGAATTCTGTATCTATAAAAAAGAGGTGACGGACCAGATACGTAATATTTTTCTTTCTACTTCATTATTCAGATTTTACTCTTCTCTATTCTCTAAAATTTCTTTTTTTTTGGCCAACTTAACCATCGGAGAGTTCCTCGCTTGATACAACTCCGGCAACCCTCTTCTTTTTTATTTGTGTATGCATATTGGTGCTCTTTCAAGTCTTTAAATCGGAGTTTAGCAGTAACAACAACTATTTGGGGCTATTGGAATAGAAAGGCAACTCTTAGTGTATGCATTTAAGAAGGCTTATAAGCTATAAGAGGAATGGTGAATGGGAGAAGCTCATTAACATTCTGAATCTTGCAAGACCTGGAACAGGATCTGAAAATTTAACTCTGATCATAAATTTGCTGTTAAAATATTCTACCCTTTCTTGAAGTTGAAGGGAGTCAAATATCCATTTTATCCTTCTCTTTGGAAAGCTGCAGCCTTGAGAAAGTTGGAATATTTATGATAGTGGCCAGTAGGAACAACTTGCAGACAAGGAAGTTACTTGAGAAGAAAGGATGGAAAATGAGCTTAGCTTACTTTTTTGTTGTGAAAGCAAGTGGAGAGAAACTTTGCTTACACCATCCCATAACCACTCAAATTCAGACTTTGCTCTCCCTTCAGATATTTTGGAGAAAAGAAAAGAATTGACAAAAGATGCATGATTGCAGATAAATTAGTCTTAGCCATTTGCAGGACACAGTAGAGAGAAAGAAACATGACATAGAAAGATCGATCGATGCTATCTCTATTGCTTGCATCTATATAAAGATTGGTGTTGTCTATGTAACTCTAAAGTGCTGCAAGTTCATCAGTTGATCTGGTATACCATTTTGTCTATGAAACATGACTTCTACTGATAAATTGAATGGGTTTTAGCCCTTCCCTTGCATTCAAAAGAAATTATAGTTGGATTAATTATATATGAACCAAAACTTCAACAGTTCAGTGATTATTTGAAAACTACATGAATATCCAACTCCAATTTAATAGCAATTCAGAAACTATAATTATAGTCATGGGAGTATTGAACGAACCCCCTCTACGTAGAAACTTGTTCTAACAACATGCCATTATAATGATTGCCAGAAAGCCAAAACAAGCTTTAAGTTATTTAAGCCTAGATAGTTCACATCAAGAGAGTGTTTACTTTTGACTTAAGTAAATGTTAAACTAATCAAAGCTACAATGGCGCCAAGTTGGACCACTCTTCGATAAAAATGACAATGCTTAATCATTTGATTTATTTAATTTATTTAAATAAAATAATTAAATTTAAATATAGATTTTTGATCCCGGTCAGATCAAGTTGATAGATTCTTAATCTACCACATGTTTGATTCGATGTGTATCTTATTCAAACCGACTCAATTGCCATGTTCGCTGTACAAGCAAATTAATATATTAATTTCAAAGACCAAATGCCACCTTTTTTTTTTCACCAATATATATTAATTGAACAATAAAATACTAATCCACTAAGAACCCACAGCAAATGAAGCAAGCTTACCATCGAAGTGGTAGCACGGTGGGAACGGAGCTTTAATTCCACCGGAGTGGCCTAGATTCGAAATACGCGGATGGACCAGATGTCCTCCGCCTAATTTGTCCGATGGAATCACTATCTGTTCCGCCGGTATGTAGATGATGCTGGTGTGATGTAATTACACGTGAGGCAACTTATGGATAGAAAGAATATGAGTAAAATTTATCTATCCGTATCGAACATTCTTCAGCAGAAAGGAAGCTCAATGTGGGATTGCTATGCTGGTGAGTTTTTCTTCTTCTAAGAAAATTAAATAAATAAATAATAAATGAAGCAAGCTTTATTTTTACAATAAAGTGCGGGCTCCACCGGAAATCAGTGTACATGCATGAGCTTGCTTAATCTGGTGTATTTAATTGACGTGATATTTTGTCACGTAGCCCATAATTTGTGAAGGCATAGGCGACACCAGGCTTTCGTCATGGCGGTCTCTGGTTAGCGCGTTTTCAAACACCGGTCTATTTTGGACAATTTTGACGTTGTTTATCGTAAGATTCCCATCATACGGCACATGATTGCTATTTTATGATGCCCCCTGATCTCATTCGGGACCATCAACGCTTTTTTTTTGAACGGCCACGAGTGCTCGTGCTTCCATGTGCCCCCACGGCTGTGGGGCCCACCAGATTAAAGCCAGGGGTTGAAAAGCCATCAAATCCTTTGCAAAGCGGAATCCGAACCCACTAAGATTGCAGCTGACCGGGTCCGTATCAAAACTTGTACCAGCCTTAAAACGAAAGGGAATCTTAGCACCACCAAGAGGGTGGCATGGTTGGAATAGAATTAAGATTTTATCGAAGTGGCCCAAATTCGAAATGTGTGGACGTCAATTAAATACGAATATCGGAGGAGTCCGTCTGATTTGTCCGATAAAGTTGCCATCTGATTAGTCGGTATTGAAATGGTGCTGAGATAACATACTCACATGTGAAAGGGGCTGTCTATCTGCATCAGACATTTCTTGGTAGAAGGGGGGCCAATGGAGACCGCTACGCGGGTGGGGTTAATCCCCCCCCCCCCCCCCCTTTCTTTTCCTAAGAAAAAAGAAAATAAAAAAAAGGATGGAATCTTAGTGATTTAATCACCAAAAATACCTTACAAAAATTTTCTTATTCTTATGATAGTTTTTTGGTAAATTCACAGAGAATATTAAATTAGTATGTTCCGGCATCCCAAAAGGAGGAACGGCGTGGTGTAATCCAAGGCCCTTTTTAATTGTAGGTTAAGTTTGAATAAACCCAGATATCCATGTTTATCTTGCCAAATGGAATACCTTTTTGGAGAATACTGCTATTCTAGTCAAAGGCGTTTATCCTCTGTCAAAGGGCCTAGAACTATTATTGTGGGAGGGGTGAAATATTTTTAAGCCCTGATCTGAGGATAAAAATATCCCATGCAAATTCCCCTTCTGTCCTTCATTTTTATTTTACCTTCACCTTTTTACTCCATTTGGACTATAAGGACTTATTCTGCAATAATAGTTGTCACACCCTCGACCTGATAGACCGAGCCGAGTATGTCACGGATAACCAATTGTATATTCATAAAGTTTAACCTTACAGGACATACATCTTCATGCCATTCTAAACTCAGACAATGGTAGAAACAAATAACCTAATACATTTATTCAAAAGAAATAGTCCATGATCACTAATAATAAGATTATGTCCAAATCAAATTTATTCAAGAAAAAGCTAACAAAAAATCTTCTAAATTCTAAGCTTCTCACTACTTGGTCTATGTCGTATCTATAAAAAAAATAGAAGAGAGATAATGAGCTTTATAGGCCAGTAAGTTACTAAAATCTCTTGTAGGATCAGGCATAAAATAAAATTTTAAAAATATAAACAATTTAACAAAATTAAATACATTTACCAACGCAAATTTTCTATTCAAAATATGCCACACATAATGGTAAATCATAAACTCTCCCTTACCCTTTGATGATAGAATAAAAATTTTCAAATATAACAATTTAACAATATTAAGATGCATTCACTAACACAATTTTCTTATTCAACATATTCCATGCATAACCGTAAACCATAAACTCTTCCTTAGTCTTTGATGACTACAACCACGATCAGCCCCGTAACAAGGCTCGAAAGAGACTAGCCTCTAAATATGTGATTTATCAGCATGAATTAGTGATTAGTCCCAACTGGCTAGGCCTAAAACAGAACTAGCTCTAAATCCTACATCCACGGTTCACCTCATGGCAGGGCAAAAAGATTAGTCTTAAAAAATAAACACACAAACCATCAACGTGTGTCAGCAATCATCCTCGACTGATTGGGCCCCAAAGAAACTAGTTTCTGACGTGTATCCAACGATCAATCTTATCAGCTAGACTCGAATCATTGTCAAACTAGAGAGTTTTCATAATATCCATAACAACGGTTTCTTGTATATACATAAGCATACTTATTTTTATAAGCAATATCAAATGGAATTTCACATATTACTTCAAAAAGGAGGAAAATCATTTCCTTTCAAAAATTCATGTAGAATTAAAATAGGAGTGAAGCATTAAAACCAAGATGTCATCTTATTTCAAACTCTGCGGATGTGAAAGTAACTCAATGTTTTCATAATCATGCCAGAATAACAATTTATGCTTGATCCATAATTCTTGAATTGCTCATTTTATGTAAGCATGCATAATATTAATAATCATGCATATTTTTCCAAAATCTCTAATTTCTAAATATTTAAATATTTTTCTTCTCAATCACGGGTTCAAAGCTAAGCAATATGAATTCCAATTTTAAAATACATGGAGTGCACTATAGATCACTAGAGGTTAAGAAAACTTACCATCCTAAGTAGACCAAATCCAAAATTTCTTCTTGTAAGACTAATCACAGCCTTCGACATGTTGCTTGATCCCTACAAGTGACATTCCTATAGAGTTGAAGGCTCTAATCAAAATGATTAACATTGTTAGCCTTCAATTGAGAAAGAAAAAGAGAATGAAATGAAGAGAGAGAAGATCTAGCAGCCCGACTCAAACATAAAAATTCAAATTATAGAATTTTTCACCAATATGCATACTCTATGGCCTTAAATATAAAGTTAAATCCACCAATACAAATTCACCTATTGCAGTATCCGAAAATGCCAATACCAAATATAATCCTTATACAGATTTAACATTAAAGAACATTCCTTTCTAATACTATGAAATATCTTTCTCAGCTTACTCTAATACTATGAAAGATCTACATACAAATTTCGCTCTAATAATTAGCAGCAAAGCTAAAAGTATTATCACATTTACACCCATGTCAAGATTGAACTTTCGAGTTATTTAAACAACATATGAATAAATAAACACGGTACGGTATAGCCTACTAATATAGTATGACATGGTTAACTGTCCTACACTTATCTTAGATTAACCCCACTCATTGAAATTAGAGACATAAATCATCCAACCCCTTGTACTTATCGTATATCAAACCCAGTGCATACATTTTACACAATGCGTAGCGATCTTACACCTAAGCTCTGAATTTAATTATGCTACTTTTGTCATGTCCCTAGGGATATACTCTTAAGCTCTGATATATTTCAGTCCCTAGTGATATCCTTAATGATCTTACACCTATGCTCTGATTCTACTTATATCATGCCCCAAACTCGATACCTAGGTCTGACCACGTGACATGGTTGCACACTCCTTAGGGTAGGGCCCTAGAGAATATGCCAGGGCTGAAAAATTTATTCCAACCTCAATATCCGAAAACAAAAATAATCTCATTTAATAACAAATAATAAACTTGTATAAAATTAAATTCATTCATCTAACCAGTAATAATGATCCCATATATAATCATCCCTTTCATCTGTGATCTCAATCATAGCCAAATATTACACAACCTGCAACTCTAAAAAAAAGAGAAAGGGGTCATGAGCTTTATGGCCTAGTAAGAATCTCTGCAAATTCACACCAATAAAATAATCTAGTTTGAAAATAGGAATCGACAACAAAATAAAAATATAAATTATGAAATTGCTTTTTAAATATCCAATATAACTCAATTAAACCAACAAATTTCCACATATATAAACATCAAATATCCGACTTATCAAAAGAAATATATCATAAATAATAACAAATAAAATTTTTTATTCAGCATTGGTTTCATATGTCTTATCATCCGTTTCTCATTATTTCAATTCCAAGTTTCATAGAAATTATCTTTCCAAATTTGGACTAACCAAAATCATGATTCAGTCTAAGATTGCTAAACAAAATTTCACGCGTAAGCTGGTAGAGTTTATCCTATACATAAGCTCGTGGAGACTGTCTCACGTGTAAGCCCGTAGAGGCTCTCCCATGCATAAGATTAGGAGGTTATTTCATGATGAGGTTAGTCCAAACCACATCTTATCCTTCTAATTTATATATTATCCTTGTCAAACCAAATTTTAATTACATGGTGCATTTCTCATAATTTCAAGATAATTATGATCATAGTTCATAATATCATATCTCCAATAGTTGGCCTACATGTATAATATTCATATAAGTATGTTCATTCTAAAAATCATATAAAACATACTCTCTCATGCAAAACCAAATCCATAAACACAAACCTTATGATGCAAAAACAGTGATACAAATCAATAAATATGTATATGTAATGGTAACCAGGTGCAGGGATTCTTACCTCCATCGCAATCCAACACAACTATAATGCTACCAAACTACACCTAACATATCAAGTCAATTTAATATCAATATAAAACTAATTTATCCCTTATTAATCACTAGCAATATTAATGAATCAATTATTTAGCAATTACCTAATTTTAGAGTTATAATATTTGAATTACCTATATTCTCTATCATTCTTTAATTGAAAATAAAAATAAATAAAGGGCCAGGGCCTTGCCTCGATTTAGAAACTAGAATATAAAATCTCGTTGGGGTTTTTTCTGTTCGGATGACTGCAACCCCTATCCAAAATCAGGGCCAACTATGAACATAGATTCGTATAGAATGAAGTATGAGGCCAGCTAGATGACAACGCCCAATTGTTTAAATCAGTGAACACAATATAACTTAATCTATCTGATCAAGAAATATATATCCAATCAAAAAAGAATAATAGATCAGGAGTTATTAATTATGGATTCAATGATAGCCGATCAAGGTCGGAGTAAAGAAAGAACAAGGTCGACTAGGTAGCAGCGTCCGACGATCCAAGTCAGTTTGCTCTGACCAATCAAACTATTCAACTCATTAATAAAAATCACACCATGGTACAAAAAATAAAATAGAGAATAGTGATAATAAAATCCAACGGTACCTGATCATCCAAATCAATCAAAATAGTGTTTTCCAAATAATTAGATCAATAAAAGGTATTAAATACAACAAGGGTAACATGCTAAGTTGCTGATGGTGGGGGTCCATGGAAGGTTGATAAATACTAGAGTGAAGACTAACAAGACAAGTGGTCATAGCAACACTAGTTTAGGACCTTCTACTAGGGTCAATCTAGGTCCACAAAGAGAACATCTGGGACCCTCCCGCTGGGTCTATTAACTCATGCAGAAAGAGAGAAAGAGAGGAAGAGAAAACAAAAAGAGAGAGAAAAGAGAAAGTGAGAGAGAGAAAGAAGAGAGGGCTCTCTTCTTCTTTCCTAAATAAGGGAGAGCCCACTCTCCCTTTCTTCTCAGATTAGGGGTGACGACCGCCGAGGGTACCCAACCCCAACGATGACGGCCACGGGCAGCCTTCGGTCCGATACCACCGACAATAGTGGTTGGCCGACACAAAAAAGAAGAGAGGAAAATCTAGAAAAGGTAAAGAGGATGATCAATGGTAACTCTGCCTAGATCCTGACTAGTCCACTAACCAACTATCACACAATCATTAAGGTCTTGAAAGGCAGTAAAGTCCGGCCTAAACTAGTGGCTGACGATAGTGAATGTGGAAGAAGGACGCCAAAATAGGGGACCCCTATTTTGGATGGATCTTGGCATTTTGCCGGCACAAATCAAGGTGGCAACGACTAGGAGACCAGAAAAGAGAGAGAGAGAGGCAAATGATGTTTACCTCGGTCCGACAAGGTGGTCTGATGGCTTTTACGAAGGAGATCCAAAAAAGAGATTCGAAAAAGGAAATTCAAGATCGGCAGCTATTCCTTGAGTTATCAGGGATGGTATTCAATGGCAGAGGTGGAGAATCTTAATAGATGAAATCCTAGAGTTTATCCAATGTTTGGATCACCTTAGGACTTTTGGAGTCCAGTGAGATCGGGGAAGAATCTCACGTGAAATAGAGCACGTTCAAGCTTTGGGCCTAGGCCTCTTCGAGCCAGCCCACAAGCTCGAGGAGCTGGGCTACTACAAGTGGTTTGTTCCATCTAAAAGGAAAGATATTGGTTTGTTAAGCAGCATAGGGTTTGGCCATTCTCACTAAGCAAGAGTAGTAGGAGTACAACCGGCGTAAATTACCAAAATGCCAAAAGTTGGAACCAAACATGGATTGTTGCCGGGAGTGGGTAGATACTTACAGTTTGTCTTTAATACAAATAAGTGGAATTATATTTTGGAAAGGATCTTTGACATATCAATCAATTTAGTTTGATCTTAATAATCTTTGCTTTTATCTTTAATTTATCTGATACTTAGATTATTTGTAAGATTCTACTGTAGGAGTAGTTGTAACTTAGTTCTCTCCTATTATAGCCCTAGTTATACCCTATCCAAATATACCTTTTGAATAGCAATATGATGAAAGCAAAAAAATCTGTAAAGGCCAAAGCACCTAGACTAATGCTACTTTCATTGTTCTCTCTTTAATTATTCTTTTTGTAGCTGCCCAAACATTGGTGGCATGCCTGCACATCTACCAATATTGCTATTGACTTATCAAACAAACTTTCAGGCATGCCCGCCCTAGGCAGCGAGAAAATCATTGGAAACAAGAATTTCTATTTGTTATAAATGATGTATACACATTTTTAGTTTTGGAAAGCAATATTTCTCTTGTTTCTCACTCATTTTCTTGGAAAGAGTTGGCTAATGTGAAACTATGATTAGAATTAAAAGTACTTACACTAGGGTGGAGGCAAAGACACAAACTTATATATAATTATTTAGACATTATATTTTACTAATAGAATTGATATCTATGATAATATGTGTGTATACTTTTAACTCAATAAAGATAGACATGCAAAAAGAAATAATTCATAAAGGTATACATACAAATAGTAAATTCATAAAAGGTATTCTATAAGTTTAAATATTTTATGAGGGTATACATTCATTTAGTAAATTTGTAAGAATATACCTGCGTTTTCCGATATATATATATATATATATATATATATATATATATATATATATATATATATATATATGTATGTATGTATGTATGTATGTATGTATGTATGTATGTATGTATGTATGTATATGTATATGTATGTATGTATGTATGTATGTATATGCAAAGAGAATAAGGATGTGTACATAAATAGTAAATTTGTAAGAAGGTATATATATTTTGAAATATTTTTAAGAATATATATATATATATATATATATATATGCAAAGAGAATAAAGATATGCACATAAATAGCAAATTTGTAAGAATGTATGTATATTTTGAAATATTTTTAAGAATATATATAAAAAAATCTTTCTCATCATTTATTTGTAAAAAACTTCTCTTCAAAATAGAACATGATAAAAAAAATCAGCGCTGGCTAATTGCTTGCACAGAAAGAAAAAGAAAAGAAAATTGGACGGAGATCTCAATTAAGGAAGTCTTGAATCATGAGATCCTCATCAGACGTCTTGGGGTGTTTAGCACATCTGACGTCCCTGTCACTTTGTAATGCCAGTTTTGCCGCCAGAAAATTCCCAATTCTCATGCATTCTCTCCCGCATTAATTTATTGCCATATTCTCCGCAAGCATCCAAATCTTCCTAAGCGCGTTTCAAAAAATCCCATTTTTTTTGGGGCATATAAATGAGGGAGCGGCGTAGAGATCACCGAGGCAAGTTCTCTTCCGCTGCCTGAAGTTTCCAAGTGGGGAGGCCGAGAGCATTCGATTTTGGTGGGTTTCCATCGTTCTGGAGTCGTTGACAGATTGGTACCAGCTATGATTCAGAGTACCTGGTGGCGTTTTTATTTCCTTTAAGGCTCTTTCCAAAATGTTCCAGGCCGGAAGAGTCCATATCGGAACGCGAGAGATACACGCTGGGTGGTTGCCATGATTTCTCCCTCTTGCGAACTTGGACATCTTTGGTAGGATATAGAGTTTTAGGACTTCGGCGGTGTTGGAGCTGAAATCTCTGGTTTCTTACGTTCTAGAGGTCGTTTGGTTGATTCCGGCGGAAAAAAGCTGAGATCTTGGTCCGAAGCGGTGCGGAAAGCCCTAGAAAGGTGAGATCTTTTTCGGCTTTTCTGACGGTTTGAAGAGGCTGTAGTACTGAACTCGGAGAGTTTTGGTGTGTTCTTTTAGGGGTTTCTCAGCCGTCCATTCTTCAGGAGAGAGAAGAAGAATACTTGGCGAGTATAGGAGCGCTTGCTGTTGTTGTCCCCATTTCTTTTATTTTTCTATTTGGATACAGGAGTAGTTCCATTTTCCTCACTCGCAGACCCTACCAAGGAGAGAGCTTGTATTGGTTTTCGTGGGGTTCCGGACAGCCATTGCTCATGGCGGTGGTGTCTCGGTGTGGCAGTCATGTTTGCCCTAACTGAGTCGTCGGTTCCTTGATTGGCCGATCTTGCTTTTCATCAGAAGGTGATGAGAATTCTCTCAACTTCTATGAATTCATTTGGTGCTCCATCCTTGGGGCTGGTTCTAGTCTCTTGAGTTCAATACCGGTTATTGATTTAGGTCCATAGAGCTTAGGATTTAAGTTTCGATTAAAATCTAACTATCTTTTGATGAATCTCTGGCTTCTTTAGGTCCATTGATCAGAGTTTTTCTTTTCCCTTTTGATATAAATATCTGTTCTTGAATTTCTCTTGCAGGTTCTTCTATTATTGTGCAAGTTCTTTGTTAGTTGCAGGAAGGATGCAAGGAGCTGTTCTGGTTGCTATAGCTGCCGCAATTGGTAGCTTGTTGCAGGGATGGGACAGTGCTACTATGGCCGGTAAATTCTTCTTGTGCCTGTAATGGATCCAAAAATATATGGAGCAATTATTGGACCATTATTTTATATTTCCCCTTGAGCTTTACCTGCTAAGTGGCTGAAAAACCATAATTGTTGGCACGATCCATTGGTGTGTTGACATTAAGTTGATAGCTGATATTGGATTATTGCTAATCTGTTCTGTAGTTTCTGGTGCTTTATTTTTAGAGTTGTTCTGAAAGGCAACCCCATCTTATTGGTATAAATCTTGGTGATCTCTTCTTTTTCCCCCCTTTTTTTTGTTATTACAGTTGTCCCATCCTTAAAATTCCAGGGAGAATTTTCATAATTAACACTTTTGCAACTTCTGCTTGGTCGAACATGATAGCCCTGTGAACTTTCTGATTAGTGCTACAGAAATTTGATTATTCTTATAATTCTTTGTTTACTTTTACTTACCGAAGAATGTTAATCATATATAGAAGAAGAAGAAGTCAAATACTCTAAAAATTCTTATGGTTTCATTTTTTTTAAGGTGCTGTTCTTTATATAAATAGAGAGTTCAAATTGGAGGCAGATCCCACTATAGAGGGGCTAATTGTAGCCATGTCACTTATTGGGGCCACAATTATCACCTCATTTTCTGGAGCTTTATCAGACTGGGTAGGCAGGCGCCCGGTACTAATTGTCGCAGCAGTCCTCACCTTCCTGAGTGGTCTGGTGATGCTATGGTCTCCCAATGTCTATATCCTACTTTTGGCAAGGTTAATATATGGATTCGGAGTTGGGATAGCAGTCACACTTGTTCCTGTATACATTTCTGAGACAGCCCCATCAGAGATAAGGGGATTGCTAAATACCCTACCGCAGTTCTGTGGATCTGGAGGCATGTTTCTGTCATACTGTGTGGTTTTTGGAATGTCATTAATGTCAAACCCAGACTGGAGATTGATGCTTGGTGTTCTCTCCATCCCCTCCCTTATTTATTTTGCATTGACTGTATTTTATTTGCCCGAATCTCCAAGATGGCTTGTAAGCAAAGGGCGAATGGTAGAGGCAAAAAAGGTTTTGCAGAGATTACGTGGAAGAGAAGATGTATCAGGTTTGTTGTACTATTAATACCTTTCATTCTTTTAATTAATGGATCATTTTATGATTAGTATTTTCTTTTTTTATTTTTGTTGCTGTCTCTAAGGGGTACTCATTTGTTGCTGCCAGTTACTGCCAAGCTTCACTCTGTTTTTAAGTTATGTAAATTTATTTTTGTCTATTCTTCATACAAACCTGCATGGCTATGTGTAATACATATAAAAAAGTTTATCCTGGTTTATATCAGTGAATCATTAGTAACAGGGCATTTTGCTTCATTTGTATTCTATAGATAATTGTGTTTGTTGTCATTGTCAATACTGACGGACACCTTCTGCTTATCTCTCTCAACCACATGTCCTAAAGTTAAAAGAAAAATGATATGAGTCACAAAATAAATTTTGAAAATTGTCTCTATTGATTAAGAGAAATAATTCTTTCTTATTCTGAAAATGCTTAATGAGAGTGCTTAATCTTAGGGAAGAAAATATGTCATCAAATTATTAAGGAACATCTTTGCAAACAGAATTTATGATTGACTTCATATTCATGTTACTAATGCTAAATTCTTCCATGTATTGGGCTTGCCTTGGCAATTTTTGTAAGTTAAGTCATATAAAATTTATTATTATTTGTTGCAAATTTGTCTTCTATTCTACAAGCATGTTTTAAGTTAGAATTTAAGTATCTAACAAATATGTTATGTCATGTTTCCAATGATGCACCAGTAAAGTTGCTTCATTGTGACCTGGATGTCACAGGTTTGAACATGAAAACAGCCTCTCTGCATGCAGAGGTAAAGCTGCATACATCTAGCCCTCTCTAGACCTTGCAATGGTGGAAGACTCATTCACTGGGCCACCCTTTAATGTTTCCAATGTCAAGAATTACTAAATCTAATGCTTATCTCATTCTCTTTCCATATGTGTTTCTTTTTTCAACATTCAGGATTATTTTCAACATTAAAAAATATCATATTTGTTTGGGATGTTTCATTTGGCCTGTGGCATCCATTTGAAGACTGTTTTGTTTCATTTTTGATTCACTGTTTCATTTTGCAGTAATTAGATAGACAAGCTGAGGAACACTATGCAAATTTATGGCAGTTAATGCAAGGGCAAATATGTTGGTCCATTTTGTATTTTATATTATTATTTGATTTTAGTAGGAGTCAACTGTCTGGTGCGCTACTTTTTTGTGTCTATAGAATTCATTCAGACAGTTTTGGTAGGATCAAGGACATTTTCAGTATTTAAGGTCCACTTTTAATCTGTCCTAGGCTTTCTATAGCAGGAACCTTAGATTCATGTGTTAGATAAACTCTATAAAGTTTACATTTGGCATAGTACATACAACAGCATATCTAGATTTTGTAACTCTGTAGCATGTCATACATATGGAATTTTCATCTCCTAAATGGTCCTCTATGGGGTTTATATGGTCTCTATCAAGGATTTAAGTGCCATTGTCGGGATTGATGCAGGGTGTATCTTCCATTGGTTGGCATGGCGTTTGCCACATGCCGTTGGGGATTGACAAACGGTGTGTCCTGCATTGCAGTGGGTGAGAGCACAGCTGGCACATTTGCATGCAATGCATGGCATGTGCATGGGGTTTTGTATTTTTTTTTCTAATTTTCTAAAATCATTTCAAGCTTTAAAATAACATTTTAGAGCCTACACTGTATCTAGTAATATAAATAAATTGTGGGTTTTTATGCATGGTGAATTTGTGTATTGTATTTTAAACTAATATGATATCTGAACAGTTCACTAACATTAAATTAGTGGCAGATTTTGATAATAATAAATGGAGCCTATTGATATACCTCTATTGTACTCCTTGTTATTGTTTGGCATGTGGAGCCAATTTTCAAAATTGATGGGTGCCAAACAATACCTATGAAATGAGCAAGACATGCTTCAATACCTATTGGTTGGCCATTAGAATTCACCACAATGATAACTTGCTCTCCCTCTGACATATCCAATGTGTCTGACATGCATGTGGGACTTTTCGAGTCCTTCTACATTCTTGGGAACCATCTTATTAAAATATTTGATATTATGAAGATGGGCCTGGTGGGTTCATAAATGTTCTTGGGGTCGGATTCATGTTATGTGAGCTTGAACTATGTTCGCTCCATGTACTACACCAGATCATGGTAATAGTGAGCTTGAACTCTGTGCACAATAGGCATTGCTGAAACACCAGTTGCAGTTGTCTTGTGCGGATCAGTGTGGCCGCATTCTAGGTGGGCCTATGCATATGCACCACCTGTATCATGTCCCTGATCACATTTCATGGAGTCAAAGGAATGATTCCCTGATTGGCCATAATCATATGAACCGTATGTGTGTGCAAGGCCCTGCATGCTACTCCAATTACTGGAGAAATTGGGGACATCCCTTGTATTCTGATGATAAGTTTGACATGTTCCATGTTGGTATGAAATTAAAGATGTGGACAAGCCTCCATTCCATTGTGAATATTGATCAATCATCAGCCCCTCCATCCCCATTGACCCAACTCATTCCATGATAACATCGATGCTCTCGAGATGTCAGTCTACTCCCTGGAGGATCTAGAAGATATGTAGAATTTACTTGCCCTTATAGCAGTCAGTAGCCACTCTTTCTGCTTGTCATTGCCCCTTTTGGAGGAGGATCTCAGTGGAATTTGTTCCTCCTCCAAACCCCTGAAGCTTGAGCATTAATCATGTAATGTTTAGCAAAAATTTCATGGAAAAAATGATGATGTTGGTATTTAGTTTCAATTGACAAATTTGTGCACATTTGGACTGCAAGTTTCGAACAAAGAAGCTTTCATGCAGGCACCACCTTTGTTATGGTCAATTCTACTCCTTGATCAAATGGCAAATTCATCTCCCGTCCAGCTCTCCAGCTCTCCAATCCTCTGCAGCCATTGCATGCTTCAAATGCAAAGCAGAGAGAGAGAGAGAGAGAGAGAGGTCTGGGGTGTTTACTGAGCCAGTGAACTGTATCGACCCATGCTGATTTGGCAACAGGTCTATACAGCCCAGCATCATGTAACATTGATCAGCTCATTCTGTACATGGGACTATTTATAGTATTTTTTTAATGATTTTTTTCTATTTGAATCCATGATTCTTCTTTAATGGTAAGTCCATCATAAGACCTATAAAAGCAAAACTAATATGCTTTCAATGATTAATTTAAATTATTGTAAAAGTGGTTGCTTTATTTTTGTGAAATTCTCTTTACCTAATGATGTAATCTAAATAATCTGTTTGTTGCAATCTGTTATTTTTGCACTTCTGCTTGCATTCAAAACTTCCTCAAGATAAGCTGGGAGTTCAAGTTTTTGTCTAGGAAGAGATGCAATGCTATTGTTATAATACGTTTTTACTTTTTGATCTCATTCTGCAATTTATTTGGAAATTCAGGTTATTGTAATGGCTTGGAAAATATGTCTGGTTCTAAAAATTTTAGAAAATTATTTTGTTTTGCTACATGCGTCTTACTAAAATAATTCTATCATTGAGTCAGAGATTGGGGCAGTTTTTTAATATTGCATGTTATTCTTGTATTGATTATTTAATCATTGATTTTGTTGAACTTCCGGATAAGATATTCCTAATTAGCTTGATACAGTAAAGTGGGCACATAGTATGTCTAGTGGAGCATCAGCTGAAACCATAACAATTATTGAATTTTTCTTTCTTGATTTTCTCATAAAACTTTTTCATCCAAAATTTGTTAAATCGTTCCATCTATACATTTTTGTGCACATTAATTTGACATAATTTGGTGGCTATTCTCATACTTATGTACAAGTGCCTATGCATGTGCATTTCTTGGGGCAGGCACACTTTTACCTGAAAGATGGCACATCTATGCAGGCCAGATATCTTGGCCCATAATTGCTCTGTGGGGTTATTGTGATATTGTTATGACTTATGTGATCAGTATTATACTATTATCTTAAACTCTAAAAACTGTTTCCATTTTGCGCTTTTCTGCAATTTGATGCCATTATTATACTTGCTAAGTTATTTTTCATAGTAGCAACAATAACAATGACAACTGCTGCTGCTGATTTTTCCATGTCTAGTTTCAAATGTCTTCTATAGATGGAGAATTTTTATTATTCAAACCTATTTATGGTTCCCTTTTAAGTCTATAGTGAAACAGCTGTTCTAGAAAACCATTGCTCTTGAACTTTAAAACGACATATACATTCGTCTAATTCCACCAACGTGACACTGACTTATTCTTTTCTGCACTGATTTAATGATATTGTTTCCATTGTTCTTCCAATTAAAGGGCATGAATAGGCGACAAATTTGAGAATAATGTGCTGAATTTTTCTTTTGAATATACAGGAGAAATGGCTCTTCTTGTGGAAGGCTTGGGGATAGGGGATGAAACATCTATTGAAGAGTACATAATTGGCCCTGCTAATGAGCTTGTGAATGACCATGGAGAAACTGCTGATAAGGAACAGATTACACTGTATGGGCCTGAAGAGGGTCTCTCCTGGGTTGCCCGGCCTGTGAAGGGACAAAGTGCCCTTGGAAGTGCCCTTGCACTTGTTTCTCGCCATGGTAGCATGGAGTCTCAGAGTAATAGTCTTAAGGACCCTCTGGTCACTCTTTTTGGGAGTGTCCATGAGAAGCCACCAGAAATGGGAAGCATGAGAAGCATACTCTTTCCAAATTTTGGCAGCATGTTTAGTGTGGCGGAGCAGCACCCCAAAACTGAGCAGTGGGATGAGGAGAGTCTTCAAAGGGTGGGTGAAGGTTATGCATCTGATGCTGGAGGAGCTGATACAGATGACAATTTACAGAGTCCACTGCTCTCTCGCCAAACAACAAGCATGGAAGTGAAGGATATTACCCCACCGAATGCTGTCCATGGGACTGTTCTAAGTATGGGGAGAAATAGCAGTCTCATGCAAGGGAATGCTGGGGAGTCAGTCAGTAGTATGGGTATTGGTGGAGGATGGCAAGTGGCTTGGAAATGGTCTGAGAGAGAAGGTGCAGATGGGAAGGAGGGAGGATTCAAAAGAATCTATCTACACCAAGAAGGTGTCCCTGGTTCAATGAGGGGATCTCTTTTTTCGCTTCCAGGAGCTGAAGTCCCAGGAGATGGTGAATTCGTCCATGCTGCTGCTTTGGTAGGCCAGCCTGCTCTTTATTCGAAGGAGCTAATGGAGCAGCATCTAGTTGGGCCAGCGATGGTTCATCCATCAGAGACAGCTGCTAAGGGGCCAAGGTGGGCAGATCTTCTTGAACCTGGAGTCAGACATGCTTTGTTGGTGGGAGTTTCCATTCAAATCCTTCAGCAGGTAACTTCTACTGTGGGTAAACAAATATCATAAATACAGTTTCTAAACCTTCCCAGATTTAGAGTAACTACCTGATCTTCTTGTTTTTGTACTTTCTTGGTGCTGAGCCAACTGGCTATCAAACTTATGTACTTTCAAATGTTTAGAGATTTAGTTCCTTTTAAGCATTTTATATACTCTTGCTGATTTCTATGTTCTGTTGAAGGGACATTGTTCATCTCATGGTCGGCCGTACCGGTCCGTACTGGTATGTACTAGTCCGGCCTAGGACTGGTACCGGATCAACTGATCCGGTATCGGTAGCTTATCATTGGAGAACCGATATGGAACCGGTACGGGACCGATACGGACTGGTATGGGACCGGTACGGGACCGATACGTATCGGTCCAGGCCGCCACCGGTATGCCGACTGGTATCGGTACGGTGGACCTTGGTTCATCCATTCTCTATTGACCTAGAATATGAACCCAGTTAATTATGTTATAATGTTTTTTCCCTTTTTTGTTGACTTTGATTGTTTGTTTAATATTTATAACTTCTTCAAGCAACAGTTCTCAAGTCCGCATATTCTAAGCATTCATTATCTTCTTTTGAATTAATTTTGCATTAATGTCATATTTTATTTTACAATTCCTGTTTTACAGAATTTCATTACAATTTCATATATTGCCACTAATTTTTTTCATTTTCATGACATGGTATAAGGTAACATTGTTGATTTAAGAAAATCAATCTATGTTCTATTGTTGTTAAAGTGAGCATAAGGTATTTCAGAAGGAGAAGATGATGGTTAAAATTTTTTAATGAATGGCTTTCTGCTTCTAATTCTATTTATTTTTCTATTTTTATTGGCATCTAATGTTACCCTTGTTGTTTGCAATTTCATGGGATAAGATTTTGAAAATAAATGATCCATCAGCTTGTCTATTCCTATTGCACATGGGCATCTTTACATCTTTTGGCCACAAGAAGTGCCCATTTTTTGGAACGCAATTCCCTTTGGGTTGGAGATGTCGCTTTGGAGACATCTCTTAGAACTAGGCTATCATTGATATGATTCTTTCGTGCAGATCTTCTTATCCCTGGAAACACAAACTTCTTCTGTCTAGGTTATAGGACTTCTTGAGCATCTTATACCTTCATTTTTGAGGTTGTCTTTGTTTTCATGTCACCTTTGGCACCTCCTTTGGTTCTTTGCCTTCTTTGTGTTTTTCTTATGCGATTGTTCAACTCCACTATTGTATCCCAGGGGATGCCTCTACTTTCCTTTACTCATGATATTCATCAAGAAGCCTACCGCTCATACATCACTTCCATTGCCTACCCCATATTTTCTTCATGATGATCATGCAGCCTTCGTAGGGCTGAAATGAATAGGATACAGATCAGATATTGGTACAACCATATAAAAATCAACTTTTATTTGGCAAATCTAAATATACATATTTATATCAATCAGATACTAAAGTTCTGTCCGTATTTTTTCTCAGCAGATATGGATACAATTTCTTAGTAGACGTGGTATAGGATTGGATAGGACGAACCTGGTCAGTTGAATATTATTCCACAAACAAATGATTATACAAAAATTAGCAAATAAATAAATGTCTGGATCTTAGTCACTGTGAGCTTTGTCAGCTAAGTGTTATTCTATTTCCTTCATGTTACTTTGAAAGATGTTTGGACCCCTGGACTCTTCATGACACTCCATGACACTTTAATCTTTGGAGCATAATATCATCATGGTTGTATATCGGCTCTTAGCACTTGTATCCAGAAACTTTCAAGTTTAGCATCACATTTAGCAAATATTTTGTCAATTCTACAAATAAAAAAAAACTAGGCCAATAAATTATTCATTATATGTATACACTTCTACATACTTGCAAAGACATCTATCTATATAGTGTGGCCGTGGCCGTGGCCATGGCCGTGTCCAATATTTTGATGGTTCACTTGTCCAACTCTTTTGGTAGGTCGTGTCTGTGTCCAATATTTTGAAGCTTCACTTGTCCAACTCTTTTGGACACTTGGAGACTTGACACTCATGTCATGTCTCCAACTAATATTGCTTGACAGATCAAGATTCCAGGTGTCATATCCTATCCATTTGCTCTGAGATTGATTGTCTTGCAATATCTTGCATTCCTCATGAGGCAACTTCTGATTTCTTGCCTCTCTCTCTCCTTTGTGTTGCTTCTGCTGCTCCCTTAGGACTATGAAGTCATGCGTAGGTAATATTTAAGTGGTAGATAATTTTGTTAGCTTTTAATTTTTCCTCCACCTTGGTTTGACTGCACTTTTAAATCCTTCTTATTCGTTTATTGAGCAGCCATCGGATATTTTCATAAAGGTATATGCTATCATGTACTTCCATTATCCCATGGGCATAGTTTGGCTTATAATTACCTGTGGCTTATTGAAGTTGTTATGGTCAGATATTGCGTGAAAACATAAATAGACTTATGTTTTATATGTTTTGCCCAACCCAAACATTGGATTGATGGCATTAATGCAACCTTCCGACACTTGAAATCTGGATGTAATAATTCTCAAGTAACTATACCATATATTCACGTGTTTGTGTTCACCATTGTGGAGGCATGCATGTGAGATGAAAGGAAAAAAACGGAAAAAAGGCTCATGTTCTGCATAATAGAGATTGCTAGAATGTTTTGAAACTTGTTTTCTGGAGCCTACACATTGGGTTTGCTTTAGAGTTTCTTCCTTCATCCTTACTATTTTAAACTTTTAACATCCATAATGATCGAATTTCGCTTGTTTAACTTTTGTATTTGGTTTATAGTCATTATGGAATTTGGTCACGCTGAAAAAAAAATAATAAATCTATCTTATCTACTTATTCAGGTCTGATAAAATGATATAGACTCCAAATTAGTTTAGTTTCAAGGAAAGTGACTATTTTCATAGCTTTTTTCTTTCTATACATCATTCTAATGCTCTCTCTACTAATGCAGTTTGCTGGCATAAATGGCATTCTCTACTACACCCCTCAGATACTGAAGCAAGCTGGTGTTGATGTTCTTCTTGCAAATATTGGCATCGGATCTGATTCAGCATCAATCCTTATCAGTACTCTTACAACCTTGTTGATGCTCCCTTGTATTGGCATTGCTATGAGGCTCATGGATATTTCAGGGAGAAGGTTACTCTCTCTTTTCCCCTTCACTTCATACATATCATTTTTATCTATGTAACATTTAGCATACTTAGCAGAACTTCCTCTGCTTGAATTCACAATACGGGTGTCATGGGAAATAATTGATATGCCTTGTTTTCTCTATCATGCAGGTTTCTTTTGCTGGCTACAATCCCTGTCTTGATAGCATCACTGGTTCTCTCGGTTGTGGTAAACCTTGTGGACATGGGAACAGTGGTCCATGCTGTGCTGTCCACAGGTAGTGTTGTTGCCTACCTCTGCTGCTTTGTCATGGGATTTGGTCCAATCCCCAACATCCTTTGTGCGGAGATCTTTCCAACTCGGGTCCGTGGTGTGTGCATTGCTATCTGTGCCATCACATATTGGTTTGGAAACATCATCATCACCTACACTCTCCCTGTGATGCTAGACGCTATTGGCCTTACTGGTGTTTTTGGAATCTATGCGGCTGTCTGCATCCTATCTCTGGTGTTTGTGTACTTGAAGGTTCCTGAAACAAAGGGAATGCCCCTTGAGGTCATCAGTGAGTTCTTTGCACTTGGCTCAAAACAAGCTGCAAGAAAATGATTGCTTTAAAATTGCAGTGACGGTATCATAGTTTTCAGAGTTCCCAGGTCATGTTCTTGGTTAGCTGTAACCATTTTATCATACTGAAATTATTTATCTTGTGGGTCTTTGGGAAGATTAGGATGGGGATAAAGTAAAAGAAGTTAAAGAATGGAGGGGGGAAGGCCTAAAAAGGGAGTTCAGGCAATTAACAAGGTGATGGGAGTTATTGGTGTTTGGTGTTTCTATTTAGCTTCGAGGCATTTCAAACCAGGGACATGGAATTTGTTTGCTTTTTTTTAGCGGCAATCTATAATTTTATCTCATGAATTTATTCTTTAACCTTTGATGTTCTTGGAATTCTTCTCTACATGATGTTTAGATGCGGTCGGTAAAACTATTACAAGAATATAGATGTCATAGTAAGTTGTGGAATCTGAATGGCCTTCCTAAGTTTCAAGAAGCAGCAGTCTGTTTTCCACCTGTTTGAAGCCATGGGCAGTTACTGGGGACACCCTGAGCTCTAGGTGTTCAGATGCCCAAATATCTTATCCATGGATAAAGACTAGGTTACAGAATTTACAAATGAAAAAATAGCAGGTGCAGAATTTGCAGCTGAACAAGGCCGGCAGGGCGACGGCATTGCCGCCATGCTCACTCTTCCCCCTGAAGTCACACTAGAGGCCTGTTTAATTACAAATGAAATTGATATGTGCAAAAATAAAATAAAAATTAAATGTGATTTTATGTCTATATTTCTCTTTTTTCATAGAAAGGGGAGAAGAAGGGATTGAAGAGAGGAGAAGACTACAGGGAGGTGCTTGGTTTATTGTAGGTGGGTTGAGTGAGAGTGATGTAGTTCTAGGGCTGCACATAAAATTGATATGTACATCATTAAATTGCAAATCTGGTTAGATTTGAACGTTATCCTTTTTCATGAAAAAAAGAAGGGGCTGATGGACAGGAAGAGGAACATAAAGAAGAGAGATAATAATAGAGGGTAAAATGTCTGACAAAAGAGTTACTTTGTTCAATAAAATACATAAATCATACATAATTCATCATTCTTTATGGATCCATCATTCTTTTTGGATCCATGGATAACAGATTAAATAAAAAGAAAAATAAAGATTACAACAAACTTTATTAAAAACTATAAAAAAATAAAAATATAAGAAAATATGCTGATCAAAAATACAAAATAGGAAATCCTAAATACAAAAAAAAAATCAATTAATAAAATAGAAAACTAAAGACACATTTTGTAAGATAATTAGAGATCATAGTAATCAAAGAAAATACCAAAAATTAAAACAAAATAAAAAATACTGACTAAAAATAATAAAATATAAATATAAATTCAAATGATGTTGAATTAGGTATATTGTATTTTATGACTAGCTAAAACTAAAATAGAATTGAATTAGTATTTCTTTTTCATTCTTTCCTTCCATTTTCACCCAGAGGATGAAGGTGATCCCTATTCCTTGTCTTTAAGATTTCACTTTAGATTTGTTTCAGATTTTTTTTCCATTCCTAGAAATCAAACATAGGCATTTGTCTTTATGATTTACAGTTAATTATTATTTGATGGAAAAGTTGGATGAAATCTATGCCAGATGCTCTTAGCAAAATCCTGCACTTAGCCTAGCAAGATGGATTGATCAAAAGTGCTTTTAGTGTTTATTCTTTGGTATTGCCTTTAAGATCAGTATGTAGACGATACCTTGACTATATTGTGCATGCTTGAGGTCAATTCAGTCAAAACATTGAAGATAATCCTATTGAGATTTGAAGTTATGTTCAGGCTGCAAGTGCACTAAGAGAAAATTACCTTGTTGCATCTCATTTTCCTTTCAAATATTTAGGTTTGCTTTTGCATCATTCGAAGCTCACAAAGGAAGATTGGCTATTTCTGATTAAAAAAGTTAAAAAAGAAGCTTGCAGGTTGGAAGTTTAAATTCCTTTCCATAGGAGAGATTAATTTTAGTGAATTCTATGCTGTCTTTACCATTTTAGTGAATTACCTAATTGGGTAAGCAAGAAGATTGACACTATTTGGAGGAGGTTCTTTTCGTAAGTAAGTATTTTGGTCAGAGGAGGCCATTACTTGGTAAATTGGGATTGGTGTGCAGGCCCTTCAAAGAAAAAAAATTGCTCATTTGAGATCTCAAAGCTTTCAATAAAGTCATGTTTTGCAAATGGTGATAGAGGCTTCTGGTTGAAGGCTCTGTATGTTGGAAGTGCTTCTGAATTGAGATACTTTCGAAAAAGAAGAATTAGATGGTCGAAACCTTCTATAAGGAAAACAGCATCACAATTGTGGGAGGATGTTCTATGGATAGAGGAGAAGTTCTTCAGAAATATCAGAGTAAAGATTGGTGATGGAAAGGACATTTTTGATTTTTTTTTTTTGAAGGATACTTGGCTTAGAAAGCATCCTTTGTCTTTGTTGTTCCCTAAGTTGTTTTAGTTGGCAGCAAACCAGAACAGAATATTGAGGGATTATGTTTCATTCGAAGATGGCAAAGCATCCTCCCCTCTCCTAATGAGCCTTCTAGTTTCTTTCTACCATCTTTCTAGGACTCACCAAGGAGACACCATAATGCGTGCAGCTAGCTTGGATTTCGCATGGGCTAGCAAATCGAGAATTGAATAGCCTTGTGTTGATCCAAAAGGTTTGGTTTTGATGATACAAAATATTTGAGTAAAAAAATTGTTAATTATTTTTTTAGAGTATACAAGAATGCTTACAGGAAGCAAAGATAATTTCAATTCAAAATGCTTTAGTTGGAAAGAATATAAATCAATTTTATAAAGTTCAGTGTAAGAGGAGTCCGCCCTTGGATACAAAGAGTCGACTCCTGAATATCCACAAGCGAAGATAGAAGACTTCATTTTTGAAGGAATTAAGAAGTCGACGCTAGAAGCACACAAGTCGACCTCGACAAAATGGTCCAGCATGTTTTCACGAGTTGACCACTGGACTGGTCGAATCGACCTCAGAATAGTCTTAGGCAAAAGACAAAGAGGATAAAAATAGTTTTTTATAAGTCGACCTAAGAAAATTACGAGTCGATCCCTACCGAGCATGAGTCAACTCTAGAACAAGTCGAGTCGACCCCATAATGGCTGAAGATAAAAGATAGACAACAGTGAAAACCAACATATTTATGAGTCGACCTCTAACACGCACGAGTCGACCCTAAAATAGCTATAGGCGAAGGACAGAATACAGCAAAAATAAGCGCTTTTTTGATTCGCCCTCCGAGGACCATGAGTGACCTCTGAAGAAGTCGAGTCGAGGGATAATTTCTTCTGTAGCAAAAGGAATTACTTTTCAAATGAAGCCGGTGCCTGACATGGTGCCTTATGAATGGCCAACCCTCTTAATCACGCTAACCTCCCTTGAGCCACACCAATCCTCTTGTGCCGCATCAGATCATGAACTAGTTTAACAATTGCATTGAGCTATGTCAGTACTCTTTCTTTCATTAATCACTAGTTTAACAATTGCACTGGGCTATGTCAGTACTCTTTCTTTTATTAATCACCAATGGGAACGATCCTTATCTTTTAGTTTCTAAAGTATAATGAACTATGAAGTCAGCTTGTTCTATCTATTATTTTCAATATCTGCAGGTCAACCTTTTCTTGTGTGATAATATTGAGTAATATTCTCATCTTACAATCTCTCTCTTTGTTCAAATAAGACAAGCTCGTTTTGTTTGACCCTGCCGAGATCAAAGTTGTGGATCTCAAACGATCCACATTTATAATAAAGTTTGTGAGTCCCATTTGTATTAATTAAATCATATCGGCTTATGAAATTAGTCTTAGACTTTGCTTCCTTTGAGAAACCATCTATTGAGCTGGGTTTTTTTATTATTATTTTTTCCTAAACCTCTTGACAAACTTTAACTTCTCCAACACTTTACGTCCATCAACCTCTCATCTTTCCTTATTTTACACCTGAAAAAAACTTCCAAAACTGATCATAATAGTGATGCTAAGGGGTGTCCTTTTATGCGCATGGAATGTTACTTCTACTAGCAAGAAAGGGGTGGATATAACTCAAGAGAATTAGTGAAATACACAAGAGATGGTTTAATGTAAAATTGCTACAAAAAGATTTATTGTGTCATCTACAGCTGCATGATTGCCATTACTTTTGAAATTGGTATGATAAATGCAAGAAAGGGGTGGATGTTTATTGAGTCATAAGTAGACACCAGCAAAAATTAAATTTTTTGCATGACTGAGTACTGCACAAGAGCTTTTTTCCTTCAATTTATTATATCCCATGACCTACTGACAACCTAGTAAACTGGTGGTTAGCACCCAATTTTGAAAAGAGATTATTCTAGGTGTAAGTCTTCAAGGGAGTGACATCAATGCTGCTCAAGCATGGTTTAATAAGATTCAATGAGTAAAATAATATAGGAATAAACTAGTAAAACTTGACAGCCTACTTGGTCTTCGATGATCTATCCAGATTTATCGTTATCTAAACTTAACCGAGGTGAACCTTAGCAAACCAAATTAATTAGCATATCGACTTGGTTTGAAAATTATTTGAAATTGCATTTTGGTTCATGAAATTCTCTTAGATTGTCAATCGTGCAACAACTCTTGAAGAAATGTCAACATGATAAATCCTTGAATGCTATTGACAATGTGTTCATTTTGGACAGAGTATTGATTGTCTCAGCCTACATAAACCAACATATTTAAATATATTGGCCAATACCAAAACTAGTATGTCACGAGACAAAATTTTATTTTATTTATTATTTATCTTAGTTTTTTTATGAAAATTGGCTCAAATATATCGAGCACAAAAACATCTAGCAAAGTTAAAAATAGCCAGCTTCAGGTCGGGCCTTGAACTAAGCCTGCGATTGTGAACCATCAGTTTCGGCTCGGTTCAAAAAATAGGGCATGAATAAATTTTGGACTAGGTTTTAGCTGATGCTTGGCTTGATTCGGGCCTATCCTGAAACCCGATCCTGAAAATGGATCTAGTTCAAACCTAAAAATATGCCCATCTCACCCCACCTATTCTCCTCTCTCTCTCTCTCTCTCTCTCTCTCTCTCTCTCTCTCTCCCCCACTTTTTGTATTCTCTCTCTCTTACCCACTCATTGAATCTAAGCACTAATAACTAAGCAGTTAGGCCAATTAAATGGTCAGGTTTCTTTAGAGAAAAGACATGTGTTCCCTTTTGTAGTATGAAAGTCCAGAAGTTTATAACTTGAGGAAGGTTGTATAGTTAATTGTACCAAAAAGGAAAAAAAAAAGTTATATGCTTACTTATATATCACCATGACTTAGTTTACGTTGAGAAAATTAAAGTCCTTCCCTTGGATTAATCTTCATTTACCATCTAATCAGGCTTCAATGCACCATAGATTGGCAAGATGAACCAAATCAAGTAACTTAATCAACATTCAACAAATTAACACATGAACATATCTATTTGTCTTTAGGTTTTTGGAAATTATTCTACTCGTGGTACTTCATGTTCCACAAGATAAGGCCCACTAAATATGATGAGGTTATTTGATGGACCAGGTGGATAACAAGATGAATTCTTATCTTTATTTTGATCATAAATTATTTGCTATTATATTGATCTATTGGATTTGGTCTACGTAAAATGTTTTCTAAATATGGCATCTCTCGCGGTTGAGGAAACCAAAAGAAGATATTGATGTGATAGTTATGAGCCCAAGGAAACAGCCAATGTGGTCCACCAAGATTGCTGAAAGCCAACATAGAACTCAATGCTTCTTTATATCTACCAAACGTTACTTGAAAAGTCATAGCCTGGAGCGATGTTATCACAGCGAAGAAGTGAAGCTCGAAGTCGTTATAAGTTGTTGTGTCGCTGTCAAGAAAGCCTGGGCGGCTCTCGTGGGTTTTTCTTCTCGCGGGGTTCGGGCGTTTTCTTCTCCAGCCGAAACGCCAAGCGTTGCTTTTTCTTGCCGGTGTTCTCTGGTCTCCGGCGGCCCTCCCTCTCCGATAGTCTTCTTCTCGACGGCCGACGACGACGGAGGTGGCGGACGCGGGTGGAGGCGAGGCGGGCCGGTAATATTCTTTATCGCTCTCTCTTCTTTCTTTTTCCCCTGTCTTCCTCTCCCTCCTACCCGGCCTCCTCTCTGGCTGTAGCTTGCCCGGCCGGCGGCCCCCCTTCTCTCTCTCCTCCCTGTTTCTTTGTTTCTGCGCCCTGCCAGTGGCTGGCGGCTCCTCTCTTCCGTCTCTCTGCCTCCCCTGTGGCTGCTGTGCTGCTTGTAAGAGTGCCCGGCGGCCAGCAATTTTCTGGCCGGCAAGATGCCCCTTTCAAAATCTTGTATGGATTCGGTCCTTTTTTTTTTCTTCTCGTGGGGTTCGGGCGTTTTCTTCTCCGGCCGAAACGCTAAGCGTTTCTTTTTCTTCCCTGTGTTCTCTGGTCTCCGAAGGCCCTCCCTCTCCGATAGTCTTCTTCTCGACGGCCGACGACGACGGAGGTGGTGGACGCGGGCGGAGGCTAGGCCGGCCGGTAATATTCTTTATCGCTTTCTCTTCTTTCTTTTTCCCCTGTCTTCCTCTCCCTCCTACCCGGCCTCCTCTCTGGCTGTGGCTTGCCCGGCGCCCCCGCCCCCCCCCCCCCCCCCCCCCCCCCCCAACCCTCTCTCTCCTCCCTGCTTCTCTGTTGCTGAGCCCTGCCAGTGGCTGGCGGCTCCTCGTCCCCTCCTCTCTCTGCCTCCCCTGTGGCTGCTGTGCTGCTTGTCACAGTGCCCGGCGGCCCGCAATTTTCTGTCCGGCAAGATGCCTCTTTCAAAATCTTGTATGGATTCGGTCCATTTTCTGGTGAAACTTGCTTCTATCTGTCCGCTAATGGATCTAAGGATTACTTGTTGAAGAATCCAGCGGGCAAGTTAAAATTAGGGTATAAATTGTGAATGTATTTTGGTTTTATTAGATCCAGATGTCGGTTTTTTACCAGTTGCATCCTGTTGGTGTGAAGTCCTTAATGACGTATGCGACTAGAACACAAAGCTTGCCAACCAGTCTTGATTTAATTTTCAGTGAAAAATTTTATCTCATGTTGCCTCTGTCTGCAAAATTCTTTCTGGATGATACTGTAATTCAAACTCATGCATGCCTAACCACCCAGTGGCAAGTGATCTTCTGTACCTCGTGGTCGTACTTGAACCTTTAACATTGTTTCATTATAATGGGTTGTCTGGTTCAATTTACTGTTGCTATTTCCTTGCAGTTCGGAAGATTGTTAGGATGTCTGTAACTTATTGTACATTGTCGTGCTACAAATCACTTTATAATTTATTTTGGATATTATTATTTATGAAATAATATTTTGCCTTTCTAGCAGTAGCTTTGCATTCATAGTTTTTTTTCTAGGTTTTCTGAGAAAGTGCTTTTGTCCAAAATGACTCACAATCCTTTTCTTTCTTCAAATAAGATAAGCTCATTTTGTTTGACCCTTCTGAGATCCAAGTTGTGGATCTCTGAATGAATCACATTTATAATAAAGTTTGTGAGTCTCATTTGTATTAATACAACTCATATCGGCTCATGAAATTAGCCTTATACCTCGCCTCCTTTGAACAACCATCTGTGAGCCGGGATTTCTTTCCTTCTTTTTTTTCCCAAACCTCTTGACAAACTTCAACTTCTCCAACACTCCAACCTCCATCAACGTTATCGTTCCTGATTTTACACCTGCAAAAAAACTTTTGAAACTGATTATAATAATGACGCTAAGGGATGTCCATTTATGGACATGGATAGTTCTACCAGCAAGAAAGGGATGGATATAACTCATGAGAATTAGTGCTGTACACAAGAGATGGTTTGATATAAAATTGCTACAAAAAGATTTATTGTGCCATATGCAGCCACATGATTGGTGTTACTTTTTGAAACTGGTATTGTGAATGCAAGAAGTGGGTGGATGTTTATTGAGTCATAAGTTGACATATCAACAAAACCTAGGTTTTTTGTATGATTGAGTACTACACTAGGGCATTTTCCTTCAATTTATTAAATCCCATAACTTGCTGACAACCTAGTAAACTGGTGGTTCGCACCCAATTTTGAAAAGAGATTATTCTATGTGCAAGTCTTTAAGGGAGTGACATCAATGCCGTTCAAGCATGGTTTAATATGATAATATAGGAATGAATAGAAAAATTCCATGCACTCTCCAAAACTATCCCCAACTAAACCTAACTGAGGTGAACCCTATCAGACCAAATTAATTAGCATGTTGATTTGGTTCTAGAATTATCCAGAATTGCATTTCAGATCATGAAACTCTCTTAGGATTGTCAATTTTATATATATAATTAGATGTTATAATTTTTACTAGCCAATGGCAACAACTTTTGAAGAAATGACAACATAATAAATACTTGAGTACTATCAACAATGTTCTCATCTTAGACAAGCTATTGATTTTTATTGATGTTACACACCTTTTGGTTTGATGTATTCTAAAATTCTGTCCCTCATTGTTTCGGCCAACATAAACCAATATATGTAAATATATTGGCCACTACCAAAACCAATTTATCATTTGAGAAATTTCTATTTTCTTTATCATCTATCGCTTTTTTTTTGGTATAGCAAATGAAAATATAGCTCACTATATATACTGTAAAGTATAAATACATCCAACAAACTCAAAAAATAGTCTATCTCTAAGTTGTGAAGGACTGTTAACAGTAGATCGATAAAAAACCAGGATTTTTTTTTTCAAACCTCTCCGATCTCCCATTCTAGCAAGAGATAATTGCTTTCGATTCATCTAGTTACTAGTCACTCACCAACATGGTTTGCCGAACGGCCCGGTTCGGGCAATCTCGAGCCAATCCGATGCAAAACTGGATTGGTTTGCTTATTATTTTCAGTTCTGGCCCCGAACCGTCCGGAATCGGTACCGAACCGGCCGAAATCGGTTCCGAACTGACTGAAACTGGCTGGAACTAGTGCGAATTAGTCTGAAACCGGCCAGTTCAAACTCGGTGTGAATCGATCGGTTTGCACCTAGTCAATCCGGTTCCGAATCGGGTCGCACTGAGTCAACTCGGTTTCGAACTAGGCCGCATCGAGTCAACCCGGTTCCGAACCGGGCTGCATTGAATCAATCCGATTCCGAACCGGGCCCTCAATAGTGACTTGTCTGATGTTTTAATTATAGTTGGAAAAGCCCGAGAAGGCCTTCCTAACTACAATTGAAAGCGACAGAGAGATTTTCGCCGCTTCTCCTTCCCAACCACTCAAAAAACTTGCCGATTCAGCAGTTCTAAAGAAAGTTTCAAGCCTAAATAAGGTGTGCTTCCTCTCTCCTATCTCATTTTCTCATTTTTTTGGGTTTGAAAAAATAGCTCGAAAATAGCAAAATAAGAGAAGATCGTGCCAAAATTTTTGAGTTGGGCTTGATTTTATTATATATTGTAGATTTATAGACAATCTATATGAAATTTTTAATTTTCAAATTATATATATTTTTAAAAATTAGAAATATATTTTTGGATTAAAAAATATTTTTTTAAAGTAAATAAAAATTAAAAAATGTAAAATCAGAAATGTATTTAGGACCATGCAACCTACTCTCCATAAAAATTTGGTGTCTATTCATTCAAGTTTCGATGCGATCATGCGCATAGTGGCTTAGGCCTAAATTTGAAAAAAATTGAGAAATAAGCAGCCTTTGATGCATGCCCAAGGGCGTAGAAAAAATATGTAGCATCCATTATTGGGTTCTTTTTGTATACCAAGCAAGAGCTGAGTTCAGAACTGAAACTGACTATGATAGGCTAGTACGGGAAGAAAAGTAGATAACGTTTGACGGAAACCACAGAAAAGTCAGCGAAGAAGTCTCAAGTGAATAATCAGTCTTAATTTCAAGATCAAGGAAGGAAAGTAGAACAAGCCTACAAAGGTAATGGACAGAAAGCAAAAGCAAGCATATGAGATAGCGTCACGGACTGAGGGAAGGGTGTAACAATGCCGTCCTCTTTTTCTAGTTTGAGTAGCAAGTGGAAAGCTCGTAATTCGAGGGTTAGGACAGTTCCATGACGACTGACTCCCCTCTAAAGAATGAAAGAAGGATCAAAGCATCCCGATATGGATCTGAGCTGAAATTAATTTTTTTAAATATTAATATTTAAAAATTATTTTTAAATTAAAACATTATATTTAAAAATTATTTTTAAATTAAAAAATAATTAAAAATATATAAATAATTTTAAAAATTATAAAAAATTAGTTGTAGGTATTACATAATTTAGAAATAATTTTTGAGCTAGAAATCATATTTTTTTGAATTTATAAAATTTAAACATATTTTTAAATTTAAAAATATTAAAAATATATAAATAAATAAAAATATAAAAAAATAGTATTATGCATTAAGTAAATCAAATGTATTTTTTGAAGTAAAAAAATTATCTTTGTTATAACAAAATTTTGCTATTTTTAAATAATTGATAAACTGACGTACTTGATAGACCTGTAGGAAATAGGAATAGAGCCATCAAAATAAAAAGAAGCTAGAGCATGACATTGGCTAGAATCATGGGCAAAGGCTCTTGGATCGGCACCATTGGAAGTGCAATTGGTGCAACACAAAGTTCAAGGAAGGAGAGGTAACCCGATTGAAGCAACACTTAGCTGGTGGTTATCCTGACGTATCTGTGCCGAAAATGGCCACAGGAGGTTCGCCAGCTGATGAAGAAACACTTCGCTTATTTCAGAACAGTGAAGGAGAGAATTTTCAAGAAGAAGGTGGAGATGGACCGCCGAGCGGCAGAGCCACCATTCTATCACTTTAGAGAGTCAGAGAGGGCATCCGCTTCAGATGACGATGAGGCACAGATCCAGGTTGCTATGAAAGTGAATCTAGATTATCAGTGGCAGCAGGATGAGGTGGCCGGGCATAGGGCTCGATTTGGGCCCTCTACTATAAGTCAGGCTTTGGTTCTACGAGCAGCAGGGCAGATCTAGAGTTCAGGAGAACTTTCTCAGTCAGAGAGGTTGTCAGCAGAGGCGATGGCCAAATTGCATTTATGCTAGAGGCTTTTGGTAGCAAAAAGAAGTCATTCAGAGAGATTCCTTCAGGAGCAACAATCCATGATTTACATTTACATGCTTTTTGCTGAAGAAGGATAAGAAGGATGTGTGGCGAGCTGTTGGATTCTGATTCCACTTCAATGACATCCCAATGAATGTAACAGACAAGATGTACTATAAGTCTGTCATTTCTATCATACAGGCTGTTGGTCTCGGTGTAGATCTTCAGGTTCGAAGGATATTTACGGTAAGCTTCTCGACAGTAATAAAGAGCTAGAGAAATGGATTGCCTCCTATAAGCATAAGTGGCCTACATATGGACTGACGATGATGTGTGATGGTTGAACCAGTCTTACCAGGCAGAGTATTATCAACTTTCTGACATATTGTGATAAGAAAATTTTCTTCCACTAGTCGGTTGATACTTCTGATCAGGTGCACGACGCTGCGTATATCCTCAAACTGATAGAGGAGGAAATTGATCATGTAGAAGAGAAAAATATCGTGCAAGTCATTGGCCAAATATAAGGTCACTTGGGAGATCTTGATGGAGCGGCTGCCACATATTTTCTGGATCTCATGTGCTGCACATTGTATCAGCCTTATGTTAATAGATGTTGCGAAGATTCGTAGGGTGCAGAAGACAGTGGAGACAGCCCAAACTATCACAAATATATTTATAACCATACGTGGGTTCTTTCACTGATGAGGAGGTATGCAGAGAGAGAGACCTTGAGACCAAAAGTCATACAGTTTGCTATTAACTACGTTGCACTTGATTGCCTTCTTGAGAAAAAAGCAGTCATACGTCAGATGTTTGTTAGTCCCGAGTGGTAGGAAAATAGATATGCGAGGGCCCAAGTATTTGTAAGAATTTGGATTCACATTCCATTAAGTGTACTAAGCAGTGTTATAATCCCATCAGGCATGCCTCCATCATTACCATTACAATGTCCAAAGCTTGAACTTGTTAACCTCCATTCGGCAAAACTAGTGAAAATTTCTTCCTCCCAATACCAAATCTCTCTCTCTGAATCTTTTCTCAAACTCTTTCCATTGCATTGCTTTGTCTTACTAGTTGAAGTGAAATCTAGTAGCGAATCTTTGGAGCAAGAGGAACTGGACCTTGTTGGGTTTTTCCTGGATTTGGATTTTGACAACGGCGGAAGGAGAGGGAACTCTAGGGTGGAGGACTAGACCTCAATGTAGCCAGTATATCACTTGAGAAATTTTTATTTCCTTTATTATCTATCTTCATTTTTTTTGGTATAGCAGCAGATAGAAATACCGTTCAAATATATGGAGTGTAAATACATCCAGCAAAGTTAGAAAATAGTCTATTTATAAGATCTGAAGGACAGTCAACAGGAGATCAATAAACAACCAGGATTTTCTTTAAACCTTCCTGAACTCCCATTTCAGCAAGAGGCAATTGAGCTTTTGATTCATCTAGTTACTAATGATGCACCAAGATGGTGATATATGAAAAAGTTAAAAATCTTAGCAACTAGATGTACTAGCATGTGTAGTTGAGAATCGCCTACATATCATGCAACCTACATAAACTCTCCTTTAAAAAAGTTTTTGTGGTAGCAATATGCAAACAAGATATCTAAAACCTGGTCTTATATTATACAAGATATCTACAACCTTTCAGAAGCTCCATAATCCCTTTTCTTCAGAAAAAGATCCAGAATCCCTAGTCCGCCTAGTTGCCAAATATAGGCAGGCCCCTCCCCCTAAAGAAAGCGAAAAATACAAGTATATCCCCCTTACGGAGCCCAAGTATTTGTGAGAGAGTATAAATTTGGGTTCGCATTCCATTGAGTGCCCTAAGTAGTGCTTTAACCCCGTCAGACATGCCCCTATTATTATTGTTACAATGCTCAAAGCTTGGGCCCATTAGCCTCCATTCAACAAAACTAATGAAGATTTCTTCCTCCCATTACCAAATCTCTTCTCTCTCTGAATCATCATCAAACTTCTCCTTCCATTGCTTTGCTTTGTCTAAGTAACAGTTCAGGTGAAATCTAGCAGCATATCTTTGGAGCAAGAGTAACTGGAGCTGGTTGGGTCTTTCCTAGACTTGGATTTTGGCAATGGCAGGAGGAGCAGGAGGGAACTCTAGGGAGCTAGACCAGACCTCGACGTGGGCCGTTGCCGCTGTCTGTGCTGTTATCATCCTCTTCTCCTTGCTTCTGGAAAAGGGACTTCATCATCTCGGAGAGGTATCCAAGAAATATATGATTGCTTTGTTCTTTTAGCTATTTCTTGCATAAAAAATACTGCCTCTTTTGGGTTTTTAGCTTAATATTTTCCCCTCGCTTGGGCTAGTTCTTTTATTTTTGGGCTTAAGTAAAAGAATATTCTATTTATATCAGTTTTGGATCATAGGCCTTTAGAACTACAAAGTCATCGTTAATTCCATGGTATTGGTTTCTCAAGGTTATTCATGGAACCTTTTTTCATTCCTTATAACTTGTTAACTATGCATAAAAATCAATGTTTCTTGGGTTTGTTTTGGTGTCATCTTTACCGTTTCACTTTTCGTAGAAGACTGGTTGTCAATTTTTCCCACTCAAATATAGAAGTCCTATAATCATTAAAAGATCAAAAAATTATCTTCTCATTTTATTTTGAGAATTTTGTTCTGTTTTGACTTTTGAGATTCATAAACATATAATTTCTATTTTTTTTCTTTTATTATTATGTTTTTTTTGAGTGCTTTAGAGCTATAAATATTCCCTCCCTCCCCCAAAAAAACAAAATCCTGCCACAATGAGGAGCTTTTCTTCTTCATAATTATGTATTTGCTCTTTTAGTGGAAAAATGTGTTCTTTTCTATCCTTAGTATTTGTTGCATCAATTGGTCCTTTGAATGGTTTTCAGAAGAATCAAAATTTCATTTTGGCTTGTGTTAGCCTGGGTTTGCTTATTCAACATTTTCTTGTATTTGTTATATCTGGATTAGAGACCTTCAGAGTTATATCATTCCTGTGTTTATCTGCTTTCTTGCTCAATGCTTTTCCATACTTTTTAAGTCAGATTTCTTGAGTTATACAAAAAAGAGTTTTATTGCTTTGCTATCACAAAAAGCTTTCTATTTTTAATGTAATTCCAATGATAAGGAATCTAAGTTATTCCTCCTTTACAACACTTAAGACAATGAAAGCCTGGTATTTTAGATTCTTTATTTTCTTGCCTTGGGATTTTCATTTGTTGTAAAAATATACACCTTGTAATTTTCAATATCTGTGTCATGGAGAAATTTGATGCTAGTTTTTTCCATTGTTTTTTTTAGTGTATTTTGTTTCATTGCTTGGTATAATTTGGAGTCTGGAGTTTTTAACTTTTGCTTCATGGATTTCAATTTCAGTGGCTTATTAAGAAACACAAGAAGGCTTTATTTGAAGCTCTGGAGAAGGTTAAAGCTGGTAAGAGCAAACTTTTCTTTTCTATGATGACATGAATTTTTATTGTCCGGTCATTATTAATTCAAAATTTCAAATGTTTCTTCATATGTTCTAATACTTCTATAATGAATAATTTAAATCTGATTAGTATGTTTTGGTTTGATCTTAATTTTTATAGTCTAGCATTTTCATTCTGAACATTATATGCCTTGTTCATTTCTTTCTGGTAATTAATGACATCGTGTCATCTTCTTTTATGGATTTCAGGTATCATTACAAAATGAATTTGCTGCTAATATAGGTCTTATACATTCCATTCTTTCATTGGCATTGCAGAGTTGATGATTCTTGGTTTCATTTCCTTACTGCTGACTCTTGGACAGAATTGGATTGTGAAAGTCTGTATATCTGAGAAAGCTGCAAGCACCATGTTGCCATGCCGCCTAGAAAAGGAGGAAGTGGCAGTAGAGAGTGGTGAAAGAAACCATAGTAGACTATTATGGGACACACTCTTGGATTCAAACCCAAAGCGAAGGATCTTGGCTGCACCTGCAGCTGGTTCTTCATGTTCTTCAGTAAGTTAATCTGCCAGATCATATTGCTTATGGTGGTTCCAGTGGCCATATTCATAAAAGCTTTGAAAATAAAAGATCTTGATTATGCAAGTACATGATGTTATGTGCTAGCGTAAATAGCTAATATGCTATATTTTCTTGAATTGATATCATTCTGAATCTCTTTTTTCTAATCTATAGGGTAAGAAATGGAGAAGATTGTCTGCTAATTTTTGGGGTCTTTCTCTATAGGGTATTTTGGGATTATGACATTTCTTGTTGAGGAAACATTTTGGTAATAAGTTTTTTGGTTATTAAGCATCCTACTATACTTGTAAAACAAGTTACTGAATATTATAGAAGGGACTATTAGGATGGCTAAGAAAAGCACTATACTTGATTTATTTTGAAAGAACAAGCTAGCTCATACTAGTAATAATTTAGTTTCAATAACATTGACAATGCATCAACGAACACCAATGTCTTGGTTTACTTTCTAATCATGTTAATTGTGATACCCTAGTATTGGAAAGTACCAACAAGTAAATAGTCAGAAAACTTATTGTCACTTGATTCAACTAAGTCGCCTAAAAACTTTCATATGTTGTGCATTTTTTGCACTTCGATTTGACTCTAAAAACAACTAAATCAAGTCTACATTTAGTAATGCATTTTAGTCGAAGGATTTAAATAGTCAAAAATGCAGTGGTGCATTAAATGCTTCAACACATGACGAGATGATTTTCAGAAGGGGATTCAAAAATCTTTGATTGCTCAATATGCCATTCCACATCCATGCAAAAGTGTGAGCTACCATTGGCTAATGACTTGACCAATAACCACTTTGGTAAGCCCAGAGAGAAAATTTATAGTAGGCCCAATGCCCTGAATGTAACATTTCAGGTGCATGCAGTAATATCTACAGACACACCTGGCTCTTAAAGGCAATGCAAAATGCAATTTGTGGACACACTAATTGTCTCTCAAGTCAAATGAATAATGCACATACACATACTTAAATCTAAAATATACTCATGTAAGTGTCTCAATTAAACATAACAAACATGAAATCGCCAACAATAAGATATGCTTCAATGCAAGGCTTCAAGCAAGATTTGTTGAACTAGTACTGGAATCCGTATCGGCAGACGACTATTTCGGTATGGTACGGATTTGTACTATGTCGTTCCATGGCATATCGAAAAAGGGAGAGGGAGGAAGAGAGAGATGGAGGAAGAGGAAGGAGGGGGAGGAACAAAGAGAGAGGGAGGAAGAGAGAGACTTGCTTAGATGTTTCTTCAGTCACCCCTACAATAGGGACCTAGGGTTTTGAATGAGAACGAAGCGCTTCGAACGAGGATGGAGCATCGAACAGAGCTTCCAAGGGGTCGGAGGAGGAGGTGGGAGAGGGAGAGGGCTTCGAGCTTCGGATTTGGCCTTCGAGTGAACCCTAAGAGAGAGAGAGAACTCACTTGGAGTGAGGAGGGCTAGAGGAGGCTTCAAATATGTCACCTGGTGTGAGGAGTGGCCGGAGGAGGAGGCTTCAAATGCATCAAGAGGGGAGAGACAGATGTAGGGGCGGTAAGGTTGATGTATCGAATTGATGGGATGAACTGTGCCAGTAATCGACTAGTCCAGTTTGGCATGGTTCGCCAAACATTGGTTTCAAGTGCCAGTTTAGGCCATCTGGCGCATAGTATTTAGGCTCGCACCATAACTTGGCAAAGGTCAGGTGCCAACTTGGCAAAGGTCAGCATGAAACCTACTAATTCTTCTTTCAAAAATTTCTGAATAAAAGCACCATTAAGTCCTTTATTAATTCTTAATCTCAGCTTGGTGGGGCAACTATGCCATGGCGATGAGCGGCCAACAGAACCACCAGCACTAGCACTTAATCCTTGCTTTTATACACCAAGTGAAAAGGCCCTTATGGGCTAACTAAAGTAGTATATACATAATTGCAAGTAACTCATAAATAAAGCCCATATTGTTTAAAGAAACATATACTCAAAAGGGGAGCAATACTCCCATATTGAAATAAAATTTATGTTAAATATTTCGGTTTCTTGAGAATCTTAGCACAAACTGGCAGTGTTTTGGTTAAAACAATCAAAAAGATGAAGCTCAAAGTAGATAAGTTGTTTTTGGGAAGAACAAAGTAGAAGTTTACAATTAGAAGACAAATATTAGCTTTTAGAGATCCTATGGTATGCATGAAGAGATAGTGTTGGTATGAGCTATCTAATTAACTAACACGTGATAAAAAGCAAGAAGAGATCTCCTCAAGTGCCAAGGGGGGTCATAAATGTCTGCAGTTAGGATCAGCTCAACACAGTTATCCTAAATATGCATTATTATTTTTTGGGTACGGCTAAGGTATTAATCATATCATTCCCTATATTTTCTCAAACTTTATCTCCTACTTATCAGCAGATAATCACTGTAATCACTGCTAGTATATTAGCCACCGGGGAAGGCCATGGTCCTAGGTGTAGTCACAATGTAGAGCAAGCAGTTTTGGTAGCTATAGGCCGACCTCTAAAAAAGCTTGAGCTGATCTTTGTTTTGAGTTTTTTCTCTAATTTAATGAATCTATTTATTGTGAAATGGTTTGGAATTCTTCTGGGGAGAAAATGGGGATGAAATTAAAATAATATTACTTAACTAGTTAATCTATGTTTATTTGAAAATAAAATTAAGTCCACCCTGGATTAACAGAGCAGACTTACCATGGCACATTTCTATTATATGCATTGTAAATTTGGAACGTGTTCCGGAAGGCTTTATGGACATCGGGAGAGCCCACCAAGGCTTGGGGTAGGTTCGACCTACCTGTTGTTCAAGGTTTTTCGTGCTCAGGCTAAACCTATACTTCGACTTAGCAGACCATGATATAAATCTCATATATCATGATTGTAATTATGATACAACTCAAAATGGCACATAGATACTTGTTCTAGTCATAGAGTATGTTTGTGCTAGCTAATTTGCACCCTCATTTGTAGGTTGCTATTGGCATTTAAACTATTACACATTGTTAACTTGATTGCAGCCTTTTTTGGTGAGAAAACTGAAGTGCCAATCTGACAATATGCCTTCCCACAAAGATGAAACTTCCAACCTCAAATGTGTAGAAATACTTTGATGTCTTACAGTTTAATAATTACATGTTTGTATACAAATATGTCATTCCATCACAACAACTGATAGAAGGGACTCTAGCAATAATTAGTGTATCTATAATGAAATCTAGTATCATGTTTTTTTTGCTAATTTTATTCTTACACTTGCATTATAATTGAGTCACTTTTGTCAATCGCGAGTATGGACCCTAAAATTAGACTATTTTTTCTGTTTCAAGTAATGAAATTAAGACTATCAAGTCTTAACCTTATAACACTTTTTTCCTTCGTTTTTGCATTCCTATCAACAGGGGAGCGTGCCACTTGTTTCATTGAATGCACTGCATCAGTTGCACATGTTTATATTTTTCTTGGCCGTCTTTCATGTAGCTTATAGTGCTATTACAATGGCCCTTGGAAGAGCAAAGGTGGGTGGGACCTTAGAATTTTATTGCATACTGTTTTCAAATGACTTCAAATTACATGGTAACTTTCTCATTCTTGATAAATTGAACATTAACTGTCTTGAAAGCTTCTTTCATGCAGATACGGAGATGGAAGGAGTGGGAGAAGGAGACTTCATCCACATATTATGAATTCTCTAATGGTATTTTACTGATTATAGGTCTTTCATTATGTTATGTGATTTTCTTTTGGCTTATTCTGCCATCCGAAAAGACATTCTGTTACAATTACCAACTTGAGAAGTAATGTCACTGCTCTTATTCACTCAGCATCAGGTATTCTGTGCGTTATAAACCAAAAGTAGGCTTTCCATGTATTATCCCCATAAGACCCAATGTGTATATGGAATTAGTTCATATGATTAGAAAGGAGATTTCATCCTTAGTCCCTTTTATATAAGCTATCATTGTTTTTTTCATTAGAAATGCTGACAGAAAAGGAAGAGAAAGTTACAAAGGTTTGCAGCTACCTTGAGACTATGAGATTTATGCAGAATCTCTCCCTGCTCCCTCATTAGCTGAGCTCTTTGCTATATTATTAGCCTCAAGTCAGGTAAACACATATTTGGCTCTTATCGAGTGCATTCACAAGCTGCCATTAGCCAGTTGTGAAATAAGCCTGAAATTTGGTACTCTCTGTCCCTTCAAAAGGGACTGCAAAGTCAAAATGAGAAGATTTCATGGAAAATACAATTTTTTCACTTCCAGTTCACTAAGATCTAAGACTCATGGAGAATCATTTGCAGCAAAGACATTATTAAATGGGTTTTAAATAACTTACTGTTATGTTTAGTTAACTTTTTCTTTGAACATATTTAAAAATGCAATTAAAGACCTTCAACAGTCATTACATCATACAAGAAAATATCCTTGAATGATGGCCAGGAACCAACCAAAACTCTAGCAAAGAGACTAGACAATTTTCTAACCTAGAAAGTACTCAGTGAATATAGCTCATTTAAACTTCCACTAGCACAGCTTAATAGAAGTTATAAAGAAATTTTGATGACAAAAAATGTGAAGATAACAAAAGCAACTGGATATTAGCCAATGTTTTCTTAATAGTTCAAAAAAGATCATATCAAATTTTATTAATGTAACCACCAAAGAATTGCTCGGATGGTATCACCCCTCACCCTTTGGGCAAGTGGGTGGGGATCTGATTCTGGTCAGAATGAGCCACCAAGGGTGGGGTGGGTATAGGTTAGAAACAAACGGGGAGTAGCCTCTCCTAATCTCAATAAAATAATAAAAAAAGAATGTGCAGGTACCCAACCCTGCTTTTAATTCTCTAACAAAATGTAAGGATATGCCAGGAAACCTATTGCTTTATGATTTTGTATTCTGTTGACAATTTGACAAGCATTGACACCTTACCTCACTGTTAGCAATTTTAATTCAGAAACATAAGGAACTCTCTGTAGAATAAAAATGTTTAATTCTTAATGAGAAGAAACTAAAAATGGAAGTAAAGTGAATACAATTTGCTTTCTCAAAGACATCAACATGATCTCTTTATATAAAATATCATGTTTTAACTCATACTTATATTTAGATGACCATGCTATTCCTTAACATTGTCATAGATTGATTATATTCCTTTTGATATTCCTTCATTTTCTCATTATTGAAGGATGAGATATTCATGCTTCGCTTTTTCCTTCAAAACTATTTCAACTACTTTTGCACATTGAAGATAGTTTACGTTTAGACATATTTGATGGATGTCATCTAGACTCCAAAGTTCTCCATAGAGATTTCAATATTCGTATCCTTCTGCCCTGATGCTGTGATATCAAATTCCAACTAGAAATAGATAAACTGAAGCAAGAGATGTTTAAAGAAATATTTCGCTATAGGAGACAAAATGACAATTAATTACAGAACTTGGAATGAACAAGGGAAGACTTACTGGCCAAAGGGAACATCAACTGCTGAATTCTGCTGTTAAAGAGCAGCAAACAGTAGGTCTGCAGATCAGTTCTGATTGGAGTCTTCCCAATGATCTTATTGTTCAGAGACAGCAAACTTTATGTTCTCTGACTCCTGAATAAGATCCAGTACAGAACAATCACAAAAATTCAACATACAGCCTTCTTTTGATGGCATCATGAGCTTCAATTAAGAAACCGAGTTATAAAAATAGGAACACTGTTTTTCTCCAATTACTACTTTAAATAAAAAAACTACCCCCATTGAATAAAATAAACAAATTCAAATTTGATTAGAATGGGTCAACTTTCTAGGTTAACAACAAAAAAAATAGGTCTTGAGAATTAGGTGTAAAAAGTGAATTTTAAATGCCAAGGGATTTTCTCAAATGTGAAATGCTCATGATTTTATGATGTCCAAAATCACTAAATCCAAAACTCTAGTAAGAAGCTTTATATCTTAGTTTCTAAAATATTTTCATTTAGTGGAGCACTAACTAGCATACTATAGTTTGGCAAAAAGAGATTGATGTTTACATTTTACATATATTAATACATATATTTCTTTTGAAGCACAAGTTGGTTCTTGTGGAGAGATATAGGCGATAAAGGAGACATACATGTGGGAGACGAGATATGTTACATGATCTTAGTTTGGGACTGAACGGCATATCTATTTCACTAAAGATTGGACAAATGTACACATATATTCCTTTTTTTGAAGTAGATATTGGTTCTTATTGTGAGAAATAAGAGATAAAGGAGACACACGTGGGAGACAAGAGAGATGCTGCAGAGTCTTAGTTTGGGACTGAATGGCATTTATATTTCATTAAAGCTTGGACTACCACTTAATTAGGCAAAAAGGAACATAGCTTACTTAACAAGTGGCTAGTAATATTGATATGCCATCTACACATTGTTGAAATGATCTTTGCTTGAGTCAGGTACATCTATGACTAAGCAACCTCTAATGGCATATAATCAAATCATCCCACCATATGTCATTCATGTGTCATATAAATCAATAGACATATGGGGTCATATTGATGGCATAAAGCTAAAGCACTTCATGGTTTGTTCCAAAAAGTGATTTTTGAATGATTGTTTGATAATAATCATGCCATGGTCCAATCTCTAAGTTCGTTACGCACTTCATTCTGTTCCATCTCTATCCATTCTTTGGTATGCAAGCCATATCATGCTGGATTCAATGTTCTATCTAGTTGTTCACATGTGTAATTAATATACACTAGTGTTGTGCTTACTCCAAGGTGAACATTGCATGCATGAGTTATATTTTAAGCGGATGAATAACTGGTAGTAGTTGACTACTATGGGACCTCCTATGGATACCTATCGGCATTGTATCAATTTAGAGGGAATTAATGTCTGTTTTGATGCTTTTGACCTGGGTTTGAGTCTATATGTGTAGATTCTTCATTTGTTTTAAGAATGTCTATACTTTAGTGGAGCCTGTTTTGATATATTTATGTTCATCATTTCCATGAATGAGTCAACTAGTAAATTATTATTGTTCTCTCTCTTTTGACTATTCCTCTTGATCTAGCTAGGGTTGTTTATTATACTACTACAGAATTAGTTAGATCTTTGCTTTGATGGCTCCTTTTTATTTTAGGCTGTCCATGAATCACATCAAGTGGCTTAGATTAATTTTATTAACAAAGTACGTGAGTTATATCAACATTTAAGAGGCATTTGATCTTCTTATAAATGCCATATAACCGAGCAGGTAACCAAAGATTTGTATAAGAGGATTGAAATGGATAGTTCCCCCATGTATTCCTATTTCTCATGAACCCACCTCCCTCCTTTGTTGTCCTTTCCATGCAACTCTTACAATCACTTTGCCATCCCTGCTTCAGTCTCTCTCTCTCTCATCTCTCTCATTCCTTGATCTGCTAAAGGCACCATTGCATCCCTTGCTTTTCATCCAATTGCTGCTCTTCTCTAGCCAGTTTTCTGCCTTGCACCTTCTGTCTTTTTGTTCCTTTGTTGCTTTGTGGTGACTGCTAAGAACGCAATCATCTTAAGGTCATTAGGTGGAGGGTGGGGAGGAAGCTTTAGTTGGTTGAATAAGGAGTGGGTTGAAAGTAAAATGAGGAGGTTGTTAACCTCCACTGATACAAGTTCTGCAATGTATCAGTAAGGAATTTTTTTAAAAAGTTTTAGGTCCCCCCCACCCCACCCCCCAACTCTGAAACTTATTCAGAACTCAGAAGCCTCCTCTCTTTTTCTCACAATTGATTAATCACTCTAGTGAATCCTTTGTTCGAGCTAGACTCGATAAAATTGAGCCGCAAACAATTTGTCTAGGGTTGGTGGGAGGGGATGGGTAGAGTGGTCGGAAAGAGGTCAGGGTAGGTTGGTGGTGCTGAGCGAGGTGTGGAAGGGTGGTGAAGGATACAAATGAGTCTAGAATGTAGGAAGTGATCTTATATGTTGAAACATGAGGAAGTTGAGGCAGCAAAATGATGGTTTGGGGCAGGGTGGTGGTTGGTGGTGAGGTAAGAAATGGAACATTTATTCTATATGCTTTTTTGTCCTTTTAAAGAAGAAAATATGTTACTCGGCGAGGATTGAGGATTCAACTGGGAAAGTGATTGTAACTGGTTGGTACATATCCAAAGTTCCAATTCTACCTTGGCCAAATCAATGGTTACAATAAAACTACCCAGAATTCTGTAAAATGAAAGTTGTGCTGAAGCTAAACATAATTAGCATAAATGTCCAGAACTAGGTTGTTAGGTGGAGTAAAGAATTGAATTATTGTGGTTTTTCCAAATTTAATCCTTATTCTTTCTCATGGAGTTTCTAATCCCAGTTCCTTTAGTATTTGATTGTCTTAATGACCTCATCTTGTATACATAATGCAGATCCTTCAAGATTCAGATTTGCTAATGAGACAACTTTTGTGAAGCAGCATACAAGTTTCTGGAATAGAATTCCAATCTTATTGTATATTGTAAGTGGACTTTGCTAAGTGAGCAAAACATGCCCCTATTTCTTTCAAAAATGACGAGAGTTGCTATTTGATAAGTTCTGACAGTTTGCACCTACGCTTTGACACAAAATATGATACTTGTCTGATGTTTTTGGCACGATATATACAATTTCTTTCAACTAACATGAAAGAATGACCATATTTAAAAATTCAAAGTTAATCTTGTTTGATGGATTAAACGCATTGCTTCATTTCATATATTTCCATATAATTTTTTTTGGCACTGTATGTCAAATGCCCAACCTTATGTCTTTATGCATATGTATGACAATCCATCTTTTTGCATATATATGACAATCCATCTTTTTGCATATATATGACTATCTCCTTAACTATCATCTTTTGCAGGTAAGCTTCTTTCGACAGTTTTTCAGGTCTGTTCGTAAGACGGATTATTTGGCAATGCGTCATGGATTTATCAATGTATGTTTTTTTTTCCAACGGCTGTTATTAAAAATCTCTTATGTTAAAGACGTGTTTAATAATTTGACATTTTGTAGGTTCACTTGGCTCCAGGAAGTAAGTTTAACTTTCAAAAGTATATTAAAAGGTCTCTGGAGGATGACTTTAAGGTGGTTGTGGGGATCAGGTACTAAGATCTCTGAACTTTCTCATTTCTCATTTTGAAGGAAATCACTAGGACTGGTTGCCTTCTGTCCAGTCAGAGACTCATTATTTTAGTTGTCTAGATATCTAAAGCCATTTACTTATCCTCTACAAAGTATCATAATTTGATGCACAAAGTTCTGAGATATCCTTGCAAGTGATTTAGTCATCTACTAGAGTTGCAGCCCAAAATTTAAACTTTTATTACTGACTGATAACCTTGAAAAACATATAGTTGCAAGTGGACTTCTGGAGAATAAAAAAGCTTCGCCTGCCACTAGTTGCTAATGTATAGGCATACTCACACCCATCAATAGAACATGCATATGACCTTGTAGAGTCAAGATTGGCTCTTCCAAGTATAACCAACCCCTAAGGTTTTAACTTTCATATACCATGTCCATCTGTCAGGCCAGTGGAGGAGGAGCAAGAAAGTGCATGCTATGTTATAGGTCTTTAAAATGCTTAAGGAGTATGGTATGCTCTGTAATATGCTTCACACAATTTTGAGAGAAGATAAAAAAGATGGAAGGCTAGCAATTCGATAAGACTCCAGAATTTGTAACTAAAAGTCGTAAGAGAATAATGCCATGATATATAAGATGACAAAGCCAAATGATCATCATTGAGGTAGCACCGCATTAGCCATCTCACAATATTTGGACCTAGTATGGAGGAGAAAACAATATCCCACTTCTTGATCTTCTGGACTGGTGCAGAGAGAATCATCTGATGAAGAAGTCTCTCACATGCTTTTCCCATTCAAATGAGAGAGATGCACAGATGGTAGAGAGGTAGTGGCTGAATGCTCATTGACGGATCACTAGCCCAATCAGCACTCTTGAACGGACCTAGTTTAAAAATAATGAACAAATGGCCAACTAAACTAGGAGTACTAACAAAGTTGCTCATCACATTTACTACCATATGCAAGCACGCACACACAGACACATATGTTAATATGTGTGCATATACATTTACCACCGTAGGACATTTTCATTGTGAATGCCATCTTTCATATATTTATGACTAGAACTGTAGATTGCATACTTTTTCCCTTGCTGCAGTTGTTGTCTTTTGCTTCCCTTTCTGAACTTTGTTTTGACTTTTTGTTGACCAGTCCTCTCTTGTGGGCTTCTGCTGTAATAGTTCTGCTTCTTAATATTCATGGTAAGTCATAGCTAGAGCTTTGCATCTTCACCCAGAAAAGGAAAATATGTCCATCTACCACAAAAACTCAGACCAATTTATTTGACAGTTTCCTTTTCCCTTCAGGATGGCACGAACTGTTCTGGGTATCAATAATTCCTCTAATTGTAAGCCTAACCAGTTGCAGAAGCATTGAGATATTCTACTTTTTTTCATATCATTAATCTTACCAATTTTTTGATTTGTCATGTAGATAATTTTAGCAGTTGGAACAAAGCTTCAGGCTATTATCACTCAGATGGCAATTCAAATTCAAGAGAGGCATTCAGTAATTCAAGGAATTCCTCTTGTGCAACTCAGTGACCGACATTTTTGGTTTGGGCGTCCCCAATTAGTTCTGTTTCTCATTCATTTTACGTTGTTTCAGGTTTGAAGGGCATTCCTTTTCTGAGATTTACTACTAGCACATGAAAACCAAAAAATCATTTGGATGTCAATTTTTTTCACTCAGTTTCAGTCCTATAAATAGTTCTGTTTCCTATCCATGTTATGCTATTTCGGGTACATAGCTATTTTTCTTTTGCATGCCACAGGTATGAAATAAAACTTTGTATAAATATTTATGACAATAATTTTACTTTCACAACCCATGTTTAGCCTGGTGACATTATTTATTTTCCATCATATGTTAGTTTCTCATGTTTTATTTTAGACTTAGCATATTTCATTTAATTTGATTAAACAAAGTATTTTTTTTCTATTTTATGCAGAATGCATTTCAACTTATATATTTTTTCTGGATATGGGTAAGACTTCTTCTAGGTCCTAATATTTTCTTGTAGCTATATGTTTTGGTTTTCTTTGAATGCAATTCAAATAAATGCTTCTTTTTTCTTTGTGAAGTATGAATTTGGGTTAAAATCTTGCTTCCACGAGAATTTTGATCTCATCATTGCCAGAATTTGTCTTGGGTAAGCTTCGAAAACATTGCTCTTTCACTGTGCTAGAAATTTATGTCATCTACGAACTTTATTTCTTTCTCCAATGCTGTGTTGATGCTGCGAAGGACTTGGTCCAGCAAAGAAATCAATTGATTTTTTGCAGGCACCTTCATATTTTGTAGCTTACTTTCAGAAGCAATTACTTTCATATTTTCAGAAATAAAAGGAAACCTGAATATTGGATAAAATGACTAAATGACAGTTATGTTGTTTAGTAAAAAGTGATGGCAGTATGTTTGATCAGAATAACATAAAATATTAGAAGAATATACTTGTATTAGGTCCTTCCATAAATTTTATTACAGGTTCCCACATATTATCAGTGTTATACTTTTTAGAACAAAAACTTTTAACTATTAGCCAAAGTTTGGAAAAATCAAGATGAAATTGGTACCTAACATGGGTGGATATTGTACAGATTTGTACATATGCACCCTATGATAAAGGGTATCGACCTAATATGCTTTGACATAGCCACTAGGCTCTTGCTATGACCTATTTTGGCCTAGGAAATTGATCTTTTTTTGTCTGCCTTATGTTTTATTATCTTAATGCTGAATTTTGCAAAACATATGATACAAATATTGATTTGTGTGCTCTGGTTGTGGTTTTCGATGTGGATAAGGTTTTTTCATTGTATGTTATGACATAACATCACACAACGTAGAACTAAAGGTACAGTTAAAATGTGTGTTAAGCAAGGTTTTGTGAATGGGTACCATGACCCATATCGCTTAGGTACCAGTCCAATGCCGTATGATACCATGTCGATAAGGTATGCTGGATCATATCAGTACAGTACCTGTTCACGGTAAAAACCTTTGTTATTTTTATTTTCTCAATTTTTTGGATTTAAGTTGTTTTAAGCTCTCAAAACTTAGATTTAGGTTCTAATTTTTTATTTTGGTATGTTTCAAAATTCATAAATCAAAAAAGATAATTAAGGATCTCGTCTAATTCCCCTTGGAGTATCTTTGTCGCTCATATAGACGTCAGGCTATTGTTCATAATTAAAGCCTGGGACTTGACTCCAACCTACATATTGCACTCTCACTGCGTCCAGCATTCTGTTTGACATGGATGGCAATCATATTACTGATCCTTTGCCTGATAATAGGCTGGCCATCTCATCTCAGAGAAGATGACTTGGATAACTCTTATCTAGTTGAGCTTGTGAAAGGTAGTAGCCACTTGAATATGAAGCCTCAGATGAAGGGTACGGATGCAGGTCATACGGTGGCTCTGCTAAATGGGATTTGGTATACGATGATGATTCAAAGTATCCACCAGATCATGACACTTAATGTTCCTATTATATGTGCTGCATCATCACCCTTCTCCTATATGCTATTATGTCCTCATGGGCTCTATGTCATGCCCTGTGGTCCACGTTGTACATGGCCCAAGTGTGAAGAGACTCGCCAATGAATGGCTTTATACAATGTGGCTACCAGTCATACGTACACCCATCATATCCACTACCACATGCTTACCAAATCCATCATTGCTTGAACTGTCATTATTACCACTATCATATCACAGGATCATCTAGGCAACTGATCATCCAAGAGCTCAATTGTCTTAGAATCTAAGTGAATTGGTTCCTCACTATGCATCACGGTAACCTCTCCTTAACATTTCCCTTTAGCTTAAGGTCTCAAACGTAAAGTCTATCTAATTTTGATTGGCTCCTCCTAACCTTTGTTGTTGTTGTTGCACAGCATCAAATGGTTGTGAGTCTACCATGTTTCACTCTATCCATTATTTTGAATTTACTCTACTTGATCTGCTATGATACTAGCTAGTTTGGGGAATGATCTTGGCTCTTCAAGCCTAGTTGGCTTTGCTGGCTCTCTAAGCCATCCAGTCATAGGGTCATCTTTAGTATGTATAAGTCATAGTACAACGGATCATTATACTTTAGTTCCACCTTCGTGATGCCCATCAATTTGAGCATACATTGTGGTACACATAAACTAGTACATTTAATCTTTTTTGGGCAAGCGGTTTCTTTGCTTGCTATGTATTAATGTGAAAGTTGACCAGTTGTGCTTCTAGCTATTCAAGGAGATTGTCTATGCAAGGATTCGAATTGCTATTCTTGAGGTCTCTAGTTGACTCACCAAAATGAACCACCATTTAGCTACAAATGCAATCACAAATATTGCATATTAGACACCATTTTTTCATAAAATATTAGTTAAAAGTAAGGTACGCGGTACCGAACGTACCGACGTACGGTGGGCACCGTACTGGTACGGTACCGGTGCCGATGGGGCTGGTTCGACCTAGTTTCGACCCCGTCGTCGTTTTTTTCGGAGTTCTCTCACTTTTGATCTTTTTTGATGTTTTTATATTTAGATTTAAGGTTTAAACTAGATGATGCATCTTATTACTTTCAAATGATTCAAATAATGAGACGAAGAACATAAAATATCTTCAAATTAAGATACAATCAATTACATATATTTAAAACTCTCGAATATCTAAAATCGGGTCGAGTGGCAATGCTTCTCATCCATATCCGGATCATCAGCATAATAAGGAGGCAGATCAACCCATCCCTCTAACCAAGGTTCGCTGTACCGGTCGGTACCAGTCGGTACCGAGCGTACCGTACCCGTACCGATGGGTACCGGTATCGGTACACCAATGTCGGTACGGTCGGTACCGAACGTACGGTACCGTACCGACACTCGGTACGCCTATACTAATGCGGCACCGGTACGGGGTTCGGTACCGGTACGGCGAACCAAGCCTCTAACCAAACAACGTTGTAGTCTTGTATGCTCAATCTCCGAGGAATGCGCGTCGGGTTATAAGAACTCTCGGATCTCTCGCTGAAGCTCTGACTCTAAGAGGTGTCCTGTTGATAATATGGCTATGGAGGGGCTCATCCGAATATGTTGGCACCAAAATCCAACCCGTAAGACCTTTCGGGTTACGTAGGATAGTAGCCACCGAAAGATGACTCCGATGCACCATATCCATAGGCTGGCTGAGGCCGCAGATAATAAGAAGACTCAGAACTTGATACATCAATGGATCCTACTCTTGAAGAAAAGCAAAGCTTTCTGACCCTCAATTTTTTTCGCGCCTTAGTGTTTGCCTTTCTCTTCTTCCTACTCCTTTGGCTCTGCCTTTCCTTTCAGCTTGTTTCTGCCTCTGTTTAATACATCGTTCGGCTTTTATAGCCGAACGCATGCATTGTGGCAGCCACGCTGGGCGTTGTGACACTTTCAAAAGTGTCACAACGCCAGCCCTCTCCTTTCGGCTAGCGCTGTGGCACTTTTGAAAGTGCCATTCAAACCACAGCGCCTGCTTTCTCCTTTCGGCCAGCGCTGTGACGCTTTTGAAAGTGTCATAGCGCCAAGCACTTTTAAAAGTGCCATTCAACCATGCTTGGCGTTGTGGCACTTTCAAAAGTGCCACAGCGCGGGCACAAGGTTCGCGGTACTGAGCGTACCGACGTACTGTTCGGCTTCGATAACGGTACGGTACCGGTGCCGAACCGAGTTGAACTGATACCGTACCGATGGGGCACATTCGGCCTGGTTTCGACCCCATCGTTTTTTTTTTTGGAGTTCTCTCACTTTTGGATATTTTTTTGATGTTTCTATGTTTAGGTTTAAGGTTAAAACTAGATGATGCAACTTATTACTTCCAAATATTCAAATAATGAGATGAAGAACATAAAATATCTTCAAATTAAGATACAATCAATTACATACATTTAAAGCACTCTCAGATATCTAAAATCGGGTCGAGTGGCGATGCTTCTCGTCGATATCTGGATCATCAGCATAATATGGAGGCAGATCAACCCATCCCTCTAACCAAGCGGTGTTGTAGTCTTGTATGCTCAATTCTCGAGGAATGCGTGTCGGGTCATAAGAACTCTTGGATCTCTCGCTGAAGCTCTGGCTCAGAGAGGTGTCTTGATAATATGGCTGTGAAGGGGCCCATCCGAATATTCCGGCACCAAAATCCGACCCGTAAGACCCTCCGAGCTGCGCAGGGTAGTAGCCACCGGAAGATGACTCCGATGCACCATATCCATAGGTTGGCTGAGGCCGCGGATAATAGGAAGACTCAGAACTTGATACATCAATGGATCTGACTCCACATGGGAGGTCATTTGCAGCTGCATCCTGGCCTCCTGAACGACCTCGAGAGCCCTTCTTCGATATGCAATGGTATCCGACCGGCCTATATCAGACGGCCTACCGTGGTCCGTATCTTGTGTAGCATGCGTAAACTGAGACTCACCAATGTATCAAAAATCTCCCTCCGGCTGTGTCTCATAAGTAGTACCATACTGTCCTCCACTCCCTTCATGGCTAGTAGATCCATCACCACCAGAACCTTCATCGCTATTAGTCCAAGTCTCCTCCTCGACACTCTCCATTGGGGCCCTTTTCTTTTTTCATTTGCTGGGATTGACGCCCTCCTGATCGAGGCGACTGGGTACTAGAGTGTCCTCGTCCTCGCATGAGAGGATCATCTTTCTGAACGGGAGCGTCGTACCAGTCATGCGGTGACTGGTTTCCCTCTAGCCACGTCCTATCAGCTGTAGGAGTGCATGGAATGTTGCGCTCAGCCTATTGCTGTGGATCGACCATAGCCTCGGTGGCTATGATGCTGGCTGGTCGTCGAGGCGATCCTGGCTCATCAAGCTCGGGCTCCTGCTGCTGGGCCGCAAGCCAGTCGAGCATAGGATTATCATCATCATCTGTAAAAGTCCTATAGATGGGATCTGCATACTTGAGCTTCACTTCCTCCTGAATGCATTTTAGCCTCAACCGCAGATTGTAGTGCACATAAATTAGGTAGTTGAGGCGCTTTTGTGTCAAACGGTTCCTTGTTTGCTGTGGATGAGGGCGAAGGTGGACCAGTTGCGCTCACAGCCACTTGAGGAGACCGTTTAGGAGAGGATCCGGATAGCTATCCGCTTAAGATTTTTTGCGGATCCGCCAAAATGAATCCACAATTCAACTGCAAAAATGTTGAAGATAATTACATTTTACATATATGATGGCCTCAAAGTTGAAGATAATTCAGCTGCAAAAATGTCTTGCAGATTTGTATTGTACCTGATTCATAGTTGTCTTGCTCATGACAGCTGGTCGTTGTCTAAAGCTGTGGCTGCCCTCTCTAAATAATTTGGTCTGTGAAAAGAAGCTTGTTGTAGAATGTTAATAATATAAGATTCGATATTTATTTACATATACTACTAAATCATAGTTACCTCTTCTATACATGACGTGGCGACTTCTGGATTAGGCTCCATCTTATAAATAACATTACACAGAGCATCAAGAAGTTCATCATCCATACCAATTCCACTCTCGTACTGAAACCGGAGATTCAGGTAGTATGCTGCACATAGATAACACCATCAAGACCTATAATTATACAAATATATCAATCAGTATAATTATCAATATTATCACTTACCTGCTAGATGCAATTCTCTACCTATTTGGGATCCCCACCGCCGCTCAATGATGTCGATGTACTCATGTGCATGGGCTACATCTGCCTCCATGATCTGAGCCTTTGCCTTCTCCATCATGTGATACAAAAAGCCCATTTGGGGGTACCTCTCGCTATCCACGGCCCGCAGCACTTCATATAATGGTTTGATAGCCCGCTGCCAGAATGACTGCCTGCTTACCAAGTCTCCCATTCTGCTTCCTTCAGTGTCGGCCTGGGCATATCTACTTTTCTGCCAGTCGGAACTGACAAACATCTGACGTAGGGCTCCTTTCTTCTCGATAAGGCTATCAAGTGCAATATAATTCGTAGCAAACCGTGTGACTCCTGGTCTAAGAATCTCTCCTCCTGTATACTTTCTCATTAATGAAAGAACCCAAGTATGGCTATAAATATATCTGGTGATGCGTTGGGCTATCTCCACCGTATGTTGCACCCTACGGATCTTTCCAATGTCCATCAGGATGAGGTCGATGCAATGTGCAGCACATGGGGTTCAGAAAATTTGGGGTCGCCGCTCCATCAAGACCTACCCGGCCAACTTATATTGCGGCCCGTTATCAGTGACGACCTGCACGACATTCTTCTCTCCAATCTGATCAATCACCTCCTCCATAAGTCTGAGGATGTATGACGCATTGTGCACCTTATCCGAAGCATCAACTGATTTGTGGAAGAAGGTCTTCGTATCACAGTATGTCAGAAAGTTGATGATGGCCCGCTTTGTCGGACCGGTCCAACCATCACACATCAGAGTGAGCCCATATGTGGGCCACTTGCTCTTATATGAGCCAATCCAATTCTGTAGCTCCTCCTTATTGTTGTCAAGAAGCTCACCGTAAATATCCTTCGGGCCTGGAGGATCGACACCGGGACCGGCAGACTGTATGGCAAAAATGGCAGACTTGTATGTATTGTCTGCAGCATTCGCTGGAATGTGGCTGAAGTGGAATCAGGATCCAATAGCTCGCCACATATCCTTCTTCTTCTCCTTCTTCTACATTGTGTCTACCCTTTGCTGCTTCGAATCTCTCCTGGGGAAGGCATGCGGATCTACATCATGGATTGACGCTCCTAGTGGAATCCCTCCGGAAGACTTCTTTCAGCTACCAAAACCACCCAGGATAGATGTAATCCGGCCACGTCCTCTGCCCTCGCCCTCTCTGACTGAGGTTGTCCTTTGAAACTCTGGATCTTGTCTGCTTCCACCAGAACCGGCGCCCGACTCAAAAAACGAGGGCCCAAATCGAGCCCGATGCCTCGCCACCTCCTTCTGTTGCCATCGATCATCCAGACTCGCCTGTATGGCAGCCTAGATCTGTGCCTCCTCATCTAGACCCTCGACCTCCTGTGACTCCATGAAGTGATAAGAAGGTGCTTCTGCAGCTTAGCGTTCCACCTCCGCTTTCTGCTTAGCAGCCCTCTCCTTGCTTGCTTTGATCTCAGAAGGTTTTTCCTCATCAGCTGACGGATGTTCGGTGGGTACTCCAAACACGTAGATATCTTACGAGAATTACCGACTAAGTGCTGCTTTAATCTGGTTACCCCTCCTCCCTTGAAGCACTTGTGGCAATAATTGCACTGAAACTGGTGCCGTTCACTGAGCATCTTTCCATGCTCCCAGCCAATATTACGCTCTTGGGGTTGCCCTCTCTTTGATGGCTCCATTCCTATGACCACATTAAATTTTTTTTCAATTTCTAATTTTTTGTAATTAAAAATTAATTTTTAAAATTTTTAATTAAATTATAAATTATATAAATTCTGTAAAAACAAAAGTTAATGTCACCATTTACATCATCCATATATCGACAACATATTAAAAAATTCAAGACGAAATGGAATCATTGAATCATTTCCTATTTTATGGCAATTTTTGACTTAATTTTTTTAAGCAATTTAAATGAAATATTAAAAAAACAATGTAGAGGAAAGAAATTTTAACTTATTTAGTTTTTGCTGGATATTTTTTGAAGAAAAACGACGCTCTCTGACCCTTCTAATTTTTTTCACGCCTGCCTTTGCCTTTCTCTTCTTTTCCTCCTTGCTCTCTGCCTTTCCTTCACCTTATTTCTAGATTTGGCTTTAGCATTTGTTTGGCTTTTACAGCCGAAGAACGGCTCCGGTAACCACGCTACGGGTGAAGGTGCCACCCGTTGAGGCACTGTTGCACTTTTGAAAGTGCCACAGCGCGTCACTTTCAAAAGTGCCACATTTTGGCTAGACCGCTAGAGGCACTGGCACTTCAAGGTGCCTCTGGCCAGCGCTGTGGCACTTTAACCATAGTGCTGGCACTTATCACCATAGACCCGTAGCGGTTCGCACCGGTTTGAAGCACGTACCGATCGGTTCCAACCCAAATTGGATCGGAACCTATTTCTACCCCTGTACCGGACCGGTGCCAGTCTGTACCGGTCCGGTACGGGCTGTACCGGTCCGGTACGGGCTGAACCGGGCACTTAGCGCGTGGCTTTAGCCGTTGTCTGAACTCACCCCATACCTGTGCGAACCGGCTCGGTTCGCACCGGTACGGGCATGTATTGGTGCGAACCAAGCCGGTTCGCATCGGTACAACCAAGGTCCGCCGTACTTTCGAGATATCAGGGGATGGGATGGTTTTCCCTCCCCCGAACCCCCTCCTCTTCCTTAGGCTATGGAACGTTACCCCCCCAAAGCCCCCCTCGGGGGGGAATAGGAGGGTCGGCGTACCGGTGGCGGCCCGGACCGGTACGAAACCGGTCCTGTACCGGTCCGTACCGGTCCGAACCGGTCTCGTACCGGTCCCGTACCGGTCCGAACTGGTTCTTCAACAATAAATTACCGGTACCGGATTTTACGCTGATCCGGTACCGGTCCCAAGCCGGACCGGTACGTACCGGCCCGTACCAACCGGTACAGACCGGTACGGCAGACCATGGGTACAACCCTCGAACCGAACGGTCCGATCCAGATTGGGTCGGAACCGATTTCCACCTTCGTGTCGGTCCGGTAAGGGCTAAACTGACCAGTCAGCAGACCATGGTGACTATAGGTACATTCCTTAAATGCTTTAGTTTGTGCAACACATACTATTTATGGCATTATTTTGCATGTTTAACAACATAAATTGTTTCCTATAGCGACATGATCCAAGAGGATCACCAGACTTAATGTAGACCATTTTGGCTACAATTGGTAGGGCTAGATGTGGCCCAAAAACAAGATCCCGCACATCAGAAAAACTGGATTGCATGTCAATCTTTCGGAGGCCATAAATTGGCCGTACGATGCCGAATTGAGATAAATTTTTTAATCAGATTACTTTTTGAGCTCTTGATGTGGCGCTGCTCCTTAAAGAGTACAATACACCAAGCAATTAGGTCCAAATTTTATTTTTGGGCTCTAAAATGGGCCGGTCAAACTAAAAAAAAAAATCGAGAAAATTTTGACCGAGCGTATCTTCCAATCCAGGAATAATTAGGTAGAACAACTAAAAGCAAAGTCGATATAGAAGTAGAGATTAGAGCTGATCACGGGCCTTCTGGCCCGCCCAGCCCGGTTCGAAATTTTTCGGGCTTGGGCATTAAAAAAAGGCCCATGGGTCGGGCCTGGGCAGAAAAACCGACCCGGCCAAAAAAAATGGGTCGGGCCTGGTCGGGCCATTTTGGCCCATTTTCTGATTCCAAACAAAGAAAAAATTGGGCATGTCGGGTCGGGCCGGGCTAGGCGGGCCTAGGACCAGATTTATAAAGTCGGGTCGGGCTTGGATAAAAATTTAAGCCGACAGTCGGGCCGGGCCGGGCTTGGGCATAGCCATCGGGCCTAATTTTTGCTGTAGAGCCCGGCCTGAGCCCGGCCCGGCCTAGATTTTGATCAGCTCTAGTAGAGATCTACCTCCTATAGAGTTTTATTTTTTTTATATGCATTTTTGCTAGTCATATGTGTTTTGGAAAAGCTAAGTCTTGTTCGAAATGAATGTGGAATCTGACCTGAATTGTGCAAAGGTGGATCTCATTATGATGAATAGAGGTTATGTATCTTAGTTATAAGGCAGTAATGAAAGAAAAGGGAATGTAGACCTTACTTTTGCCATCTTTCTATTTTTTTCTAAATTTTTTTTAAGAGACTTGGGTTGGGCAGGTTGAGAGAATTCTTTCTTTTTCTGATCGGATCAAGTTGGTATCAGAGCTTGGATTCTCTACATATTTGTGGGCCTTAGTTTATGGTCTAGACGCACGAGCGACACAAGGATGTCCTTGATATACATCAAAGGATAAGGGTGAGTATGTCTACTAGTGCTACCTTGTTGAATGATGAGATGGAGGGACGTCTCACGTAATTAGATGAGAAGATTGCGCAATTCACTAAGATTGTTTTTGGATTGGCGATACTTTCAACACACGCACTAGCAACTCCTTTAGGAAAGCTATCTCCTACGTTTGGCGATGAGGATCTACCGTACAATGAGGAGGTTAAGTAATTTGCGGACACTCGGAATCTCTCTCTTCAATCTTTTAAAGTTGAAGCTCGAATCGAGATTCTTGTATACAACGGAACTGTTGATGCAGAGAAACTGGACAACTAACTAGACCAGTTAGAAGCCTACTTTACTATCTACGGATACACTAGTTCCTAGAAGGTAGCTTTTGCCATCTCAAACTTTCCAACAATGCCCTTACGTGGTCGAATTCATACATGAGAAATGATGATATTTCTAATCTGGCATTGAGCAAATCCAAGGGCCTAATCAAGAAGCACTTCTACCCAATCGGCCATAAGGAGGATCGGTGGATCAAGTGGCAGTATTTATTGCAGAAGTATAATCAATCTGTCCAGGACTACGCTACTAAGTTCCACAAGTAAGCTAACTCACTAAGGATCTCCATCGATGATCATCAGTCTTCATAAAGTACATCAAAGGTCTCCATGAGAGTATTCGGATGGAGCTAAAGCTCTTCAGAGTTGAAGACATCAACGAAACTAGCATGAAGGCCATAGGAATCGAGGAGAAGAATCGACCTAAGTAAGGCAAGAAGGGTGATAAGTTCAAGAAATATGATGGAAAGCAATTCATGAAGAGGAACAAAATAAGGAAGCAAGCCAACACGACTCAAAAAAATTATTACGACCACTATAGGATCAATAAACAAACCAAGAGAAAGTGTTGGAAGCTTCACCAGGTTGCAGCCGAGATAAGATGAAAGACGAGGATACGAAGGTGAAAAAGGAAAATGATTCCCAATGTGACAGAGGTTGAGGACCTATCTGAGCTTGAGCTAGCAGATGCATAATTAAGTCTAATGGTGAGAAAACTTGAGGCAGCAATTGACGCGGCTCTAGAGGCATGAGAGGAATTCTTCCACTTGAAGATCCAAGTGAAACAAAGTGTCATCAATGCTATTGTAGATCTCGAAAGCTAGAAGAACCTCATGTATAAAGGTTTGGTTCAGAAGATATGGTTGCAAACGAAGCTTCATCCATGTCTTTACCCACTTAGTTGGATTCAGAAGGACGTTGAGTTGAAGATCACTAAGTCGTGTGTCTTCAAATTCACAATCACTGAGAGATATATCGACGACGTAACTTGTGAAGTAGTTCTATTGGTTGTCTGCCAAGTTATCCTTAGGAAGTCATACATTTGGGATCAAATTGCGGTCTTATGTGGACGATAGAGGAAGTATTGACTTGTAAAGGATGGGAAGAAGTTTACGATAAATGCCTCCAAAATACAAGGAAATATAGACCTTGTGACCACTATGCAAGCGAAGCGACTTGTTAACACCTGCAATAAGTTTGTAATAATACGAGAAGCCTCTACCACTCATTAGAGGCTAAGCTCTGGCCCCTAGTTCCACCAAGGGCAAGTCTCCATTGTCGTCATCACCGAGGAAGGATGGCAAGGAGCGCCCTCACCATGGAGTCCAAATGCAAAAGTGGGATGGGTGGTTTGCTGAGTTCTAGAAGCAAAAAAGACTAAAGTCAAGAAAGGCCACTGGACTATGTCATCGAAATAAAGGTCACCAAAACTAGGTGCAGAAGGATTGAGCATTTGAAGATTGGCTAAAAGGGTTAGCTTCCAAGGAGAGTTAAGTGGTTCAGCCATGAAATAGGGAAGCAAGCATTTCCCCATCTTCAGTTGTAGTTTAGCAGGAACTAAATCTCCTAAGTAAAGGGAGTCCTGATCTAGAAGGATCACCAAATTCAATACTTTAGCTACTACGAGTAAGGTTGGACATGGTCCAAGAGCAAGATCTGCTACATTGGAAAGCTGAATCGTATGCTAAACTTTCGGAGGCCATAACTTAGTTGTATGATGCTTGATTGAGACGATCCTTTTTTAAAATTAGATGACTTTTCAAGCTCTATGATGTGACTCAATTCCTTAAAAGGTGCATTTTATAGAGCGATCAAGCTCAAATTTCATCATTTGGGCTATAAAATGAGCCAATCAAATTGATTTTTTTTAAAAAAAAAATTGATTAGACGTATATCCCAATTTAGGAAGAATTAGGCAGAGCAATTCAAGATAAAGTCAATGTAGAGTCGAGATCTATCTTTTGTAGAATTTTAACTTTTTATGTTTATTTTTTCACTAGTCATGTCTATTTTGGAACAGTTGAGTCCTGTTAGAACTAGAAGAGGAATCTGAACCGAATTGTGCAAGGGCAAGTTTCACTTTTTTAAATATAGGCTATATATCTTAGTGTATTAGGCATCAATGAATGAAAAAGGGATCTAGACCCTACTTTCTCCATCTTTCTACTTTTTCGTAAATCTTTTTGAGATATTCGAGTTAAATGGGTTAAGGAAATTCTTCCTGGGCCACCATCGGATCATAACATCGCATTCCATTAATCAGGAAACCATGGTTCTATCTTATAAATCACATCTAGCAAGGCAGCTAAAACTGTCTCATCCAAGCCTATTCCCAGAACTTATATTGAAACTTTGGATTACATTAGGAAGCTATCAAGATATATATGTTAGCAAACAAAAAGATTGAACTAAAATACTTATAATAACATTCGAGTAGGCAAGGTTTATATTTGGATTACCAGCCAGACGAAAATCCTTCCTCATTTGAGTATCCCATCTCATCTTTATGATAATGATATAATCTTCAGCATGTCACAGATTGACCTATCTGATCTCGGCCTTGGTTGTTATCATCATAAAGGAAGTCCATCTAGGGAAACCTCTTATTATCAATAGCAATTAGCACTCGATATAGTAGTGTGAGCATGGTTTGCCGTACCGGTCGGTACGGGACCCTACCGGTACGGTATAGCTACATATTTCGGTACCGACCGGTACCGGCCCGTACCGACCGGTACCGGCCCGAACCGACCGGTCCGTACCGGCTCCAATTTTTTTTTGGCTTTTAGCCCCATCGGTATAGTACCGGTTCGGCTCGGTTTGGTTCGGTACCGTACCGGTACCAATGCCCACCGATACGTCGGTACAATCGGTACCACGTACCTTGAGTGTGAGTGTCCTAACTAATTCCTTGGTTGTTTCCAGAATCAATAGCATGTCACTAATTCTTCCACATGGCTTTCCTTCATGCCATGATGGGCATACCTGTTGTCCAACTGCTGCGCTCACGAACATAGACTACAATCCTGCCTTACTATCAACAAGACTCTAAAGTGCAACAAGTCTCTCTCCATTGTGCTTCCTTATCAAAGCTAACACCTATGTGGTTGATTATGAATTTTGTGGTTTAGGCCACTTCCACCAAATGCTTTAGCCCTTGGATTTTGTCTATGCCCATTAGAATTAGGTTAATTCAGTGGGCAGCATGTGGGATCCAGAAAATGCATGGCCTCCTAGTCATAAGAATCTTTTTGGTGCCCTTATACTGTGATCCATTATCTGTAAACGCCTTCTACATGTTGGTCCTCTATCGTATCGATAACCTCCTTCATCAAGCTTAGAATGTACCATCTGTCATGCACCTTGTTGGAAGCATAAACTGATTTCTGGAAGAATGTCTTCTTGTCATAATATATTAGAAAATTGACGATGCTTCACCTACTTGGCCCACACCATCCTCATACATCATTGTCAACCCATACGTACCCCATTTGCTTTGCTAGGACTCTATTCATTTCTCTTGCTCCTCCCTGATTGCATCAAGTAATTCATCGTATATGTCCTTCAGTCCAGAAGGATCAATACCTTGACCGGCATCTCTGGATGGCTGACCATGCTGCAATAGTAGGCTTTGGAGGCTGTATTTGTAGGGATGTTGCTGAAGTGGAACCACTTTCTAATTTCTCTCTACATGCCCCTCTTCTTGTCCTTCTATAGCATCAAATCAATTCTGTTACTTTGAGTTCCTCTAGGACGGGTATGTGGATCCAGGTCATGAATGATCTCTCCTATTGCCAACACATCTTTGCCCTTCTTTCCCTTCTTCCCTTCTTGCTACAAAATGTTTCAAACATAAATGCTCTCTACTGCCACCTCTGCAAAGTGGCTCTCACTATCTAGCTCTTGTAGCTTGGATCTGCCCTGGTAACCCCAAAACCAAAATCCCCTTATATTGTAAGGGTTCAAATGCTCTATGCTTGGCAGCCTCGTCTCTCTATCATTGATCATTTGGATTTGTCTTATATAGCAGCTTGAATTTGGAATCACCTTGCTAGAGCAGGGATTGGGGTAATTGTGACCTCACTTCCTCCACACTCCCATGCCCAAAGACCATCCGTGATGAGAAATGAGAGGAGAAAGGGTTAGGAAGACCTTTCTCCTCTTTTATCCTATAACAGGTCTAAAACTTGCAAGTATGGTCAAAATTGAGCCGAACCAAGCAGAACCAGGTGATTCCACTCAGTTTACACCGATTCAGACCATTTCTGCACCTATCCTAGACCAAAATCTGGAACTATCCCATTTCCATGCTAGTACAGTCAGGAGTACCTCGAACTGGGCAATTCGGGACAATTCAACAAAAGGGGAAGGAAGCTTAGATTTTTTTAGTGTGTGAGGTGGCCCCGAGAGCTGAACCAAAGCCGGCCATGCTATCAAGTTAACAATCAAAATGCAATCAGGTTACTTAAAATCAATAATGAATGATATTGAAGACTACCAAGATTCAAGATGATATACATGTATTATGTATATGTTAAAAATTAACATCATCCCTCCCAATTTTTTCAATTAAACACTAACTTATTGTCAGATTTTTCAAGAAATTGAAAAAAGAGTGGGGATGGTTTACCTGTTAGAACGTTGTTTTAGCACAAAAAGTTGATGGTGATTGCTTGAAATCCAATCTTGCAAAAAAGAGGCACAGGAACTTGCTTCTCAGCAGCTTGTTCCCGCACTGAAATAGTAGGGAACGAGTTAAAATTCTATGTAAAAGCTCATCCTGAGTATCTGATCACGTCAAGTCCAGTTCAGGGGCAATACGGGCCTGATCTACCCCCCATTCACTCGTTTGGGTCTGTATTTCCAACACAGTGCTTGCATACCTAGCATTTCAATCCTTGCTATTTCCTAAACTATAGGCTAAGCCAAATTTTATTTAACTTTTATGAAATTGAAACATGTTGAGGGAGTAATCAGCATAGCACCATTCTGCCAATTCTTGATGTCTTTTTTATGAATGGGGTTGAAGCTAGTTTTAAGTTGAGAAGACCTTAGCTTGATGACAGTATAATAAATGGTTGGCCATTAAGTGGGCTTGAGATCTTTTAAATAGAGTTGCAAAATAGTCATTTGGGTATAACAAAAGAGAAAATAAATTGATGTTGTATCTTTCATTGCCTTTATAACAAAATATGGCCATTATGGGGATCGCATGAATTTCCTGTCCCACCTGATAAATATATTCCCATCTTCAATTTATTTCAACATTGAGTTTAAGTGTTTAACTATTTGCCTCTTAAAAATAGATTTGTCAAATCAGCAATTACAGATGCTCTCTTTGATTAATGATATATTTTTTTTTTTCAGATTGACTGACAAATCAAAGTTCTCTATGATTAACGATATGATAAGGCTGATTAGCTAATGTTATGATTTACTGTCTGGTGACCGTTTCCATTAAATTTGCACAGGGTTGGAGTCCAATTTTTGTGCAGCTATATTACACTTCCACTTTATGCACTTGTATCTCAGGTAATTATCTTGTTTTCATTATTTATTAATACATCTTTTGTGGCCATAGATGTTGATAGAAGATTTAATTTTGTATGTTCTATTATCACCTGCATTGGTTCTAGGAAATTATCAATGCATTTTTTACTAATAGGATTTTGGCTCAAAATCATGCTGTTAGAATTATGCACTAATTTTAGACTTCCTAGTTCCTATTATATAATAGACTACTACATTCCCCTTCCGATCACCCATCTTCAGATCTTCAAATTGGAAATCAAGCTTTTCACAAGGAAGACGGATTGACCATTTCGAAGGAGCACAGGAAAGCTTGCAGTATTATAAATGTCAGGATGTTTAGATTGGATGGGGCCAAGTGCAAGATCTAAAAATAATTTAAATATGATGAGCATTGTGCTCAAATAATTTAGTCGACAACAGTGTGAATTTACTAAGTAAGTAAATTCACAAGCAAGCAATGATGCTACACAACGATGATACCAAGTAGCCATGGAGCATGATTTTTAATCATTAGCATAGCATAGAAATGTAGATGTGACACTACAACATTTAGGCTTTTACTGGCAAAAGTCTTAAAATTTCTACTAAAGAATTATTGCAATGGACTAGTGGCAAAAAAAAGGAAAGGAAAAAAAAAGATAATAGCCTCCCTTGCCACCATCACTAAAAGTTAAGCAGCAATATTTACATTTTGACTCAAAAAAATAGTTATCTCGGAAAAAATAAATGCCTTTATAAAATGTTTTTTTAATGGCCACATTTTTTGCTGCTATAGATCTACATATTTTGTAAAGGCAATTATTTTGCTGCTACATATACAAACTATTTTTAGAGGCAAATATTATTTGCTACTATAAAAGTCAGCACTAAAACCCTTTTTCTTCTTGTGGGATAGGACAAGCCATAGAAAGTTTGGTACATCCAGAGAAAGCTGCAAGCAGTATCTCCATTGACCAAATGGACTTTTAAGTGGTCACATAGAATTGTATCTTGGAAAGGCTGGTATGAAAGGAACTGACTGGTGAACTAGTAAAGTTCATGAGGAAAGCGGCGGGGAAAATAAACAAATAGATGAGTTTAAAATTGCATTATGAGACTGCAAGATGATAATGCTGATATTCTTGGCAATCAGTGTGAGTGACAAGCCATCCATGATAGTGAGCATGATTAGGGAGGTAGCAAGTAATGGAAAGTACTCCAAATGATGGAACTTGTTAGGACAACCACGAACAAAAGCTGACATGAAGAAAGCACATGGTGTCAAAGTTGTGAGAGCTCACAGCAGCAGAGAAAATGCTTCTGTTGTGGAAAAGTCTAATATTTGAAACAAGTTGTAAAGAAGTGCAGGTGGTTCCATTCAAAGGGATACCATGTTAAGGTAGGATTATAAAAAACTAAAATGTTTAACAAGAAAGAATGATGAAGAAAAACACCATCACTTTTCAAAATGTACCGAGTGGAGACCATTCTAAACAACTAAGCAAGAAGGTGCAAGTGGAAAAACAATTAACCTCAGTCAAGATCATCTAAATATATGGTTGAAATCAAGGGCTTAAGAAAATGAGTAAAAGCTAACTGAATAGGCAAGCAGATTTATAAGTGGAAAAAATGGAAGAGCGAATTTTTATTATCTCTTCGAATCTTCAAAGCATGAAACATAAAGATTACATCATGTAAGACAAGTATGCGAACCCAAATAATTTAACAGATTGGCTCAACCAACGTAATCCGGTACAAGGTAATAATGATTCAGATATAAGTGGGGGAAGGTTAATCCTGTGAAACAGGTGGTTGGATGAATAGAATCTTAAATGAAGAGCTTGGAAGTAATTGACACAACTTGATCAAATTATTTGACACAACCACGAATGATTGGGATCCCTATAACGTGTAGATAAATGAGATGCAGCATGAGTTCATTTCGAAGTTTGAGACCTCTTAACCCTCATAAAGACATAAAGGGAGTTAAAGATCTGCCCACTTTCCTGAGTTCGGTATCAGAGGAAATTGAATGATACTTGAAGGGACCATAGCTCAGTCCCTGGCTCCTCTATTGCAACCATGTGCTGATTTAGAGATCTAAAAGAAATATTTGCCAAAATCCATTCAGGTGGATAGAAAACTTGTACTGGCGGTCCGCTAAGACCTTCTGCAATTAGTCGATTGTTCTATGGAAAGTAGTGTGCTTCCTTTGATTCCTGATGGTTGCTCAGGATAAATTAAATCCTAAGGTGTGACTATCATAGTTGATTAAATCTAGATCCAATTAATAACAATCGAACTATTTCACGGTAAGCAAATTGACTGAAACAGGGCATAACTAGAAATGTAGCAAACCACCTATAAAATCTAATCACAAATTGCAGTCTTACATAAACATTAGACATTCAAATGTTGTAAAACAATATTATAGTAGACTGATTACTTTCATGATCCCGACATCTACGAGAGACATCAATACTCCACTAGATTTTAGATGCCGGTGTGTATGTTGTACTTTAAATATATCTAATTGATAGCATCGTTGTATGTTTTTGTATTTAACAATTTTTTTTACAAATATATTGCTTGATCTACTTTAATTGCATTTTATGATATAATTATGGTCTATTTAGGGTCAAGAAGCATCATTTAAGATGTACCGGATGATAAAAACATCAAACTAGGATGTTGACCCTAATAAAAATATTAAAAGACATCAAGAAGCATCAAATTAGAGTTAAAATCATTCAAAAAACAAAAGAAAATTGATTACATTTCATTAAATGTTAAAAAAATTGAAAACACAAAAAAAATAGGCATGCCGGTCATCAAACCGGCCCACTATAGTGTATCATGTGTCGGTACGGTACCGAACTAGTGGCTGACCGGTACTGATGCTGGTATCGGTGCAGCCAACCTTGTGCTAGAGTACTATATAGTTGGTACTGCCTCAATCGCCAGATCCTAAAAATGCACTCAGAATTTGTTCTCTCTTTCCTTCAATAGCTTACTTGCTAATTAATGAGGAAGCTCTGAAAATAATAAGGGGAGTGAGCTACAAAACTCAATATGCAGCTTTACCATAACGAAATGAATTCAAGTTTTGATCGAAAATAAATGGGTTTTAGGACATAACATATAAATCAAATTCATTAGTGTGTTCGAGGAAGGTTCAATGGAACAATCTTACAATGAAATGGAAAACCACAGTTTTCTAATTAAGGAATCAGACATCTTGAAAAGATCAGAACATGTAGAAAGAATTCCTCAATTATGCACATAAGCCACATTTTCTTAAAAGAAACTTACTTTTACTCTCGACGCCATATGAAGCGTCCTAGCTAGTGCCAATGAAGCCACATATATCCTATGGGTAAACTAGACGAGGCCATTTGAATCCTTGGGGTCCACATGTAAAACATAGCCAACAGTCTCCATAAATCATCATTGGTAATTCAAGTCAGGCTACATATACTACTTAGCCTAGGGTCCACATACATCCTCATTGAACATTTGACGAGACCAAATACAACAGGTAAATGTCCGCCTATTTCTTTCAGGTCTTGTGCATTTGCGGGAAAAGAAATAAAAGCATGTTTTCACTAAAGATTATTGATGTTGGATGTTGGTTTTCTTTGATCAAGTGACAAGCCGGTGTTGGTTTTCTTTGATCAAGTGACAAGCCGGTGTTTTAACTATAGTGAATAAACAAGCATTGGCAAAACCCTTCAAGCCCTATACTCAAGTAGGACAATAGTGATTCTAGAACTAACTTCTACTAGTCAAGTGTTAGAAGTAGTTAGGCAATTTAAATATTATGAGAATGCTATGGAGCATGGTTTACTATACTGGCCCGAACCTAGCGGTACGAGGCATACCGTACATACCGGTTCGGTATCAGTACTCGATACGAGTGGTGTACCGACACTCGGTATGTTAGAAAAACTCTGTATCGTACCATACACTGTGCTAGTGTAGCACCGGTATGGAGTTCAGTACCGAGACGGCAAACTTTGCTATGGAGCATAACTAGCAGCTATGCCTTGCTAGCAAAAGTTTTCTTCGAGAACTAGAATCCACCAGTGCCTTAAAAGATTACTTACCCCTCATTAGAGTTTGCCTATTTGCTCATTTTCATACCTCAAAATCCACATCATTGCTTTAGAATCTACCAAAGCTTGTACATAATCCACCAACCAATAGGGAACAAACAAGATTGCACTCAAATTAAATTTTATTCCCTTCATTATGATCAAAGCTAAGTATAAAAAGAGGGTTTATAGGATCCCGAGCCTGTATATTGATAGGGGTTCAAGGGTCCTCTAGGGTCTGTTGAGAAGTTGGAAAGCTTACAAAGTGAAGCATTCCATAAGCTAAAATTTGACTTAAGGTTGAATTTAATCAGACAGCAGCCTAACTACCAATAGTTACAATTGGAGGGCTGAATTGCTGCCATCAATATTCTATCAATTTCTCAAGGTGGTGGAGAGCTTCTAGAAGCCTTTGGGAGCCTTGAGAAGGGTTGGTCTTCAAATCTTAGGCGTAGGATCGAAGGTTAACAATATATACATTCGTAGGTTAACAATATATACATACACATATCGCTACATACATATACACAAATACGTACATATAATTGAATCAAAATACTCTTTAACATGTAAAAGATTACACACGTTCAGACTCCAGTTATCCTCACAAAATCCCTTAGGTCTGCACAAAATCCTATAGATCCTCTGAGCAAACTCCTTATTTCGATCCAAACTTTCAACCTTCCATTTTAAATGCATAACTGAAATTTCATCAGTATGTGTTGACAGACATTTTGAGGAGGCTCTCCTATCCATGCTTGGGGAGGGCCTTCCACGTGATTGGGCTGAATGATTTCAAACACACCGTTTTTTGATGATAGCATCAATAATTTGTAGAATGACTAATACCACAGTAAACAAATCATTTTTAAAACCATCCATTACTTAGATTTGAAGTTTAATCTGTTGTATTACTACCATGGAACTTTTCTCCTTTTGATGTGGTCCCACATGAGAGGTCGACCTTTGAGCATAATCCTTTAAAACCTAATTATTGTCATGTATTTTGTCAAGCATGACATATGTGCGCTAGTAGAAATATTAGTTCACCACTGACTGATATTAGTGTAGAAACGAGCCTATATGACAAGAAAGAATTTCAATTTTGCTTCATAAGCAATGTAGTTCAATGCTTAATTGATCATGTCGCGCCTTCTTTTTCAGATGGGATCGCACATGAAGAAGTCCATATTCCATGAGCAGACAGCCAAGGCCCTCAGGAAATGGCACCAAGAAGTGAAGAAAAAGCACAGCAGAGGATCGTCGCTTTCTTCTCCAAGGACCCCAGGTACAAGCCCACGGTCAAGTCCAAATGCATCTCCACTTCACCAACTCTACCGCTGCAAGAGTATAGGACACACAACCCTTTCTCCGAGAAGATCCTTCTCAGACCCAGAGTATTCAGATACAGACTTTGAGGTGTCACCCTCGTCGACAACCAGTTTGATCCCCTCCACCAAGCCAAATAGCCAAGAGGCTGTACCAGCCAGACAACACATACATCCGGAAGAACAACGCCGTGAAGAGGACTTCTCATTTGTGAAGGTGTCTGATCAAACCCAAAAAAATCCATGATGCCACCTTCCATCTCATTCTCATGATATCATATAGCTGCCTCAGTTCATTTCATGTGTTTTAATATCAACAGTCTGGTTTAAAAGAAAAATGTAGGGTGGATATCACTTGATCCAGTACAAAAACTAGAAGAAAAGAACCCTGTAACATGAATGAGTAGGAGTAATGCCCTGACCTATGTACCAGAGGCCATATGGCAAAATGTGTATTATGTAAACCATGACAAAAGGGTGATTTGTTAATGAAATAAAAAATCAAAGCCAGTAACTTGCAAATAAGATCTTTGCATCATTTAAAATTGTATTAGATTATCTGTTCTACTATATAATGCCAACTCCCCCCCCCCCCCCCCAAGCACAAACCCTTCTCCTAGATTCTATCCACATGTTACTCCTTTCTCCATGTAACTATTAACCACCAAATCAGAGATTCATGACCTTTTAGCATTTATTATTTTTTACATAGATTTTATTTTAACATATAATTTTGATTAAAAATAAGTTAATATGTGCATTGTGCATGCCACATTCTGATCCTAATGAATCTATAGCAGCTGGTGTTTGTGCATGTCAGTTAAATTCATAAATGCTAAATGCCAACTTCCTCCAATGATCCTTTAAAATAAAAATTGTTTCATACTCGAGATAGAGTTTCTAAGATGGGTAATCTAACTGGAGTTCCGGCTCTCCGGGTAGTGTCTTTTAGATGTCTCCACTTGGACTAGAGAGGACTCATTTTTCAATTACAGGCGTCAATGATTGGCATGACGGCCATGATTGAAAAAAGCCTATCAGCATGGTGCCCCGTTATGGTTAGACCCCTCCAATCACAACCATCGTACCAATCATGAATGACCGTAACCAGAAGATAGGCCCTCCATGATGCAGAAATATGGATGCCGTGATTGAGGAACTTGACTCTCAGTTTTGCTCATGGATGTGAGAGAATCCGAAATTTCTTTAAGGGGGTCTACATATTGTTTATTTAATTATAATTATTTTTTAAAGATGTATTAGAATTGTTGTCCAGCTATGCAGCTCAAGCTAAATGCAGCGGAATTAAAAGCTTGATAAATAAATATAAACTTCAGTAGCAAACAAATAAGTAAATGTGTTGAAGATAAATGCAAACAAAACAAACAATGCAATTTCAAGAAATTTATAGTGGTTCGGTTTCAACCCTGCACATACGTCCACTTTCTAAAACTTTCTTCTTGAAAATTTTACTATAATCTTTTTGAGATTACAATCCGATTATTTTACACGGGCTCACAACAACCCAGTTAATTTTTTTAGGCAATTAACCAAAAATTACACCAATTGTTTTACTCGGGCTCACAATCAACCTAGTTGATTTTTTCAGGTAATCAACCAAAATATACACTAATTGTTTTACTCGGGATCACAATTAATCCAGTTGATTTTTTCAGAAAATCAACGAAAACCTTCGCAATTCAGTTCAAGATTTGAATCGACTTTTTTTCGAGTTTCAATTTTCGAAACTTGTTACAATAAAGTATAAAAAGAATTAAGTGCAGGCTCAATAAAGTATAGCTCTTAAATAATAAATACAAAACTGATAAATGAAGCTTGACTCCATTTGTTGGCTTGATTGAAATTGAATGTGCTTCACCAACTTTTGGCTATAGAAGATGTGATCGTTCGTAAATGCTCTTAAAAAATATTCTCTTTAAAGGCCTCTTCTTTTTCTTTCTCTTTCTTGCTTTTATAAATTTTTCTTTGTAGTGCTTGAGCTCCCTTTTTTCTTTAGTGTTCTTATGTATTTATACCCTTTGAAAGAGGTTGGAACACACTCATAGCCGTTTGACAGATAATAGAGTCGTTGTGAGGTCAAAAACAGTCATTCTAACTCACAGAAAAACTAGATATTATTATTGTCAGGCGCATAGGGTCAACTCGATATCTTTAGGGGTCGACTCATGATCTTCAGAAGTCAAGTCAAGCTTGCTTCTATTTCAGTTGCACTGTCCTTCTTCTGTGTACATTGTGGAGTCGGCTCTTTCAGATCAAGGGTCTGACTGTCTAGTGACAAGAGTCGACTCATTACTTTTGGGGTTGACTTTTTAACGGACGAAGTTTCATTGCTTTTTGTCTTCTTACTGTGGCCGTTTAGGGGTTGACTCATCGTTTTCTAGAGTCGACTATTGTTTATCTAGAGTTGGCTCGTGATTTCCATGGATCGACTTGCCAATACGATGAAGTTTTCAGCTTTCTGTCTGTCTTTAAGACTCTTCTGGGTCGACTTGTGATCTGTTGGAATTAGCTCGTGAAAGCGTATTAGTCAACGATAATATGATAAGGTCGACTCATTGCAAACTTGGAGTCGACTCTTGAGGTAGCTCCGAATGAGATTCTTTGTCTTTGCATGTTGGCTTCTAAGGAACGATTTCATGGCCATTTTGGAGTAGTTGTTCTTAATGTAAAACTTCAGATAGATGATCTTCATTTGGGAGTAACTGAAGGCTTTCTAAAATAAAGCAATCAAACTTAAGTAATAGATTAGTCAACTTTTTACTCAATTGTTTTATACCATCAAAATTAACCCTTTAGGGTCAATAAGAATGTTCAGGGTTAACATCTTCCGTGGCTCAATCACAGAATCTCCTTCATATGAAACCATTCAGCTATAGCATTATTTGCATGCCTCGGATATGTAAAATTTGAAAGCTTCCATGCTTCAAATCACTGGATTTAGAATTTAATATATTTGATTTACATGTGACCATGCACAAAATCTGGATGGACTCCTCTGAGGAAGATACCGTCCTTGATGATGTGAACATAATTTATTTGAATGAAATCTGGTGGCATAAAAGAAAGCCATTTAAGCAATCTGTTTGTTTATTATTTGGGATCTAATCACTTAAATCACTCCCTGCAAAAAATGGTTGTGTTCAGTAAAATAAGTATACCTTAGATTGGTGTCATATAGTACTGTTTTTAATACCGGATTTGTCTTGATAATGTGAAGAATGGGGTATCATGCGATATGGTGATTTGACTACCCAAGGAGAAACTAATAATAACAACAGACTCATGAAATGTGACTGCCGTAATTTAATTATCGATTAATCAAACAAAAGTTTCAGATGATCCAACTTGAACCTTTAATGGCTCAGCAGAGGAGTATGGGGGGGGGGGGGAATCAATTCCATCTTAATTAACTGCCCACTTAGAAGTACTAATTCATCAAGTTATGTAGCAGAAACATGGGGAAAAAAAATATAACAAGACGACCTGACGTTTGCCAATCAAATCCTTTTTCTTCTCCCCTTTTCTTGACAATGTTTGTTGACAATTTGGGTGATAACATATCCCAAGAGTCCCAAAACCCTCACAAAGACAAATTTAAATCACAAGTCCCAAGCACACCTATTAAGGGACTTCATCAATAGACTAGCTGGCAGCTTGAATTCATTGAATCCTCAAGATATCCATGAATGCAAGACATCAAGCACCTTCATTCAAAGTTACTGAACCCATTTTAAAGTTTCATGTTGACAGGAAACCAGTTGGCTACACAAGTCCTTGGACAGGCCATTGCTATGTTTCTACATTTGTCTTTCAAAGATATGCCGCCCTCATTACTTCCCTTTACACAAATTATTTTATCCTGAAAGACATCACCATGCCCCTTAAAATCTGGAGCTTTTGGGTTGTTTCCTAAAAGCTTAACGCATGCAAAATTGTCCTTGAAGCAAAAGAACCATCAGAAACAGGCAACTTTAGTAGCCAGACTTGCAATCAATTTATGTTTCGCCTAACATATACTGTTGGCTAATTCTCTAATAATTTCAGCTTCTGGGGTCAACTATCTAACTACTATGATGGTATCAAAGCTCAGGTTACCAAAGATCATGAATTAAAACCCCTCCTAGATTTGATTATTTATTTACTTAACCTGGTCTATTTGTCATCTTGCTCCTTTGAAACTCCATATGCATGATCCCAACTGTACATGAGAGAGATGTTATGCCTAACATATATCATTAACTCATTCCCTGATAGCTTAAACCTTTTTTAACAACTTTTCATATAATCAAACACACAACAGTTTCACCTCTTCTCGCATGAACAATTTCAGAATGCATGGGGCCATTTTCCTCTTCAAATAATTGTAATTTTGACAAGAGACTAGTTGCAAGAGATGGGAGTCTTCTCTTTTGGCCAGAATGGGTTGGTAGGCTGGCAAAACCTTATGGTTATGGTTATCATCAACCTGCAGTCCCAAAATTTATCAGCTATGGTTATTATTATACATTTAATGATCAGAAGGAAAGGTTAGAAGGCACAATTGTGAGTTATGATTTATTTTCCTTTGCCAAAAAAAGGCAGTAACAAGTTATATACCATCAGCTCATCAGAAATGGAGAATCATGTAGATAAATTCTAGAAGAAAAAATAATGGACTCACTTAAGAGAGGACAATCAAGTGATTTTAAGTTAAAATCAAAACTGATCGACGCCGCATGGCTAAACCCTTACGTAATGGCACATGGATTAACAGCATATACATCCTGACATTAAAAAGCTGGCGATGGTTACAAGAGATCAAGGCCATCAACTCCAAAATAAGTCCCTTTGTGATCTGGTAGTTAGTCAACTTTGACAGGATCCTGTCTTCTGAGAATTAGTATGAACACCGAGGAAGCCAACATCCCGACCAAATATCCAGCAACAGAACCATAGGTGACGCAAATAGGCCATTCCTACATACATAATAAATTTCATATTAGAACCTAACAAAACAAAAAGAAAATACTACACCATCAAGATTTCAAGATTGAAAAGAAAAAGAAAAAGCTTTGTTGGATAAGTAGGTGGTGAAACTGGGAGACATGCTCCATGGTTTTCCATGGCCGCCTCATAATTAGGAGCCATTAGAAATTATAGAGAGCTCCCTTGAACAATACAGGAGATTGCCAGGTTTTAGATCATCAATACGTGATGTAAAAAGTTTAAAGCAATGTTCTGGTGGCACCAAAATAATTAGAAGGTGTTAATTTCTATGCTGTATGGATGTAGATTGCTTAAACTATTTCCAACAAATGCTCTAGATATATGATAATCTCAAAATGTCACCAGAAAGAGGACCACATTCCTGCAACTCCAAAGCAGGGTGAGAGGCAATACAGTAAATTCTTTTCCAAGGGCCATCACTAGTACCCTCTTACTCAAATTTTTATATTTCGTACAATGAGAATTGTTATCAGACATAATATCTGAGGAACCAAAAAAGAAAATTGAGACTGATCGTGAATTACGTGGGCTTCAGTAGACAAAATCTAATTTCCTACAAGACAATGTCTTATGCTAGAGTTTGCTCAAAAAAGATATACTAGAGTTTGCTAGAGTTTAGCAAGAGCTAGACTGGGCTACACTCGAGTGGATCTTCACTCAGATCTGGTCAGCTCTACATTGGATGATAAGAGTGCCACATTGATAATCCGAGCCATTGGATATGATCTACTCTTTTTAAATTACTTACAAACCAAAATCATATAGTTTGGCAACGCTTAGCCTATACATCAAATGGTCCAAAAGTTTAAATAACACTTCTTTTTTTTTGATCACTTGATGCATAGGCTAGGGATCTCCAAATTCCACGATTTTTTTGTATATAAGCAGTTTAGAGTAGTAGATCATATCCAACGGCTCACATCATCAATATGGAACCCTTATTGTCCAATATAGACATTACCAGATTTGAGTGGAGATCCACTTGAATGTGGCCAAATCCAGCTCTGCTAGGCAATACTAAAGATAATATCAGGCAATGGATGTGGGACAAACGAGTATCCTAATTATGCCTTTAAATTAAAAACAACCATAAGACCATTACATCTGGATCTCCAAGTGATAGTTGAAAATTTAGTTTCATCTACTTTTCTCCTATATCTCCATTAACGTCCAGCAAAATCCAAGATAAATTTAGACAGCAGTGATCTTAAATGGTGAGACACATTAGGTTGGCATCTACAAGGTAGCAAAAGCCTACAGGAGAGATCAAATATATAACATTCAATTTATAACCTCTTCAGACAAGAACTAATAACAAAAGAACTATTACCTGCCATGGCCTTTCCCAATCAAGTGGCATCGGCCAAGCACCAAGCCATGCACCGATAACAGCTCCATGTGCTGGTAAAGAAATCATATAGTCCACACCTTCCATTGGCCTGTAAAAGACAATATACTTCATAATGCAAAAAGCATATTGGACACTACCAATTTGTAAACAAATGCAACATACTAAAACAAACTAAGAGGAATAGCAAGCAACAAACTAGTGATGAACAACAATTTAGAACTAAAGCAAAAGGCTTAGTAGCTTCACATAATTAGCAACCTGTGAATGTGAATTGGCACATAGAGAAGCATGGGAATACCTACTTGGAATGAGCTAGAATACGTTGCCAATCCATCCTCGATTTGCCAAAAACACAAGATGCAGGAACAAACTGCCAGGAAACCAACAGCATTGTCACTAGCGATTTGATTGAATCTGCACACTTGTCTCATGTCTATATAAATGCTTGTAGAGTATGAATCTTTCTCCGCAGCAGAAATTAGCAACATTTTTAATAAAAACAGGGAACACAGCTAAAGTTCGTCAAGTACATCTTCTTAACTAGGTTAATTAATTAACCCAAATTCAGCTAAGTTATATTTCTTTCTCAAAATACCCAAGTCATGAGTTGCTGATTTTTCCCTCCATTCTCAAACTAATTTACTTCAAGGTGGTAGATCTGCATTTTATTAGGTAGTATCTAAATTCAATAATATTGGTTTGATCTGATTCTGTAGAGATGAAAATGAATGTATCAGTCATGCCATAATGTAATGCCCATTAGTATTTTGGTGGCCGAGGCCTGCTGGTCTTCTCCTTTTTTAACTTGAAAGGAGGACCACTAATCGTCTGGTCAAGTCCGTGGTCTTTGCCCATTTAAGCAATCAAGGTCTACGTTACCCGGACCATTCAATTGAGCCTAAAATATCCACACCCGACACTTAAACATAGGCACTGGTATGACACTAGGATATGGATACATAATAAGAAATTCTTAGATATTGAAAGGCTCTCAGGCTTAGACATGTAGCCACACCTGACACAGATTCAAGTCCATGTAACATAGATGATGGCCACTATTTTGTCAGTAACAAACTTTCATTTAGATGTCCTCCCTTTAAAGCTAATCTAGTCATCACCATGGCTATGTACCGATTTTTTGGGTCGCTACAAAGATGACAAAACAGAATCCAAAATTTCTCATATTTACTATCTATAATCAGGCCTACAACTAAAAGCACTGCTGCTTTAACAGATAAATAGACCATCATCATCATTAAGAAGAGAATGAGGACTAGATGAGTGAAATTAATGTCCAATTCAAGTGAAAGGCATTTTTCTAGCAATGCCTTAGAAAGGTTCCTAAAATTGAAGGATAGGGGTTCAAAGTTCCATTTTGCTTGGAGCAAAATTGGATGTTGAAGCTAGAATTGATGGATCAGATGCTGGCTGACTTAAGAACTGACTTTTGACATAAGATAAGATGACCAAGGTGGAAAAGTGTTAGCAAAATGGTATTTCTTCGAATTTTCATCATTCTTTGGATCTGGAATGTTTTTTCCTAAGGAAAATGAGATCTGTTTAAAAAAGATTCGGTGGGAGCAAAGCGTTCGATCAAGAAAGCTGATATAAAGGATAAAAGTGAGCTAAAAATAATGAAAATAAAGCAAAGTATGAGCTTTCTAGATTGATTATGATAATGACAGGGTGGGAAGCCATAAGGATCAGATAAAATAATTAAGAAAAGTAAAACAAAATGGCTAGGATAGGTATTCTGTGATGCTTAAAACAAGAATACATAAGTTGGTAAAACGAATCATCTGCATAATAGCAAACCAAACTAGAATCTATCTATGCAGGTTTTGCATTATCATTTATATTTTGCTAAACTAACCCGGAGGTAGTTATAAACAACAAACAATGAGTTACTTACAGTGAATAATGACATGAGAAATGACCAGTAGATTGTCTTTGTCAAATATCTGCATCCGACAAAAAAATATGAAAGCCTTAATAGTGATGAATAATTTATCTATTTTAAATTTATCCATAACACATTCAAGAAATAGTTTTCAACTCAATGCTCAGAAAAGGGGCTTTAAATTGAGTGTATTTTGTCATATGCCACCAATGCTTATAATAATTAAAATTTGAAACATAATATTAGGGGAAAAAACTGACAGCATTGGTCTATACTTACTTAATGCCAATAGGTGCACCCAAAACAATTGCCCCAAAAGCATTTATTGAAGCCCCTAAAAGGTAAAAGCCACATTAAATTATACCAAATCCTCAAGTAATATCATGTATAGAATAAGAGAAAATAGAGACTACCAGCGTAGGGAGAAAACAAAGTTGAATGGTCAGAACTATCATGAATAATATAAGAGAGGACAAAGGATGTTATTGAATATATTAAATATTAGAGAGTATACACGCAAAAAAACCTATATTAAACTCTAAGTAAATGCAGGTTTAATAAGGTTTAAAGTCAACAAATACGTTACTCTTCTCTCAAGATAAGAGAATCCTAACTTCCATAGAAACACTTGGAAGGGACTAATAAAATTGTTACTCCAATTTAATAAAACCTCATTATGTGCTTGAAGTTGATAGCCTCAAAAAAAGATTCTTCATCATGGCTGAGTTCTTTCATAGATCAGAACCTCCAAATGTTACCTCAAAACTTCAGAGTTATCACTTTATCACCATGACATCATTTAAGTGACCTTGGAATTCTATTATTGCTAACATAGAGCATTTAGTAGATAAAAGAATGATAGTAAATTTTCATCAATTGCATCAACCTAACATTGTATATGTAGACATTCAATATAGCTTGCATAGTTTAGCCCTTGTTTAATTACTTATATAGCTAATTTCACATTGTGAAATTGAAGTAGTCCCCTGACTGGAAATGTTGATTTTAGAAAATTACAAAAAAAGCATAGAGAGACAAATGTAGAATTTATTAGGAGCAACAAATATTATCAAGAGTATAAACCTTGGTCACTAAGATGCAAGTTAGTTGTATTGCTTATGTTGTTCTTCTTTTTCAGAGCATTGCACAACTATTCTGAATTAAGATTGGTACAACCGATGACCTTTATATATCATGAATAAAACATTTTACAAAGATCCATACCTGGAAATACCTCCTTTGTTGGGTTCAAGAACGGAAAAAAAAAAGATGGGATTGATGACTAGAGCAATGAACGAACGAACAAGTTCATGAATAGCTCGGGCCTCAATAAGCAACTCCTTAACAATATAAAATTTGAAACACATGCCAAATTCAAGCCACATCAGTGTCACCTATACCCCAGCGGAACCCAAAAAGCCATTGGCAAACAAATATAAGAAGAAGCTCATGCTCAGCTCAAGAGTAGCTCATGCTCAACTGGCTCACAAAGTGAGTTCAAATATATGGTGAGCTCGAGTTATAACCATATAACACACAAGCTAACATCTGCTGCTAAGTGGTTTCCTAATCTACAGCCATTGGACCTTGCTGGCGATAATTTTCCTATAAAAAGTAAATTTTGATAGCTGACAAGCAGCACTTAACAATCAAAACTTAAAATTTGACAATGAGGTAATTGACTTGAGATACATCACACTATCTACAGCTTTTTTACCCAAAAACCTATCGTGCAAACTTCAGCAGACACCAAACCAAACACTAATATTATACAACTTGGTTTTAGGATCTTTCTTTGCCTTCAATTTTCTGTACAGAGACCATGGAAAGCATTCCTGCCATCTATAATTCTCTACAGAGTATCTAAACAAGATCGTGGCATAATTCGAGAATGATTTGCCAAAAGAAGATTGGTTAATGAAGCACTTGTGGTGTCATCTACCTTACCCCAAACCAACGCAGCAGAAACAATTTCCAAATATCTCCTAAAATTACAAATTTAAAAATCACGGAAAGCCCCAAAAAATCAAATCTTACCAATGGGAAGCCCGAGCAATCCTCGCCCAACAGCCTTCAAATACTGCCAAAGACTCTCATCTTCAGATCATAAACTAACAGAAAAAACAGGACCAAAATTGAATTTGGAGCAACAATAGAAACAGATGGCAGGGTTACCGAGCAACTGTCAGGGTCACGACGAATCCAACTGTAGATTCCGATAACGACCGGCGCTTCGAAGACCTGCAGTGGAGAATAATGAGGACGGGAAGGGATTCGAAATATAGGAAGGAGGCGGGGTTCGATTTTACCAGGAGAAGGTGGAGGGTTTGGGCAGGATCGGAGATGAGGTTGAGAGCGTAGACATCTCGGGCGAGGCAGTAGCCGGCCGCCAAGGCCGCGGCGCACAGAAAATGCAGCGCAAAGGCCTTGGAAGCGCTTATCTGAATTTTCCCCATCCTCGTGACCCTCCTCGTGCCGTCGATCTCCTCGCCTCTGAGTTCAACTCGTTTCCGTCCTCGTGCCGTCGCCGCCGGCCGATCTCTCCGACTAGGACGGCATCAAGTCCCTCCTCGACCAGGCCGAGTCCTCCTTTTGCTGCTGTAGTTTATGGGCCCGGAAGAGTCAAGGCTTCTTTAGCCCAAAACAAGAAAAAGAAAAAAAAGAAAACAAAGAGTCAAGGCTTCAGGCACGGGTGGCAACCAGGTCGGGTGGTGCCGCATCGGATTACATGCGTAACAGATCGAAAATTTATTAATTTAAATTTAATTTATTTAAGAAATAAATTAAAATTTTTAATTTAAATTTAAATTATTTATTAAATTTAAATCGACTCATATAATTTATTATTAAATAAGTAAAGTCAGGTTAAATGGATTAAATAGATTAGATGAGTTTTTAATAGATTAAATAGATTTAGATAAGTTTAACTGGTCAAGCAAGTTAGATTAAACAGATCAAAAATTGGTTAAGCAGATTTTAAATAGGTTGAATGGGTCGGGTCATGATAGAGGGAAAAATGAATCGTCCAGCCCACAACTAAAAGGCCGTCCTGTTTCGGCCCAGTAAACATCAACGATGAATGATTGAATCTTCACTTCGGTCCAGGGCCAGCTCGTCCTCGGAACTCTTCCTAAAGCTCTACTAACTTCAGATATTCGCCAACTTCCTCGACCAAGTTCGGGGTGCCTCCAGACAAACGTCAACCCGTCCCGACCAAATTTGAGATGCCAACCCCAGCGATACACAGCATACACTCCGACCCTCGAGCTTGGAGCACTCCCTCGAGTATACCTCGGAACTTGGATAATCGAACTACTCCCAGTCTCCACCAAGCCGACCTCGCCGAATGCATGACGCGACTACTTAATGAGCTCGGCCTCGTCAACGACCACATCCTTGTGTGGGCCTACGCCCACCTACATGGTCGTACTCTACCACACTGCCGTGTCATGTCTCCGTAACCGGCCAACAGCAGTCAAACGACACCTTGGCTACTCCGGCCATACCCTGCTATGACTGTCAACGCCCTACCATTCTTAAGAATGGGTTGTACCGCACGTCACCAGCCTACCTGAGCTGCACGCCATCCGGTTCAGAGCCATACCCCCTCATGATGGGGACTGATAGTACCTCCGTCACCTGGGCCACTCCACCGCCGCTATAAATAGCTCGGTCAGGTAATTTCTAAGGGACCTTTGGTTGGACCAAATTTACTCACTCTAACTTGATCGTCAAAGGGTTCTCACCGGAAATACCGGTGAGGCTTTGTGCAGGACCACAGTTGTCGCGCAAGAGGTGGCTCCCGTCTTCCCCTTTCAGCACTGGCAGCTCCTTTGGCTCCACCGGCATGGTCACCCTCGGGCCAGATTTGAACTATAAGAGGTCATAATCCGACCCAATTATTAAATGAGTTAAAACAGATTAAATGGATCAAAGATTTAAACTGGAATCTAACCTATTTAATAAATTAGTTTGGATAAATTGACCTATTTATGATTCAAATCCGTTTATGTCAAAATCCAAATCTGCTTAAAGCGGATTGTTCGTGGATCAGATTGATAGATCAGATCATAAATTGCGACTCTTACTTCAAAGTGGTTCTCGAACGCGTTCTTTTTATTATTTTAATTTTTGACTGTACAATATCTATCTATCTATATAATAGAAAGCTAGATCTCTCCCCAAAATCCGAAAAAAAAACCTGAAAAAAAAGGGAAAATGCACAATTTAGACACCTTAAAATGAAGGAAAACTTCACCTTCTCTCGCTTTTGCACTCGCCCTCCCTCGCTCTCGGGAAGTGGCGTGGTTGTAGTAATCTCAAAGAACTTATTGGATGAGGAAGACAATCCACCCAGCAAGAAACCAAAGAATGCTGCCCTTCTGCATCAGCAATTAGAACATATTTCCAACATTTTTGTTTTGAATATCTGTAATATTATGCCATGAGAGATGATAAAGTTTTATGGAGATCTTGAATCATGCTAATCTATTAAACTACTCGCCTTTTTCTTCGGTGTTCAGAACATTTTTTTAAAACAGCTGACATAACTTCGCTGTTGTTCTCTCTGCCTCTCTTGCTCTTGCGCTCAGGAGGGTGGCAACAGCGGCAATGTTGTTGAAAATTGAGGACTCATTCGCGCTCAGGGGACGGTGGCGGAGATCAAGGACTTCTTGGATGAGGAGCACGGTCCGCTCAGCAAGAAACCTAAGAATGCCTCCTCTCTCTCTCTCTCTCCTATAGCGGATGTAACATACATGGTGGGTATGGATACATCCAAAAAAGTTACAAGATAACAATTCTCAAAGAGCTCTGGATAAGTCCTTCTCCTCTAGCCAAAGAGTCTTTCCAGAATGGTTAGTCACGTAAGAGGCTACCCAATCTGCTGCTCTATTAACCTCACGGTACACATGCTTTGCCTGAATGGCCATCCCCCCCACACTATAGCCCAAATGTCCCTGAGCTGCAGGTGGCTATCGCCCACACCACCCGCACTCTGCTAGATTCAACCTATAACTGTCGTCGAATCGCCCACCAGTACTACAGCACATGCAGGCAAAAGGCATCGGACATAACTCAAGCCGGACTAGACTGCCCTCAACTCCGCCCCGGAACCGAGATGTCGAAGATCTGGCAGCCCCCAGCCGCAATCATCCTGAAGTCCGGACCTCTGATGATGAAGCCTGCCCTCCCCTACTCCCACCATCAAGTACACATCCGTCGAAATTTACCTTGAGGAAGTTCGGGGGTAGGGGCTTCCATGTGAAGAACAGCGTACGGAATGCTCAATGAGCAAAAGAGGAGCCCTAGGTGTCCCGAGCTATCAAGGGTCCATCCGATAAATATGACTGAATAACCTCAGCTGCCTGGTTCCAAGCCTGCTCAACCACGAGCCGCGGGGGGAGACAACTCTTGTCAAACGTCCAGGCATTCCTAGATAGCCAGATTTGATATGCCATATATGTTATCATTATAGTCGCCTGCCCGGAGTGTAGTGATGCCAGCCACCATCTAGTCATTTGCAGAAAGGATGCCGAGTCATGCCAGCCTTCGAGAGGAACCCTGGCTAGTTCCCAAATCCTTCTGGCATGGTGGCACTGGAACAATGCATGGTAGAAGGGGCACTAGGAAGGAATCTGTATGCCCCTACTATTCAGGACTAGCCTCATTGGTAGCCTATCCTGGGCAACCTTCCAGAAAAACAACATTGCCCTTGAATGCAAACCGAACCGCCATAACCAAGCGCAGTCGACCCCTGTGTCCTGCCCACTTTGGAGAAGGCCGAGAACATCGCAAACCTCGACTCTAGAGCTGCATGTCGAGCTTCATACCCGCACATTAGGACTAGGAAAAATTGGAACCGCTACTGACCGGATCCTCTCCACGAGCTGGTCATCAAACAACTGGGCTAAGCGGGTAGAGTCCTAGCCCGCCTCCACTTCGGTGAGAGTTCATTGTCCATTGCCTCTCTTTCTTAGCAGCAGATAGAACACTTTTTCCAACATTTTCTCAGGAGGACGGCTGTGGCTGCAGTGACATTAGAGATCAAGGACTTCTTGGATGAAGAGCAGAGTCGTTAGGAGAAACCAAAGAACGCTGCTCTTCCATGGCAGCAGGCAGAACACTTGTTCCATCATTTTTTATTTTGAATAATCAAAATATTTGGCCATGAGAAACGATAATATAGTTTAATTGAGATCTTGAATCATGCTATTGAATTACTTGCCATTTTTTTTCTATACTCAGAATGTCTTTATTTTTTTTTTATTTTTTTTGCTAAAACGAATGATTCGTACATATTTGGTATGGATATATCTAATAAAGTCAGAAAATAAAAAGTCCTGCAACGCTCTAAGCAGCTTTTCCATCCCAACCCATAGGGTGCCTCTAGAGTGACTGGCTACGTAAGACGCCACCCAATCTACGGCCTCGTTTACCACTCTGGATGCATACTTCGCCTAAAAGGTCACTCCATTGCTCACCATAGCTCAAATATTTCGAAGCATAGGGTAGCTTCTATTGAGCTAGAGCCATCCTTAATCTAGCCAACCACAGTGGCCGAGTCGCCCTCAATACCTATTTTGTTCTCGCACTTAGAGTGAGCGATAGCGATAGCAGTAATGTTGGAAATGAAGGACTCATTCACGCTCAAGAGTATTTCAATTATTTTTAATTTTAAAATAATTAAAAATAAAATAAATATATATATATATTTATAAATATATATATTAAAAAATAAAATAAAATAATATATATATATATATATATATATATATATATATATATATATATATATATATATATGTAAATAGTAATTTTTAAAAAATATTTATATAAATTTTAATATTTAGAAGGGTAAGTAGACCAAAAAAAAAAATTCCAATACAAGTTTTACCGGCGGCTTGCCCTCCATCAGTGATGAGTCCAATCGCGGATGGACGGTGATCTTGAGGCCGTACATGTAATCTCATTGAATGTTATCCGAACCGACGCTCGTGGATTTGGCCCCCTATGTGACTACAAAAGTCCCCGTCTCGAGTCTCGAATCCCTAACTCTGGCCCGATCGAGGGAGATGATGCCGACGGTGCCTCACTTCGTTCTCCTGCTCTTCTCGCTCTCGATTCTATCCTCCACAGCACGCTCCGATCTGGTGATCTCGAGGGTCGATCGACGGGTGAGCCCATCTTCTCATCTGCCCCGTCCTTCTATTCTCGATTTTTTTTTTGTTTTTTTTGTTTTTTTTTGAAGCAACTTATCGCTAATTTTAGTTTATTTCTATCTGGAAAAGGTTTGATCCGGAGTTGCTAATGAAAAAAAAATCTATTTTTGGGTAAAATCTCTAATGGGTTTTCATCTAATGGCCATAAACCGGATTCTAATTGGAGAAAAGCGCGAAACAGTATCTTATATGAATCCATAAGCACAGGCATATTTTGATGCGTAGGGAAGAGGTGAGGAGATAGTGATACAAATAGATTTTAAGGCGGATGGTTGTTGAGGCTATGGATTTGTTCTGAGAGCTGAATTGAAAAATCCTCTTAAAAAAAGGTTCCTTTTGAAAAATTAGGCCCTTTGGGTGGGGGTTTGAGGTCTGAAGACAAGAAAGCAGAGAGAAATATAACTTGAACGAATAAAGTATGGGAACTGTTGCTGGAAATTGGACCCGGGGGCCGCCGCGAAGCCGGGGAAGGAGAAGCTCCGCTGCTACAGGGGGCGGACGGCGGTGCGCCGGCTGGCTGCGTCCTCTGCTGCGGGGGGGGGTGTGCAAGTCCTGCAAGGAAAACCGGTGGCCGGGCTCCCCGGCTCCGGCCCTCCGATGCCTAAGTCAGAGGGGACAAGTATGTGAAGAGAGCAGGAAAGAGAGTATATGGAGAAGACAGCAAGAACATTTGGATAAGATAAAGAAGACGAAGAGGATGATGTCCTCAATTGCGTCTGTGCTTCCCGGCGGGTTCAGTCCCGGGGATCTGTTTCCGTTTTTGTTTTTCCCCTCCTTTGGTTCTCCCAGGTTCCCTTTTATAGGAGGGGATTACGTTACCTGGGAGGTAACCGGGGGATTTGTCCCTGTCCGTTTTAATTGGGCACGATTTGGCCCATTTATGGCGTAGTGGAGAACGGGGCCGAATCAGACCGGAACCAGGGAGTTGTCACGGTCGATCGGACCTGTTGGAGTGGTTGAACCGCCGGCCGTAGCGGGCCTGGGGTCTGTGGATGGTAAGTGCATTTATTACCGAATGAACCGGCGGCCAGGTAGAGCCATACGCTCTGATGGTTCAGTGATCCGGAGATCGTCTTGGGCCGTGTTCATTAAATGCCTGAGTGCATCGGAGACTTAAGGGAGTCTCATGCATTAATGGCAGGTCGTGCCGAACGCCTGCGGAGATCTTATGCCTTGATGGCTTGGAGATAGTGGCAGGTCGCAAGCCGTAGGAGTTGTCAAGTCCCTTGGACTTTAGGCGGGGGTTGAACATTTGGTAAAGGCATCGGCTCGGCAAGGGTGCCGAGCCGAGCTGGTCGCCCAATGGGGTTGCCTTTCTGGTCGGCGCTCTCTGGTCTCGGCCTTCTGGCCTCGGCTCTCTAACCTCGGCTCTCTGTGCTCGGCCTTCTGTGCTCGGCCTGCTGTGCTCGGCTCGGCCTATGAGCTCGATCACTTGGATGAGCTCGAGAGCGGAAGAGCCCGATCACTTGATGAGCTTGAGAGCGGAAGAGCTCGATCACTTGGATGAGCTCGAGAGCGGAAGAGCTCGATCACTTAGGATGAGCTCGAGAGCGGAAGAGCCCGATCACTTAGGATGAGCTCGAGAGCGGAAGAGCCCGATCACTTAGGATGAGCTTGAGAGCGGAAGAGCTCGATCACTTGGATGAACTCGAGAGCGGAAGAGCTCGATCACTTAGGATGAGCTCGAGAGCGGAAGAGCCCGATCACTTAGGATGAGCTCGAGAGCGGAAGAGCCCGATCACTTAGGATGAGCTCGAGAGCGGAAGAGCTCGATCACTTAGGATGAGCTCGAGAGCGGAAGAGCCCGATCACTTAGGATGAGCTCGAGAGCGGAAGAGCCCGATCACTTAGGATGGGCTCGAGAGCGGAAGAGCTCCATCACTTAGGATGAGCTCGAGCTTGCTGATGGATTTGGGTGCTATAATTACATTTGTGGGGTGGTCCATTTTTCCACCAACACTACCCCCCGACTTCCGAGTCCGAGCTGCTTTTTGGCTCGGGCGAAGGAAGTAGTTCAGTCATCGATCGTCCTGGTGCTGTGAGCGTTCTTACACCAAGGCGACTGAAGACGCTTTTTCTGCTCGGAGTCCGTTCTTTGGGGACGTCGGCAGAAAAGAGTCCAAGAATAAAATAATGTAAAGACATTAAATGAATGGGTACCTTGTACCGTGTGCGTCCTTGCGCCGAGGCGACTGAAGACGCTTCTCTGCTCGGACTCCGTTCTTTGGGGACGTCGGCAGAGAAAAGTCCAAGTAAAGATAAATGAGAATGTAAAGACATTAAATGAATGGGTACCTTGTTCCGTGTGCGTCCTTGCGCCGAGGCGACTGAAGACGCTTCTCTGCTCGGACTCCGTTCTTTGGGGACGTCGGCAGAGAAAAGTCCAAGTAAAGATAAATGAGAATGTAAAGACATTAAATGAATGGGTACCTTGTACCGTGTGCGTCCTTGCGCCGAGGCGACTGAAGACGCTTCTCTGCTCGGACTCCGTTCTTTGGGGACGTCGGCAGAGAAAAGTCCAAGTAAAGATAAATGAGAATGTAAAGACATTAAATGAATGGGTACCTTGTACCGTGTGCGTCCTTGCGCCGAGGCGACTGAAGACGCTTCTCTGCTCGGACTCCGTTCTTTGGGGACGTCGACAGAGAAATCCAATAATAGGTAATGTAATGTAAAGGCATTAAATAGATAGGTACCTTGTACCGTGTGCGTCCTGGCGCCGAGGCGACTGAAGACGCTTCTCTGCTCGGACTCCGTTCTTGGAGGGCGTCGACAGAGAAATCCAATAATAGACAATATGGAGACATTAACGTAGAAACATTAAGTAAATGGGTACCTTGTACCGTGTGCGTCCTTGCGCCGAGGCGACTGAAGACGCTTCTCTGCTCGGACTCCGTTCTTTGGGGACGTCGGCAGAGAAATCCAAAAATAGAAGAGCGGGCTGAGCTCGTTGGCTGAAGACGATGGAGCACGAGCCGAGCTCGTCCGGTCAGAGAGGACCGCTACTCATCTCGATGTCTCGAGCATCCCTATAGCCGGGGCATCCCGACGTCTCGGGGCATCCTGACCGTGGTCAGGGTAGGAGCACGAGCCGAGCTCGTCCGGTCAGAGAGGACCGCTAACTCATAGCCGATGGAGCACGAGCCGAGCTCGTCCGGTCAGAGAGGACCGCTAACTCATAGCCGATGGAGCACGAGCCGAGCTCGTCCGGTCAGAGAGGACCGCTAACTCATCTCCCGACGTCTCGGGCATCCCTATAGCCGGGGCATCCCGACGGATCGAGGCATCCCGACGTCTCGGGGCATCCTGACCGTGGTCAGGGTAGGAGCACGAGCCGAGCTCGTCCGGTCAGAGAGGACCGCTAACTCATAGCCGATGGAGCACGAGCCGAGCTCGTCCGGTCAGAGAGGACCGCTAATTCATAGCTGATGGAGCACGAGCCGAGCTCGTCCGGTCAGAGAGGGCCGCTAACTCATCTCCCGACGTCTCGGGCCGTCCCGATAGATCGGGGCATCCCGTTGCGGCAGGGCATCCCAATATATTGGGGCATCCTGACGTCTCAAGGTAGGAGCACGAGCCGAGCTCGTCCGGTCAGAGAGGATCGCTAACTCATAGCCGATGGAGCACGAGCCGAGCTCGTCCGGTCAGAGAGGACCGCTAACTCATAGCCGATGGAGCACGAGCCGAGCTCGTCCGGTCAGAGAGGACCGCTAACTCATAGCTGATGGAGCACGAGCCGAGCTCGTCCGGTCAGAGAGGACCGCTAACTCATAGTCGGGGAGCACGAGCCGAGCTCGACGGTGGAAGCCGATGGAGAACGAGCCGAGCTCGTCTGGTCACTTAAGACCGCACCCCGACGTCTCGGGCCATCCCGACGAATCGGGGCATCCCGTTGTGGCAGGGCATCCCAATATATTGGGGCATCCTGACGTCTCAGGGCATCCTGACCGTGGTCAGGGTAGGAGAACGAGCCGAGCTCGTTGGCTAACCTGAAAATAGATAAAATATTGAATTTATTTGAAGCCAAAGTGGCGTCCTGTACCTTTTGGAGATATTTTGATAGCTCTCGAGCTTCGAAGTCCCTCAGGACTTGGTTCGGCACCGGCCTTCTTTGGCTTGATTTTTTAGGTGTTTTGCGCTCGGGTTTCTGAGCTCGGTCTGCATGAGCTCGACGGGGGCTTCAGTGATGGCGACGCTCTGAAAGGGGAGCAATGTCGCGGGCGCCGTCCCAAGGACTTACGCCTGTAAGGAGGGAGTACATGCTGGTTTCTTGCTTGCTGCCGGAAGACAGAAGACTTGGAAGGATAATGGGATTTAATGGGGCTTGTACCCTTTGTCACAGAGGCTTACAATCCCATTTTAAAGCTCCATAACTTTCCTTCTCCAGACCTCAGCTTTTATTTCTCTTTCCCCCCAACTCGTTGACGTAAGACTTGGACTACTACTTCTCACTGGTTGCCCCCACATACGTTGTTGCAGCGGGAGCTGTGCCTGATTCGAGATGGCTCGGGAGTCAGGAGAAAGTTTCTTCCTCTGCTTAACATGATTCCGTGGAGGCGGCACAGGAGGGGCCTCCACTTGTTGCAGGCTTTGGGCTGCAAATAGCTAGCGCTTGGACTTGCTGCACAAGCGCATCGAAGTGCTCGAGTTGGACTTGTGGAACTTGATCTACCGGAGATCTTGATGGCGAATTTTGGACTGAGCGTTTGGGACTTGGAGCATGATACTCGAAGGGGAAACCCGCTTGTAGGGGGCTCCGGTTGAACTGGAGCCGGAGGAGGCGGTGCCGTTGGGATGCCCCTGGGTTGCAAGCTTTGGACAGCGGTAGCCAAGGCTTGCACTTGTTGCACCAGGGCATCAAACTGCTCCGGCCGAACTTGATGAACTGACTCAGCCGGAGGTGGCGAGTTCCGGACGGAATGCTCAGGACTGGGTGGAGGACGTCGAGAGGCATTGGAAGCCCCTTTGCTTCTTAGCTTCATGGCAGCGAACTCGGGCCCTTCCTCTAGCGCCAACTGTTGCTGGAAATTGGACCCGGGGGCCGCCGCGAAGCCGGGGAAGGAGGAGCTCCGCTGCTCCAGGGGGCGGACAGCGGTGCGCCGGCCGGCTGCGTCCTCCACCGCGGGGCGTGGGAGCGTCCGAAGAGGGGTGGTGCGTCCAGTCCTGTCCTACAAAAACCCGGCTGGCTGCGTCCTCCGCTGCGGGGGGTGTGCAAGTCCTGCAAGGAAAACCGGTGGCCGGGCTCCCCGGCGCCGGCCCTCCGATGCCTAAGTCAGAGGGGGCAAGTATGTGGAGAGAGCAGGGAAGAGAGTATATGGAGAAGACAGCAAGAACATTTGGATAAGATAAAGAAGACGAAGAGGATGATGTCCTCAATTGTGTCTGTGCTTCTCGGAGGGTTCAGTCTCGGGGATCTGTTTTCGTTTTTTGTTATCGTCTTTCCTTGGTTCTCCCAGGTTCCCTTTTATAGGAGGGGATTACGTTACCTGGGAGGTAACCGGGGGATTTGTCCCTGTCTGTAATAATTGGGCACGATTTGGCCCATTTATGGCGTAGTGGAAAACGGGGCCGAATCAGACCGGAACCAGGGAGTTGTCACGGTCGATCGGACCTGTTGGAGTGGTTGAACCGCCGGCCGTAGCGGGCCTGGGGTCTGTGGATGGTAAGTGCATTTATTACCGAATGAACCGGCGGCCAGGTAGAGCCATACGCTCTGATGGTTCAGTGATCCGGAGATCGTCTTGGGCCGTGTTCATTAAATGCCTGAGTGCATCGGAGACTTAAGGGAGTCTCATGCATTAATGGCAGGTCGTGCCGAACGCCTGCGGAGATCTTATGCCTTGATGGCTTGGAGATAGTGGCAGGTCGCAAGCCGTAGGAGTTGTCAAGTCCCTTGGACTTTAGGCGGGGGTTGAACATTTGGTAAAGGCATCGGCTCGGCAAGGGTGCCGAGCCGAGCTGGTCGCCCAATGGGGTTGCCTTTCTGGTCGGCGCTCTCTGGTCTCGGCCTTCTGGCCTCGGCTCTCTAACCTCGGCTCTCTGTGCTCGGCCTTCTGTGCTCGGCCTTCTGTGCTCGGCCTGCTGTGCTCGGCTCGGCCTATGAGCTCGATCACTTGGATGAGCTCGAGAGCGGAAGAGCCCGATCACTTGATGAGCTTGAGAGCGGAAGAGCTCGATCACTTGGATGAGCTCGAGAGCGGAAGAGCTCGATCACTTAGGATGAGCTCGAGAGCGGAAGAGCCCGATCACTTAGGATGAGCTCGAGAGCGGAAGAGCCCGATCACTTAGGATGAGCTTGAGAGCGGAAGAGCCCGATCACTTGGATGAGCTCGAGAGCGGAAGAGCTCGATCACTCAGGATGAGCTCGAGAGCGGAAGAGCTCGATCACTCAGGATGAGCTCGAGAAGAGGGCAACTGAGCTCTCGGGGGAGCCCGCGGAGCCGAGAAAGAAGCAGAAGGTCTCGGTAACCTCGACTCCCTCGGCGGCGGTGGTGGCCGAGGCGGGTTCTTCCCGCCCTACGCATCCCGAGGCGGGGCCTTCTCGCCCCGCTGTCTCCGAGGCGGGGCCTTCTCAGCCCGCGCGCCCTGAGGCTGATCGGAGAGAGGGCGCGGGCTCCGGGGGCTCGGGCTCCAGAACCCCGATGGCGCCCCCATGCCCGGCGCCCTTGATGCAAGTCCCTGGTCGGCAGGATGCTCCAGTTGCCGACCAGGGGAGGAGTTCAGCGGGTCCCGTGCTTGCACGCCCCGCTATAGTTGTGCGGCGGTTAGACCAGCCGCTCGCCCGACCCCAGCCCCTTAGCTCCCAGCCGGGGAGCAGTCAAGGAGCCTCGGGGTCGGCTCCACCTAGGCCAGATGGCGCTGGCCTCTCGGGCCCTTTGAGCTCGGAAGAACGGGTGCCCTTCGCACCCACCTGGTCGGTGTTCGAGGGCGATTCGGCCCTCGAAAACCCGCGAGTGGCGCGCGAAGTTTTTCGGCTCGCGCTGCTCCCGGTCGACCGGGCCATAATGCAGTCCATGAGCTACAACGCTTTTATGGACGCTACGCGCTGCAACTCCGTCCGGGTAAGCAAAATTTTTCGCCTGAGTAATCTGTATTGCTTTTCTACTAGCGGCGCCTTATGTTTTCCTTTGTCTTCTTTACAGTATTTGCACGAGACGGAGATGCTGATGCACCTGGTTCAAGAATACCGGGAGAAAGCCCAGAGGTGCCAGCGCGGCTATGAGGAGGCCCAGAGAAGGTACATGGCCGCCGAGGCGAAGTACCAAGCCTCCGAAGAGAAGTACCAGGCCTCTGAGGCCGAACAACGGGTGCTCCAAGAGAAGGTCGGAGCATCCGATGAAAGGATTCGAGCTCTGACCGCCGAGCTCGATGAAGAGAAGGGCGCGCACGCATTGGCAAGGTCCGAGCTGCGCGCCGCGGAGGCTCGATTGGCTAAGGCCGAGCAGGCGTTGGCCTCCCGCGAGCAGGAGGTGGGAGATGCCCGCCTCCGACATTCGGAGCTCGAGCAGGAGCTAAGGGGCCTCGAGCGGAGAGCCGCTTACCACGAGGCCCGGGAGATAGAGGCCCGGGAGCGCCCAAAACGCAGTGAAGCTCTTCCGTGAGTCGGAAGAGTTTCACGAACTCATGGCTGAGGAGGGCGTGAACGGGCTGATCCAAGGCTTCCGGGATTTCCGCAATCAGCTGCGGCGGCTTCTCCCGGATTTTGATGTTAACCTGCTCCAGCCGGGAGCAGGGAGGGCGGAAACAGAGGCAGAAACTCCGGAGGCGGAGGCAGAAACTCCGGGGGCCGAGGCGGCCGTAGCTGTCCCCGAAGTGACCGAGGTCGCCCCCGAGGCTACTCCTATTGCTGCCGAGGCCATCGAAGAGGTACCGGCAGCCGAGCCAACCACTCCTGGTACTGCCGAAGCCGAGGTGGTCGAGCTCGAGCCTCCGATGTAATTTTGTCATTTCTTGTTAAGTCGGGATGGCTTTCCATACTGTAAGGGCCAAACCCGGATTTTGTACTTAGCCTACGGGCCTTTTTGAAATGAATATACATTTCTTTTTTGAAAACTCGTCTGTCGTAGCCTAAGTTTTTCTGCTCGGATCCGTTTTAGGTTCCGAGGATATGGGCTCTAGGGCCTCAGCTTTTCCCGCCACAGGGTTTGAGTTTGAGTTTGGCTTGCCGAGCTCTATTGCTCGGTTCTTCGACTAATGGTATAACAACGCTTGTGCTTATACCAAGGATTTGGGCTCGGAAAGTTTTTCCGAGCCTAGTCCAGAATTCGACCAAGCCCTAGGGCGGTCGTTAGGACTTAAGACTTCTTAATGCGGCGAATTTCGAATCCGGGCCTCGAGTTGCCGGGGCGAACCGGATTCTTCTCTTGCAAATGGATTGGATACTCGTCAGCTCGTGACGGGGATTCACCGGACTTAGTACAATAATGTGTCGGTGTTATGAGCACTCCTTCGCCGAGGCGATTGAAGACGCTCCTCTGCTCGGTGTCCGTTCTTTGAGGACATCGGCAGAGAAATAGATAAAATGATGTAGAAACATCAAATACATAGGTACCTTGTGTCACGCCCCGAGCCCGAGGCGCGGCAGACGCCGCACGCCCGCACGGCGGGCCGCGCAGGCGTGCAAGGCAACGGATTACATCAAAGCAGATACAGATGTTCAAAATTGACATAATTATTTAAATTGTTCAAAAGCGAACTTACAAAATTTCAAAATAACATATGCCAACATAATTCAAATGTCCAAACTAAACTAACTAAAATGCCAATAACTGAAGAATCATCCGAAAATCTAACGCACTCCCCAATCCCGTGCGATCAAGCCTCTGGATCTGAAAAATAAAGAAAATAAAATAATGAGCTACACTAGCCCAGTAAGCAACAAAATACCCCAAAGTGGGGTCAGAGCATATCAGATCAAATACAGGATAATAAAATAAATCATAAATAACATTGTTTTACTATTTTCAAAACTTATTATCATTTTTTTCAAAAACTCTGATACCAGAATCTCAACATGATAGGCTACGGCCACGTAACCCAGTGGCATGGGTTGCACAAGGTGCCAAACACTACTATTATTAAGCACCGGTGGTACGGTATCCAAATACCACTATTCTAATCACCGGTGGTACGGTGTCGAAACCGGTTCCTCACAGATTACAAGTCGACAGGGCCAACGTATAATCCCCATTGGCGGGGCCAGAACAGAACAGAACAGATCATAGCCATGCTGAGAATGCATATATACAAATATAAATTTCATAAATTGTCTAATCATATTTTACGGATTTCAGAGCATATAACAAAATATTCAAATGAAATTTAAACATGCCAGACCCATTTTACAAAACATGTTTCAAAATTAATCCACTAATAATTATTTTACCAAATAATTTCGAAAATGCACTTTGAAGCATTAAGTTACTTACCTCTACTCGCTTGATTCCTACTTCAGGTAGACGGATCAGGTTCACCTGTTAAAGTTTAATTAATTTCTTGTTAATTTCAGACTAAGCAAAATTCAAAAATAATACTATTGGACATGGCCCATCAGAGCCCAAAGTTGGCCCATAATGGGCACGGCCTGATAGGGCCCATATCGGACTCGGCCCAATGGGCCCGCATAGACTCGGCTAAATAGGGCCCCCAAGGTTGGCTTCTAATTTGTTCATTTATACAATAAGATTTTTTTGCAGGGACTAATACTTAATTACAGGGTACTATTCTATAATAAAACTTGAGTGAGGGGACTAAATAAATATAGTCGGGGGCCTTTATGTAATAAATCTTTCCTATAGGGATCAAATACAAATTACTGAAAATCCTATTTCTGAAATAGCATACTGCCAAGGGCTTAACTGCAAATAATCTGTTTACTGGTCTAATGGGTTTGGGTTTCGGGTCCCGGGTTTCGGGTTCGGGTCCCGGGTTTCAGTTCAGGTTCAGGTTCGGGTTTAGGTTCGGGTTCGGATTCGGATTCGGATTCAGGTTCGGGTTCGGGTTCTCAGGTTTGATCTGGGTTTCGGGTTCGGATTTTTTTTTTTTTTTTTTAAACCGGGCCTATGTTGGGCCCACAGTGAACCGGGCCCAGATCGGGCCCAGTGTGAACAGGGCCCATGTTTGGCCCTGTTCGGCCCGTAGGGTCGTCTTCCTCCCCCAATCCCCCCCACGGCAGGGGAAGACCGAGAGGGAGAGCGGAAGAGGAAGGGGCGGCGGCAGCGGCGGCGGGGTGGCCGGAGGCCACCCCTCAGTCGACGGCCAGCCGGCCGCAGTGGCGGCCGGCGGTCGTTGCGGTGGCTGGGGTCGAGATCAACCGAGAATGCTCTCGGTTGATGGGGCCAAAACAGATGGAGGAAGAGGGCTTACCGGCGGTGGCAGAGGCGACGGAGGGATCTCGGCCGAGGGAGGCTCGATCCGGTGTCAGGCGGCGGCGGCGGCGGCGGCGGCGGCGACGCTTGAACCCAAGGAGATGGGTCTCAGAACAGGGGGTGGCCGCGAGGGGGATCCGGGCGGCGCTCGGTCGGGAGGGTACACCGGTCGGAGAAGAGGAGAAGGGAAGGAAGGAAGAGGAGGAGGAGGAGACGGAGGAGAGGGAGGGCTCGGTGACAGTCTCAGGAGGAGGAGGAAAGGGGCTTTATAGCCCTATGGTAATGGCTCTCCGCCGCGTGAATCACGGCGGCCAAGCGAGATCAGCGGCCGCTCGTGCGGCCGCGGGGTGGACGCGAAACCACCGCGATGTAGCCGCGGAGGGTCCGCGATGTAGCCGCGGAGGGTCCGCGGCGTCCTTGTGCCCGGAGAAGTCGGAGGGGATCGCGTCTGCGATCCCCTGTTCTGCCCCTTCCAAAAGAGGAAGACGGGGCTGAAGTCGGCTGGGGCTGCCGACTTCAGCCCGAATCTCACATTCTCTCCCCCTTAAAAAAAATTTCGTCCTCGAAATTTAAGAGATCTATGTCTTTCAAATTTAGAAATGCTCAGCCTATATAAATCCAAGATCTCATTCTTCTCGATCAAAATCAGTGTGATAGATAACTTTGAATCAGTTATCAAAAAAATTCATATAACTCGTAAGATTAACACTAAATAACAGACTGACTAAAATTTCAGATTGAAATTATCATCTTGGTCCACGTTCACTCGAGATCGAATCAGGATCAATTCACAACAGGATTGATTAAAATTAGTTGTGTTTGGGATAGAACTAGAAATGAAATAGATTTCATACACTTATCATGGTAGTGTGCTGATCCCTCAAAGGACAATGACCAACCTTAGAGTCAAATCATTAAATGGCTAGAAATGTAGTTCACAAAATGAACATGTACTGATGATCATTAGATAGCAACGGTCTATCTCAAAAATGATTTGCATCAAATCACAAGAGCAGGTCTGAGAAGGCAAAGTATTGATACCATGATTCAATATGCCACAAAGCTTTGAACTTAAACTCATAAATCATAAGATGGGAGCAAATAATGCATGGTTTATTCAGATACTTAACAAATTAGACCATATTTGATCAACAATCAACTAACCCGAGTCAAGATACGCTCAAATTATTATTATTATTATTTTCTTAGCATACCCAAAAAAATAGCAAATTCTATCCAAGAGATAACATAATCATATCATGATTGACCTGAGAATCAACAAAATCTTTCATTATTGAACAACATAGTCTTTCATAATAACATGTTACCAAAACACAGTCAATATTTTTGACCAGTTTAGATTGACTCAATCCATCATACTTTCGCTGCGCAACTCTGATCAATATTCTCCAAAATTTCTTAATGATCCTAGATCATCAACATTTTTTTTATATATAATATCCAAGCAAAATTTTATCCTTGCTTTCCAAGTACACTAGGTCATGATTAACCCTTGAGATGGTTGTCGTATTTGTACCATCATATAATCAAGTAATCATATTCTAGATCCAGATTTGAACTAAGCCAATTCTAGTTTCCCTTGACAATTCCATTATACAAGTTAATATTTATTCTAAGCTTTGATAATTAAAAGATTCTAGATTAGCTTGCTCAGGAGCCTAGTCAATCATCCTGAATCTTTTCTTTAGGCTAAACTTATTTGGGCCTCTCATGAAATCCCACTTGCATTTCTCATATGGTGAGACAAAATCCATAATCAACTCATGGCCTTGATTTATAAATATTTAATTCACAAGAATCTAATAATCTAGTTTAAAGATTTACAAAAAAATTCCACCCAGATATAAGCTCTATGATTTTACATTGAGATCAACTCCTCAAATAAGTAAAATATTTTTATTTGCAGTACTGCAAACATTTCGGGATCTTGTAAATCTACTAGACTTAGAGAATCTATTAATAACCCAATGATATCCATATCGATCAAAATCAAAAGTATTATACTTTCCAACAATCTTTTTTTTTTATATTTTTTTTTTAACAAGGAAAAGCATCAAGAACTTTTCCAAATCAAACAAGTCCTATTTTCGACCAACCCAAAAACATTTTAATCCACCAATATTCTCAAGATTTACTAATTGACTTTCCATCAAAATATCAATCTTAATTGTTTCAAGTCTCAAGTAGAGCCAAATAAGAACTCTTAAGTCTCATCCCCAAGTATATTTTCCTTCTATATACGAGCTCCATGCATGATCCACATACAGATTTCAATGAATATTTTCTAGTCCGAGCTTTAAACATTTTTTTTATAGATGAATCTTAATTTGCCACCAAAATAATTAACTTCAACTAGAAGCAATATCCACAGTGCCTGATATCAAGTTAAACTTCCAAAATAATTACATTGCACGATAATATCTCATGATTAATATTCCTTCACTTAATTTAGTCAAAATCTAATTAATCATAACTTGAAATACAAATTGCTCTACCAAGAAAACTATCAGAATAACTTATTCACACTTTGGTTACAACCATAATTAGGTTGCATTCTAATTTTAGCATTTCAAAATTTTGATAAAATAATATAAATTTATCAATAGCAAAAGCAAATAAATATCTTCGTCTAATGGCCTAATGTCCACCCATCTCTCAAACTTTCCGACGAATCCTAAAGATCCTAAACTTAAGCTCCGTCTGACTATTTCAAACACAATCCCTAGGAATCTGAAACCTGAGCTCTGATACCACCTAATCTGTCACGCCCCGAGCCCGAGGCGCGGCAGACGCCGCACGCCCGCACGGCGGGCCGCGCAGGCGTGCAAGGCAACGGATTACATCAAAGCAGATACAGATGTTCAAAATTGACATAATTATTTAAATTGTTCAAAAGCGAACTTACAAAATTTCAAAATAACATATGCCAACATAATTCAAATGTCCAAACTAAACTAACTAAAATGCCAATAACTGAAGAATCATCCGAAAATCTAACGCACTCCCCAATCCCGTGCGATCAAGCCTCTGGATCTGAAAAATAAAGAAAATAAAATAATGAGCTACACTAGCCCAGTAAGCAACAAAATACCCCAAAGTGGGGTCAGAGCATATCAGATCAAATACAGGATAATAAAATAAATCATAAATAACATTGTTTTACTATTTTCAAAACTTATTATCATTTTTTTCAAAAACTCTGATACCAGAATCTCAACATGATAGGCTACGGCCACGTAACCCAGTGGCATGGGTTGCACAAGGTGCCAAACACCACTATTATTAAGCACCGGTGGTACGGTATCCAAATACCACTATTCTAATCACCGGTGGTACGGTGTCGAAACCGGTTCCTCACAGATTACAAGTCGACAGGGCCAACGTATAATCCCCATTGGCGGGGCCAGAACAGAACAGAACAGATCATAGCCATGCTGAGAATGCATATATACAAATATAAATTTCATAAATTGTCTAATCATATTTTACGGATTTCAGAGCATATAACAAAATATTCAAATGAAATTTAAACATGCCAGACCCATTTTACAAAACATGTTTCAAAATTAATCCACTAATAATTATTTTACCAAATAATTTCGAAAATGCACTTTGAAGCATTAAGTTACTTACCTCTTCTCGCTTGATTCCTACTTCAGGTAGACGGATCAGGTTCACCTGTTAAAGTTTAATTAATTTCTTGTTAATTTCAGACTAAGCAAAATTCAAAAATAATACTATTGGACATGGCCCAACAGAGCCCAAAGTTGGCCCATAATGGGCACGGCCTGATAGGGCCCATATCGAACTCGGCCCAATGGGCCCGCATACTCGGCTAAATAGGGCCCCCAAGGTTGGCTTCTAATTTGTTCATTTATACAATAAGATTTTTTTGCAGGGACTAATACTTAATTACAGGGTACTATTCTATAATAAAACTTGAGTGAGGGGACTAAATAAATATAGTCGGGGGCCTTTATGTAATAAATCTTTCCTATAGGGATCAAATACAAATTACTGAAAATCCTATTTCTGAAATAGCATACTGCCAAGGGCTTAACTGCAAATAATCTGTTTACTGGTCTAATGGGTTTGGGTTTCGGGTCCCGGGTTTCGGGTTCGGGTCCAGATTTCAGTTCAGGTTCAGGTTCAGGTTCGGGTTTAGGTTCGGGTTCGGATTCGGATTCGGATTCAGGTTCGGGTTCGGGTTCTCAGGTTTGATCTGGGTTTCGGGTTCGGATTTTTTTTTTTTTTTTTTTAAACCGGGCCTATGTTGGGCCCACAGTGAACCGGGCCCAGATCGGGCCCAGTGTGAACAGGGCCCATGTTTGGCCCTGTTCGGCCCGTAGGGTCGTCTTCCTCCCCCAATCCCCCCCACGGCAGGGGAAGACCGAGAGGGAGAGCGGAAGAGGAAGGGGCGGCGGCAGCGGCGGCGGGGTGGCCGGAGGCCACCCCTCAGTCGACGGCCAGCCGGCCGCAGTGGCGGCCGGCGGTCGTTGCGGTGGCTGGGGTCGAGATCAACCGAGAATGCTCTCGGTTGATGGGGCCAAAACAGATGGAGGAAGAGGGCTTACCGGCGGTGGCAGAGGCGACGGAGGGATCTCGGCCGAGGGAGGCTCGATCCGGTGTCAGGCGGCGGCGGCGGCGACGACGCTTGAACCCAAGGAGATGGGTCTCAGAACAGGGGGTGGCCGCGAGGGGGATCCGGGCGGCGCTCGGTCGGGAGGGTACACCGGTCGGAGAAGAGGAGAAGGGAAGGAAGGAAGAGGAGGAGGAGGAGACGGAGGAGAGGGAGGGCTCGGTGACAGTCTCAGGAGGAGGAAAGGGGCTTTATAGCCCTATGGTAATGGCTCTCCGCCGCGTGAATCACGGCGGCCAAGCGAGATCAGCGGCCGCTCGTGCGGCCGCGGGGTGGACGCGAAACCACCGCGATGTAGCCGCGGAGGGTCCGCGATGTAGCCGCGGAGGGTCCGCGGCGTCCTTGTGCCCGGAGAAGTCGGAGGGGATCGCGTCTGCGATCCCCTGTTCTGCCCCTTCCAAAAGAGGAAGACGGGGCTGAAGTCGGCTGGGGCTGCCGACTTCAGCCCGAATCTCACACCTTGTACCGTGTGCGTCCTGGCGCCGAGGCGACTGAAGACGCTTCTCTGCTCGGACTCCGTTTTTGGAGGGCGTCGACAGAAATCCAATAATAGGTAATGTAAAGACATTAAATAAATAGGTACCTTGTACCGTGTGCGTTCTGGCGCCGAGGCGACTGAAGACGCTTCTCTGCTCGGACTCCGTTTTTGGAGGGCGTCGACAGAAATCCAATAATAGGTAATGTAAAGACATTAAATAAATAGGTACCTTGTACCGTGTGCGTCCTGGCGCCGAGGCGACTGAAGACGCTTCTCTGCTCGGACTCCGTTTTTGGAGGGCGTCGACAGAGAAATCCAATGACGAAGAGCGGGCCGGACTCGTTGGCTGAAGCCGATGGAGCACGAGCCGAGCTCGTCCGGTCAGAGAGGACCGCTGACTTATCTCGATGTCTCGAGCATCCCTATAGTTGGGGCATCCCGACGTCTCGGGGCATCCTGACCATAGTCAGGGTAGGAGCACGAGCCGAGCTCGTCCGGTCAGAGAGGACCGCTAACTCATAGCCGATGGAGCACGAGCCGAGCTCGTCCGGTCAGAGAGGACCGCTAACTCATAGCCGATGGAGCACGAGCCGAGCTCGTCCGGTCAGAGAGGACCGCTAACTCATCTCCCGACGTCTCGGGCATCCCTATAGCCGGGGCATCCCGACGTCTCGGGGCATCCCGACGGATCGAGGCATCCCGACGTCTCGGGGCATCCTGACCGTGGTCAGGGTAGGAGCACGAGCCGAGCTCGTCCGGTCAGAGAGGACCGCTAACTCATAGCCGATGGAGCACGAGCCGAGCTCGTCCGGTCAGAGAGGACCGCTAACTCATAGCTGATGGAGCACGAGCCGAGCTCGTCCGGTCAGAGAGGACCGCTAACTCATCTCCCGACGTCTCGGGCCGTCCCGACAGATCGGGGCATCCCGTTGCGGCAGGGCATCCCAATATATTGGGCATCCTGACGTCTCAGGGTAGGAGCACGAGCCGAGCTCGTCCGGTCAGAGAGGACCGCTAACTCATAGCCGATGGAGCACGAGCCGAGCTCGTCCGGTCAGAGAGGACCGCTAACTCATAGCTGATGGAGCACGAGCCGAGCTCGTCCGGTCAGAGAGGACCGCTAACTCATCTCCCGACGTCTCGGGCCGTCCTGACAGATCGGGGCATCCCGTTGCGGCAGGGCATCTTGACCGTGGTCAGGGTAGGAGAAATAAACCTGACATCATGAGATAATCAGGAGAAATTGGTGAGCTCAAAATGGGTATACGGACCGTAAGTTTATTATAAAATGGAATTCATAAAACGAGGTTCAATAATCGAATAATGGGGAACCCCTTAGGGTTCTACTGATGGTACACGCGGAGGTTTTCAGAGCTCCAGCTCCGCGGAATGGGCGTCCCGTCTGGGGACTCCAGCTGGTAAGTTCCGGGCCGGCGAACGCGCGTGACTCGGTACGGTCCTTCCCAATTGGGGGCCAGCTTTCCTTGCTCAGCAGGTCGGGAGGCTTCAGCTCTTCTGAGGACAAGGTCCCTTGGTCTGAAGGATTTGATTTTGACCTTGGCGTTGTAGTACTGAGCTGTCTTTTGCGGGTACCTCGCCATACGAACTCGGGCGGCCTCCCTTGTTTCCTCGATCAAGTCAAGGTTACTTCTGAGCTGCGAAGAGTTGGAGCTGGCATCATGATGCTCGACTCTTGGAGAGGGAAGCCCAATCTCCAGTGGGATGACGGCCTCCGTCCCATATGTTAAGTTGAAGGGAGTCTCGCCGGTGGGGACACGGAACGTGGTCCGGTAAGCCCACAGGACATTATATAGGTCTTCGACCCATTGTCCTTTGGATTTGTCGAGCCTGGCTTTAAGACCCTGCAAAATGGTACGATTTGTTACCTCGGTTTCTCCGTTTGTCTGAGGGTGCGCGACCGAGGTGAAGCGGTGGTCAATGCCAAGCTCGAAGCAGAACTCTCTGAAGTGGATGTTGTCGAACTGGCGACCGTTGTCAGAAATAAGGATGCGGGGAAGTCCGAATCTGCAAATAATGGACTTCCAGACAAAATTCCGCATCTTCTGCTCGGTGATCCGGGCAAGGGGCTCGGCTTCTACCCACTTGGTGAAGTAGTCGATGGAGACGACCAGAAATTTTCTTTGCCCGGTGGCCAGTGGAAATGGCCCTAGGATGTCAATTCCCCACTGGGCAAAAGGCCAAGGGGAACTGATAGAAGTCAAGGGAGCCGAGGGCCGGCGCTGAACATTGGCATTCCTTTGGCACCGGTCACATCTTTGGACAAAGTCCATGGCATTCTTCTGTAGTGTCGGCCAATAATATCCTTGGCGCAAAATTTTGTGGGCCAGCGCTCGCCCTCCTAGATGGTTTCCATAGATCCCTTCGTGGACTTCACGCAGGGCATAATCCGCCTCTGTTGGGCGGAGACATCTGAGGAGTGGAGAAGTGAAGGATCTTCGATAGAGGTTTCCCTCGTATAGTATGTACCGGGTGGCGAGACGCTTCACTCGGCGAGCCTCTCGTTCATCAGTGGGGAGGACTTCGTCTTGTAGATAGCTGATGAGTTCGTCCATCCAGCTTGGCTCGAACTCGGTGCAGAAGGTCTGCTCGGGCTCGTCTGTACTGGGCTTTTTAAGATACTCCAGCACGGCCCCCTTGGGAAGCTCGCTCATACGAGAGGACGCCAGCTTTGACAGCTGGTCGGCCCTGAGATTCTCCGACCTGGCAATATGTTGGATGTGGAAAGAGTCCAAGGCCGAGGCGAGATCCCGTACCTTCTGGAGATACTTCTGCATGGTCGGGTCTCTGGCTTCGAAGTTGCCCATAATTTGGTTGACGGCGAGCTGAGAATCACTGTAGGCCCTCAAGTCCTTCACTCCTAGCTCCTTGGCTAGCTTGAGCCCGGCAACGAGCGCTTCGTATTCCGCCATATTATTAGAGGCAGGAAACTCCAGGCGCAAGGCTTGCTCGGCGACCACCCCTTCTGGGCTGGTGAGAATGAGCCCTGCTCCGCTACCCCTCGAGTTTGACGAGCCATCGACATGCAAAGTCCATGTCAAACTCGGGGTCTGCTCCGTGAGTGGCTCTGGCTCGGGTTCGTCCTCGTCCGGTATGGTGCACTCGGCTATAAAGTCTGCGAGTGCTTGTGCTTTGATTGCCGGTCTGGGTCGGTACTCGATGTCAAATTCCCCGAGCTCAATGGCCCATTTTGTGATCCGGCCGGCACGGTCTGATCTCTGTAGGATCTGCTTGACTGGCTGGTCGGTCAACACAGCCACTGTATGGGCTTGGAAGTAGGGTCGGAGCCTCCGAGCCGAAATGACCAGAGCGTAGGCGGTCTTCTCGAGCTTGGCGTATCGGGTCTCGGCGTCTCTCAAGACCCGGCTGGTGTAATACACTGGCTTTTGAAGTTTGTCCTCCTCTCGGACCAAGACCGAGCTTACCGCAACAGGGGAGACAGCTAGGTATAAGTAGAGGATCTCACCCTGTTGCGGCTTTGTGAGCAGGGGAGGGGAAGCCAGGAGATGTTTGAGCTCTTCAAAAGATTGCTGGCACTCGTCCGACCACAGAAAGTTCTTCGGCTTTTTGAGGGCCGCAAAAAATGGAAGGCAGCGCTCAGCCGAGCGGGAGATGAACCTCCCGAGAGCTGCAACTCGGCCTGTGAGCCGTTGTACCTCCTTGACCGTCCTAGGAGGCGTCATCTTTTGAAGGGCTCGGATCTTCTCTGGATTGGCCTCGATTCCTCGCTGTGTAATGATGAAGCCGAGGAATTTGCCGGAGGTGACTCCGAATGCACATTTAGCTGGATTGAGCTTCATTTGGTACTTTCGGAGCGTGGAGAATGCTTCATTGAGGTCGGCTATATGGTTTTGTGCCACCTTGCTTTTCACTAGCATGTCATCCACGTAGACCTCCATGTTCCGGCCTATTTGATCTTTGAAGATCCGGCTAACCAGCCTCTGATAGGTTGCCCCGGCATTTTTTAAGCCGAATGGCATCACCTTGTAGCAATAGGTTCCCCCATCGGTGATGAAGGCTGTCTTCTCCTCATCTTCTGGCGCCATGCGGATCTGGTTGTATCCGGAGAAGGCGTCCATGAATGCCAGTAGCTCGTGACCCGAAGTGGAGTCCACGAGCTGGTCGATGCTGGGAAGTGGGAAACTGTCCTTTGGACAAGCTTTATTCAGATCAGTGTAGTCCACGCACATACGCCACTTTCCGTTGGCCTTCTTGACGAGGACCACATTGGCGAGCCACTCCGGGTAAGCTATCTCCCGGATGAATCCAGCTTCGAGGAGTTTGCTGACCTCCTCGGCTGCTGCTTGCTGTCGTTCAGGGGCGGCGCCCCGCTTCTTTTGCCGCACGGGCTTGCTGGTTGGCTTTACTTGGAGCCGGTGGACCATGATCTCTGGATCTATCCCCGGCATGTCTGCAGGCGACCATGCGAAAACATCCATGTTGTCTCGTAGGAAGTTGGCGAGGCGACCCCTCTCGTGCGCGTCAAGGCCGGAGCCGACCTGCACGGTTAGCTCAGGAGAGTTCTCACGTAGGGGAACCTGAATTAATAACTCACCGGGCTCTACCCGCTCTTTCTGAGGGTCGACCCGTGCCTCCAGAACCTTGGTTGAGGGCTGGCCAGTCACTGGGGCAGGCACTTCGGCGGGTCGCTTTGCCTCGTGGGTCGCCAGGTAGCATCGCCTTGCCACCATTTGGTCTCCTCGGGCTTCGCCGACCCCCCGGCTGGTGGGGAATCGCATGAGCAGATGGTGAGTGGAGACTACTGCTCGGAGGGCGTTGAGGCCTGGCCTTCCGAGGATGGCATTGTAGACCGAAGGAAGACGTATCACGAGGAAGCTCATCCCCACGGTGCTTTCACGAGGGGCGAGCCCGGCCGTGACCAGAAGGTTGATCTCGCCCTCTACTGGGACTGAATCCCCAGTAAATCCAACCAACGGAGCATTCATCCTCCGTAGCTGTTCTTTGGTCATCCCCATTTTACAATACGCACCAAAGTACAGAACATTCGCCGAGCTTCCATTATCGACTAAGATGCGTTTTACATCAAATCTATTTATGATCATGGAGATGACCACGGCATCATCATGGGGAGTTTCAACTCCCTCTAAGTCATCGTCTGAAAAGGAGATGACTTCAGAAGCGCGCGGGCGCTTCGATGAGGTTTCTCCCTCCGAGGCTTCTCCAGCCGAGGCCCCTCCTCGGATAGTGTTGATGACGCCGGCGATAGGCCTGTTGGCATTCGAACCTTCAGGCTGTGCTGCTGCTTCGTCGGGCTGCTTTTCTTCACGCCGGCCTTGCACAAACCGATCAAGCACCCCTCGGCGGATGAGTGCTTCGATCTCATTTCGGAGCTGGTAACACTCCTCGGTATCATGATCTTTGTCCCGGTGGAAACGGCAATACTTCCGGTTATCGCGCCGGGTTCGGGTATCAGGCTTCGGAGGCGGGAGCCGGATGCGATCTCGACTCTCGATCTCCATGAGAATTTCGGCCCGAGGGGTGTTAAGGGGGGTGTATTTTTCATACCTCCCTTCAGGTGCGCGGGCCTGCAGTGGGAACCTCGGGCGGAGTGGTGACCTCTGCTGTGGCGGTCCCCTCAGTCGGGGTGGACTCCTCGGGCGGGGCGGATTCTTGGCTTGTCGCGGAGATGGGCTTCTGGGCTGGCCGCGTTCCTCGCGGCGCCTCTTCTTGGGGTTCTGCTCGGTCCCGCCCCGCCTGACGGCCACGGCTTCCTCAGCCTTGGCATATTTCCGGGCCCGAGCGAACATTTCTGTAAGGTCCGCTGGGAAATTCTTCTCAATCGAGAAGAGGAATCTGTAGGACCAGGCTCCAGTCTTCAGCGCCGACATGGCGATTGACTGGTCAAGCTCCCGGACTTCCCATGTTGCGGCGGTGAACCGGTCCAGATATTCCTTGAAGGACTTTCCCTCCTTTTGTTTAATGTCGAGGAGGGAGTCGGATGTCCGCCGCTGGGGCTGGCTAGCGGCGAAGTTGCCGGCAAACTGTCTGCCGAGCTGCTCAAAGGAGGAGACAGTACTCGGCTTCAGCCCGGTGAACCAAAGCCGGGCTGGTCCTCGGAGTGTTGCCGGGAAAGCCTTGCACATCATGGCTTCCGAGGCTCCTTGTAGGGCCATTAAGACCCGGTAACTCTCCAGGTGGTCAAGGGGATCAGCCTTGCCGTTGTAAGGCTCCACCTGGGGCATCTTGAACCGGAGGGGAACCGGTTCATCTTCAATCTCCTGGGAGAAGGGCGACTTCGTATTGAACTCGAAGTCGCCGTTACGTCCCGATTTTCTCCCGTGGAGTGCCTGGATTTGGCGCTCCAGCTTTTCGACCTTCTTGTCGAGTTCATCATTCTGGAGGATCGCTACAGCGGTTCCTCCGGGTGCAGGTTGCCCTGTAACCGACTCAGCTTCTGAAGGTTGTGGCCAGCCTCCGTGATTTCTGACTGGGTGCTCTCTCCAGAGGGAGGCCTGGACTTGAGAGTCCTGACCTTGAAGAGGAAGCCCGCTTATAGGGGGCTCCGGTTGAACTGGAGCCGGGGGAGGCGGTGCCGTTGGGATGCCTCTAGGTTGCAGGCTTTGGACAGCGGTGGCCAAGGCCTGCACCTGTTGCACCAGGGCATCAAACCGCTCCGGCCGAACTTGATGAACTGACTCAGCCGGAGGTGGTGAGTTTCGGACGGAGTGCTCAGGACTGGGTGGAGGACGTCGAGAGGCGTTGGAGACCCCTTTGCTCCTTAGCTTCATGGCAGCGAACTCGGACCCTTCCTCTAGCGCCAACTGTTGCTGGAAATTGGACCCGGGGGCCGCCGCGAAGCCGGGGAAGGAGGAGCTCCGCTGCTACAGGGGGCGGACGGCGGTGCGCCGGCTGGCTGCGTCCTCTGCTGCGGGGGGGGTGTGCAAGTCCTGCAAGGAAAACCGGTGGCCGGGCTCCCCGGCTCCGGCCCTCCGATGCCTAAGTCAGAGGGGACAAGTATGTGGAGAGAGCAGGGAAGAGAGTATATGGAGAAGACAGCAAGAACATTTGGATAAGATAAAGAAGACGAAGAGGATGATGTCCTCAATTGCGTCTGTGCTTTCCGGCGGGTTCAGTCCCGGGGATCTGTTTCCGTTTTTGTTTTTCCCCCCCTTTGGTTCTCCCAGGTTCCCTTTTATAGGAGGGGATTACGTTACCTGGGAGGTAACCGGGGGATTTGTCCCTGTCCGTGATAATTGGGCACGATTTGGCCCATTTATGGCGTAGTGGAGAACGGGGCCGAATCAGACCGGAACCAGGGAGTTGTCACGGTCGATCGGACCTGTTGGAGTGGTTGAACCGCCGGCCGTAGCGGGCCTGGGGTCTGTGGATGGTAAGTGCATTTATTACCGAATGAACCGGCGGCCAGGTAGAGCCATACGCTCTGATGGTTCAGTGATCCGGAGATCGTCTTGGGCCGTGTTCATTAAATGCCTGAGTGCATCGGAGACTTAAGGGAGTCTCATGCATTAATGGCAGGTCGTGCCGAACGCCTGCGGAGATCTTATGCCTTGATGGCTTGGAGATAGTGGCAGGTCGCAAGCCGTAGGAGTTGTCAAGTCCCTTGGACTTTAGGCGGGGGTTGAACATTTGGTAAAGGCATCGGCTCGGCAAGGGTGCCGAGCCGAGCTGGTCGCCCAATGGGGCGCCCTGTGGCGGGGCTGCTTTGAGTACTCCTGGTCGGCGCCCTTTAGACGAGCACCTTCTAGCAGAGCGCCTTGGCGCTGTCTTTGGTCGGCACTTTCTAACCGAGCAGCTTATTTTGGGTGGGGCACCTCTTGGCGCGCGCTCTGGTCGGCGCCCTCTAGTCGAGCGCCTTCCTGGTCGGCATCCTTTGGCCGAGCAGCTTTCCGGTCGGCACTCCTTGGCCGAGCAGCTTTCCGGTCGGCGCTCTTCGGCCGAGCGGCTTTTCGGTCGGTGTACTTCGGCCGAGCGCCTCCGTGGATGTATGACTTAGGGTTTTTCCCCTAACAGGAACATATGCCATTTGAGATCTTGACTCATAATTGGCTTTATACACCCCATGCGGACATGCATGGATGTTCAGTAAATAAAACAATCTGTGTATTTTCTTGACTGGCAGTACGGGTGTAAAAAAGCTGAGCTCGAGCAGATCAGGCCTAAAGCTCTAGGTAGACTTGTTTTTGTAATCATGCGAAGCTTGGATTAGCCCATTTACATTTGAACAGAGCTTCGGGCATTCATGAAAAACTCATTTAAGCAATCTGCTTAGATCACGTGGCCTCTCAAGGCTTCTACACAGAGACATACATGCACGAGAGAGAGAGGTGGGGGGTGGGGAAGAGAATCCTTGCTGTTACATCCCAATCTTTGCTGAAATTTGTTCTTTTTTATGCAACTTATATTAGTCTTTAACGAATAAATTTACATAATTTTGTTAATAGATAATAGCTAAAATAATTATTTGAATTTTGTTATTAAATTGAGGTTTATTTCTCATTGATGTTGCTGTTGACCACATGAGAGTTTTCTTTTCTAACAGATTGATTTGACTTCGCACATCGTACGAGTCCTATCCTCATTAAAGGTAACTGTTGTTGCTTTATTCTTCTTTATGATCTTCAGGGCATTTGTGGGAGCTTTAACAATTTATAATGCTTTTCGTTGCTGTGTCACTTCATTTTTGCATGATAACATTACTTGTATCTGCTAGCTGATTCTGATGTAATCTTGCTCTAGTTTTGGAAAAATCATAAGAGAAATGACTTTTATATTTTTTTAGTACTATATTTATCTTTTACTCAGTCTTTCAAGGCAAGTTGTTCGAATGATTGTAGCAATTTCTAAAACTTGAAACATTCAATTTCAAGATGCTGTCTGCTTGGTCTAATTTAAGATAGGAGAAACATTTGTTTATAGGCAAAACTTAATGTGGCTGTGCTCAATGCCCATGCATGCATTAATACAAAGAGAATTTGGTGAAGTATTTATTATCGAACTTGAGCTTCGGTGCCGCAACCTCAAAGCTGCAGATAATCTTGTCTTACATATATTAATAAAACTGTAGAAGCAATTGGCAATAATTATAACTTGCATGCCTTATCCTATTCAGATGTCAACTTTGTGTGCCATGTTATTATACAGCTCAGGATGTCAGTGGCAATGACATGGAAAGTCTTTCATATAATAGTGCACATGAGAAGAAAAATGGAAAACGATGATCTCATTGTTATTTTTTAAATTTATTTCAGCTGAAAATAATAATTTTCCTGCTTTCTCTTAGAGGAAAGAGAAAAATCTAAGCCAGAACCAGTTTATTTGGTAAAGACAAGGTTTTAAATATCATGGGATAGCGCTATCCCAGTTTTTTCATGAATCGGAACGGCCTGCATCTCGACACTTTGGATGGTGGATGTCTTGTACCATCTCAGTCCATTGCCTGACTAGTCTTGTCATGATACTCGGGATAGTGGTACACCCTGCTGGCCCATTGATATATAAAACAATGGATAAAGCTATATAAGTAGTATTCTAAAGGTTGGAGGTGGTAGAATGTGTAGTTGATTGGACATCGTAGGGGGAATTTGCTTTATATGGTAGTAGAGACATGAAGGCAACAAACCTAAAATTTCAATTAAAAAGCCAGTAAACTGTCACTTGCAACTATCTCAATTCAGACTGTTATGAAAGTGTGGTTAGTATATGGTTATGAATCAGCAAACTAATCTGCTTTTGCAACAATTGAAGTGTTTTAGTTTATGGTAAATCTCTTTAGCTTCAGCATATTTCTTTATAAAACATAAATCATATGTGCATATGCCCATAGAACTCCAAAAATATACAGCTAAAATTTAGCATTTTGAATGAAGTAGGAAAACAATTTTATATATCCTAGCAAATCCTTCTACAATATCTAACTCATAAAATTAAATAATTCAATTAATAATATCAAAAAAATGATACGGTCTACTCGGCTACAGGGCCAATTTGATTTTGGGTATTGTTTGATAATTTCATGCTCCTGTCTCTACCGTATGGTATGTCATGTAATATAAGAGTCGCTGTAATCTTTGGAAGCAACCCGATAAACATATCTAACCAAGTGGTTCCCTTGAGAGTCTTTGCCTCCTTCTTCCCCTTCGTTGCATTCAGCGGTTTATACCAGAATGACAAACTCAACTGGCGGTTTGTGGGTCTTTTAGGAACTTAGGTGTATATTTTGGGCATCCTAAAAGTGAAAACAAATGAAAGTGTATTTTGGGAATAAAGTAAAAGCTTTCACAAGAAAGAAATATTGGGGGTATATTTCCAGCATGGTAACCTGTCTTGATAGTCGGTGAGCTTCTTAGAAACCTAGGGCTATATTTTGGGCATAATGAACTGAAACCTTATAGTATATTTACCAAAAATATTTTTATTAGTCTAGATATCTAATGCCTACTTAGAGGAGCTATGGTAGTCAATGTTATTCGGAACTTTTGATTTAGCCTAAAGTACTTGCACCTGACACTTTGGTGTGGACGTTGGTGTGACATTTCATCATAGCTATTTAAGAAGAAATTCTTAGATATTAAAGGGATTTGATGCTTAGTTATGAACCTGCCATCCGACACCTGAACCTCAGAGACAATAACATAGTGTCGGATACATTCTGTATATTTATATATTTGTGGAAGTATGGATGTTGGGAATAAGGTGAACAGGGAAGAAGTATTAGGGTATATTTTAGACATAATAAATGAAATTTTATGAGTATATTTTGAGAATCAGGAATTTTTTTTATAAATGTGTGTTTTGAGAATAAGATGAAATTTTTCACCAGGAAGAAATCTAGGCATATTTATATAGTTGTAGGATTTTCTAAGATTTTATTAAAATGATAAAAATAATATAATAATGAGCTATATTTTCTTATGCTTGTCTGATTGTTGTTGTAATACTTCACATGATCTTTAAATAATAGTTAAGAATTGATGATTTTTTATATGACTTTGATATTAATATATTATATTGATAATTGCAACAACACAATTTTTTAAAATATTCTAATGGCTTTCTTTACATCTTTTCTTGCCCCCTAGTTGTACTTGTGTTCCCCAAAGTTTACCTTTTAAAAGTCGATTATTAACTTGAGGAAAAACAAAGTTTAGAGATCTTTTAGAAATTTCCATTGCAGAGAGAACGAAAATTGAGATCTATTATCATGCTTTTGTGCAATACTAACCAAATTCCATTAACTAAAAACACAGTAATATATCTGCTGTACACGTGTGTCAAATAATGAAATACAATTAATAATCAGTCTTCTATCTGCTTTGCTACTTCTGTGTTTCAAAACAATGATGTAAATAAAAGAAAATAATGAAGTATCATGAGGACAGAAACATATTTACTAGTGAACTTGTTGCTGTATAAAGTGCTTAGGGGAGCTCAAGTTAGAAAGGAAAGGAAAAAGGAGGAACAAGTGAAAAGGGAAAAAAAGAAAAAGGCTAAACTACATGCTCTCCTGTAGTTTCATGCAGCCATTTATTTATTGATACTTTCACCTTCCTCTGAAGTTACTTAAGTATGATATGGATCAATGAAATCTTACAGTATGCTGACAGGTAATAATTAAACTATTTATATGCTGTTTTGGTTAAAATTATTTCCATTTCTCATCTGGCAATGCTTTTTGAACATATTTCAGCTAGCAGCTCCCCTATTTTATCTCATCATTTGAAACTACTCCATCCACATAGAAATGTACCTTGGTGTTCTCCATTCGATTATGTATGATGGATAAAATGCAAGTTTGAACCACTGTCTATTTATCACTTTTTGCACCAACTTGCCATCTGACAACGGAAAAATAGCAAGGGGTGTAGCTTCAACAAAATAAGTGATGTGATCAAGGTTTTTTTTTAATAATTTTCTTTTAATGCTTCAAAAGAATCAAGGAATAAATTAGTTTGACTTCCAAATACATGTGCGTTCTTAGGCAAGCAATCCTTTAATACCAATAGAGCAGTCCGTTTATTGTTAGTTTGATCATGCTGGACTACTTTTAGACTTCCATTTGGCTTGAGGTTTTGTGGTTGCATGTTATGTCTCATGTTCAAAGTTTAGTTTGAGTTCAAAATACATGTGGATTCTTAGGCAAGCAATGCTTTAATACTAATAGAACAGTCCATTTGTTATAAGTCAGATCATGCTGTACTGGCTTTAGACTCCAACTTGGCTTGAGTTTTTATGGTTGCTTGTTATGTGTCTTGTTCTTTCCAGTTACATGCTGACTACCAATGCTTAAACATGTAAATAGGCAAAAGTTTTTCCAGATTATGACATATGAATTATCTTGATCAGTGATCTGCGGTTCTAGATGGGTTAATTCATTAGTAGCACATTCCTATCATTTTGTTTAATTCTGAGAATTGCTTATTAATTAGAATTTTGTTTTGCATTTTTGACCTTTTCATTTATAGGTAGAGAATGTTGGTGCTGGTGCTGTCTCCGAGGTGTTGCTGGCCTTTCCCAATAGCCAGGCAGAAAACCTGGCAACTATAAAGACAATATATATTGAAGGAAAAGGAAAAGGACAAGGGTCTAGTAGTCTGCCAACTGCACGTGTTGAGCCTGAAGGAGTGCCCCCAGAATTGACTTTTTATTCAGTCTCGTTACCAAAAGGATTGGAGAAGCGGGAGACCGTGACTTTGGATGTCTTGACTGTATTTACACGTTCTCTAAAACCATTTCCTGAGGAAATCACTCAAGCTGATGTTCAACTTGTTCTATATCAGGATAGCGCCCACTACTTGTCACCTTATGCTGTTAAGGTTCAGACACTTGGTATCAGATTGCCCAGTCGAAGGGTTGAATCATATACAAAATATCCTAATACAAAACTTGTGGAATCAGAAATTAGATATGGGCCATATGAAAATGTCCCTGCCCTCTCTTACTCACCTATAGTTGTTCATTTTGAAAACAACCATCCTTTTGTAGTTGCACGGGAACTAGTGCGAGAGATAGAGATTTCGCATTGGGGTAATGTACAGGTTACTGAACACTACAGCCTTGTTCATGGAGGTGCCGGGACTAAAGGAGGATTTTCTAGGTTCGTGTTTATCTTCTTTTTCTAATCAGTGGTTTCAACTGACCAAATGTATATGCTTCTTATTTGCCCCCTTTCTTGCAGGATTGACTATCAATACAGGCCCTCAATAAGCGGAGCGTCATCATTCAGGCAACTTATTGCACGATTGCCACCAAGGGCTCATTCAATTTATTATAGAGATGAAATCGGCAATATATCAACATCACATGTGTGGGGTGATTCTAGAAGGGTAATATATTAATCAAGGTTCGCTGTTTCAGTATCGGACCCCGTATCGGTGCTATACTAGCACAGTATCGGTACGGTATGGTACAAGATTTTTTTGGACATTCGGTACGCCATCCATACCGGATATCGGTACCGAACCAGTACAGTACAGTATGCCCCGTACCGCCTGGTTTGGGCCGGTACGGCATAACTTGGTGTTAATATTTTAGTAAATCTTTGTCACATATATGGTGATCAGAAGGGCTCAGATATTTTGTATTGAGATATCTAATATTAACAATACAAATATCTCCATTGCAGACACAACTTGAAATTGAACCCAGATTTCCAATATTTGGTGGGTGGAGAACATCCTTTACTATTGGCTATGGTTTGCCATTGCAAGACTTTCTATTTGAGTCAGAGGGAAAGCGAGTCCTTAACATCACATTTGGCTGTCCCATGGCTGAGGTTGTCATTGACAATCTAATTGTCGAGGCAAGTTTACTTATCCTATAATATCATAACATGCTATATTGCTTCATGGCACACGTTAAATTATATATTCATATCTCGAAAATCGCTCTGTTTTGTGGTGAATCTTATTCTTTTAGTCAGTCAACATCTGCAGTTTAAAATGTTAAATTTATGCAAAAAGCATTGTTCTGACTGAGGGTTATGTACTATTTACTAGTATTTTTACTTGCATGTTTAGTTGTATTATGTTAGTGCTTTATGTTCCACATTTGTCACTATCTCTTGTGGTCATAACAACATCCCATCCCCTTTGTATTTATACAACTTTTTTTTTTAAGCATGAAGTCTTTTATGCAAGGTCCATAATCTCGGTACAAGTGCCATACTGGTACGTTACCAGTTCAGTACGGTCGGTATGCACCCATGCTGAGATAGTTCCCAACCCCTTTTCTTACTTTTTATCATGGTAACATCTGAAAGCAGACGATACGGGTTGGTATGGTATGGTATGGTTTGCATCCTGGTACAAGGCGGTACCGCTCATACATTGTGCAATTATATGCATGATGTCATATCTAATTGTGCAACTTGATGCATCCTTTCTTGTGTAAAATGGGATATTTTTTCTAGGATTTTCTTCTTAGTGCTTGACTTCTTTTATGTGGCTCTCGATATAACCATGATATACGATTTTGTCTTACATGTTTTTGTGTAGAATTTAAACAGGATATGCTAGCTTGTTGTTTATGAAAAACATTCTCTTAGGCAGTCATCAAAGCGAGGCATTGCTAATATCTTGTAGGATCTGTACATAAGGTTTCTTGGTGTTTGAAGTTTGAAAATGCCTTAAAACTCTGAGCATAGTCAATGCCCATGCTATCTGGTCTTCACACTATAGTAATAAGCCCCCTTTGCCTGAAAGTTGCCTTATATGGGAAATAAGACACCAAGATACAAAGGGTTGATGTCTGGTTCCGAGCTACCAGAATGTTTCTTGAGTGTTCATGGATCATATTTTGGTTCGTAATCTTATGCACATGTGCATGGTATAAGGCTCATGAGTTGTAATTTAGGTTAACATGCATAGTGCACTCACTTTGCATTCAATTTTTAATCCAACTATTAGGTGGATGTGGAATCCTGTTAGCTGTTGGTGTCCTATTCAATTTATGGAGTGCGGCCTTGTCATTATTCTCAATTATTTTAATTTTTTTTTATTTTCTGTAATTATTTATGATTTTCAAAAAGGAAAATATAGTAGGTTGGATTGACACCTTGAACTTGCTAGGGGTTCTAGTGGCTCCTTTGTCTTAACTGTAGATTTACTGTTTCTTGCAGTATAGTACTTTGTAATTGTTTTCACCTCCTCATACTTTTGGTTTTGTGAGATCATAGGATGGATCAGTATCTCAAGCCGCAAGTCGGATTTTTTCTTTTTTCTATTAAACTGGGGAGGCCAGAGCCACCCAACCCCACCTCAAGCCTTAACCTTGGCAGCTTGGCTCTTGTGCTTGCATAGCCTAATCTACTATAACCAGGACCCTTTTTTTGGGGGCCGAAAATTAAGGGACTACGCCTCTCAAAAGTGAAACCCTGACTCGCCTGGGAGGTCATAGGGTGTATGATTGAGGTACGTACTCAGGTACAAGCCACAAGTAGGTTTAATGATCCACATTACTGTTCTTAGTTATCAGCTCTCTCTCCTCACAAGTCACAACCATAACTGACGCCTCCATAACTTGATGGGACATACTTGCTAGAATGTTGCTTGGATCTTAAAACATGCCAGCTTGCCAATATGGAAGGTGAGAAGTTTTCCAGGCTCCTACCATGTCATAAGTTTTTTCATTTCCACCTATTCAAGTGTAGTAGACCCTTCTTCTCTAGTTTCTATGGTGTTGTTGAAGACTGGAAATTGGGTGCTATAATTTAGTGTTTTGGTGGTTGTTTTTGGGTGCTGGTTTCTAAAAATTCTGAATTTCTTTTTGCTCAGAGTGGTGTTTGATGTGTTCAACTGTTCAGATGATGAACTAGATATTATTTTGGAGTTATTTTCCTCCCCAGGTCCATTGAGGATTTTTTGGTGGAATAACTTTTCTACTGAGATTAAATTTTAGGTATACTTTTTAAGATGCTGGGGCACTAGTCTAATTGACCAAAATACAGTACCCTGTCCCATTAAGCTATGATGATCTAGCAAGTTTAACAAATAAAACCTTTTAACTTGTTAATGTCCTCACTCACTTTAGTGGTGATTTCCAGATCAGGACCAGTCATTTGGGAGCACCTGTTAAGATCTTTCTTAAGGTCCAATTACTAGTTGAAGTCTAGTATAATTTAACATTTAGCTTTTGGGTCACTGGAAGTCCTCTCCATGTAGTGTGATGAACATGTGTTGATTTTTCTTTTTCTAAAAATAGATGGATTGCTGTAGTTTATAATCATACTGAAACTGGTTACATGTAAACTCATCTTTCTTTTGTGTATTTTGAATTTTCAACTTTCATTAGCTGACCGAATAGAATTAAGGCCTGAGAGTTTTCTTGAGGTTGTTGATGTGGCCATTTCTCTTCTTTGTACCTGCTATTAGGGCCGAGGGTTAAATCCTAACCCTAACCCTAGCAGGGGGAGGGAGGGAGGGAGGGAGAGAGAGAGAGAGAGAGAGAGAGAGAGAGAGAGAGAGAGAGAGAGATGGTTAAGAAATGAATCGGGCTTCTCCCAGACGATCGCAAGCCGCCCCGAGGGGGGTGGGGTGGGGCTTTATAATTGAACCAATGGGGGGTTTGGCTAATTTTTCGAGCCGATAGGGTGAATTGTCCTAGTTCCCTGTTGGTTCGTTTGATACGTCCTGAATCGGACGGTTCAGGGCAGTACGACCAACCATGCTATTATCTCTTTTGGAGATGCATAAAGTAAATTATCAAGACAAGTAGAGTTACTTGAGTGAGTAGAAGTTTTCCATGCTTTCCTAATGGTCTAGGACTCTGGACATGTATGAGTTTATGGGGTTCGATTAGATTCTTAACAAATAATTTTAGTTTATTAGATCTTATTCAATATTTTAAATGATTATAGGTCATAGCTAGGTAGCCAAGGGCCCACATGGCTCCTAAGCACTAAGTTGGTTTTTAGAGGTTAAGTTGGATCGAAAGTGGTAAATCCAAAAGCTAATGAATGTAAGATGTCTAGAAAGATAGCTAATAAAAAATAATGATCTATAACATATGGAATCAGCAGTAGTAAATCAGTGAGTTACCAACCTGGCAATACTCAGTACCAATTCACACCAAACTTACATTGAGGAAGCTGCCTGCATTTTCTAGCTTAGGTGGAAATGTTGGATCTATTCAAGTTTGTTGAAATTGGTTCCAATACTCGGTACCAATTACCAACCTGGCAATACTCGGTACCAATTCACACCAAACTTACACTGAGGAAGCTGCCTGCATTTTCTAGCTTAGGTGGAAATGTTGGATCTATTCAAGTTTGTTGAAATTGGTTCCAATTTCTTAAGCTTTATACCCAACTTAAGTGGAGTTCAGGTCTTGGCACGTGAAACATACTAAACCCATGGGTCTAAATTTGAGGTAAGAACTGAGTCAAGTTAGAACAAGTTAGAGGCATGGTCTTAAGGAGATAATTTTGAAAAGCCAGTGTTTTAAAAAAAATAGGTCAAGTGCCCAATTTATGCAGGTCACACCCCCTAGCACCTTGCCAGGTTGAATCAGCTTGCTGTAGGGTGGGTGTAAGGCGGCCGTCCATGCGTAGTTCTATGTTCTAGTAAGCATCTGGGTGCAATAAGGTGCGGATGTGGGTCTACAACGTTTTGGGCACCCAACCACAAAGCCCAAGCTGATCCAATAATCTACGCATCTCTTTTAACTTCACCAATTACCTCTCACTCTTCCAATGTCTTTTACTATCCTCCCTTATCTTCCCCATAAACCCTAAGTAAACCCCAGTGGTGGTTCGGTGGGTTGTGGGTGATGGTCACTGATCGAAGATGGGCAAGCACCGGTTGGTTGGCATCTTTTCGCCAATTGGCATCGAATTGAGGTAAATGCCTCATTTTCCCCATTTTCTTCCTCCTATTTTGTTCTCTCCTCAAGTTCTTTTTTTTTTTTCATTTTATTTTTTAGGTGGGGAAGGTGGAGTCATGGAGGCGCCGCTAGGGTTGCTTCTAGCAACAATACCTGCTTTGAGTGGTGGTAACTTCAGCAGTTGCTGCTATTAGTGGTGCCATCTCTAGCTGCTACTACCGCCGGTGCTGTATTCTTTACTTTGGGTACTCACCTAAAAACCCACCTAGTGCCTATGAGCTGAGCAACCCCTTGGCCGCTTGCTTCTCACCTTCTGTCATCTAAAACCTTGTAAATCTGGGAGAGAGTGATCCAATTGACTCATATGACCTCTGTATATAATTGTCGAACGTTCAAGTTGTCTGTGTTTAACAAGTGAATAATTTAAAATGTCATCTCATTAGGTTGTGCATCCATGTCAAGCTTGTGTAGCCTATTGAGTAACTGAAGCGTCTTTCTAGATCTCACTTTTTGTACATCCACATAACGAGAGATCACGACATTCCAATCAATAAAGATCCCTCCTTTTTGTATATTCAAAGAGTTCCCCAGGAAAATCAACTTGCCTTTGCATATGATTGGAAATCATCACAATCCAAAATACCTTGCTTCTTATTGGCATTTTGTTAAAAAAATCTACCTCATCAGTTCCATATCTCCTTAATTAGTGCACCCACTTAGCATCCCATTTCGAGAGGTATTCTTTCTTGCATGCATTGGAATATGGCAGTAGTGTGGCCTATGTCCTTGGCGTTGGTATATCTTGAGACCAAATTCCAGGATGCCATGTTGCTCCCTAGAATCTTGTTGAAGATCCTCTAGGTGGCTTCTAACTCTTCTGTTCTAAGTTGCTATTTCTACACTGGAGTAGTGGTCAATTAAATTATTTGGTGTCAGACCTGGCACTGGAGGCTATGCTTGTGGAGCTGGGCATGGATCACTCTAGCGAGGGTTTGGAGGGGGAGCCAAGTGTGAGTCTTGACGGTGGTAGAGATGGTGAAGGGTTCAATGTGATGACCAGACCTCTCCATATAAGCATGGTGGGAATGAGAGATAAAAATGGCTTAGTTGGCAGAGGGCTAGGGTGCATGGGTTTATGAGATGTCATTGAGTCTTCTTCGGTGTTTCTATAGTGGGTGCGGAGTGTGGAGAAGAAAGTGCAGACCATTCTCTTAGCTGCTGGGAGACAAGCACATGACTGCTGATAGGATGGAGTAGCTGATTGTAAGTAAATTAAAAAGATCAATATCTCAGGGGACATTTAGAGTCCATATAGATTTATTCTGGGCATAATAAGAGAAACTTTATGTGTGAATTTGGATATAGGGTAATTTTTTTCACATAAAAAAAATGTTGATACTTTTATATAGTAGTAGTGATAGCTTTCTTATTCTTTTATTTTTTTGACAGTTTTTTATGTGATTTATTTAAGTTGCTGAAAGTGGAGTCTTAACCACCGAAGTCACCAAAATTGCTGAAACTGAAATTCAATTGGCATGGTCAACTGAAACTGAGTTTTGAATCCTGCTTTCCATTATCAAACAACTTGTTGGTTAAACTGAGATTTGGTCAATCTTTTGCGACTCAAACTTGTTAATTAATCCATGATTATATCAATATCCAGGCTGGGGGAAAACTTGACCTCAAGTTCCTTCGAGCCAGCAGCATTTAGTTGATCTTTGCTGTGGCATTTTGTCCATGATGTTGATATTTATGTTAATTAAGGATTAAACTTATATAGGTTGGGTGAAGAGTCAGACTAGATCCAACCTGACGACAAAATATCCAACCCTAAGCTTCCCCAATCCAAGAATGAACCTGACCACTCAATTCTGGACCTGACCCTACTTCAAATTATTCAAATTGAAACACAATTGAGTTGGGTTGGATTGAATTGGGTTCTATATAATCAGAATTTGTATAATATTACTGTATGTCTATATTTGAGTTAGATCGAGTTTATCTTCAGGTTGCGCAGGGGTTCTAGCCACTTTATACAATTTGCATTGGGTTTAGGTTGGGTTGAGTTGATCAAGCCTCCAGCTGAAACCCACCCAAAACTGCATTAAGGTAACCGATATTTTTCTACCTTGGCCAATCCAAGTTTTTCTTGGTGTTGTTCCAACCCAACTAAACTGCAGGTTGGATCAGGTTAGTTTTGGGTTAACCTAGCCTAAGTTGCATTCCTAATGTGAATTAGGGTTGAAATCAGATCAGATACGGTTCAGCTACCAGCATATCCATATTCATATTTGTTTTATTTGATAAATATAGATACGGATACGGATGTTAGTCGGATGCAAATGTTTATATTCATATTTGTTTTAAATGGATAAGGATACAACTCGGATACTGATAGTATGGAAATCGGATACATAATTAAATTTTATGACCACATAATCAAAAATATTACTAAGTGGATGATAAATCAAGTTAATAACATGTTAATATGATTATTTATTTTTCTTAAAAGTTCATGAGTGCTATATAAAATTAAATAGGGTTACAAATGGAATCGGATATTCGGATTCGGATCGGATAGTTGTTTAACCATATCCATATCTATTTTTCTTTGATGGATATGGATATGGATATAGATGTTAGTCAGATGCTCAAATATCTATCCATATCTGGATAGATTCAGATACGAAAACGGATCCTAACGGATATTATCCAATCCACTTTCACCCCCAATGTGAATAAATGGTTCTCAGTCTTCCTTACCATCTTTTAAATATTCTTTGTTTGTTGTTAAAATTTAAGGATTACGTGGTCAACTAGCTTTTGGAGCATTTATTTTTGCAATACATCTTCATGAATTCAGATACCTGAGCAGAATATTCTGCACATATTAAAGGTTGCTTAATTAATATAACTATTTTCTTCCAAAGCGTTACATAACATTTCCTACTTATGCAGGTCTAATAATTAGATTTACAGTAAATTTTGGAATTAGATTTACAGTAATTTTTTAGCAAGCATTTGGGACTGGAATCTTCGTCTTCTGTGTGATAAAATTTAACTTGCTGGCTGCAGGTTGTCTTGCCTGAAGGTTCGAAGGCTATTACTGTTTCTGCTCCATTTCCTACAAGGCAATGGCAAGAGGTAACAAAAGCATCCTGAATCTTTAATAACTTTGCAAAATGTTGGATTAATTGTTTTCTTTGTTTTTCATGCTAGTTCATGAGGGCTCTATTTTAAACATTATTTAGCGGAACTGCAGGTAAAATATTCACATCTGGACATCGCTGGAAGACCTGTGGTGGTCCTGGAAAAGAATAATATTGTTCCTGAGCATAATTTGTATTTTCAGGTGGGTCTCTATTTTTCTTATCATTATGACTCACTAAGGACCTATTTTACTTAACTGTTGTTTAAGTATATACATGCTATCTATTTAAGGTATTGATCTAGCATGATTATTGTCTTTCTGACTTAATTAAAAGCTCGGCATTTGTTTGCTGGACTTTGATGTATAGATGATTCCAAGCAATACTTCGAGTTTTGTTACTTTGATAGTGAAAAGACATAATTATATATAGAAGAAAGCAAGGAGTGACACGTAGCTTTCCCACATTCTCTTCCGTGCCTCAAGAAATCTTAGAGGCCTGTTCCCCAAGAACTATTACTAATATATCCTTTAAACACTGCTGAGTATCTCATCAAAAAAAAAAAAAAAAAAAAACACATGCCAAGCTTTCCTAGCCTCAATATATTGTCCACCCAGCAAATATAACACTCCTTTTCCCTTCTTTCTCTCAAACCAATCCTTAGTAGCTCAAATCTTCTTCCAAGGGTGTAGCATCTGCATCAGAAACTTCCTAAGTGCTTCTTTACTTGACTTGTTTCTAAAATATCAGCCTTGTGCACCAACACCTGCATTCGCCCATGCTCCCGACCATGGCAACAAACTTGAATATCAGCCTTGTTTCTAAAATATCAGCCTTGTGCACTGACACCTGCTTCTTTACTTGACTTGTTTCTAAAATATCAGACTTGTTTTCATCTCAAGATTCTATATTTGCTTTGGCACGATAATTAGGACAAGGCTTTCAAATTCCTTGAGATTTGAGGTAGAAGAACGATTGGCTAGAAGCAATTGCCGGTTCAAGCTTTCTGATTTTTTTGATTTATTCGAATGTTCTAAATAATCATTAATTATTATGTCATGGGAAATCAAATGCCTTGTAGAAATTTTTAATCCATCCTACTACTTGATCTAGATCAGTTTGCCCCATGGAGGCTTTTTTCCTCGTCTCTAGGATCAATGTCAATTATCTTCATTTTCTGCTATTGTTGAGGAGTGCTAAGATGTAAGGAGAGTAGATTGGAGGTGGCATGGACTTGTAAAGGTGTGAAAAGTAACGGAGAGGTGGGAATGAGAAGATGAAGAGGGGGTGAAGATAGAGCATGGAAAGCAAAGTCTATGAGGGTACAATAGGAATGCTGTTTTTATTTTCTTAGAACCATAAAAACCAGTTTTCCCAGTGATTGTAGACACCTAGGTTGGAAATAACTGGTCCAAGTTCGTGGTAGATTTGTCTAGGATAGTGGATGAGCTACCTAGAATTGTTCTTATATATATCATCATAAAAATTGTAATGGTATATGTTCTTGCTATATGCCACTATACATATGCATGTATAGATGCATATAAACACATTTTTCTGTCTCCATATGCATGCAAGGTAAACATCCGACCGGAACATATGCATGTGAAGATGCATGTTCTTAGCAAACAAAAAAAAAGATGCATGTTCATGTGCCTTAGTTGTCAAATCATCATTGAGATGACTGGGAATATCCTATTTGAACATATAATGAAATTGTTCTCATGTATGGCTAATTGTACATTTTCTGTTTAATCCTTTTTGAGAACTTAGGGATGAAAATTTTGACTAATGTCTGAGTTTTCACTTGTTTAGTGTGACCAATTCTATATTTATATTACCATAATCTAGGGTTGGAAGTGGGCTTGGGCCTCCCTAAGGTCCGTCAGGTTTTGTTGACTTTGGATTAGCATTGGGTCGAAGCCTGAGAAAGTTTAGGTCTAGCTTGGGCTTGGTTATAGAGCCCAAGAACTACAAAATTGATCCTTACTGCTTGGTTTGAGATGTACTATACCAAACGATGTGGAACCAGGTCAGTTTGCTCGTTTGGTATGGGAATCAATCCGTATCGGTCTGAACCGAGCAGAACTGCTTGGGTACCAACATGTACGACCTGGTTTTGGGTGATACTGTGATAAAAATTGAGATAAAAAGATCTGAAATTTTTGTCACAGTATAAAGTGCGTAATGTACTATACCGCAACTGTATCCGATATCGAGATTGTAGACATTGGTAGAACCCAAATACAAGGTTGGAGGAACCGGTACCAGACCCTATACCGGTTTTTCGATGGGACGGCTCGGTACGAGCCTGCGTCGTGCCGCGCCGGGCCTGTACCGACACAACAGAATAGATGGGGGAGAGAGAGAACGAGAGAGGAAGAGAGAGAGAGAGAGAGAGTAGAGGAGGGAGGGCGGGACGCCGACGGAGCCCGGTGGAGCCCACGAGGCGGCCGACGCCGGGGAAGAAGGCTCGCTTAAGCGGCCCTTCTTTCCCGGCGCCGGCCCTCTCGCGGCCTCCACTGGCCCTCCGCTGGCGTCCTCTCTCTCTCGCTCTCCCTCCCTCCCTCCCTCCCTTGCTCGTTCTCTCTTTCTTCTCCTTCTCCGGCTCCGGGAACATGTCCCGTTTTCGGAGCCGGAACCGTACCGATGAGCCACTGGTACAATTTGAAACTAGCGGAACCGCCCGCTTTGGGTCGGTTCTCTGACGTTTCCCAAATATAAAATAGGCTTAACTCAAGCTTGGCCAATAGCGTGACTTAGGGCCTGACCAGACTTGGCTTGTAATCCTAACCCTAACCCCCTTTCTATCCGCCACGCCTCTCTCCTACTTACATCCTCTTCCAATACTCTACCTCGCTCTCTCCCTCCTACCCTCCTCTGCCCCAAGTTCTCTTCCTCGATGGCCGCCCACCCACTTGCCCTGCCCCTCACAACTAGCCTCATTCATCTTGCTTTTCATCGCCCCTCCATCTCCTCACCATGTACTCTCGCCAAGCACGCTCCTCCTCTTCCCCGTTCTTGCATTTCTCTTGCTTTTCCCTCTAGCCTTCGGTTAGGTGCTGCCTTTCTCTTTGCTCTCACCATGCTGGGATTGGATTCAACTTTGTGCTGGGGCTCGGGCTTGACCCTACAAAAAGGTTTCAGGCCTTGGGCCTAGCTCAAAGCCTAAAAAGTATCATTTTAGCCGGGCTCGAGTTGCACTGAACCTCGACCCCACCCAGCCCAGTTCTAACCCTACCATAATCTTTCCTAACAAAAAATGTCTCATTGTTTTGTGCTCATATTTCTTATTAAAGACTAAAGCTTTTAAAAACCCTCAAGAAGTTTATCCCAATCTTTTCTCTCAATTTTCTTTTTTATTCATATCCCACCTTGTATTACCTATTAACAAGAATTAAAGTCCCCCATTATGGCTTTTAGATGTCATTTCAGATCACCATCCATGTATTATCAATGTTCATTTACTTTTACTTTCTATGGAAGCATGCATAAGAAGAGCTAGATATGATGATTGGCACGGACTATCACTTAGCAAGCCAAGCTTGGACTGACATGGGACATAATTGATTACTGATGTTTACATGCCTAGTACTATTCCATGGCATGATTGATACGCAGCAGTTAAAATCTTGTAGGCATGTCCCTTATCACTAGGGACAGAGATTATCCTTGGGGGGCGGGGGCAAATACATAGCACAAAGGAAATAATAAAATATTATAATCATATAAGCAATGCAATTGCTATACAAATCTCATGGCATTCAATCATCACAAGCTACCATAATTTTATTCAGTACCTCTATTAGAACAAAGAGATAAGAAGAATTAAAGTTATTTTTAAATTTTCTTATGTTCATGTTATTTCACCAAATAGTGAAGCATTGTCTTTGAAAAGAATATAATAATACCAATACTATTAATTATTAAACATCATATATATATTTATGTTCAATAACTGCATCATGCCAAATAGGGGAGTGTTAATGAGGAAGAAGACTTACCTTGCAAGTAGATCTATCCATGAGCCGGACGATCCGCTTGGCTTGCTTGAGCTCGAAGCCTTTTGGGCAGGCTTGGGTCAAACATTTAGGCCCATCGGCCTGAGCTGGGCCTGAAAAATTGGCCCGTTTAATAAACTGGCCGGGCTTGGTCTTGGGGATTAAAGTTTGGCCCTAGCCTGGCTTGGCTCGATTTTTTATTTTGTTTGTGTTTTTTGTTCATATTTGATATGTTTGTAGATTTAATTGGTAATTGTTGTTGATATATGAATTTAGTGGGATAATAGACATATTGTAGGTTGTTGAAAATATTTAACTATTCATATTAAACAATTTAAAATGTTTTTGAGCATTTTTAGTAATTTTTAGTGTTTTTTAGAAAAAATTAATAATGGTCATGAAGCTCGAAGCTCGTCTCGAAGTCTGAAGCTTCAGTAAGAGCCGAGTTTGGGCCTAGAAAGTAGGCCCAAAGGTTGGATTTGGCCAGGCTCAAGCCTTGGAAAATTTTGTTGATCTTTGGACAAGGCCCAACTTGAGTCGGACCCATGAAAAAGTCTACTATCAAGAGAAGAGAGGCCATCGCGGAAGAAGGAAAGCTTCGAGGAACTAGAAGAGGGATGTATGATTAGCATTTTTGTTTTAGGATAGTTAAGTAGCCAAGAAATTGAGCCCAAACCTTAGCACATTTAGGTTTTCTTAATTTTTACTGTGGACATATTTGGTTGTTTGATATAGTCTTTTGATTCTTAAATTGTTAAGAGTCCTGTTATGGTAAAAAGTTAACTTCTGTATTTGAATGTGATTTTTAATACAAATTTAAAATGTATTTTAAGCTAAATGAATTAACTTATCTCTTACATGATATGTTACATGAGTGATCTACCATCGGTTTTTTAACCTTAATCAAATCCAACCATTGGTTAACGAATAAATGTCATTTTTTATTTGGGGTGGGGGGAGGGTGGGGGCTATGAATGGGATCTAAGTGGGGACCATGCCCCCCTTTCCTAAATGACCTTCTTTGATGTATGTTATTTTAGTTTAGTCATTTATCTCTCTACTGATATGATTTATATAGGTTTAGCATGAGCGCTGACAATATAAAAGATTACGTAGGATCAAAGAGGAAGCAAGCAAGCTATGGAGGCCTATGCTGATCTGGTAGTAGAGATAGGTTGAGTCACATTTCTTTGCCTAAATCTTCATGGGCGTAGCCTATCGTAGGGCGTGGAAAACTATTCCTTTCCTCTAGCACAAAGCAACATCTACATAGTAGTTTTGGTTTGGAGTTGATGTTAGCTAAAAATAAAGAGTAGCAAATGGTTGCAAGGAGTTAAGTATTTGTTGCAAAAGATGGTAGCTAGGACAAGAGACACTAATAATAGTGGGCGGTGGTAGCAATCGGTAGTTGTGATTAGCCAAAAAAAAAAGGGATGTGTGGTAAACAGGAAATTTGCATACATGTATGTTTAGCATGAATGCAACTGAAGATCAAAAGGCATGAGAATGACTGTTATTTCTATTCAAGATTTTCATCTTGGTAGAGTTATCTATTATCTGAATATGTTATCCACTCACTTATATGATACATATATAAAATATCCACCCTGTTATCTCAGCTGGTATAATTTGATGTCTCCCAGGATATTGGTCAATAATTCAAATTTTCAAAAGCTGTTTTATTATACTTTATATTAAAAACTAAAATTTAGGCCTAATATATTAGGAACTTCAATTTCTGAAGCCTTCCATTTTGGTTGTGATAAACCATACAGTAGTGCCTCGTGGTATTGGTTACCTATAGATTTGGTTGGCACACCAGTCTTCTTAGACTTTTTCCATTATAATAGAAATTATTGGTTTTGGAGAGGGTTTGTATTATATTGGACTACCAATGTATTATGGAAGGTTGACCCTCTTGCCCTCTCTAACCTTCAAGCTTTTACATAGCCTGGGTTCTTATCTATTTCTACCTCGCAAACTCGCTCATGCATAAGACACCTCTAAACCCAACCACGGCCTAATAGTGTTGGTTTTAAGATTTAGCAAACAAAGCTGGAGTAGACACGTGGTAGTTTGAACTACATGATATGTTCATGAGTATATTTATTTTATTATTTTTTGGTTGTTGTGGAGGATCAGTAGTTGGTGGAGGATAAGTTATCTTTAACCTTAATATCCAAAACTAAAGATGATGTCTTTAGTTCTAGAACTTTCTCATAGACAACGAAAAAGGGAAATTACAAAAAAAAAACCGAAAAAGGGAAAATAGAGGAGATTAAGGAAAAGATGATGCCACCCCCCCCAACAAATAATAATAATAATAAAAAAACCTTCCTGTCTCCCTCTTGGCCTAGGGTCTGAAACACCTAATTGTTTTGCAGGAAATCACACCACTAGCCTTATAAGGTTAATTGTTTGGGTGATTTAAATTTGGGCTTGTAGAAGTGGGAGTTGAAATTTTGAATGTTCGAGGCCAAGTGTTAGTGGAATTTGAGGATGGGAGGAGGTTAGTGTTGGGTTGTGCCTCAGTCTAAAAGCTCCCCTCCCCGCCAGTCCATACTAAACTAGATCTGACAGTAGATCCAGCAGGTGATTCGGGCGATCCGGTAGCGGGAGAGTCGAAAATCCCACCAATAGTGGTGAAACATTTAGATCAATCAGCTCCTATCTCCCTCCTGGCCTAGGGCTTGAAACACCTAATTGGTTTCCAAGAAATCACACCACTAGCCTTATAAGATTAATTGTTTTGGTGATTTAAATTTGGGCTCGTAAAAGTGGGATTTGAAATTTTGAATGTTCGAGTTCAGGTGTTAGTGGAATTTGAGGATTGGAAGGAGGTTAGAGTTGGGTTGTGCCTCAGTCAAAAAACGTTTTTCAAGACTAGGCCTGAGCCTAAGTTCGAACATGACATGAGACCAAAGTAAGCTCGATTATCTCTAGACTTGATTGATGAGATGGGAAGGAGGAGATGGAATGAGTAGGTTGATGGGTTGTTGGGCTGAAGATGAAATCATCAAATTAATGGTTTGCTGGAGGAGATGAAGCTGCTGCTGGTGGGATTTGTAGACGGGATGACATTGAAACTTGAAATGATTGCTTGCGTGGGAAGAACGACAAGGTGGTCAAACATTAGGACATGGGGGGAAGGTGGAGGAAAGGATGTTGGAGATAGAGGAGGTAAGGACATGGCTGGAAAAGAAGGGCATGATGTCAGGAAGAGGACACTACTTGACGTTGCATTACTGGAGGTGGATGTTGAAGGGTGGTGGTGGAGTTGGATATCAGGTGATTTGCTAGTGGAAGGTAGGTCATTATGGTTGGAGGTGGCGATGGACGTTGGTGGTATGAGATGGATAGGGAAAAGAAAGAAATAGACTTTCATTTAAAGTAAGAAAGATCCCAACCTTTCATTCAAAGAAAGGCTAGGTTTCAGTATATTAATAATGTGTAATACTATAATAAAAATGTATTTATTTATATTTAAATTTTATAATTCATGTTTCAAGCTGGGCTTGGTTGGGCCAGTGTATAGTTTGACTTGGCCCCAAAAAAATGGGCCTTAATTTTTAGGCTTGGGCCTAACTTGAACCTCCAAAAAAGGGCCCAAAATCCGTACTCAAAGTTGGCATTGTGCAATGGGCCTGGGATGATCGGGCTTGGGATGGGCATAATAATTGATTTATGCAGAAGTCTCCTGGTTACTTGCATTAGAGCGCAATTGTGAGAGGGAGGAAAAATACTTTTTGTTTATTATTTCTGTTAGATAGATGTCCAGGGTAATACTGGAGTTAAATGGATTGTTTTTTCCTAATAGTGAGAAAAGTGGGGTGACACTTATTGCACATCCCTATAGAATCCCTATGCGAGAGCCTCGAGTCTGTGTTCACATGCCTTGTTGGAGAAATTGTAGCCATCTACATGCCTCACATGCAGCATATGTGCCAAATGCTTGTGCTATATAACAATAAAGTCTTGAGCTTGGCTACTTTTGTGGCATATCATTCCTTCAATATAAATACAAGGACAGTGAGTTACATCCCCATGGACCCAACCACACTCCATCCTCTATGTTGACTTCCATGTTAATTAAAATACATCCATTTTTAAGGGAGGGACAAGGGAAGCACATCTCCCAAAATTTGGAGTGCATTTATGAAGTTATATAATTTCTGACATTTCTGCATCAATGCATCCAGTATATATTCTACATTTCTTCCAAAGCCGATTCTTATGAACATACTATATTTTTTGAAATTTTTATCAGATAGGGTTCCCAATTGTGTTCTTCTATGTAGGTAATGTGGTTTCCAGTATTTCTCACTGCCGGCAACTTCTTACAAATAGATATCTCAGACAATCAAAAACTGTGCCAAGGAAAAATCGATTCACTCATTCTACATTCCTTACTGTGTTGCTGTAATATTATCTTCTATTTAGTCCATGAGGCAAAAATCTTAGTTTTTTGAATAAAAATTCTTTAACTTTGTTTGTTATTAGTTTGTATTTTTCAGACATATACCTTTGGCATGGGAAACGTAATAAGGTAGCTGAGCATCATTCATTTTCTGTTGGATTCTAATATGATTGTCATGCACTCAATTTTCAGTCCTATGAATGACTACTTACTAGTATTGCAGTTACCTCACTTGACCCAATATTAGGATTACATTTTTTCCTAAGTTCCTAACAAATGTTGCATTGGTTATTTAGCCCTGTTTGACATGGGAGCACCTATGGAGAATGGGCACAGGTTTGAGATATGGATATGGCACGATAGTAATACATGGATATGAAAAATCTTGAAGAGTAGGATACAATATGGCTAAGGCACGTCAACAAGCAAATGTATTTAGAGAAACATGCATGCATAACTACATACACATAGATGTGCACACATGTATGTGTGTAATGTAAACAAGCACCCATAAGGCATGGTAACGCTATGAAAATAACATAATCCATACTTTATACAATAGCATCAAGTTTTACAAGCTTATTATTTAGTCATCAATCCATAGATACCAAACCATACTTCATATATTTTTTTGAATGTTAACATCATGGATTCCAGAATTGACCATTCACTAGTAAAAGGTTAATTGAAAAGAAGAAAGTACCTCCCTTTCATTTTTTGAGGTATTGGGAAGTATCTCGAGCAAGGTTTGCCGTATCGGTAGCGAAACGTGACTCAGTACGAGGGGCATACCAGATCTCAGTACACCAAACTAACCCCATACATACCGATACTATACCAACATTTGACTGGTATGGTGTCCAGTACCAAAATGGTGAATCTTGATCTTCAGCGTAGTTGGGAAGTATTTGGAGTATTTTTTTCTAATTTGAAAATTGGATAAATGATGCGAGTTCAGACAGGTATCTGAGAAGTATCTAACATGTATTGGTTCCTAATGCTGGATATATGTGATTTGAATTATCTGTGCATCCTAAGTGGCTGCCGTTTATCTACCTATGCATTATCTCAAGATAAAAAGCATAATGGTGATTTAAATTTCAATTTTACGTAAGTTCTTTTTATGTTGTTAGGATTTCAGCTAATAAACCTTGTGCAATGAGTATTACATACATGAACCAAATGTATCTCCACCTTTTCTGTTTTTCTATTTCATAAACTTGCCAACTCATCATGATTTGTAAATGATGTCTTTCAGTGTAAGTTAAACAGTGAAACACCAATTTCCAACTATATCAGTTTGAATGCTGCTACTTAGAAATGCATGTAGTTCTCAATGTCATAATTATTTTTTTAAGAATTTTGGATATTTTTAATTAATGGAATCTGGTAATAGAACTATGTCATGAAATTGTCAGTTTACAGTCATTCTACTGCCATCTTTGCTTACATGTTACAGAAATCTTTTGTTAATTGTCTCTTAGTGACTTCTAGGTGTATTACAAGTTCAACAACCTGTCACTGCTTAGAGAGCCAATGATGCTGATTATTGGATTCTTCTTCCTATTTATTGCTTGTATTGTGTACATGCATACTGATATGTCAATCTCCAAGTCTTCTGCTTCATATCTGGCAAAACTGCAATGGGATGAGGTAGGAAATTTTAACTTGATATCCTTGTCTTACAGATGCTTTTCTCTTCAGTATATTCCAAAATGATTATTGAAATTGTTATGGATTCTTATAGATGGCCACAATCTTGCTACTGCTAGCTATCTTTTATTGCTAATATACATTGTGTTCGAGCACTATTTATTTGTTGGATGTGATTTGTTTGCAACTTATATGAACTCATCCTGATTTATAGTAGGAAAGTCAATCAGCCAATTTCTTATGCAACTGATAGAAAAATTTTGTGAGAAGAGAACAGATACACAATCGTCATCACTTTGAAGGTAGCTCGAAAGAGTAGCACAAGACATAGTTTGACAGGTATTATAAAAGAGAGTTAGGCTGAAAGGATTATATTTATATGTTTTTTAGGGCCATACAACGAAGACAGTTATTGTTTGTAGTTGTAGTGAGATAAGTGAATTTGAAACCACAATGGGACTACATTTCTCTCTTATTCTCTCTAACAATTGAATTTACTGATGATATAAAAGAACAAATGCTATGATATTTGTGGTTGATGTGCTTTCTTATGGAATGATAGTTTCGATGTTAGACAAGGATTGAGGAAGGCTTTATAGAGTAGACCTATAGTGCATATCTAGTATTTTAATGGACCTAGAAATCAAATTGAGGCTTTGCTTAAAATAGTGGCCAAGAGATATCCCACGGTAGTCAATGTTTGTTTGCTTGTATCTTTTAAAGATGGTAAAAAAAAAGCAATGAAGACATGCTGAGGCTGAAGATGTCTTAAGAAGCGACTTATTACTTGTTGGACAACAAGTTGGCCTACAATGTTGTATTGTTGGGTTTCTGGACTAGAAAGGGTGTCTACTGCCTAATGATGCAAGTCAAGTTGGTATAAATATGTCGCATAGATGCATAGATAGGGCAAGGAACAGATACATTGATTGATAAGATATGCACAAAATGAGTTATCAATAATATACTTATTTGTTCTTTTTGTATTTTTCATATGACTGAGTAATGATTTTTTCTTGAATAACACATGTTATATTGGTTGTATAAAATGGCAAAACAATAAATTGTATGACTTATGCAAAAGTGAGATTGAAAGAAATCTGTTTTTTTTACTGGTCAAAGATTATCCGTTAAATAAATGGTTAAAGTATTAGCAATACAGGTATGTTGTACCAGAATTCATCTGATACCTTGGGTAAATGTTTTTGGCAGCCAAGTAATGAGCACACATTCAAGTATAACAACTAGAACTTCAGGAAGTATGGATTTCACAGGCTCGTCTACTGTTGTACATAGTTTATTTAGTTATACTAATGCAATGTATTACATGTTGTGCTTGTGCTTCTCAGGAGCTTGCATTTGACCTTGCTGACACTCTGCAAGCAAAATGGAAACCTATGCAAAGTGACATTTCTAAACTATTTTGTGATAGAATGATAAGATATGCTGGAAGTAGTCATATCTTAAATAATAGCACTATTTCATATAAACAGCCTTTCTGACAGTTTCAGAGATCCCCTTACATTGTCATCTAGCTGTTATCTTGTCGAACAGCTTTTATATAGTGGGAAAACCTGCTGTTATTTGACACTCTCATCTCCTTAGAATGATATTTGTTTAAATGTACTTCTCCATATCAATTCAAAACACAGCATTTTATTTTGGGAACGATGGCAATCATTATCATGCTGTCATTCTACCATTATTATTGCCTGTTATTTCCTACTGTGATGACTAGCAGCAGCCGTTGATGGTCATTACTTTAGACAAAAAGATTCCAGTCGAAGGTTGGACTGGATGAACAATTGGCATAATTTTTGATATGGTGGTCAATGGTATTTTTTGGAGCTGTTAGCGAAACCTTAAGTTCTATGCCACTTGTGATTGGTTTATGATGAATAGGGATGTTCTGAACATATAAAATGGAAATAATTGTTAGGTGCGATCTAAACATCTCAAATCATGTTGAAGACAAAATGTTGTTGCCTCGAAATAGGTTCTAAACATATGAATAAAATTGAGATTTAAGCCATTTGCTAACCTAAATAGGTATTATATAAGATTAAACAGAAAACAACGAAAACAAGTAGCTCAAAAAAGATAGAAAGTTTTTGGTGAGAAATGATATCAATTGGGCCTCCTAAATTAAATATTTGGTCTTAAGTATGTTTTAATTGTATTTATGAGTGGTCCAATCATGTACCGACCTGTATTTGCTTGTGCTGTAGTTTGTTTATGTGATACGCTGGTGTGAGGTGATAATTTTCTGATGGCAGAGTATTGATAAACAAACATGAATTTGAATTTTCCTATTAGTTTATCCATAAAATATCCATATTGTGTCTGTCTTCCTGGATCTCTAAGTGCTGTGACAGTTTCCTTTTTCCTGTCAGTATACCTGAGCATTCTTTAAGAATGTTTTCCAATGTATGTCTGGGAAGAAAGTTTCTTTGTAGTTTTGCCATTGTTTCTAATGTGTGGAAAGTTCATTTTGACATTTTTTTGATCTCGGAACAGGTGCAGGCAACAGTTCAGCAGGTCCAGAATATTATCAGCCACTTTTTGGCAGTCCATGACAGGCTGGAGGCATCATTACGAGATCTCTCCAGAACAGGAGATGTTCAATCCTGTAAGGCAGCTCGTAAAGCAGCTGATGGGCAACTTAAAGAATTGACCAAAGAGTTAAAACCCTTGTTGGGATTTTTGCAGTCATCTCCACAGGCTTCTCAGATATGGCCTAAGGTGTGATATGAGTTTGCCTTTTCTCCTATTTATGATCTTTGACAAGTCTATATAGGATTTGTTGCAAGATACTGAAATGTTTCAGGCCTTTTGGCATTGTTAAGACTGAATTAGTTCCCACCATGAAACGTTCTTGCCTTGTAGCTAGTATGGCAATTTATGACCCAACCTGCTGATCCACATGCAACTGGCCTAGGATAAGCAGGTTTTGGGTTGGCAAAAATGGGTTCAGGACATAAATTGCTCAACCCAACTTAAAATTGGACCAAGTTCAGGTTTAGAATCCTGACTTGTCTTACTTGTTTTGTCCTGTTAAATAATTTGGTCAGTCAACACTGTTACAATTTGACATGATTAAGACGTTTTTAACTTGTTAAACCTGTTTGGAACTTATTTAACCTACTTGACCTGATAATGGGTTATGCAGGTTGGGTCAGGTTACATGTTTAATAAATAGGTTGGCTTTGGTTTTGGATTTCTCATAAGGGTGAAAGTGGATTGGATAATATCCGTCTGGATATGTTTTCGTATTCAAAACTATCCGGATATAGATAGAAATTTGAGCATCCGACTAATATCCATATCCATATCCGTTAAAGAAAAATAGATATGGATATGGATAGACAACTATCCGCTTCGTATCCAAATATCCGATTTCATTTGTAATCCTATTTAATTTTATATACCACTAATGAACTTTTAAGAAAAATAAATGATTACATTAACATGCTATTAACTTGATTTATGATTCAGTTATATCCGTATTTATATTCATACGTTTGGTATCTAATTTGTATTCGTATCTGTTTAAAACAATATGGATATGAATTTTCGCATCTGACTAACATCCGTATCCATATTTGTATGCGTCAAACAAAATAAGCATGGACATGGATATACTAGTATTTGATTCGTATCCGATCCGATTTCAGCCCTAATTTCTAACCTGCTTGGTAAACTGGTTGGGTTTGGATTAACGAGGTTCCCCTAATACCCTGTCTCTCAACCTGACCAGAAACTGACATATTGCCACCCTTATTGCTTTGCATGAAAAGTATGATATGTGGGGGAATAATTTTACTAATGCAAATAAATCTTGCCAGGTCACTGCTCTGGCGGTGTCTTGATGTTAACCTGATCAGCTAGCAGTTTCCATAGTATCAGCCTGGAACTAGCCGACTCAGGTTTGGTTTGTCATATCTATTCCCTTTTTGATTTTTAAAAAAACATCGTGTTGGATCCTTGCGAGTCTCAAGAGTTGACAATTAAGCATTACTATATTTTTTTTGGTTAGACAGTAAATTGAAAGGGTGCAGTTCATATTACTGATGAAATCAAAGTTCTGAAGTTGTCTCTAACTAGGTGCTGTTTCCCAATTGACTCATCCCTTTCACAATTTTTTTTTTTAATTTTTACATGCATGTTGATATCAGATTTACATATTTCTGAAAAATTTCTGAGCCTGTAAGTGTGAATGCATTGATTTTTATTGTAATGCAATAGAATTTGCTTCAGCGAATGGTACCTAAGATGGCCTTCTCTTTGTTGTACACATTGTACCGTGTCTTTCAACTTTCATAGATTACAAAAATGTGACATCAATGCATATTCTCTTTAGTCTTTATACGTGATAATGATTCTTTGTTTTCGTGTTCTTCTATTACTACTAATCTTGAATTCAATAAATTTATTAAGTTGTGCTTTGGTTCTAATGCTATAGGTAGAGGAGGTGGTGGCGAAGGAGAAAGAAATGCAAGAGAAACTGATGCAGAAACACTCTACTGTAGTTGACTGCTTTGAGAAGAAGCTCGGCGGGCGAGAAATTGAGAATCGGATTGCTTCCCAGCAGCAGAAACTTTCAGCATTGAGGCAAGAGGTTGATGATCTTCTCGAGGTCATTGATGAGATCTAGATGAAATATCCCTTACATTATGAGTTTTAACCCTATTGTGAGATCCTGCTTAGGAATTTTGGCATGCTTTGTAGGGTATTCAAATGGTCTCCCAAAATGATTGGTTACTATACATACCATCATGTTCTTCATTTGCATGCTTGCTGAGATATTTCCTCGGAGTACTTCTGCCTGTGTAGTGTATTGAAAATGCCTCATTAACGAACATGAACTTCTGATCGGTTACTGAGAATTGCACTTTTCTCACCTTCTATGTGATCCTCTGTGGTGCCACTTCTTTCTCCTGAGAAATACAGGACAGGTGGGAAACAGAAGCAGGTTAGGCAAGATATACTAATTATGGTGCTTGGAGATGGCGATTTGTTCAAATTGCACTTATTATGGCAGAATCGGAAGTATGGGCAACAACAGTGATGGTTTGAGATGCTCTATGGTAGTTTTGAAAACTAGAACACAATGCCAAGCTGGAGGGAATATGTTATCTCGACCTCCACTTGAATTATCTCTTTCCGCACCTAGCAACCTTACTTGTTTGAAAAGAATAAAAAGAACAGTGAACTTCACAGCTCAATAAATAACCATACACTATCCTATTGGATGAAGTATAAATTTTACAAGATTAAATGCATCATTAGAAACTAACTTTTATTGCAACTCAATCATTTCGTAGACAAAAATATAGAAAATCCGAGTATGTATGTGTAAATCACATAGATTCATAAATACAGGTCCAAACATATAACTTAAATATAATTCTAATTTACTAAACAATTATGCTATGTAATTAGAGCATTTCATGATAACTGTATAATAAAACATGTTATAAAACTAATTATGCTATTGCATATGCAAACTCTATAAATAGCCATAACATGGCATAAAATAATTTTCTCAGACTAATTGTAATGGTTATTTTATACCCATGACAGGGCCATAATCGATTGGATATCACAGTCTGCTAAATATTATGCCTGCTGGCTAAGCCGATTGCCGACTATTATGCCCACTGGTGGAGCTGTATGCCAGTTCCAGTGCCATATATAGCTACATGAGAATCTATAATATTATTTTTTAAATCACATTTCTTAAGCATTTTTTTAAATTATATTTTCTAGAATCATATGTGAATAAGATATTAAAATAGAGTTTGGAATCCATAAATAATCTTTAATAATAAAACTTTCATAAAATTATTTACGGTAAATCAACTATATTCATAAAAGTTCATAATTTATAATTACACCATATATGTATCACCTTCATAAGAAAATGCACTTTTTCATAATTTGGAAATCTTTCCCCCAAAAGTATGCATGAATCAATTCACAGTCATATGCTTGATTCTAAATTTGTAAGAAAATACAAAACTAATCATATCAGTATAATTTATATTTTTATACTTCATATAAATTAAAATCAACCAATAATTTAAAAATTAATATATTTTGTGCTAGGGTCACTTACCACTATGTTTTTAAAGATCATCAGGTGCAGATGGGCAAAATAATTGCACTTATCCACAACAATTTAAGAAGATAAAGTAATTTACATTCAACTATTTAGAAATCCAAATACAAGATAAAAAGCTCTAGGGAATTGAGATGGACTTGATCTGGCTTTATACTCAAATCGAAAAAAAGAGAGAGAAAGACTGATCTAAGGGGTCTTAGCTATGCTAATCTTGGATCCTCAATCAGGATCCACCCAATGGGTACGCAGAGAAAAATAAAACTCACAAGTCGGATCTACAAGTCAGGTAGAGAAAGCGAAAGATTCGACCAGAGGAGGGAATCACTTCAATTTTTTTCATTCTCTCTCTTCTCTCTCTTTTTTCCTTTATTTTTTCTATTTATTTATTTTTCCATTTTCTCTCCCTTTTTTTCCTTTATTTTTATCTATTTATTTATTTTTTATTTTCTCTCTCCTCTTTTCATTTTTCTTCTTCTCTTTCTTTTGTTGTCCTTTTTTTCTTCTTTCTTTCTTCTTTCTCTTGACAACCCTTTGCCGGATTCTAGCCACTGATGGGTTGATCAGAAAGAGAACGAAAGAGGGACCTTACCTTGGTTTCGATAAGCTTGAGGTCGCGGATCCGGCAGCTCAAAACAGGGCATGATAATCCCAAGTAGAGAAAGGAAGAGGGAGGAAGAAATTGAGAGAGGAGAAGGGAAGAAGAGAGAGAAAGAGGAAGGGAACAAGGTCATGGTGGAGAGATCCAAGGGGAAAGAGGTGGGGTGAGGCCATGGAATAAGGAAGGGAAGAAATAGGAGGGAGGAGGCCGCCTGAATCCGGCTTCCTCATGATCGCCGGCAAGAAATCTCACCGGGAAAGAAAAGCTTGGGTGTAGAGTCAATGATTCCAACCGACGCTTCCCTCTCTCGCAAGCAAGTTCTGGCCAGGCTGTCGAGCTTCGATAGCCTGGTTTCCGCCCCAGGTAGCCCAAGTCAACTCGGCCCATTGGGCCGAGTTGGTCATAGTCTTACAAAATTATATTATTTATGGGATAATCCTATTTGAATTGAAACTAATCACAGGCATAATTTGTATAAAAAAAAGGGACAAGTTACAAAATGTTAGCTGGCTTAAACCAAATAAAAAAGTAAAAGCGTATGACCAATCAAATATATGATTGGTATTTTGAAATATTAAGGAAGTAGCAACCTGATGCTTTGTTCAAATTATTGTCTTTCAAGAAATACACAATAGTCAATGATTCTATTCACTAGAATTTCTGGACATTCAACACAGCCCTACTTAGTTTGGGATGTTTCTTTACTTGTCTTAGATGAACGTAGGACATTATTGTTAAATTAAATGCAATCACTTGAGATAAGCTTGATCTGGACTGTTTAGTGTAAAATAGTTAGTGTTAACACAAGTCCATTCAGTTAATAGATTAGAGTTTTGCAATAGTTTTATTAGAATAATACTTGATATTTGAATTACATGTTAGTAACATCTGAAGACCAAGTATGTGAATGTGATTAGTCACAGAGGTTTACTAATTGGATAAATATTCATAATCTCAAATTATGAAGATGATTCTATGTTTTTGTTTTGTTGATTTTGTTCACTGACTTGCTATTATGTAAGGTCCTGTCCTTAGATTCTCCATCATCTCTTTCCCTACCCCCTGTAGGTTGTCTGCTTGATTAGATAACAGGAATTTGTCATATGAAGGTAAGAGAATCCTAGAAAAGATTATAATTCTGATAGAACAACTTTAAAATAAAAAAATAGACCAACAAACTTCTGCTTCACCAAATCAAAGTATGGAGATATTTCTCTAGATTGGATGCAACACTGTTGCTACTTCCTTGAAATTATTGAGAAAGAATAGACTTAGAAGGTGTATGCCCTACAAGAGACCATGTGCATGCTTGCATAAAGTGAAGTCTATTACTTTTCTTCCACCAATTATGTCACAGCTACATGTTTTGTTAGGCTGGTTGGATGTCATTACTTCCCAATTTACAGAATGTGAAAGCTTGTATCCAACTCCAAAAATTTGAATTTTTGTTTCAGATGTCACTTCTTTTAGTTCTCCTTTGAACATCAAGTGACAGTAGACTCCATTTGGTGCACCAATAAGTCCCAACTTTAGTTTAAGGGTTTGGCTTGTTTGAAAGTAGACTCCAATTGATCACAGTACTGACCCATCTAGACTCCAATTGATCACAGTACTGACCCCTCTATCTCACAGTACTGAGATGAAAGTTCCAGTTTATAAATCAATAGCATACAATAAGGCTTATGTTGACCATCTTCTTGTGTGAAGGCTGATGTTCCTAGGCAAAAGCTTCAGATAGCAATTTGGTTCACATTTGAGAGGAGTGCTGTGGCCCAATTCTACAGTGGAAGCAATGAGTGCCAAAGAGAGCCATTCTCTCTTTTTGTTTCCTTTCTATGAAGATAGTCTTATGAACATATTGGTCTCCTTCAAATGAAATCCTTAAAATGAGTTCATCTTTTATATTTATTTCCAAAAATTTCTGCTCCTTCTTTTCAGTTTTTCAATTCAGATTTTTCGCCCTGTTTTGGGAGAAATCACTTCATGTGATTTTGCATTCTATGCATATGCATCATCAAATTCATAATTTTTGCTAATGAGCAAGAAAACCTTGAAGTTACCACACACAACAACTTCTTCCCAACTACCAATGAAGCATTATAATGGCATGTTCTTTTGAGACTGATTGTAGTGGCATGTATATTTGCTCTTTCTTATGGCCAAGAGTCTGGGATCTCTATTCATTAGCTTTCTATATCATCTTGGGAAAATTATTGCTCGAACCCGGTCTACCAGCATCAGCTATGGACTAGACCATTGATTGCCTTCCACCTTAGCCATTTCTGCCACCTCAGATATTCCCCTGTTTTTCCACTCTCAACCATCCCCTATTAACGACCAAGAAAGCAGAATAAAATGATATTTCCTTTCTAATAAATAAAAAAACCCCGAAAAGCTCTAATTCTCTGCTCCTTGATCAAGCCCGACCTTGATGCCTCGGACACTAGAAACCTTGGTTAACTCTGCTGGTGTTGGGGATGAGATAGGTTTTTTCTGAAAGTCTGATGTGATGAGCAATGATTTGCTCGGTCTACAGCAGACTAGGTCTAGTTAATAATTTTTTCTTATCTTGTAGTTTTTTTCACTATAGAAAAATTTAAAAATACCAACATATATATGTCGGCGTTAGATGGAAGCATCGGTAATTTACCTTTTTTTTCGGTAAAATTGTAGCTGTTTTTTCGTGATGGTTATTGTGCGCTTTAAAAAGGTACATTTTGAAGGTTAGCAATCAAATCATTTATCCCTAAATGAGTTTAGGATAAGAGAAGTACAAGCTTCAGTTATTGTGACAAGGATGTGCTACCAGGAACCTATCCAAATGGAAATGATTCGTTCTGAAGAATCAACAAGGGAATGATTTGCCAGGTTGTTGATAGTGTAGTAGTTGGTGAGGCGTTATGCCTTTGCACTTGACAGGGATCAGTCATTGGGCATGAGGTTTCATGGTCTAATGGAAGATAAGGCTACCCTTTTTCTTTGCACCAATTTGGGAAGGGAACAAAAAAAAAGGCTAACAGCTGGTAGCTCAGCTGATTGGCACCCATCTCTCTAAATGCGAGTTGTTCAAGCCTAAGTGGTGGCGAATAACCAACATATTTTGGAAGAAAAAAAAGGAGAGATTAATGAGGGAGGGGGTTACCAGAAATATATGATAAGGAACTTGTATTTTATTACTAGTAATTGATGTACAATTTGAAAGTGTTTTTATGCAGAAGTTCTTTCTGGGATTTACCTGATGCAAGAAAGGAATTTCTATTGCTTGTTTATGATGTTGGAACAACTGGTTCTTGCCTGGATGCTACCAAAGCCGCTGTCGCCTCGCCCTTCACTTACGAGGGTTAGATCAAGCAGGGCTTACAAAACTTTATTAATATCCATTTAGCATAAGAGAGATGGGTTTGTTATAGTTTTCACAAAATTTGATGAGAGAGTATATTGATGTTGTGGAGTAGGTAACATGGATGTGCCTCGAGGCTCAATTATATATTGCAAAAAAAAGAGGAGAGAGATTTGTCATAGGATTTCTTTCTCCTCTCCTTTTTTTCCTTTTTCCTTTCCCTTGTAATGCCCTAGTCTCTAGCCTCTCTTTATGATTATTGTGGATTACCACTTCTCATCTTTTGAAAATAGATAGGATTTAGTAAAATTGTATCAGTCTCTTTGAAATAAGTACTTTACTAGATAGTTTTGATTTTTTGAGGGCAATATGTATGTACAACCACGGTTGGAATACCAAATGATGAAAACTTTGTTGAACCATCCATAGCTTCCTATCAACTACTTTTGAACTCAAATGAATAATCAAACACACCATGTGTCAATTGAGAAACAAGGTCTACTCCTTTGTTAGGGTAATATTGTAGACCTCTTGAAATAGACAAAATATGGTCGAAAGAAAATATAGCGCAGTAGCGGTAACGGTAATATCTCCCATTCAAATATATGGCACTTGCATTAAAAGAAAAAAAAAAGAGCATTTCAATGAATAAGACTCCCATCACTGCGGGGTCAGAAGAGAGCAAGATATACACAGCCACACCCTCGTACGAAAAGTGATTATTCTCGTATTTTGAACTTGTGGCACTCAAATCATAGTAGAGCAACCTTACCATTGTGCCAAAGCCCACCTACTAAAAAATTGACACTAGCTCCACAAGGGCAAAACAAGGAAAATTCAAGAGCTAATGATTGAAGAATAAAAGGTAAAGTGAAGGAGAGAGCCATCGGCGGATTCTGCGACAATAACATCATAACCCCTTATACTAATCACATTCTCATGGTGCTAGAGAGAATTTGTAGTGTTACTTTTGAGTTCTTTTCATTTTCTTGCTTCGGTTTCTCAGTCTTTATAGGCCGATTACCACTTGGATCTTATTATTCCACTTAGATTCCACCTTAGTGGATGTGCCTTTGATATAAATCTGATTTGATGTTTGTGGGAAGGCGCCGAGATGTTAACGGCTAGAAAGCTCATTGTGATCTTGGACAAGATTTGGTCGTCTCAAAGTAGAGAGGGAAAGACAAGCCTCACAGCCGCCTGCCATTTCCCTCTGCGATCGCAGGGAGTTGCGAGGCAAACTTCTTCCACTAGGCCAGCCATCCACAGTGGTTATGTGGCAAATTTTTTGATCACGTTGACTCCAATATTTCCAGTTAGCCTTGCTTAATAGTAAATTATCTTGGTTCTCTCTCGAAGGAGGAAAATCTTGCAGAGTTCGAGTTCGAAATCATTAACGAGGTATCATTTTCTTGATTCTGGTTAATGTTCTGATTAATGAACAAAGAAACCGATCGCCATCTATGCAAGTTAAAAGATATGCAGTTCCAAAAGGGTCAGTATATTTCAAGTTCATTTTCTTTTTATTTTTTTCTTTCGTTTTTTACTTCGTAATCGAAAGCCAATCAAACCAATCTGATCCAAGTTAGTGGGTATCAGCCATGGTGCATTAGATCAAGACACTAGTCATAATGCTAGTATAGAGTTAAACAGGTGCAATTAATAGGGATAGTCAAATTGTTAACCAAGATGCGAGACAAGAATGATGATAGAACTGATCTCATGCACAAGTTGTCAAATTGCATCATGAGTGAATGAAATTTCTTCGATGATAGAAGCCACGCCAGCTAGTTTACTGCATTAGCTGGCATTGTCGCCTTAACTTTGCATAGCTAACGACGCAAGAACAGAAGCCAAACATACAACCTATATTAAGAAAACAGCCTCGAGAGAAATGGCCAAAAAAAGATTATATATATATATATATATATATATATATATATATATATATGTGTGTGTGTGTGTGTGTGTGTGGATAGATAGATAGATATATACATATATAGGGCTCGTTTGGTTCGCGGGAAGTATTTTCCCTCCTAGGAATCTGAGATGAGGATACCTAAGAAAGTACTTTTGGCATGTTTGGTTAACCATGGAAAAGTGACAAATTTCCAAAGTGCTTTTGTTTGGTTGACCATCCACTTTCCTAGGAAAGTTATGTATAATTCCTATTATGCCCTTAATAAAAATTAGGTCTTTAATGCCTCTTTAATGCTTCTTTAATGCTGAAGGGTCTTTTTGGGAAAAAATAAAAAAGGAGTGATTCCCACCTCATGGGAAAGTAACTTTCCCATGTTTCTCATGGGAAAGACTTTCCCATGAAATATGGGAATCATATTCCCATGGGAATACAACTTTCCCATCTCTCTCCTTTGAAAACTCCAACCAAACAAGAGGCATTTCATTACTTTTCCGTTGACCACACTTTCCCCCCTCTTTTTCCTGCGAACCAAACGAGCCCATATAGATAGATAGACAGACAGATAGATAGATAGGTAGATAGGCTTACAGATAGAAAATCAATTTAAAATGTTTTTAAGCTTTTCACCCACACCAATGATGTGATCCCTTGTAATAGAGGTTCAGATAGCAAAATCCAAATTGCTCTCTCTCTCTCTCTCTCACACACACCCACAAAAACAGCGTCAGTAACATCACTGAAACTATTAGACTATTGGACATATTGGTTGGAGGTGGAGATAAATACTGGAGCTTTGTTACTAATGTCCTCTTCCATGACATCTATAGGGTGACATATAGAGGAGAGCAAACATAGGGAAGATCTATAGCTACAATTAGGTTTGGAAAAGATAGGATTCCTCAAACATCATTCACATCCATGGCCCACCTAAATACTACTTCCCTTGACAACTTGCACAGGATACAATAGCATAGTGTTCATGAATACCAGCTCTAAGTATACGAACCAATACTTCATCAGCGAATTCCAGCTTTGAAAATCACGCTTTTCCACACTGTTGAATTGTCCATATATATACATTGATGAAGCATTGACATATAGTTAATTACTAAAGAATTTTATCAATAAAAAAGAGTACAATTACCAATGGATCAGGAAAAATGGAAAACAAAAAGAAAAAGGAGAAAAAAACGGAGCACTGACCCTTAGTAATTAACAACCCTTTCATCCTGATCAATCTGAGGAACCTCTGAAGAGCCTTGATCCTCTTATCTGGAACAAACACTAGCTAGGCCTTCAACGTCTTCTTTACTTTCTCGAGGAGCTTCATCAAGGGCAGCATTGCACCTTGAAAGCCCTATTTTTCTTTCCAAATCTACAGGCCAACACAAAGCAGCAGCCATTTCCAAGACTTCTCGACCCAGTTGCTCCTCCAGGAACTTAATATATTCCCTTCCTTTTTGGGCTTATACCGAACGTTTGATTGATGCAAAGAATACCTACAAACACCTGAAGGACATGCAGTGGCCCCAGCATGATTTTGTGCAGCGGAATAAAATACAAAGAGTAGAGCAGGATCCTTTTTTTTTTTTTTTGGCTAAATCACCATAAATGCAGAGATTACATGCATGATAGAAGTATACACGCTAAGAGAAAAAGAGGCCACAATCCTTTGAGGCCACTTCAATCCATGTACCTATCTAGAGCTTTGCCTAAATTTGAGTCTCCAGAATCGTAGGCTAAGGGGATGCTCTGCATGAAAGGCTTGTCTTATAAGCCTTCTTTCTTTCTCATATTAATCCAATGGAGAAGAAAAACACTACCCTGCGCTTCTCTCTCTTTGTGTGTATGTGGTGTATAGCACTCAGTTTGGTTCGTGGAAAAAAAAATTTTGGAATAATTTTTCAGAAAAGATGATTTATGAGAATATGATGCCTGAAAAATTAGTTTTAGCATGATTGGTGGATCATAAGAAAATGACATATTTTAGAGTGGCTTATGTTTGGTTGAGCATCTACTTTCCTAAAAAAATTGTATGAAATACCTATTAGACCCTTAATAAAGAGAAAGATTTTACCCGTAGATTTTGATGGCTTAAGAATACTTTTGGAGAAAGAAAAGACCCTAATTTCCAACTGGTGGAAAGTGGCTTCCTATGTTTCTCATAAGTTTTTCTTTCTCATGAAATATGAAAATCTTATTCCTATGAAAATGCTATTTTTCTATTTTTTTCATTTGAAAATCCAACCAAACAAGAAGTATATGTTATTTTTGCGTTAACCACACTTTCTCTCCTTTTTTTTCGGAATCAAACAAGTCCATAGGATCTTGGCTTAGACATTTCCTCCTTTTATATAGATGAGGGGAGGTTCTAGGCTTTCCTTATATGGATACCCTTGAGGCTTAGTAGGACCATGTCTAGGGAGATAAGGAGGAGGTGTTGGCATACTTATCCATGCCACCCCTAGGAGTCCTTTCTAGAAGCATGTGCCTTGGTGGACATGCGCCTTTTAATAGGTGCATATAAAGTAGGAGCATCGGGCTCCTTATTAGGTTGGCCAACCTCCATTTGGATCAAATCCTATCTCAATTCCTGTATTTGGATTATTTCTCTAGTCCAATCCTTTCTTCAATAAAATCCAAATCTTTCTTGATCCAATTTATAAGAGAATAAAAATAGAATCTTCTTCTAATTGACCTAGAGACAGATGAAACATGCTATATTACTTATTTAGATTCTTGCACACCAATGACCTACCAGGTCCATCTAGTCACACATTAATTACATAGTCAAGCATGGGGGTATAGAGCCTACGTCGCATTATTGAACCTCTTGGTGAGTAGGAAAAACTAGTCGGTCTCTCCGTTCTTGCACGAGTTAATCCCGCAATTTAGTTCCCTAGCATTCCAATGTCCTTGTATGACTATTGAGTGTAATACCATTAGATCTTCAGTCATACTATTCCATAGTCCATTAGAACTTTGGATTGTGTTAGATAGCCTTTTATAATAGCTATTTGTGCGAATCCTTTCGAAAATAACTAGTTATTAATTATAATAATTTTATAAAATGATTATTTTTAATACCTTTCAAGTTATTGCCTTAAGTCTAATATGTTTGACAACATCTCCATTTTAATATGAATATTATGCTATTATGATAGTCCATCGTATCTAAATCCAATAAATATTGTTTTTGCTATTCAGGATAAAGTCCATTTTATCATGGCTGATACACAGCTTTGGCTCTAAATTTACTAATTTTCAGAGAACAGTAAGGTGCCCTATCCTTTAAGTCAACGGACCATTTGTATGCTTGTACACCTGGTTCACATCTATACCCTTGACATCTTTTGTGAGATGGACTGCTAGTGTTGATTGTTCAATATGATGGTACACTTGGGTGTCATTGTGAGTTGTCATCTTAATGAAAAATAAACTTCATGAAGTCACTGTCCACGCCTACAACGTTACGTATGCGATATCCAACCTTATCCACAATTATAAATAAATTTCGAATACTTAGGAACATTCAATCTTCTATGGAAAACTCTATCTATTTGGACAAATTCTCAGAATATTCAAAAACTCTTTTCTAGCTCTATAATCAATATGTGACATGTACATTATATTGCATTTGACTGTATGTACAAAAATAATTATGATTTCTTAACTATATATATATTTATTAATATACAAATAACTTTTGGAGCATACAATTTTTCTAATAACTCCAACAACAACATTGAAGTTAAGAACAAATATTCAACTCCTTCCTCTATTATCCTACAGTGCACACAGCTTGCACTTTCATTCTAGTTTCTCTTATTTAAACTTTCCCAGAAAGCTACTTGTTATTGTCCAAATTATAGATAATTCCTCCCTTCTCAGTTCAGTAGCCCACTTTCTCTTTTGTAGATAATCGCTACACTTCACTTCATGCCCATTACCAGGATTTGGGAAGTTTGATTTAGAGGAAGGCTATCTTCATTATGTAGCTTGAAGACCTCTTTCGACCTCCAAAAAATAAAGAGTAAAAGTACTAATATATTGAACTAAGAAATATTTCCAACAAAGTCACAAATAATAATATATTGAACTAAGAAATATTCCACAGGATGTGCATGAAGAGGGAAATAGGAGCCTTATGCCATTAACATCACCATGAATGTTAGTACATCACCATGAATGTTAGTATGGCACCAATCTCGTGAATCACGCTCCAATCCTCTCTTGATGCTTTCACATTTAAATAATGTAGCCTGGATTATTAGGAAGTAGTTAAAAGCAAAATGGCAGGAACATGTTCTGAATTCATGGAAAGCTAATAGTAACGTTATGTCCAACTGCTTAAAATTTACTGTGGGTCTCTAATGTGACAGGCACTGAAGCAGAATCTTAGCTTTTGGAAATGGCAATAGTTCAAGCTCCACCATGAGGGACCGAATGACCCTATATAGCTGATCTTTTAATTGAAAACAATTTAATGGTAGCTACCATGGCAATTCTTGAGATGCCGATTCCATCGGCAGTGTAATGTATTCAGTCATTCCTCCCCAAGAAGATGATGCTTGGATTGTTGAATCCAAAGGCAGCCACCTCTAATGGCGGTACTTTTTAACAAGTTGGAAGAGGATTAGTGATCGAGGAGAAGGAAGGACTTCCTCAACCTGTTTAACTTGAATCACTCAAAAAATATTTAGAAAAAAGTGAAATTTTTTTTGAAAATAGGGTTTACATCTTCTTCTTTTCTTTTATTGATCCTCCTAATTAATATCAAGGTATATAACCTCTATTTATAATAGTAAGATCCGTTCTGGCACATTTCAAGACAGATTTTTTTTTTCTAATTCTAATAGGACTCATTTTTATGCAAGATATAACTAGTAGAAATAAACTCGAAAAAGCTAAAATCCTATAGAAGGTAGATCTGCACTTTTACTTCAACTTTGTCTTCTGTTATTCTATTGAATTCTTCTTAGATTGGAAAGTCAAAATCTTTTTCGAAAAGAAAAAAAAATTTAGTTTGATTGGTTTGGTTTGGAGCCCAAATGATGAAATTTTGAGTGTGATCACTAGGGCATGGTCCCCTTAGCAGGTGGTGCCACATCGTAAATTTCAAAAAATTATCCAATTTGAAAAAAAAAAAAATCATCTTAATCTAGCATTATATGACCAAGTTATAGCCTCCAAAAATTTGGCGTATGATTTGGCTTCCCAATATAACAGATCTTTCTTATAGATCCTATCCATTTCTAAACTGTAATGGCTAAAATAGCTCACAACGAGTTTGATGTTCCTTTTGGATCAATGTCTGATCATAAAGTTGATATGCTAACTAGATCGGAAAAAAAAGCAAGATGTATATTCAATGTGATATTCATTTATTGATGACTGTCTTTTGTTTGGCCTCCACTTAGTGCAACACTTGTTTTCACATTGCAAAGGAAACGCAAAACAAAAGCATAGAGCCTCTTTACTTTATCTCCTTTGGAGCTATTTTTGGAAGCGACTCCAATGGTTTCCCAAGAGGACCCAAGCAAAAGCAAACCGCTGATTCATCTGAAACCAAATCCTCTTCAACAATTCAAATGGAATTCTCTGCGGCATGACTTTTGCACCACAGAGTATGATATCATTATACATAGCCACCATATTATCCATCTCATAGATAAATAGCTTTTCTTTATCTCTGTTCGCGCCATGCATCGTATTTAAAAGTGTCTGAAAATATTTTCAGGATAAATAAGAGCTGCCCATCTATAAAATGGATGACGTAGCAACTATCCATAATAGTAATGACTTTGCAGCATGGAGGATCCCGACTCTCAATAATTAAAACTTTTAGCCATGTTTAGTTTCTTATTTAAATAGCTAGATGACAAAATTTTTCATGTTTTCAATAAGATCTAATTTTCCCCCTTCAGGCTTCTCCTTGCTCGACCATCTTTACAAAGTATATTCCTTTTCCTTCATTAGATGAAAGTCAAATAGTAATAGATGAGGATTAATGTATTAGTGACCTTTTTTTTCCAACTAGGTGGGGCAGAACTAATCACCAAGTCCAGAGGCCATGAAAAGAAGCTTCTTAGGCACTTGTTTTGGCAGGATGGATAGGGGATTGGTCAATTTTAAGTCTTATTCCAGAAGATAGAAGAAAATGTCTCTTTGAACAACGGTTTCAATAGGCATTTTCTCTAGTTTCGGATCGGATTGTTGGGTAAATTCAAAATTAACCTAAAAACAATGAATTGGATCGGATTGGGTCGGGTTGAGATTTAATAAATACAGATCCAAATCAAAAAATAAAATGGGTCCAATTTGAAACTCCGATTTAGTCCCATGGATTCTTAAATTATATTAGATCGAGTCTAAATAAGTCGGATCGGTTGTGTGACAAGTCAACCTAATCTATTTATAGCCGTACATGCAATCATGTAGAGACTAAAAAGCTAGCTTTATTAGGTATTGGTGATTCACAAACAAAAGTTATATCGTCAAGTTAGATTGATACATGGAACCAACTTCTCTTTATCACCAATTAAAAAGCCATAAATGTAGCCAATTAAAAGCCTTCCGGATCCAATCAAACAGGCTTGCATCAAATAATATAGAATTCTTACCAGTGAAGTAGGTACAACTAATAGCAGTTTGCTGAGTATCATTTCTACTCGCATCAGCATCACGTACCGTCCATATCACCATCAGGCCACCGGGGCCCACCAATGGGAGAAAACGTGCACCCACACCCTTCGTTCGTTCAGATGCCGCCACATGCAAGCATCCGGTGTGCGGGCTCCACACCCCATCCTCGCCGCCTCCTTCCCTAAGCCGGCATGACCTCCACGTCACTGTCGTAATTTCCCATCAAGGATATTTTCGTCCTTAAAGGATTCCCCTCTGGGCTTCTCGTAATTTCAAGCAATGACAGGGTCTCTTTCATTAGCCTTTGTTTTAATTTGATTTGTGCTCTTATAAAAAGTACAAACGAGTCTCTGTCCCAAGCGCCGGCCTTCCTCTCTCTCTCTCTCTCTCTTCTTTTCCTCTGTTTTGTTTGCTGATGAGCGAATGCCTCCGGCGGCGAGAATTCTCCAGACGAACTCCGGCCACCTCCCGGTGGCGGAGCCGCCGGATCCCGTGGAGGTGGACTCGGACGTGGTGGTGATCCTGGCGGCCCTCCTCTGCGCGCTGATCTGCGTGGTGGGGCTGGCCCTGGTGGCGCGCTGCGCCTGGCTGCGGCGGTCCTCCGGCAATCCGTCGTCGCCGCCGCTGCCGCCGAATAAGGGGCTAAAGAAGAAAGCCCTCCGCTCCCTCCCGAAGCTCTCCTACGACGGCGCCGTCGCTGTTGCCGGCGGGAGGCTCGCCGACTGCCCGATCTGCCTCGCCGAGTTCGTAGAGGGCGACGAGATCCGCATCCTTCCGCCGTGCGGGCACCGCTTCCACGTCGGGTGCGTCGACACGTGGCTGGTCTCCCACTCGTCCTGCCCTTCCTGCCGCCGTGTCCTCGTCGTCGCCGCCGCCCCCACCACCCCGTCCTGGTGCAGCCGGTGCGGGGCGAGCTCCGCCGCCGCGTCGACCGCGGCGGAGGGCAACGCCAACACGTTCCTCCCCTAAGCTCCTTCCTCCTCCCATGCCCCCTTTTTTTTTTCCTTAGCAAAAAAATTGTAAGTATTCCCACGCGTTTAGAGTGGTGTTGGGTTTAGAATTTAGAAGCAGGTGATGATGTTCTTCATAATTGTATGTTAGGATTGTTGTATAGAAGGAATAGAATTTAAGTTTTAAGAAAAAAAAAAACAAGAAATAGTTCAAGTAAGTGAAGCTAGTGAGAATATTTTTTTATTAAATTTTTTTCACAGAAAAAAGTGATAATTTCTTTTAATAATTTTAATAACGTGTAAGACGGTTTGTGAAGCGGTTGGTGTTCGGTTTTTTACTCGCAAGAGCGAGATTGGGCGTGGGTTTGGTTTAGGGTTTGAGTTTGGGTCTCGGTTGAGGGAAGGGAGAGGAAAAGAAGGGGCGGTTGAGGGGATCATAGAAAGCACGTGAAGCCTTTCAAAGGGGGGAAGTAGTGGATGAGTGGGGGGCCCACCGGATTGGCTTTAACTAGAAGAGGGAACAGGTGGAGGGCTATGGATGAGTAGGTGGATGTTACCAAAGGGGAACAAAGTAGCCACCAAGGTAGTAGCCTGGTGGTAAGGGGGCGATAATTCCGCCCAAGTTGCCCGGGTTCGAAACGCACGGGCGTCGATTAAATTAGGGGACCGGATGCCCCACGCTCGGCTGGCTTGTTGGCGGTTATGCTTTCCTTCCACTTGTACCAAGGTGGCACTGGGGTGACGTACCCACACGTGAGGCGGTGAACCCAGTGGGGTGAGCCCGCGGGTCGGGGAAGGCACGCGAAACCTGCGACCTGTATCGAATATTCCCTAGTGGAAGGGGGGCTCAGTAATGGGGCTGCTACGCGGGTGGGCTGGTCCCTCCCCCTCCCCTCCTTTTTTTGACCAAAAAAAAGGGGAACAAAGTATTGATGATTATTTTGCACACACTATGTTTGATGATTAGCTCTTAGTTGGATTGGAGTTCCAAAAAGAAATTTTCTAAACTGCCATCCCAACTCAAGAGAGAAATAGAAGTAACTGCATAGTGGTTTTTTTTTTTTTTTTTGGATAAATGCGGCAATTTATATAGCTCTAACTTGAGTACATCCTGCCAAATCACGAGCAAACAAAGCGTACAAAGGAGAGGAAATATCTCCTATAGATGTCCATAGAACTAACTACATAGTGTTACGTGTATGGAGATTCTGTTATTTGTGACGTTAAAAGGCAAAGCAAAACAGGATGGGTTCCGCTCGGAAGGATTGTTGTTTGATCCAAAATTATGCTGGGTACTAAGAAAATCACTGCAGGAAAGACCTCAAAGATAAAATGAAAAGAAAAAAAAGGCGTTACCGTAGAAAAGGCATCAAAAATAAAATAACTTTAGATCTCCAAATACATTGGGCTACTTCTAGTCATTAGTGTAACAGTGCATAAGAAGTTGCTGTATCTAGAGGTAGTATAATTTTTTTTGGTTTACTTCTAAGCGAAAGGGAGAGGAAATGTCTTAGTAATGCGTCACTTTCTCTTAGCAAATCATGTGCTGCGAACATCGGGAATTGCACCAATCTCTTCTTCCAGGAGAACATGTGCATGTGAATTGCTGCATATATTCTTGCTGCTATATATATATATATATATATATATATATATATATATATATATATATATATATAGAAACTTATGGATGCATGACATTGAAACTAGAAGTTATCATGTGCGGTTGTAATAATAGTGCTTTTCTCAAAAACAGTCGTAATAGTAGTGCAATTATATATTAGCTTTTCTCTTTTTTTTCCTATTTAATAAAAGTTGCCCATGGACAAAGGGATACATAGAAGTATCTCCAAAATAGGTCCTTGAACCCTAAACCCTTGTAATGGCTGGATAGGAATTCAGATACTTACTAGAACCGCAAAGAGAATTTTATTTGTTGAGAAATAATAGTCCCATGTTGGGTTAATTAATGATCCTTGTGGGACTTATATACTCTTGGATCTATCCATCTATATGTTCAAATTTTTAGATAATATTTTAAAATTATATTAAAGCCCACTCATACCTCCATGCTCCTATTTACTCATCTATGTGTCATCTCATAGTCTTATATTGGATAGGTTAAGAATTCTTGTGATGCTTATATCCTCGTGATCCCTTCATCTAAACTCCTGGATTTTAATTGATACTGGAGAGTGTTTTCATATGTTGGAAGCACATACAAAGATAGAGTGGATGAATAGTTTCATAGCATTTCATGATACAATTTTCAAAGAAGAAATGCTAGCATGCCTCATCAAATAGCTACACATTACACTAGTGCTTTAGGGCCCCCCATCCTTGGTTGTGGGACCTAAAATGGAAGGAAGCATGAACATGCATCAAGTCTTTGTCCGTCCCATAGAGTGGATCTAACATGTTTGGTAGGCATTTTGCATTCCATGTCAAAAGAAGGCTATGAAATGATAGATCTAGCAATGTTAAAACTTTAAGGCTAGACTCTGTATATTCTTAGAGGAAGATGAGAATGTTGAAGCTCGTTTCTTATTTTTGGTAGCAAATGCTTCTTTTTAATTTTAATTCAGACATCATCATAAGATAGGGCTGAAACTAGATTGGGTATGGATCATGTACTAGTACATTCATATCTATGCTTATTATATTTGAAGAATGCATATATAGATACAGATATGGATGTTAGTCGGACGCAAAAATTTATATCCATATTTATTTTATACGGATACATATATAAATTAGATATTGCAAGAATGGATATAAATGCGAATGTAAGATGAATAATTAAATTTTATGATTATAGAATTAGAAATATTACTTAGTGAATGAGAAACCAAGTTAATAGCATATCATATGGTCATTTATTTTTCTTAAAAGTTTATAAGTGCTATATAAAATTAAATAAAGTTACAAATAGAATCGGATATTCAGATACGGATCGAGTAATTGTCTATTCATATCTATATTTATTTATTTATTTTTGATAGACATGAATACGGATACGCATATTAGTTGAATGCTTAAATTTTTATCCATATTCCGATAGAGCTGAATACGAAAATGGATTCAGATAGATGTTATCTAATCCACTTTCACCTCTATCATGATATATGATGACATATGGGACAACATAGCCAACTTTTGACCCTCAACCCAATTAAAGCATGGTAAAGTTTCCAACCCTAACTTATGTGGGCTTGCTTGTCTGCCTTCACCAAACATCTAGTGGCAACCACCATTTTTGTCATTTACAGGTGACTCTTCCCACATGGGAGAATCAGAGGAATAAATAAATGATTAGATACAAAGCAGGAGATCATGGTAATCCTTAGATGTTGCTAGGTGCAGGTATGTAATCCTTCAGAGCAAGGAGGATATTAGTCTTTGTGGTGTTTGGTACTCTCAAGTCTAACCCTCAATATTTTTTTCCAAGTATACAATAAAGTAATTTAATTATACAAAAGATTCAAAGAAAGAGTTGCTCTTTAATTTAGCTATATAAATCATTTTCAATGCAGCTAAAGAAATGCAGTGGACTTTGAGTCAATGGAACCTAATTCTGACCAATTTTGGTCATCCTGGGGTCCACCTTAGACAGGATTGGGTGGTATATTCCTCTGTTAAATTCCTTCAACATATTAGTGGCTCAATGTGGGCAACTGCAGCCAAATCAAAGAGAGTAGGGGCAAAGGTCTTCTTGCCTCCATCATCCAACTATCTGGTCTTCAATTTCTTCAAGAATTGGACAAATTACTTAGGTATGCCTCCACTGGATTGCTTTTAACAAAGCTAAAAATGTTACTTGTTCCTTTTTTTCTCTATTAATATATTAGAATTTCTTTTTGTTTAGACACCTCATCATCACTAAATCTAACTTTCTAGAGGATGGCGGCAATCCCACTAGTGACATTGGTTGGTTCCTAGAAGGAGCTATAGACAATTGGAATATTATATCCATCTCTTTATTGTCCCAATCTTAGGTTAGATCGCATACTTTTTGTCCAAAGTTATTGGAAGTCACTTAAATCTCCTTGGAACTGATGGTATATGACTTTAAGTAGTTACTACGAGTGAAGATTGGCCGATAGAGTGGGCATGTGAAGCTGCAACTAGTCTAGAGATTTATGAATTAATTTAACTAGACATGGATTAAAAAAAATCCATGGATTAATTTGTCAGGTGTGAAATCTATTGGTGAAGCCAACAATCTATAAACCTTTTATATCGACTATGGGTAGGATCCATTGTTGCGAAATCTGACGATGGAGAATTGAATCTGAATCAAGGACCAGGCTTAAGGGTCTAGATTTGATCCAGAACTAAGTTACTAGCTAGACAAAGATTATATCTTTCGCATGAAATAAGGATTTACCTTCCTTCTTGCAAATCTACTATTGGATCGTGCAATAGCTGCTTCGAGTTCTGTGCAAAGGGATGAATAAGGAAGTTTGGAGTACTTTGAGATTTGTGCTGGTTGAGATCCAATGGTTGACATCATGAAAGAAAATCTAATAATGGCTTCTAGAGATCGACCTAATAACGGCTCCTAAAAACTGATGTAATAATAGCTCCTGGAGATCAATCTAACATTGCCTCCTAGAGACCGAGCTTGCACAATAACAACTCGTAGAGACCGACCTTGCACAACAACAGCTCCTAGAGATCGACCTTGCATAGTAACATCTCCTAGAGATCAATTGCACAATAACGACTCTTGGAGACTGACCTAGAGAACAAAGGTAGAAATAAGCTGACCTCATACAATAGCGGCTCTTGGGGACCGATCTTGTGCAACAACAATCCCTAGAGCCAACCTAAAGAAGAAAAACCTGATATATCGAACTCCAATGCCTAATAGCCTCCAAAGGCCGAACCGTGTGTGGGGTGGGGTGGGAGGGGGGAAAGGTCAAAGAGTCGGCCTCAACGACTCTCAGATCAAGAAGCCGACTCTCAATACGAAATACTGTTCCCTATGGCTCTTAGAACAAGATCTTAATGGATTAGATCAACCAAAGATCCATGCGTCTAATCACATTCTTGACCTAACAAAATGCCACATATCTCGTCATATAAATCCTTTTTGGATTTCAAAAAATCTGCCCAATTAGTTTGCCAAAAATTCAAGATCCCCACTCAAATGTGAGTGACCTGCAACTTGCTTCACCTATCTACTTTCGTAGCTCGAGCTAGGGAGAATGGCTCAAACTCGAAAGTGGAGGGCATGTGATGTGGCCCAAATTCGATCTACCAATAACAAGCTGACACATGGCATCAAGGGAGATCTGTTTCAGTTGGACTCGAGTTTCTAGGTTGATCCAAATAAGAAAAGTCAAAGAGATAGTGCTTTACTTGACTCTAGACTTTAGAGTCTAACCCCAACAAGATAAGGACTCCTTATTTATAAAAGAAGTCTCAAGGTATGAGGTACGCAATATGTACATAATACTATACCATACTCTCTACTTTATTCGAGGTCTTCTCCCTCTTCTCCATTATTTTCCAAAGGCTTGTCTTTGATTTAAGCATCGAGGGCCCCCGACCAAATTAGCTCCAGCAACCTTCTATTTTCTTTTTTTTTGTGTGCAGATCAGCACCTCTTTATCCTCCATGCGGGTCAATCGATGCCCTTCAGATCATTGGACCAAATTTTGGTGGCAACAATATCTATACTTTTTCTTATCCAAATAGGGATAAAAATTAGATATTATTCAAAGATAACTTAGATATTGAGTGGAATTTAGTAATGAAAACTATATAACTGATATAATTATAAAGGATGGGTATGAAATCTACAATCAAGATTGCAAGCGATGTATCCTAACTAGGTAATGGTCCAAGAATATATTAAAAAATCCAATCTGATTTGTATTAAAAATATATTAAAAATATATTAAAAAATTAAAACTATCTAAATAACATATATATAAAGTTAAAAGTTTTCTGTATAAAAACTATTATTAATTTTTAATTGCAACATGAATAAAAAGAATCATAAATTATCTATTTTAAAAAACTTTTAAAAAATATATGAATATAGACATATGTTGAAATTATTAATATTTTTAAATGCTCTAAACAAAAATAATTTTAAAATATTATTAAAAAATAAAGTTATTTTTTATTTATAAAAAATAAGATGATTGAATTTTTTATAAAGATAATTAATTATGGAAACATGAAATATCATAAAATATTTGCGATGACACACTTTATAATATGAACAAGTTTTGTATAAATATATTTATTTACACCTCATCTTAACAAACTAGCTGGCGGTCGTAAGAAAGCACCAAATGGACAAGATTAGGTGGAATCAAAGAAGATGAAGGTCATGTGATCTTTGCTAAATGTAAAAGGAATTGGCCATGATAAATTTCACTAAGTGTGGAAGCACAAACCGAAAAGGCAAAATTTTACCATGATATTGTTAAGCAGGCCGAAGAATCAAGACCTGGCCATAATCAACAAGTCATAAGCTGAAGGATGTTGGATCATAATTTGGTTCACAGTTATACGATGCATAGGACATGGAACTGAATTTCTAGAATCACTGAGGATCATGGCGACGTTGACAATTGCATTGATCAACAGTTGTTTTATGGTTATCATGCTGTGTATAAAAAAATAGATTTGTACTATATGAAAGACCTTTCGACATCCAATATATCAGTCAATTCTATTTATTTTTTGTTAGCTTTAATTTATTCTTCACTTTATTTATCAGTAGGATTCTATCTTAGGAATTGTATTAACTTAGGTCTCTACTACCATAGCCTAGGCTACACTTTATCCCTATCTAACTCCATCTTCTTCGAGCAGTGGTATGATGGTGGTGAAAGTTCTTGAAAGTCAAAGTATCTGGATTCATACTACTCTTCGTATCCTCCCTTAAATCATTACTTTTATGGTGGTGAAAGTTCTTGAAAGTCAAAGTATCCTCCGATGTTATAAGCCTTAATGCATTTCGGTGTATATTATGGTGAAATTAGATGATACTATTTTTGTCACCGAGGAATCGGCTCATCGATTACTACATCATGGAAATGTCAGGATTTGCAAAGAATCTAACTATTAAGTTTTAGCATGACAAAAGAAAGAGGCCGAACCTTTTCTTATGGAGCCCTTAAAATATACAAATCAAAGCAATGATAAAGAGATCTTATAGGCAAATGCAGGAACAGATAAGATCGAATAGGCAATCAACATGCTTCAGTCAACATTAGACCAATATTCGAGCTTGAGACGAGCTTCGACCATTCTAGTTTGTAGATGGCTGGAATCACACCAGCACAAAGCCTTGTTATTGGAACCAACCATTCTCTTGGGGCAATGGATGGGGGGCAGCAGTTCAAACTGTCTATAGTGTAGCTTATCCCCACCCTGAGGGCTCGAGAGTGCAATCACTATAGTGGATGCACCACCTCCTCGACATCGACAACCATGCATGCCAAATCTGTATGCCAGGATGCAACCTATTCAACTTCCACCCTACATATATAGCAGGAGACGAATATGATGATGAGTTTCATATCCATCAGATCCTTCATGGACTACACCTATTGTCCAAGTTCATCTTTTCCAAGAGACAAATGGATATGGTGTTGCCCAGATAGACAACCCAAGAGGGGGGGGGGGGGGTGAATTGGATTTTAAAATAATTATTGCAATTAAATGGTTTGTGAATAACTAATTAATACTTTTTGCAAGTTGATTAATTAGATGCTATGTGCAGTGAATGAAATGAAAGTAAGAGACAACAAAACAATCACAAACACAATGATTTTATAGTGGTTCGGAGCTAACCCTTGCTCCTACGTCCACTCCCCAAGCCTCACTTGGGAATTCACTATAACCCCTCGGATTACAGCCGGTTGTTTTACAAGCTCACAACCTAACTTGTTGTTTTACGAGATCACAACGAACTCGGTCGGTTTTCCCAGGCTCACCGACTAGAACCATCCGATTGTTTTCCCGGGATCACAATCAAACCCTCACACGTTGGTTTCAACCTAGGCTCACCAACAAACCTTTACACCCTTGATTCAATCCCCTGATTGAATCAAGTAAGGACCAAATGGATAGAAAAACAAACAGAAAAATACAGCTTCTAAACAAGCAGATATTCAACAATATAAATAGGAGAGAAGTTAAGAGCCCTCAAACAAGTTTATGAAGATGTAGAGGAGGGCTTCTCGAACTCTGGGTCTCCTCTTGAATGTCTTGAAGACTTGAAGGCTGAAGGAGACTTCTTTAATACTGGAAAGAGTTGGTTGAATGGAGTTAATGGCCCTCTTCCTTCTTTTCCTTTGTATGCTCTTTGAAATCGAGTGGTAGCTGGAGATTTCTTGTTTTCTTTGAAGGGAATATCACTTCTCTACCTTGCTACAGTTCTCTGTGGCTATTTAAGCCATTCCCCACGGAAACTAGCCGTTAGACACAATCTTCTAGCCGTTCTGCACATTCTGCACATCCTGACAATGTTTCCGTTGGGATCGGAGTCGACTCGCGCGATCTGGAGTCGACTCGGCTGCTGCAGGAGTCGACTCATGCTTTTCTGGAGTCGGCTCGGCAACTGTTTCGGATTTGAATTAAAGTGCTCTTCTCGACTGGGAGTCGACTCGACTTAATCCGGAGTCGACTCTCCAAAGTCTGGAGCTGACCTGGCACTTTTGGAGTCGACTCATTCCAAAGAATCCATAGATGTATTCTTCAACTTTGCTCACTCGAGTCGACTCGGAAATTCTGGGAGTCGACTCGGCGCTCAGAGTCCGAACTCCCGATCTTCTGTCTTTTGGCTCGTGCCGTCTTGGAGTCGACTCAAACTGTTTCGGAGTCGACTCGGCTCTCAGTATCCGAAAAGCAGTCTTCTGTCTTTTTGGGGTAGCGCTGCCTTGGAGTCGACTCGCACTGTCTTAGAGTCGACTCGCCTCTCAGAGACGAAAATACTGTCTTCTGTCTTTTTGGGGTCGCGCTGTCTTGGAGTCGACTCGGACTTTGCGGGAGTCGACTCGGCTCTCAGTGTCCGAAAGTTGCTCTCTGACTTTTGCCTTGTATTACACTGGGAGTCGACTCTCGTTTCCTTTGGAGTCGACCTGCCAACCATCGGAGTCGACTCGAGTTCCTCAGGAGTCGACTCGGCTCTCAGAGTCCAAAATAACTTCTCTGTCTTTCTGTCTGTAACTCCCTGGAGTCGACTCATACTACTCTGGAGTCGACTCGGCAAGCATCGGAGTCGACTCGCGCTCTTCAGGAGTCGACTCGTTGACAGGTTTTGAGTTGGATCTTTCTGTCTGTCTGTCTGTTCTCAGTCGGAGTCGACTCGAGCCTGTGCCAGTGCTTCTGATACGCTTGGAGTCGACTCGTAATATCCCGGAGTCGACTCGAGTCTCAGACTTTGGTTCATATTGACTTCTTAACTTATCCAAAATGTCTTGAACCAAATTTAGAGACACTTAACCATAAATTTACAAGAATTCCACTAAAACACTAGATTGAATTCATTAGTAAACATAAGATATACTCAAATGCTTTGAGCTCATCAAAATCAAATAGGGTTATAATCAATCACTCCACAATCTCTCCCTTTTTGATGATGACAAAACATTGAGTATATGTAAAGTGAATTGCTCAACAAACAAGGAGATTTATAGTAAAATTTTAAAATGAATTCAAGTGTCTGGTTATTTAATTTATCCAAACCTGAAAGGTGTGAAACAATAAATTTTGAAGTTAAAGCTCCCCCTTTCATTTGGAATTATATAAGCCTTTATGTCATGCAATCAATTGTTTGGCTTATATATATTTAATGATTTTGCTTTCTTAAAAATTCATATTCTCCCCCTCAACACATGCATTCAACTTTGTTTTGATTCTCTGAAATTTCTTTTAGTGTATGAAAGCTTTTGAACTTAAATTTTTGGTTTTTAGAGGAAAAATCTGCCAATTTGTTCTTGAGTATGATTCAACTAATCTCCGAATATCCCTTGAATAGATTCTGGAGATTGCTCCGTTAGGAGCCCCAATAGAGAGATAATGAGCCTCGAGGTATCGAATCCACTAAGAACAAATTATTGTGTATTTTAAAAGTTTTCTTTTTATTGATTTTCATTGATTCCCTTTACATGTCTATTCAATATATTTCTTCCCCTTTTTGTCATCATAGCAAAAAGGAAGAAAGCGCATCACACAAGCAATTAGAGATTAATTTGCACATTTTTGAAGAAAATTGTCTACTCATTGTATTGATGTATATGTAGGTACACTTGTGAATACAAAGAGTAAAGCAGTAAGTACATGTCAAAAATGAAAAAGCAGGCTAGGGTTTCTTCGAGGAGGATGTGATTCCCTTGCTCAGTCTTGATTGTTCCATGAGTAGACTGACCCCATCTGTGACGTTCCCTAGCTGCGTGATGATCGCCGAGGTGGCCCTACTGTGGATCGAGGAGAGCTCAGTCAGACTCTCCTGGAGTGTGTCCAACTTGGCGATCAACACATTCGCCAGACGCTCGGCCCCCTGACTCTGGCTGCCCATGTCGTGTCGGATGTCATCTCGCATCTTTCGTGTGTTGCTTGTGACATCGCTCATATTTGAGAATTGGGCTTGTATAAGGCTTCTGACATTGTAGATTTCCTCCCTCAGATGAGCCGTCATCTCGGTCACGGCTGATAATGAGGGAACTAATGCAGAAGAGGGGGCAGTGGCTGGACCTCGGAGCTCCCTCAGTAGGTCGTCCCGGAGATCCCGCACGATCTCCTGCCGCAGCTCCCGGAGCTGCTCAGAAGAGATCCGGACCTCTAGTGGCTGAGTAGGAGGTGCTGAAGAAGAGGGTCCGACTGAAGTAGATAGTACTGAAGTGGAGGGATGAGTGGGAATATCAGAATCATGATCAGGGCTGGGGGAGTGTCGAGTAGTAGGTGTGGAAGAGGATGATTTCCTGACCCAGACTCCCTCTACCTTATCAAATCCCATCCTGTGAAGGGTTCCCTCACCCATGCGATCTGTGTATCGCAGTGCGCGAGAGGGTTCTCCCTCAGGAATGGGGATCTCGGACTTCCTAAAAATTAGGGTATACATCATCCCATATGGAAGGGTGAGCCTAGGTTTGTCTAGTGGCTCACATAGGTATTTGTAGATCAGCTTGGGGAAGTTAATTGGGGTATCTTGGAGAATGTAATACATGAGGGCTAGGTCCCTCTCGGATACAAAGTCAAAGCGGCCGGTCTTAGGAAATAGGGTCCTAGAAATAATACTCAAGAGGAGCCGCATTTCAACTGATAGTGAACTAGCGGACACCTCATCTAGTGGGGACTGGGGTGGACTCCCTAATATGGCCGTAAGGGCCTCAGTCCTATCGGCCGGGTGAGTAGGAAATACCCCTACTTGGGGAAGATGTAGGATTTGTGCTATAAAATTCTCTGAAATGAATAAAGGGACACCCGCTACGGTTCCCTGTATTCCACCATTACCCCTAGACACTGTCCCATAAAACTCCCTAACTAGCCCTGGGTAAGTGGGGAGATCTAGGGAGCAAAAGAACTCTAGTCCTTGGGTCCTCAACCTATGCCCTATAGTGAAGCCTTCCCGGGAGAGATAGTCGAAGTTGACATATCTCCCGGTGGAGACCGCCTTTCCGGCGCACGGACGCGAGGGAACCGGCCTCGGCGGGGAACGAACCGGAGGTTGTGGCCTCACGGGATCATTCCGAGCCTTGGACCATCGCTCGGCACCGCTCGCGGATTGGGGCCTCTTCCGGCTTGAGACAACTACCTTACGAGGCATTCTAGACCTAGAGAGGGGGAAAAACCCTAATGGACGGAAGAAGCTCGACGGAAAAACCTTAATGGAGGTCGGAGACGAGGTCGGAGACGGCTCTAGGGTTTGTGAGCAGTGGAGGCGGTGAATAGAAGTGTTGATTAAACGCTTCGATTAGGGTTAAAACATCGTATTCCCGACCGCGAGTCGACTCCAGTAAGTCGCGAGTCGACTCGACCTCGAGTCGACTCCAAAATATGCGCGAGTCGACTCCCCCTATGTAGCCATCGACCTCGAATCGACTCCCATCTGTGTGCGAGTCGACTCCCCCTCATGAGCCGACTCTGAAACGTATCCGAGTCGACTCCAACTCTGGCACGTACCTTAAAATCATGTTATTTTCGTGCCAAACAAGGGATAATCACTAAGTTTATGATCCGATTTGATGATCATAGATGAGAGACTCTATATTTAACACAACCTAATCATCAAAATCAATGAACTAGAAGAGAACATCACTAGGATGGATCAATCACTCCTAATCCTCTCCTAAGCACACTAAATCGCTCTTCACTCAAGGGTTTTGTAAAGATGTCAGCTAGTTGATCATCAGTGCAAATAAATTGAAGTGTAACATCACCATTCAGTACATGATCTCTTATGAAGTGATGTCTTATTTCAATGTGTTTGGTTCTTGAGTGCTGAATTGGATTCTTAGTTAAGTTAATAGCACTTGTATTGTCACAATTAATGAGAATTTTATCTTGTTTAATTCCATAATCTTCCAGTTGTTGTTTGATCCACATGATTTGAGCACAACAACTTCCGGCAGCAACATATTCAGCTTCAGCAGTAGATAATGCAACCGAGTTTTGTTTCTTGCTAAACCATGAGATTAAGTTTTCTCCTAAGAATTGACATGACCCGCTGGTGCTTTTTCTGTCAAGTTTACAACCAGCAAAGTCTGAATCTGTGTATCCTATTAAGTTCAGGCTAGATTCTTTAGAATACCATAAACCTATATTTTTTGTTCCTATTAGGTATTTAAAGATTCTCTTGATTGCAATTAGATGAGATTCCTTAGGATTAGACTGATATCTAGCACACATGCATACACTAAACATGATATCAGGTCTACTTGCAGTGAGATACAATAAAGATCCTATCATACCTCTATACATCTTTTGATCTACAGATTTACCTGATTCATCTTGGTCTAGTTTGCATGATGAGCTCATGGGTGTGCTGATTGACTTGTTTCCCTCCATATCAGACTTCTTAAGCATCTCCTTGATGTATTTAGTTTGATTGATGAAAATCTCTCCTTCAGATTGTTTGATTTGAAGCCCGAGGAAATAGTTCAGCTCTCCCATCATGCTCATTTCAAACTCACTCTGCATCAAGTCAGCAAATTCTTCGCAGAGACGATTGTTAGTAGCACCGAAAATAATATCATCAACATAAATCTGCACTACTAACATATCTTTGTTTTTCTTCTTTAAAAACAGTATTGTATCTACATTTCTCCTAGAGAACTCATGATCTAGTAGAAATTTGCTAAGTCTTTCATACCATGCTCTAGGTGCTTGTTTCAAACCATAAAGTGCTTTGTTCAATTTATACACATGATTAGGGTATTGATGATTTTCAAAACCAGGAGGTTGTTCTACATACACCTCCTCATTAATATACCCATTCAAAAATGCAATTTTTACATCCATTTGAAATAATTTGAAATCCTTAGAGCATGCGAAAGCTAGTAATAATCTAATTGCCTCAAGTCTAGCTACAGGAGCAAAGGTTTCATCAAAATCTATACCTTTTTCTTGATTATAGCCCTTTGCTACTAGTCTAGCCTTAATCCTAATTACAATTCCATTTTCATCAAGTTTATTTTTATATATCCATTTGGTACCTATAATTGAATATTCCGAGGGTCGTTCAACTAGGTTCCATACCTTATTTCTAGTAAATTGGTTTAATTCTTCTTGCATTGCATTTATCCAATTTACATCTTTTTCAACTTCTTCTATATGTTTAGGTTCAAAATGTGAGACAAATGCTAGATGATTATTTAAGTTCCTAAGAGATGCTCTAGTCCTTACTAGTTGAGATGGATCATCTAAAATTAATTCCTTAGGATGCCCATGAGCATACCTCCAAGCCTTAGTCAGCCCATGATCCACAATAGCCTCTTGGCTTGATGATGCATTTCCAATTAATTTTTGTTCATCATCTTGTAATGTCATCTCATCAATCTTTTCTTGAAGAATTTCAGCATCATCATCAAGATCAACTCTCTTGCTAGAAGAGATATCACTAGAATCATCAAAAACAACATGTATAGATTCTTCTATAACTAGGGTTCTTTTATTAAAAACTCTATAGGCTTTACTAGTTGTAGAATACCCCAAAAATATACCTTCATCAGATTTAGAGTCAAATTTACCTAGATTGTCTTTCCCATTATTATGAACAAAACACCTACATCCAAAGACATGAAAATAGTTTACTTTTGGTTTTCTGTTTTTTCAAAGTTCATAAGGTGTTTTCTTTATAATGGGTCTCAATAAAACTCTATTTAATATATGACATGAGGTATTAATGGCTTCTCCCCAAAAGTACTTAGGGAGGTTACTTTCACATAGCATGATTCTAGCCATTTTCTCTAGGGTTCTATTTTTTTTTTCTACAACTCCATTTTGTTGTGGTGTCCTAGGTGCAGAAAAATTATGAGTTATTCCCTTTTTACTACAAAACTCATCAAATAAATGATTTTCAAATTCGGTTCCATGGTCACTTCTAATAGCTATGACTGAAGTATCTCTAGCATTTGTTACTTCCTTATGAAATTTCTTAAAAACTGAAAATGCTTGATCTTTATGAGCTAAGAACATGACCCAAGTATATCTAGAAAAGTCATCTACAATAACTAGACCATATTTATTTCCTCCTAGACTTGTGGTTCTAGTTGGTCCGAATAGATCCATGTGTAGTAGTTCTAGAGGTCTAGAGGTAGAGACACAATTTATGGATTTAAAGGAGTTCCTTGATTGTTTGCCATATTGACAAGCTTCACATATTTTATTCTTTTCAAACTTTAGTTTTGGCAAACCTATCACGGAATCTCTTTTAACTAGTTTTGATATTGTGTCCATACTTGCATGACCTAACTTACGGTGCCATAACCAACTAGCATCATTATCCTTAGTTTCATTAACAACTAAACATGGGTTATGTTTGGCAAGATCCTCAAGGTCTACTACATACACATTCCCACGTCTTATTCCTTTAAAAACTAAACTATTGTCATTTGAGTTGGTTATGATGCATAAGGATGGTTTGAACAAAACATCAAAACCTCTATCACACAATTGACTAATGCTAAGTAGATTATGCTTAAAACCATCAACATATCGAACATTATCAATAAAGGTTGAAGGGGTGATTTGTACTTTACCTATACCAATGATGTGACCTTGGTTATTGTCTCCAAATGTCACAGCACCTCCCTTCTTAGGCTCAAGGGTGAAGAATTGGTCCTTGTCACCCGTCATGTGTCTTGAGCAGCCACTGTCCAAGTACCAACAATTTTTGTCGACCTTGGCTGCAAGACACTCCTACACAAGCAAATCATACAATTTTAGGTACCCAAGTTTTCTTGGGTCCTTCATGGTTAGTAATGTTGGTTCCTTTTGGAACCCAAACCCTTTTAATTTTTCTTTTAGTTTTTCCTTTTCTATAATCACACACATTTGCTTTATGTCCTAATGTTCCACAACAAAAGCATGTTATTTTCTTAGTTTTGCTTTCCCCTGCTTTAACAAAGAAATTACTAAGGAATTTTTGCTTATTTTTAGGTTTATACCCTAACCCGGCTCTATTGAACACAGCTCGTTGACTATTAAGTATCATTTCTAATTTTTCTGAGCTATAAGTAAATTTTTCTACAAAAGGCTTGTACTTTTCAAGTTCTAGTGCCAATTTTTGTTTTTCTGTTCTTAGTCCATTTAGGTCTTTTGTGAGACTCTCTTTTAAGATTTGTTTATTGTTTTTAAGTTCGAATATTTCTTTGGTCAGTCTTTCGTTATCTTTAATTAAGGTATTAGTCTTTTGAATTAAGATTTGGTTGCTTGTCTTAAGTTCTGAATTTTCTTTAATAATAACATCTTTATCCTTAACTAATGTATCATACTTACGGAGGTGAGTTTGGTTAGTTAGTTTCAACTCTTTGTTTTTAAGGTTTATTGTCTTATACTCGTCCATTAATTCATTGAAAGCATCATATAATTCATCGAAAGTAAAGTCTAAATGTGTTCCGGATGTTACCTCATTGTCGTTAGCCATAAAACATAGGTTGGCCTTTTCTTCTTGTTCCTCATCCGATGATGATGATGATGTGTCAGAGTCCGATAAGGTGGAGACGAGGACTTTCTTTTTCTTGTACTTGCTTCCCTTCTTCAGCAAAGGACACTCAGCTCTGAAGTGCCCCGGCTTCTTACACTCATAACATCTGATCCCCTCATTTTTCCTTTCCTTACCTTTATCCTTGTGATAGGAACTTGAGGGGCCTCTCCTTTGATGTGAGGACTTCTTCCGGTTGATGAATCTACGGAATTTTCTTACAAGGAGAGCCTCATCATCATCTCCCTCATTGTCTTCCTCTTCACTGCTACTGCTGCAAGACACATCTTTGTTAGTAGAAACAGATTTAAGTGCTATTATCTTTTTCTTGTGAGAGGACTCTTCTTCATTGTGTTGTTTCATCGTTAGCTCATGCATCATGAGGGATCCAAGTAGCTCCTCTAGTGGCAACTTGTTTAAATCCTTGGCTTCTTGGATTGCCGTCACCTTAGCTTCCCATGACCTTGGTAGACAACGAAGAATCTTCCTGACAAGCTCACTGTTAGTATAATTTTTGCCAAGGCTTTTTAGGCCATTGACAATGTCAGTAAATCTAGTGAACATGCAAGTGATTGTTTCATTAGAATCCATCTTAAATAATTCATACTTATGAATTAATATATTTATTTTGGATTCTTTTACTTGATTTGTGCCCTCGTGGGTCACTTCAAGTCTATCCCAAATCTCTTTTGCAGAAATGCAAGTAGAGACTCTATTGAATTCATTTCTATCTAATGCATAATAAAGCACATTCATTGCTTTGGCATTTAGTTGTGCCTTCCTTATGTCATTGTCATCCCAATCCTTTTCAAGCTTGGGTACAGTGACACCCTCTACATAAATGGATGGGATGTATGGTCCATTTAGAATAGTGGTCCACATCTCATAGTCTTGGGCTTGGATAAATATTCTCATCCTAGCCTTCCAATATGAGTAGTCGGATCCATTAAAGAATGGAGGTCTATGTGTGGACTGGCCCTCAATGTGAGAAGATCCAAATGGGGTGGTCATTTTGATCTTTTACTCTTTGGGTAATAGAGTTCCGGCTCTGATACCACTTGTTGCCCAGATAGACAACCCAAGAGGGGGGGGGGGTGAATTGGGTTTTAAAATAATTATTGCAATTAAATGGTTTGTGAATAACTAATTAATACTTTTTGCAAGTTGATTAATTAGATGCTATGTGCAGTGAATGAAATGAAAGTAAGAGACAACAAAGCAATCACAAACACAATGATTTTATAGTGGTTCGGAGCTAACCCTTGCTCCTACGTCCACTCCCCAAGCCTCACTTGGGAATTCACTATAACCCTCGGATTACAGCCGGTTGTTTTACAAGCTCACAACCTAACTTGTTGTTTTACGAGATCACAACGAACTCGGTCGGTTTTCCCAGGCTCACCGACTAGAACCACCCGATTGTTTTTCCGGGATCACAATCAAACCCTTACACGTTGGTTTCAACCTAGGCTCACCAACAAACCTTTACACCCTTGATTCAATCCCCTGATTGAATCAAGTAAGGACCAAATGGATAGAAAAACAAACAGAAAAATACAGCTTCTAAACAAGCAGATATTCAGCAATATAAATAGGAGAGAAGTTAAGAGTTATGAAGATGTAGAGGAGGGCTTCTCGAACTCTGGGTCTCCTCTTGAATGTCTTGAAGACTTGAAGGCTGAAGGAGACTTCTTTAATGCTGGGAAGAGTTGGTTGAATGGAGTTAATGGCCCTCTTCCTTCTTTTCCTTTGTATGCTCTTTGAAATCGAGTGGTAGCTGGAGATTTCTTGTTTTCTTTGAAGGGAATATCACTTCTCTACCTTGCTACAGTTCTCTGTGGCTATGTAAGCCATTCTCCACGGAAACTAGCCGTTAGACACAATCTTCTAGCCGTTCTGCACATTCTGCACATCCTGACAATGTTTCCGTTGGGATCGGAGTCGACTCGCGCGATCTGGAGTCGACTCGGCTGCTGCAGGAGTCGACTCATGCTTTTCTGGAGTCGGCTCGGCAACTGTTCCGGATTTGAATTAAAGTGCTCTTCTCGACTGGGAGTCGACTCGACTTAATCCGGAGTCGACTCCCCAAAGTCTAGAGCTGACCTGGCACTTTTGGAGTCGACTCATTCCAAAGAATCCATAGATGTATTCTTCAACTTTGCTCACTCGAGTCGACTCGGAAATTCTGGGAGTCGACTCGGCGCTCAGAGTCCGAACTCCCGATCTTCTGTCTTTTGGCTCGTGCCGTCTTGGAGTCGACTCAAACTGTTTCGGAGTCGACTCGGCTCTCAGTATCCGAAAAGCAGTCTTCTGTCTTTTTGGGGTAGCGCTGCCTTGGAGTCGACTCGCACTGTCTTGGAGTCGACTCGCCTCTCAGAGACGAAAATACTGTCTTCTGTCTTTTTGGGGTCGCGCTGTCTTGGAGTCGACTCGGATTTTGCGGGAGTCGACTCGGCTCTCAGTGTCCGAAAGTTGCTCTCTGACTTTTGCCTTGTATTATACTGGGAGTCGACTCTCGTTTCCTTTGGAGTCGACCTGCCAACCATCGGAGTCGACTCGAGTTCCTCAGGAGTCGACTCGGCTCTCAGAGTCCAAAATAACTTCTCTGTCTTTCTGTCTGTAACTCCCTGGAGTCGACTCATACTACTCTGGAGTCGACTCGGCAAGCATCGGAGTCGACTCGCGCTCTTCAGGAGTCGACTCGTTGACAGGTTTTGAGTTGGATCTTTCTGTCTGTCTGTCTGTTCTCAGTCGGAGTCGACTCGTAATGTACAGGAGTCGACTCGAGCCTGTGCCAGTGCTTCTGATACGCTTGGAGTCGACTCGTAATATCCCGGAGTCGACTCGAGTCTCAGACTTTGGTTCATATTGACTTCTTAACTTATCCAAAATGTCTTGAACCAAATCTAGAGACACTTAACCATAAATTTACAAGAATTTCACTGAAACACTAGATTGAATTCATTAGTAAACATAAGATATACTCAAATGCTTTGAGCTCATCAAAATCAAATAGGGTTATAATCAATCACTCCACATATGGTGCTCGATAGATTTTGACCGTTGGCTAATGGGATGTTGAGGATATTGTTTACACCACATCCAAACTAACAACTACAATATAAGGGCCGATGTACTATAGATGAATGCCAAGTAGTTAGATTTAAACTCAAGAGAGCGAGAGTTATCAGCCTGGAATGATAATAGAGTGAAAGTCACAGAAAATATAGAAACACAACTAAAGAAATGCAGTTGACTCTGAGTCAATGGAACCTAATTCTGTCCAATTTTGGACATGCGAGCATCCACCTTCAACAGGATGCAGTTGACTCAGAGTCAATGGAACCTTCAATAGGTTCCATTGAGGGTCCATCCAACCTAATTTTTGGGAAGTGTGTGATCTTATCTAAAGGTGGTGCAATTTTTTTTTGGTTTACTTCCAAGTCATTTTCTCTCAGCAAATCATGTGCTGCCTGGCATGAGCTGTTTAGCCGTTTATGCAACAATCCCCTCCTAGATCCAATATTAGGAATTGCACCAATTGCTTTCATTCAGGAGAATATGTACATGTGAATTGCTACATATATTCTTTGTACTATATATATCTATATAGCAATTTTTGTATCCATAACTTTGAAACTAGGAGTTATCATCTGCAGTTGTAATAATAGTGCTTTCTGAAAAACAGTTGTAATGGTAGTGCAACCATATATAAGCTTTTCTTTTTTCCTATTTAATAAAAGCTGCCCATAGACAAAGGGATACATAAAAGGTATCTCCAAAATAGGTCCTCAGATCCCAAACCCTTGTAATGGCAGGATACGAATTCAGATCTTTGCTACAACCATGAAGAAAATTATATTTGTTGAGGAATAATATTCCCACGTTGGATAAGTTAGGATTCTTCGGTCTATCTATCTAAATACTCAGATTTTTAGATAGAATCTTAACATGGTATTAGATCCCACTGATACCTCCATGCTCTTATTTAGTGGCTTGATTACTGGGCATGAATATGTTTTATGAAGCTCATTAACTTCTAGACGAACTATGTTTCAAATGAATCGATGTTTATAAAGATACAGTGGATGAATAGTTTCTTAGCATAGCATCAAGTCTTTGTCTCTCTGATATAGTAGATCTAACATGTTTGGCAGTCATTTCACATTTAATGTCAAAAGAAGGCTAAGAAATGAGGGATCTAGCAATGTTAAAAACCTTCTCTAATCTTGTCGAGAGTATTGTTCCTGCTCGAAGACCGGACTTTGTATATTCTTAGAAGAAGAGAATGTTGAAGCTCATTTCTTATTTTTGGTGGCAAATGAATATTTCCTTTTTTATTTAATTTAAAATCAGACATCATCAAAAGATATGATGAGTTCTAGGACAACATAACCAACTTTTGCCCCTCAACCCAATTAAAACATGGTAATTAAGGTTTCTAACCTTAACTCATGTGGGCTTGCAACCACCATTGTTGTCATTTACAGGTGACTCTTCTCACATGGGATAATCAAAGGATAAATAAATGATTAGATACAAAGCAGGAGGTCATGGTAATGTTTAGATGTTGCTAGGTGCAAGCATGTATCCTTCAAAGCAGGGAGGATATTAATCTTTGTGGTTGTAACAACCCAGGATCTCACCTAAAATGGCTAACCGGAAGGTATTATTTAGGTTCCTTGATCCTGTATAAGTACCCAAGATCTATCTAGCGAATAACCGATGTGGGACTAAACACACGCCTGCACGGATCCTCACATACTCTCCCCTTTCAAGCCCTGACGTCCTCTTCAGGCTAAGGATTCAAATCTATTCAAATCTAATCACAAACACCACGATCGGCCTGTGGTCAGCCCTAATAGATCCGTGCTGCAGTGTTCCCTAGTCTACATAGGTTATGGGCCGGGTCCGCTCTGATACCATCTATAACAACCCAGGATCTCACCCAAAATGGCTAGCCGGAAGGTATTATTTGGATTCCTTGATCCTGTATAAGTACCCAAGATCTACCCAGCGAATAACCGATGTGGGACTAAACACACGCCCGCATGAATCCTCACAGTGGTGTTTGGTTCTCTCAAGTCTAACCCACAATATTTTTTCCAAGTATACCACAAAGTAATTTAATAATACAAAAGATGCAAAGAAAGTGTTGCTCTTTAATTTAGTTAGATAAGTCATCCTCAATGCAGCTAAAGAATGCAGTTGACTCTGAGTCAATGGAACCTAATTCCGACCAATTTTGGACATCCCGGGGTCCTCCTTAAAGAGGATTGGCTAGCATTCACCTTGCTAAAATCCTTCAACATTTTAGTGGCTCAATGTGCAGCTGAAGCCAATCAGAGAGAGTAGGGGGTCAAGGTCTTCTTGTCTCCACCATCCAACTATCTAGTCTTCCACTTCCTCACGAATTGGACAAATTACTTAGCTTTGCTTCTATTAGATTGCTTTTAACAAAGCTAAAAATGTTACTACTACCTTTTTTTTCTCTATTAATATATTAGAATATCTTGTTTGTTTAGACCTTCATCATCACTAAATCTAACTTTCTAGAGGATGACCGCAGTCCCACTAGTGACATTAGTTGGTTCCTGGAAGGAGCCAGAGACAATTGGAATATTCTATCCATCTCTTTATGTTAACCCACATCTTAGGTTAGATCGCATACTTTTTGTCCAAAGTTATTGGAAGTCACTTAAATCTCCTTGGAGATAATGGTATATGATGTAACTTTGAATAGTTATTAGGAGTTGAGAGTGGACATTAGAGTTGACATGTGAAGCTGCAATTGATTTATAGATTTATGATTTAATCTAACTGGACATGGATAAAAAAAGTCCATGGATTAAATAATTGATTCAGGTTGGGTTAGGTCTGAAATTTATTGGCGAAACCAAGCATCTGAAAATTTTTTATATTGACTGTGCTTAGGATCCAAAACTAGGTTACCAGCCGGACAGGGTTTGTATACTTCGCCCGAAAGGAGGATTTTTTTTTTTTTTTGCACGAATGCACTGTTGGATATGCTTTGAGATTTGTCCAGCGGATGAATGAGAAAGATCGGCATGCTTTGAGATCTATGCAGGGTGAGATCCAACGGCCGATGTTGTGAAAGAAGACCAATCACTCTTTCGCGCGACATATGCAACCCAAATTTGTTACTAAGGAACAAGTTTGCCATCATGCAACGTTTTTGTGGGACTAATGAAGAGCCAACGCCTGGATTGTACTAAGTGCTTGGTGCTAAACGAAACAGAGTATCCGAGCGTTTGGATGGCAGGGAAAATCACAGAAAATATATAGAAAACAAAAGATGGATAGAAGAAATTAAAATTAAGTAAATAGTGGTCAAGAAGGATCTGCTGAGGCTGAGGCTCTTTTCATAGCAGAATAGATTGACTTGATACGAGTTATTTAGCTCAAAACAAACTACTTCTGGCCCTTTTTACCTTGGGTAAAGCTGTCATACCTTATGAAGAACTTAATATTTAGATAAATTCTGCACCATGAAGGATGCTTTGAGGCATCCGTTGTACATACACAAAAAAATCGTTGAGCCCATGGTGAGTCCACAACCATCCATGTTTGGCAACAAATGTTGCAAGTTGCACCAATCTTCTCTTGCCACATGGCTAGAGAATTGTTTGTGAGCACGTAATGAGAACTTGTAGCATTACTTGAGAATAGGGCTGAAAATGAATCGGATACTGGTATGTCCATATTTTTCAATGAATATGGACACAGACATGGATATTAAGTCATTACTAAATTAGTATCCATATTGGTTATAAATAGATATGGACACAAATCAAATATTAAGCATATCCGTATTTGTTTTAAATAAAAATGGATGCAAGTCGGATATTAGTTGTATCTATATTTTTTCTATCCAAATATAGATATAAGCCGTATACATTCAGACAGAAATTGAATATCAAGTGGAATTCAATAATATAAACTATATAAATGATATAATTATAAAAGATGGGAATGAAATCTACTACCAAGATTGCAAGCGATGCACCCTAACTAGGTAATGGTCCGAGATGTAATATGGGTATGAAATCTACTACTAAGATTTCAAGCGACACATCCTAACTAGGTAATGGTCTAAGACATAATTATTAAACTTGCATAGAGACTGAATTGACAAAGAGTTTAAATCACTAATCTAACCCTTGATTTGTATTAAAAATTAAAACTATTTAAATACTATATAATATAAAGTTAAAAGTTTTCTTTATTAAAATTATTATTATTATTTAATTATAATATGAATAAAAAGAATCATAAATTATCTATTTTTTAAAGAATCTTTTTCGACCTAGGATGAGATCTTAGTAGAGCGAAGTCTAAGAATAGTAGTAACCATGCATTAGAGGAGTTGTCGAACTACTTATCATGCATAGTAATAGTGGCTCATGTGGAACACAATACTAGGGACTAGTATGCATAGGAGTAGTGGTAGCCCTCTTTCCACTATCCATGACATAAGAAGTGGGGTAGCAGTACTTATCATACATGAAATAGTAGGTCATATGACATACTACCCAGGATAAGTGCCAAAACTAATTAATGGCATCCATCGTACCATCATTAAGGATGTGAGGAGAGCAATAGTATTACCTTCCACTCTTGGAAATAGTGCCTATAACTGTGTTGATGGTCCTATAGTAGTTGGAAGACAACTAGTGTCAGTTACCATAACCATCAGGTGTGAAAGCAGATGTGGGTAACAGCTATCAAAAATAGGTAGTTATTTTATTCTAGTATAAGTATTAGAATTGTATTCTGTAAGAATCCTTCGACCATTAATACAATCAATTTATTTTTATTTTTATCTTTATCTTAATCGTTTATCCTAGAAGTAGGCATAACTTAGATCATCTACTGTAGCCCAGTGCTACAATTCTATCAAGTTTCATTTTTTTTGAACGATGGTGTGACAATAATGAGAGTTCTTGAAAGTCAAGGCAGATGGATTCACATTACTCTCTACCCTTCCTTCGATCCGTATCTTTCTAGCTAGCCCAATATTGGTAGCATGCCTGGGCATGCATCTAAGCCTCAGCCAAGCAAGCTTGTCGGTGCGCCTTCTACCTCGACCAATTGAGTTCTCTGGATTGCCGAGTTCTCTAACTTATATGGAATTGGACGGAAAGGGCAGCAATATTTGGGTTGTACCAAAAGTCTGGACCATGGCCCTTGTATGGAGGCCACGTGGTCACAACTCTAATCGCTAGTTGCCAGCCTACAATTAAGTACTTGAGAGATTACTAGGCATGATGGGCTAATAATGCCCTCTTAACAGCTAACTTGGCCATAAATGCCTCTCCAATGACTAGCCTAATAAAACCTATGATTAAACCTAATTTATACACCCAAAAAAAATAAAAATAAAAAAATTCTTCTCAAAAAAATTAAAAAAATTTGTGGACTAAGTCAAAACAATTAAAAGCATCAGAGCCGAGCTGGATGCACATGTACATGTATGATGAATAGTCTGAAAAGCCAACATATCTAATTAAAAGTTAAAACCCACTAGTTAGAGAATTATTAAATGCAACTTTTCTTGTATTAATTCTTCAATGTGGGACTAATATTATGCAACTAGTTAAGAAGCAAATGCCTGGATGGTTTGACTTTTTCAACCAAAAATCAAAAAAAAATATTTAAATATCTAAATATTATCTAACATATTTCTCTATGTGGCTTAGGTAAACACAATTGAAAGGAAGGTATAAACTAACGGCTATACTCATCCAGAAAACTATTAATAAATCACTTTTAATTTTCTTTTTGTTTTGTTACAATTATAGTAGCAATACAACCCTCATTTGTAATTCTATATTTTCTACTATTTTTTTTTTGTTGTTGTTGATTTAGCTATTCTACAAAGTTCTTGAATAAATACATCTGCCTGCATTAATCACCAGAATATTTTGAAAATATCTTGATAGGACACCACAACTCAGAGCCAGTATGGTCTACTATTTCTTTCAAGTTATCAAAATATTTTTGGAACCGAAATCTTTCCTTTGAGCAGTATGGTCACCTTGACATGTTCTCAGCTTTTTGTTGTTATGGTTGTTGTTGTTACTATTGCTTTTTACTATTGTGGAAGTCATATTTTCAGGTAAAAACTGCTAAAGCCAATTCACTTTACATATTCATCACTATATTAGTTCACTTGTTCGGTAGATCAAACTGCTTACTTCTTTAACCAAAAAAAAAAAAAAACTCCTTACTTTCAAATGGCATGTCATTATTATGTCAATTTTTTTTATTTTCTTATGACATTCTTCTACATCATGATCACTATTTTAAAATATATTATAATTATGCTAATCTATTTTCATTTAATCATTGTAACCAAATTAGCTCAATAACCCTCTTATTGGAGAATATAATGGATCAAAGCCATTATTGTGTGATTGTATTTCTATATTTATTACATAAATCGTACTATAAACAATTAAAACAAAGTTTTCGTCTGTAATAGTCGACTTTGTACACATTAATCAATTTTCTATGCACACATTATCATATGACATGCATTTATTATGTAGTTTTACACACTCACCATTTCTGTTGTGCACATTTATTCTATGGTACATAGCTAACTTTAATTCGCTGCATGCACATTGCCATAAAGCGTGCGCAGTTATGGGTTTTCACAGGCTTATTGTCTCTGTCAACATTATTATCATTTTCTAGTATCCATGACATATAGTCTCTTCTTTTCATACAAGGAAAATTTAAATTACTGCAAAAATTTGAGCAAAACCCCTTACAGAAGGCTAATGCCGAGAGGAGGTCCTCTCATTTTGTCAATATTGCATCATTGTAACAATGGAGAGAAACAGTTCACAAGAAATTCCAGATTCTTGGAAGTAGTTATAGAAGACATCAATAAACATTTCAAGGTTGTAAACACTTTGTGGTACGGTTAACAAATATCGTAATTTTTGATTCACAAAGAATGAACTTTGGCTATTGGGTACATCTTCACAAACTGTTATTCATGCTTCTCAAATCAGCAAATAAAGCTATTTTGCTATGAGAATTAACCTTATTAATACTTGCAGTGGTCTATGAGTTCATAACCGCATGGTCTTTTGGAAGGCCCGAGGTTGTAAAAATAGTGGTTACGTGAGAAAAAAAAAATGTAACCTGATTTTTTTTTTTTTCCGTTTCATAGTGAGATGAATTTCTGTTTGTATGTATTGGTTATCATTTTGTAACTGAGGACATTAATCCTCAAGTCCGGTTCGAAATGCAAAGGTCCAGATGTACAAATATCATTGATATTCACATATTTATTACCTACATGTCATGAAGTTATGATAAAAAACATCCAGTTTCGGTCACGAAGTGCACATTTATGATAAATTTGTACATAAAATAAAAGTAGCACCTTTTTTTTCCTGCTTCAAAATGCCCACCACACATCCATATCTTTTTGGCAAGACAACATATCGGTATCTAAGGGCAGATTTCAAGTCTTCGATTTTTCTGAACCATGTTCTTTCAACAAGTTGAAACCCTTAGTATAATCTTGAGAAATCGCAGACCATACAAGTCCACATGCGCTTAATTTGATGCTAATGTTTTAATAGAACTTATTTTCATAAATCTTGCATCATCATTCTTAGCTAAAGCATCATCTTTCTCCTACTGATCATCTTTGCCATGCCTTTAACTTTTTCTTTGCTGGAAGAAACTTTTTCTTTAACTTTTTATCGCATCATCTAATTTTGGTCATAGCAGTTCCAAATGATGATGAGAGCTTCTTGCAACCAGATATATGTTACGAAACTGATTTCCCTTTGATCAACAGAAGGATCAAACTACAATAAGCTTGCTTGCTTTCCAGTCAAAAAAGTTGAGATTATGTGCTCTACAGCATATGTAATTAGTCTCTGAATCATCTTTCAGACCCATTTACGAACGGTACAGATCTTAAAAGAGTATATTTGGAAGATGTGAAAGATCATCACTTGATTCAAAGATCCCAATCAGGTGCCGACATGGGACTTGCAGAATGGCCCAGCTGATATATATACCTGATGTATTGCACCAATCCCTGACCACCACAGAGCTCAGAGCTCAAGATGAACAAGATCAGAAAGAAAAACAGCAATTTTGATGTCTATAACCGACTTGAAAACAGCAAGCTAGATACAAGCAATTCTATTTACAGCCTCGGTTTTTGAGTTGAACTACTGTGCATGTTCCAAAACTTTGGATCTTTTTCTTTTCTGTAAAGATTCAAAATTCAGTATGCATGTAAAGGTGCTGGCCACTCCCATCTATTTTCAATAATGACAGAGAAGATGGCCATCACAAGATAACTGGAAAAGCGACCAGAACACCTGTTAATATTTCTTCAGTTCACCCGAAAATGACTCGCCATCAGATGTACCAGTCTCTTCATCAGATTTCAAGGTTAGGAGACCATTCTGCTGATTGGCAGATGAGTTAGGCTCGGGGTCCTGTGGTTTCATTGATGTCTTAAATGGTCTTTCAAAATCTCGGATGTTGTTTAGATCGAGTGCCACTTCATTAAGCTTTTGCTCCTGCAAGAAGTATAGACATGAATGAGAGGTTTTGCTAGGTTACACAAAGTTACAATATATATATATAGACATCAGGACCCCCATCATCTAGGATCCATAACCAAAAAAGTAACCTAAAGAAAAATTAGAATATATATATATAGATAGACATCAGGATCCCCATCATCTAGGATCCATAACCAAAATTAGAAGCACGATTCTAATATTTTATCGCAGATGGTGACATGATTACAACAATGAGATCAAGCTAAAATTAGAATATTGAAGCTAGTAGCAAACAGAGTAAGAGACCCTCCATTTGTGGAGAGTACGTGGAACTCATACACCTAGTGCAGAAAAATTTTGGGTTCCTTTCTTGGAAGTTCGACAGGTAAAATGTGCTAACTTTAACCACAAAATAGCTGCTGAAGATGGTGCATGAGTAATTAGCTCTATGCATTTGTTCCGTACTTTGGCCTTCATTGCATACAGAATGTCACCTGCAACTTATACAATCATCCAGGTGGACATGCTCCATTCTTTACTTTTGCCTTGCGTTCATGTGGAATAACATGCTATATGTACCACTAAACACGTGCTAAAGGTGTGTATTCATTCACCAAAGCACCACGGACTGCTTTTTTTTTGGGGACTGCTTTTCTTTTAAGGAAAAAGAACTTTTACCGAGCTGAAATTTTAAGTTGACAAACTTATTTCCAAGTGCAGAATTTTTTAAACAGCGCACAAGTAGAAACCTGTTACAATAGTTGACGAATGGTGGAATTTAGGCAATATAGATGTGTGCACTCTCAACAAAATTCTTTCCTACCTCTAATCTTGTCCACCATCCATTGCCAAACCTTCTCCTTTTACTAACCTACAGCAACTCACCTGCTGTAACGTCCATCATCTAAACCAGGAAACAATTAACAATAAACCAAGTATGATGTTCTACATGCTGTCAGCTTTAGGAAGTGATTTTATTATTAGCGTCAAGAGTAATGAGAGGTTCAGCTATTCAAGTCTGCAACTGAAATTAAATGGGTTTCTTATTTTGTTCAAAAAAGAACTGCAGATAACAGATTCAAGCACTAACAATAGAACTAATTTAGGATTATGGTAGAAAGCATAAAAGGCTGAAGATCTAATATAGGAATAAAACAAGATCAAGTAATTCAATTCTACAGAGAGGAAAAGAATGACTTTCATTTTCATATGCTGGATAAGTCATCTTTTTTATCATGGAATCATACTGACAGAGGAGAAATGATTGGAAATTTTATTCAGAGAAATCAATTTCCAAATAAAAGGATAACCACAATATAAGCCTTCAGAGGACAGGTTACACCCCATTAAATTCTTCACCTACTTGTCCTCCGACATAATCCTTATTACAAATAACCATGGTCTAAATTTTAGGTGAAACATTTAACAGTTTCAAGTGGCTAACTGAAACTGGACCAAGCAAGTGGCATTAGACAACCACTCTTTCTAGTTTCAACCATTCCAAATGAAGCATACTATCACCAACAATACCACTGTTTTAACAGGGAGAAATAAGTGGGTCCTTTTTTTTTGCCAAACAAAAACTGCCCAAAATGAAAACCGGAAATATTTGCATCACTTATCACATGTCCTATACACTCGAAATCTTTGTTCAATATTCATTCAATCATCAAAGAGGGAGCAAAGGCTGATCTACCATATGACGAAAAACTTATAATTGCCATTCTTTGCACCAAGGATCCAGTGTGCCGGTACCAAAGCCCATACCAGTTGGCCGGCGGCATGATTCGATATGCCTCCGTGCCGTTCCATGCCGAGCACATACCAACACAGTAGAGATTGCAGGAGAGAGGGGGAATGGGAGAGAGTAAAAGAGAGAGGGAGAGGAAGAGGGAGGGAGGGTGGGAGGGAGGGAGGGAGAGATCGAGAGTGGCGAACGGTCGGTGGAGGGCTGCATAAGGCTGGGGAGGGGGGGAGGAGGAGAGGCTTCGCCCTCCAGACCCCTGTTTCGTTTGAAACAGAGTCCCGAACAAGGCTTCTTTTTTTATTTTGAAAATTTTAAGTGAAGTCGATAACACCCTTGCCGACCAAGTATGGCGGAACCATCCGTTTGGAGTGTACCGAGCCATACCGACAACGAGCCAGGATGGTTCCGGCAAGAAAAATGAAAAACTGGCAACGAAGGGGGAGAGGGAGAAGGAAAGAGAGGAAAAGAGAGAGAAGGGAGGGAAAGGGGAGGAAGAAAGAGAGGGAGGGTGGTGGAAGGCCGACGAGCCACGCAGAGGGGCGGAGAGGGGATCTGCCTCCGGTTTTCCTCTTTCATTTGAAACAGGGGTCGTGAAGGGAGCCCCATTTTATTTTTGAAGATTTTGCCGACTTCACTTAAAATCTTTGAAAATAAAAAAGGACTCCCTTCAAGAACCCTATTTTCAATGAAACAAGGAAACTAGAAACAGAGCCCCTCTTTCGCCTCTCCGCACAGCTCTGCGGCCCTTTGCCGACCTCCACTAGACATCCGCCACCCTCCTCTCTCCCTCCTTCGCCCTTTCTCTCTCTTTTCCTCTCTCCAGTTCTCCCTCTCTCCCGCTCTCTTTGTCGTGTCAAGACGTGCTCCACCGGCCTCCGAACGGTCTTCTCCCTCTCTTTTCCTCTCCTGTTCTTTCTCAGCCACACCCTCTCTACTGTGTTGGTACAGGTCTAGCACGAAATGACACAAGGGTGTACTGAACTGTGCTGCCAGGTAAACTGGTCTGGGCTTTGGTACTGACACCGTGATCCTTGGCAGAGCTTTTTTTTATTTTGAAAATTTTAAGTAAAGTCGGCAACCCCTTGTCGACTTCACTTAATATTTTTAAAATAAAAAAAGGCTTTGTCCGAGACTCCTGTTTCGAAAAAACAAGAGTTTGGAGGGCGGAGCCCCTCCTCCACCCCTCCGTTCCCTTCCCTGGCCCTCCGCGCCCCCCTCTAGTATTTGAAAATTTTACGTAAAGTCGGCAACCCCTTGTCGACTTCACTTAATATTTTTAAAATAAAAAAAGGCTTTGTCCGAGACTCCTGTTTCGAAAAAACAAGAGTTTGGAGGGCGGAGCCCCTCCTCCACCCCTCCGTTCCCTTCCCTGGCCCTCCGCGCCCCCCTCTAGTAGCCTCCATCAGCAGTCTGCCATCCTCCATCTCTCTCCCTCTCCCTCGCTCCCGCCTCTCTTTCTTCCTCTCTTTTCTTCTCCCTCTTTTCCTCCATCACCGGTTTCTCATTTTGAATGTCGGAATCATCCCAATCCGCTGCCACAGCTTGGTACGCCCCAAATCAAGTGTTCAGGACAATTCTGCATTCCTTACTTTGCACTTTAGTTTCTCTAAATACATTTTCAACTTAATCTTCAACTAAGAAAAAGTGGCTTTAAGGCTCGCTTCTTAAAATTTATATCTTCATGATGGACATGACACTTAGTGAATATCTAAGAATGATAGTAAACGTCATAATTGAGTCTTCAAAGCTATAAACTTTAAAATTTTCTACAAGCCCGCACTTCTAGCATGAGCTTTTGAAACTTACCTTGGGAAACCTTTCAAGCAATTGCTATAATAGATCACCAAAACCCTAATTTGAAATCAGCCCTTATTTTGTAGATCTATTAGTTTATTACAATCTTCACCTTCATCACGAAATAATGTGAGCAAAGAGCAAAAGGACCACAGTTCATGGGAAGCCTTTGGCTTTACTCCAACCATGTTGGACATGATATATCATATCAGATTTCACGAAATCCTAATCTGTGGGTGAAAAATTGAAATAAGCCCATCAGCTCAAGTATCATATTCTTCTAAAGGAACAACAAACTCCTAAAACTGAAAAGAGGAACAAATTTATCTTCTTCATCCATCAACAACCAGATCCAGTTGACGGTGAGGAAGACAAATTTACAACTGGAAATGAGTCTTAAGTGAAGCATATCTAGAAGCAAATGATTAGAATTTGGATGTGATAGAGATAATGAGGGGTTCATGGTGACATGCATAAATTTTTATTTCATTTTGTGCTGCAAATATGGGGACTGATGAGAGGTGATTTAATTTGTGTTGAAGAATGTAATAAAATGAGGGCAAGGAAACAAAGATGGAGATTATGAGAAAAGATATGGAAGAGATAGAAATAAAACTTGTCCTTTAATACAAATGCTTCATGAATGTGAATGTGGATCTATAAATCCTATGCCAAATGATTAGAATATGGCTGGGTGCTAATCATTACAATTTTCATTTATGTTGCTTTATAATGATACATTTTATTTTTTTGAAATGTATCACATTTTCACATCATTTGTAATGATGTAATGACTATGTCATTTCTATTTGATTATATGGATTGCATAAGATGATTTGTTATGAACTGAAACTCGCCTTTTTTATATTTTCTCTAATCAACACAACTTCTTAAGTTTTCTTTCTGAAACATGTAAAATATTTTTTTTGTTTTTAGCTACCCATGGACAGTCAATGGTTTAACAGTGCTAAAAATGGTGAAAGAGTGACTTTATGATGTTTATATGATAACTTTAAGTAGGGCAGCAAATTCAAGATACTTTTCATCTCCAAAAATAACGAAGCTTCAACCATACAAGTTCACAACCTCAAATGGAGGCATGGTAGGGGGAGTAGGAGAAGATGCAATTTAGAAGCCATCTGAAAGTGGTGAATGATAGGAGGGCAAGACATGTAGGAATCACTTTTGAGATGCTTCATCTATCACAGTGAGCACTTTCCTTTATCATACGAGCTAATAAAGAGCTCATACAAACTAGTTGAAAGAGGCTCAGTCAAACAAGAAGGTGACAACCATATATGCTTACCAAGATGAAACCGAGACAAAGCCACCTTCATGGCTATGGTGTTGATGGAGGCCAAAATCCTTGGTATTAGGCCTGGCTAGCATCTTCATAGAGGTTGCAAATTTGGACATATGACTGATGGAGGACAGCTCCAAAAGGAGTAGGGTGCTAATTGGTTGCCTATAGAAGACCGCCTCCAGGTTGAATTATGACAAGTCAAAAGCAATGGTTGGTGAGTTGTGGGTGGGTGGAGAATCAATTGCATCCCGCTACCCTCCCCTCTAATCAATCCCATCACCCACCCCAACCACTCAAGTTCCAAAGCTTAGTCCTCCTTAAGTCTTGCTGAAATTTCGAATTAGGCTCTTTAACAATTTATCACCTCTAGCAAAGGTGAATAATGACTCCCTTTTCCTCACCCCTTCCCTTGGATTTACTTTCTTCCCCAATCCTTAACAAGTGGCTGTTAGTTGGACAAACCTTAACCCATACCCTGAATATCCTTTCCTTTAGACTCTATCCCCTAACTGAAGTGATGCTATCTAGCCATGTTGTTTTACCATGTCTACATTAACAGAACCCTAGCCCAAAATCTTAGCCTCCCTGGCTCTAATAGTGCTGCTCTATACTCTCACACCCCTCCCCCCTGCCTCTAACAGTCCAGCTCTATCCTCCCTTATGAAATGGCGGACGCTGACAAAACCCTAGCTTACAAACGTAAGCCCATCATCTCTCTCTGTCTCCCCCTGCTGAAACAGCGTTACTCAGTCCCCTTATCCATCACAATGGCTAGTGGTCGGTTGAATAATCAGATGGAAACCCTAACATCTCTCTATCTTTGTCTTTCTTGGCTAGGTGATCCCAATTACCAACCGAGCTACCCCCCCCCCCCCAAAAAAAAAAAAGCTAACACTGAGTTAATGCTAAGCTCAAACCTAAGCATCTTCAACCACTCCCTCCCCCATGCTTTGGTTTGCCTTCTGATGGATGATCTTATATCACTGATAAGTTATTTCACATAATCTCTTCTTTTATATCATTCTGCATATTACTAGAAAATTTCGCTGAGTTTCAGGTTTAAGAAGCCTTGGCAGACCTAAGCCTTCTCATATAATAATGACCTATTTTCCTTGTTAACAATGTGAAATGCCATTCATTACAAGAGGATTGTACGCTAAGTTCTGTAACAAAGAACGTAGTGTGAGATTTATAACTTACACTTTGTAGAGACTCGAGCTTTCTCTGCAATGCTTCATGTTCAGCTTTAACACGAAAAGGAACACCATGTTTTTGATACACATTATGTTGCGCCACGTCCTCATCAATGTCACTAGCGGTCGTTGCAAATGGATGATTAGCTGGAATCCATCTGACCGTTTCAGGGTCAACATCTGGTGGTATTGGATCACCTTCTTTCAGAAAAATTGTTGGTCTCTTCCACTGGTATGCACGTGACCTCCTTTTCTGATGGACTGACTGTTGCTCTTTGGTAAGGGTTACAGAAGCCAAGCGATAAACCTTTCCAAACATTTCAATTGTTGAATCACCCTTACCAAACTTTATGAAGGGGTTATTAAAGGGATCGTCATATTTCATAGGCTTTGAGCTGCATGAAGGAGAAAATTGAAAGGCAGTGTGATTCATCAATTTCTTATAGATTGCCTCTGATTTCTTTTTTTGGAAAAAAAAGGACCCATAATCAGATATAAAATATGTTCTAAAAATGATAAGAGACTAATTTTACTTGATCAATAAAGTAGAATCCTTCTTAATACAATGTTCTTGCAACTTTAAAAAAAAATAGAGAGGATTTACTACCTAATCAGATACAAAGTATGTCCTTAATTTGACAAGAGAACAATTCATTTGATAAACACAGTAACGTCCTCATGAACACAATGCATGCGCATGCATGTGCACACATGCATACATCAATACATACAAGTAAATGGGCAAGTACAAATGCACATCTAAGATATATATAGATATATATATATATATATAGAGAGAGAGAGAGAGAGAGAGAGAGAGTATGCTTCTCTGGAGAGGACAATCAAGTCATCTTGATTCCAAAATCGATAGTGGGGTATCCAATTGAAGATCCAACCATTCATCATACCTAGACTACTAAAAATGCCCAAAAACCAAATATCACATATTTTGTTGATCTCTAAACTATGCATCATCGAGACACAAAATATAATTATAAATTTTTAATAAATAAATAATTTTTAAAAGAATTATAATTTATGATTTATAAATGTTAAATATCTATTATTACTTTATTAAAAATTTTGGATGTGCACCACGCATGCCTAATTTTCTAGATATTTAGCATTTATAAATTATAATATTGATATTATTGAATATTTTTGGAAAAAATGTGCACATCATATTTTGATTTGGCATTTTTTTGAGAAATCAGTTTTGCTGAAACAGAGGCTATACATTTCATGCAATAAAAGAAAATTTTCTAGATTATAATTATAACAACATATATATTATCATCTAAAGAAATATAATCGCATATATAATCATCCTTTAATGGAATGACATGGATCATTTTCCCTGGCTATCTTGTGATTTTGCTTAGAATTTATGAAACTTCGTTAGCTCAAATCAGCATATACTATCATTCTTGATATTGCAAATAGTTATTATATTTAAATTGCAATAAGATGTTCACCGAGTGGCATAAAAAACACCAACTTAAATGATTATGGCAATAAAAAGTATTTCAAATTAATTTTTGAAAAAATTTCATTGCCCAAACATGAGTTTCACGGGTGAAAACGGCTTCCCGATACATCTCAAGCAAAGCTTTTTGCCCAAAAGCTCCAAATTAAAGCTTTTCCCTAGTAAACCTATTTCATCTTTTAGAGGATCTAAAAAGCTATTTCAAAATTTTTACCAAATACCTTAAAATCCAAAAAAAAACTTTTCACACTCTGCGAAGCACTTTTTGGCCCTCCCAAAGAAATGCCAAACAAGGCCCAAGCACTTTCTAATATCCTACATGCTTTTCTTGTTTATAGTATGTTACCTCTTCTATCTCCCTACCATTGAATCTAAACTACCTTAATATACTTTAGGAGAAATACACAATTTAATTTAAATGAAATCCACTTAGCGAACATCTCATTACAACTTAAATATCATCACAACTAACAACATCAAGAATAACAGAATCTTAATATGCTAATTTGAGCTAATGGAATTTCATAAATTCTAAGAAAAAACAAAAAAAAAATCAGAAAAAAATTAACCATGCCAAATCATTTAGGGATGATAATGTATGTGATTATGTATCCTTTAGGATGATATTTTACATTCTAATATAGTTACTATCTAGAAGTCGTTCTTATGTTGCATGAAATGTAGTCTTAGTCTTAGCAAAAATGATTTTTCTTCATATGCCAAAACAAATTGTTGTCTACTAAGATACAATTCAATTGGCACATTTTCCTCCAAAAATATTCAGTAATACAAAATCCCGTGATTTATATATGCTAAACATTTATTATTAATTTATATACGTTAAACATTTATTATTAATTTCTTAAAATTTTGGCCATCCATTACACTTGCCTAGTTTGCTAGTACAATGAAAAGTTACAATAACTAGATAATCTAGATTGCTTATAACCACTTAGGGGTTCGATAAACTCAAAGACCCATGACCCAACTTTTCTTCTTAAAATAGTATAAATAAACATCTCTATCATTACAGGCTTGAAGACTTTAGACTCTTCCTCAGAAATTCTACTTTTTTTGTAGGTTCCTAATAAATCTCCAAATCCCAAACATGTGTGGTTCCACATTTTCCTTATTTTCTTTTTCCCTTTTTCTGATTTTTGGGAAGCGTGAGGCTACAAAGGGATCCCGAGGCTTTCTGGCAGATGCATTGCACATATCAAATAGTCATATAACCTTGAGGCTGTAAGGATGTCTATACAGTCTCACAGAGATTTTCTATCTTTAATTTATGGTTAGGACAATATGGTCATGCATTTCGCAGACAAATATACAAATTGTAAATAAGTGCAATGTCTAAGAAGACAACATGCACATCATTTTGCAGGAAAACCTATTCCCTTGATCACTTCTCCAATGAACTATCTTAAAAGGGGTATCGAATAATTACATAAAGTATAACATGGATATGGTAAACATATTCCAAAGTTGAACTCACAATGTATACGGGTTACACATTTCACCCATCACCAAATTCAATGTTAGGGGTCGATGGAAAAATCTAAACTGTTGGAAGGTGATCTAGGAGGTCTACAATGCCTCCTTATAAAAATATATTTTGGAAATCCCTAACCTATGCATCAAGTCATCCCAAGTATATAGTTGTAATGAAATGATATATGGCATCAATTTTGGGATGACTTGATGCATAGGCTAGGGGTTCCAAAGCATGTGATTTTTCACAAGTATTTTAAGCCTCCTACAGGCCTGTTTGGAAAATCCAATAGGATTAGGCTGGATTTCCTACAAAACACGGGCATGTTGGCTTGGCCAGTCCATATTCTTCTAAAGGCCCATCCTAATCTTAACGTAAATCCTATCAGTGGGTTTGTTGGCCTGTAGAAGGGAAAAAAGACCTCCATGGGTCTTTTTTTCCTTTCCACGGGATTTGGGCTGGGGAGGTTATGGATTGATATGGGCCTACCCAAATAGACTGCCCACTCCATGAATCCAACAAGAAATCTAGCCCAATCCTGCTAGAGTTCCCAAACAGACCCTAAATCACATCCAATGGTTTAGAGTTCCATCTCTCAACCACTAAAATTAAATTTGGTGATGGGTGTAAAGTCCTTTCTTTGCACCCTATGTATATTATAACCTCACCTGTATTACACATATATAATACATTCATATATAGCATATGAGATGTGATGCAGAGAATAATGTAATAACTTGGTTACAAACAGGAAAAAAAATACTAAGCATTACTTAGCAGAAACTCTCTCAATAACCTATATTTCTTCTCATGGAAACAAGACAGGCATTTAGTTGGAGAACATACATGCCTCTTCTATCAGATCTCAACTGGCCTCGTCTCACCAGATCAGCAACAGATCCTTGATGATGATTTTTCTTTTTAAGCATGATTTGTCTTGCAGCGATCGCCAAAAACGCAAATGCAATATATAAAGCTATTGCAAATTTTGAAACACTATTTCTTTTTATCTGAAACAGCAAAATTCAAGACACATGAGAGTGCAATACATCCTCGCAATGAAAATGAAGAAGAGAAGTACACCACTCACTACAGCAGGACTCAGGTCTGGTCCCTTATGATGGAAATATAACGTGACAAGAATTTCATATATGACCAATAGTTAAAAGTAAAATCCAAATGTCTACTAAATGTAAATATATAATGCAATTAGGTCATATCAAGCATGAGAATATATATCAAATTAGTGCATAAGAGTAAGTATAACAAAATCTTGTCACTTTAAAAATCAGTAGACAAAAACTGATAGGCTATTTTCAGAATTACTTGAACGAGAACTCTTAAAAAAGAAATTTATTTAAAGAAACACCACCATAGGATCTAAAAATCCATTCTTCAGTTCCAGGAACTAAAGCTAACCTTGTAAAGGATGTAAAATAGTACAAGATAAAGTCTCATTGAAATATCAATTTAGGCATCAAAGATCAAAGGAGAGAAAAAGTAGGTTTGGTTAACTACCTCAGTATATGCGATAAAAAATGGAAAAGTAGTAGAGTATTAAAATGTAATTTTTTCTAGGCTATTTACTTAACTATGTATCTTGAGGTATGAAATTGATGAAAATAGAAGATGTACACGAGAGTGTTGTAACTGATCTGAAATTCCTTCCAACAAGAATGTTAGATCTTGATTTCTTTAGAAATTATTAATTTTTAAAATCTAGTCACCAAATCTTCTCAAAAATTCTATTTTCAGAAAAGTCAGGATTAGAGAAGAATTGGGGGGAAAGAATCATTAGGATCGTCATCTAAAGCAGTGGCAGGATAATAGCTCTAAGAAGATGCTTTTCATAAACAGATTGATAATTGGGGGAAAGGAATTTCTTTTGCAGTGAACGCTCCATCTTATCAATCCCCCTTTTCCACCTCCTACTATGCTCTTGTCCTTTTGTTTTGTCATGTAACATATTTCTCTTCCTCTGTTATTTCTTCTACTTTGTCTCCACTCTTCTTGCTTTCTCATACACTGTTATATGTGCATAGACTTGAAAGTTTATCTATTACTTCTCCCTTTCCTCCCTTTTTCATTTTCCTATTCTTCTTCTTCTTCTTCTCATTCTTATGCTTTTAATCTACTTTTCCTGTTTAATATCCTTCTTTATTCTATTATTACTAGAATTTTGCAACAAAATTAGCCAGAAACTAAATCTAGTTCGTTGCATCTTGGTTACTTGGAGCTAAAAATTTAATTTACCTTAACAGCAGCAGAGCTTCAAGAACAATGAAACATGGGGAGAATCTCTCTTTTCAACCTTTGAATAGTTGCCAACTGCCACGCCAGATACCAAAGAAATGCACACCATTCAAATAATATTGTTACGATCAAATGAAATATACACAGACTATGCTATGTGCTTCTATCTTCTCAGAATACTATATTTGGAATTTTGGACTGCTAAATCCAAATTGTCAACTCATCTACTACAAACCTTCTAAATGATGACAAATCTCAACTAGAGACCCTCTTATCATCACTGAACATGTAATTGAAGATCCAATTATGGAAGATCTACTTAATCTTACCACTGAGTGACTGACAACCTACAAAGGAAGAAGGCAATGATTGAAGAAACACAAAATGATGATACTCCAACCAAATAATCATAGCCATGGAAACTCCCATTGTTGAGTTATGGTCTTTGATTTTTTTTCTTTTTTTCTTTGATGGTAAGGAGGAACATCATTACCCAGTAAAAATACTTATTAGACAATGCAATTGCTATGGCAGAGAATAATTAGTAGTTGTTCATATCTCAGTTGCATGAACATTCTAACTACAGTGTCACACCACAATAGTGAAGAAATGAAGGCTAATGATATTAATAAAGTGTAACGTGTTGCCACAACTTAATGATATCAACTTCAGCACTTCGTCCACAATTTCTTTTCAAGCTGAAGGCAAACAATAATAAATTAAACATTAATCAAACGAAATCTCACCACAAGGACAGCAGAAGGCAGAGCGTTCACCATCTCTCTCAAGGATCCAAGTTTTCTTTCCAAATCCAACCGATTCCCCTCCACCTCCACAGGGGTACCATCTCCGGCACGCTCGCTATCGCCGCTGGAATCAAGAGCATCTCCAGACGCTCTGACCAAAATAAGGGGCCTAGAGTCCCCCCGAGTGCGCCTCAACCAACGAGAATCTAATCGACACGATTGCCGAGTCTTGGAATTCCAACCCTTGACATCACGAATCGAAATAATCTACGAAATAAGTGAAAATTCGAAGAAAAAAAAAGGAAAAAAGACAGAAATGAGAAGGAAATCGAAATAAGAAGAGAATTAACCTGCGAAAAGATGGATTGGAACGGAAGGAGGGAGAGGGCCTTGGTCATCGACGTCATCGATGCTCGCAATAATACATCAACTCGGAATCGAAGGTTAGGGTTAGGGTTCGGGCTCGGGTTCTTGGGAGCTAGAGCTTCGATTTACAGCAGACTCACATTTTCTTCTCAAGCTGTTTGGGCTATTTGATCTTAAATGTAGTAACGTCTCTTATAACGGGATTGCCGACGGGCTACAAGAAATCCATAAAAGGAGCTGTTACGAGGAGAAGTAGCCCAAGCTAATAAATCCAAATGACACCTATTTATTAGTCAATATGTGATAATAATTTTTTCCACCCAATCTCATGAAGCCCTCCTCACGATTGGCTCCTACTGGATCGGTGGATCCTCCTCAATCTCACTGGATCCGCCTTCACATTTGACTCTGATATCAGTTATCATGGATTCCCAACTCAAAAGCTTAAGCTATTAGGAAAAGAATATGTTCAAACTAATAACCCCTTGTAACACTCTTTCTATTAGTTAACATAGGACTATGATATTAAGCTCTGCAAGACTGATTGGCTTAAGAAACCAAAAAACCCAATCTAAAAATTATGAGAATTGGAAATAAATGATTAGCAAGAGTGTTTGGAAATTTTGTAAGTAAAACAGAAAGAGTATATGAAATATTTCATCATATGTTCGCTCAGACCATACAACTCTATATATAAAAAAGTAAAAAAATTATACAAGCGACTCCTTATTATCGAACAATCGCCAAATAAATAGAATAGCTATTTAGCTAATAATCATCTTAATAATATAAAGCTAATTTTTAAAAAATAAAAAAGAGTTCATAAGGCCAATGATTAAAAATTGAAAATCTATTTTTAATTAAAAATACTCCAATGATTAACAATTTCCGACTTAAAAATTGAAAATCTTCTATACTTGTAACGCCAAAACTCATTTCACTAGTATCCACAACCCCTATATCACTTCTCATATATTGAGATATGAGTTTGGTGAGAAAGTCTAGGTTTCACCACTGTTGTTGCAAAAATTTGAAAGCTCTCTTTGAATTATGGAACTATCATGAAATATCTAGCCCAATTTTTTGGGCCATCCCCACTATTTCAGAACTTGGTGCATTTAGAAATATTAGTTAGAATTTTTGTTGGATAAACTTTGATTAATTTCCTTTGAACTTCATCCATTGTAACTTCTATTTTATAGAATAATAAACTATAATGAGTAATGATTACCAACAATAAAATAGACTGCTAACTGATACACTAAGAGGGTTAGCAAGCATTTGATCAATAGGTAGGATTTCCAATATTATCTTATTTTTCTTCACAAGTTCGCTAACGTGATCATATTTCATAGCAATATTCCAAAGTTTCTAGTATGCTCTTTGTTCATTGTGATGTGAACAGTATCCATATTATCACACTACAAAGTAACAGAATTTGTAGCAGAATTAATAAAAGGAATAAAATGCATAAATCCTCTTATCCATCTTATTTCTTTACTAGGTTTAGAGATAGCAATCTCATATTTGATTGATCTGGAAATCTTTGGCGCATGGTGAATTTAGAACACTCATGCCAAATGTTGGATTGATCTGGAACCATAACTTTCTAGTTGTGGACTCTTCCAGGCCTGTAACTATCAAGAGAGAGAGTGTCATCACAGCAAAATTGGCTGATCTTGGACTTGGAACAATTTAGGCATGTTGCTGACATCCAAATCTTCTTGAAGCCCCTGATCTCATACATTACATTTAGATCGATGATCATGACACTAACATTACAACCACATGTAGCACTTTCGACACAAACTGAGTAACTTCAGAAAACGAAACAGGCCGAACCATATGTTGTTAGCTCAATGGTAGATTTAACTGCAGATAATTTGGTAAAAAAAAACTGGCAGGCCCCAAAATACCTGTGCTTAATGCTATCATGGAAAGGAGGGTAGGGTCATTATCATTATTTTGGGGTTGATAGAGGATTAAAAAAACCAAAAAGATACATAAAAGAGGCATGCTTGTGACTGCTGTTTGGCGGAAGATTGGGAAAGAGAGAAGCAGGAATTTTCAGATATGCTGCCAGAGGAGGTCAAAGATATCTGGTTTCATTTGTCAACATTTGTTGGTACTGAAATTAGATGTGAATAAAAAATCACTTTTTCTGGTGACTGTTTCTAAGATTGCATTCCTGTTGTCCAGATTTCATGATCCTAAAGAAATGTTTAAGGGGCTTTCCATCCTTTTCTCAAAAACCTAATCTCCAAAATCCATCTATATAACTAAGCTCATTGAACCCAGCGCAGAGGAAACTATATATGAAATGAGAATGCGTAAAACATCTAGAGAAACTCCTAAGAAGGTTCTCAGTGTGTTAAGAAGCAAAGAGGATCCTCAAAAAAGGAATAATCCTGCAAACAATGTAAAAATACGACTCTATCTACAAATTTTTCATGGCAATCTAGAGAACTGATCATTCTGAGAGTCACTGGGGACAAACACAGGAAGTTGGCGAGACCCCCTTGACCTGTCAATCCAACCTTGCCTCTGATTCGAAGCACCAACATGTCTGAAGCTCCTTGACGTGGTTTCATTTATAAGAGGACCACCAAAGAATATAGATTGCTCAGTACACAAAAGCTCAGTGCGAGCACCCTGAGAAGCCGACCCCAGAGTACTCTGAGAGGACACAAAACGACCAGCTTCAGGATCCCAGTAAATTGAGGTCTTTGAACTTCCCACTAAGGTAGTTGTGGTGCTTTGCCTAGGAGGCCCTTGCTCTGAATTATTGCCAGCCATATTTTCATTCCCATCATTTGATTTCAGTGATAAAGGAGATCGATTTGCTGATGACTGGTATATCGGGTTGAAGTGTTTCGTGTTGGAAGGTTGCTGCTCCAATGGAGTAAGACTTAATGAGTTGGTGTGGTGAGGGCTGCTGAAGCTACTTGGAGTTTGAGGATAGATTTCGGGGTCCTCCCTGCTTGCTCTGCTCGGTGGGTAAGACGTCTTCAGAGGTGAAGACTTCAAAATACCCAATCGATTTTCTCTATGAAAGCCAACATCGGCGCTTACAGTGCTGCTTCTGCTACTTACGTTCCCGCTTGAGCATCGGTCAGCATCATGTTGGATGCGGGAACTGATGGGCTTCAAAACTGACGATGAGGCTCTGGCTTTTGCTGCAGCTCTCATGGCCTCATTAGAGTCCAACTTTGCAAGCTTCCAAGCACTGATGCGAACTGGACGTTTGGTTGGCCTTTTTCCTCTTTCTGATGAATCGATGGCATCAGGATCGACTGTCGATGGAACTCGGCCCGGTTCTAAATGTGGGATTATCTCATCCTGTTATTAGAGAGAGAAAATCAGTGGGGGACACAGAAAAGAGTCGCACATTGAAAGATGAGTTTCATGATTTATGAAAGAACTACCTTCTGCTCCACAAAGATTCGTGGAGGCGTACACCATGCACCTCTGTACTGCAAGCCAAGAGAGCTTCCACTTATTGCTGTGGCAGCTGAACTCATTGGTGAAGATGGCAAGCTTTGCTGATCCTCATGTACAGATGGACAAGGGGGTTCGCTCTGTGTTCTCATTGCGACTACATACTCATATGTCGTGATACCCTATACAAGGATTAAAATAACTAAGGTATCAGGTTGTCTGCCAAATAAATTACAAGAATAACATAAAGAAGAGGAAAATAGAAGTGATCCATAAAATAAATACAAAGATTAACAAAAGGCAGAGGGAAATAGCAGCTATTCAAGTATCCAAGTATCCAACCTTCCTAATCAATATCATGTGGAAAAAGAAAAGTTCCCCCAAAGGCACAGAAGCCAGCAATGAAAGAGCTGTACATAAGGCCTGAAACAAAATTGTCAGTAGATTGCATGCCACCCGTTATATCATCTAAAGATAAAAATATGATGCTGCATTAGATTTAGGCTACCAATATTTTTTTGAAGCAGGATTTCCAAAATTTCAAAATAATTAACCAAGAAAAAATTAAAATTTAAGTCAAAATATTCTAGAATGGATCTCTTCAATCATATTCATGAGATGAACCAGAAAGCTATGGTATTGTGGGAACCAAGCTAAAAAACAAAGTGAAAGTAAAATTTGCACGATTATACATAACAACCTATAGACTATAGTGGATTCTAGGATTCTTGCCATTGGGCAGTATGGCATTTTCATTTTGCTTGATGTTATTGATCAAAAAAACCAATGCTAGTAGAGTTGATATTCCAACCATGTGATTAAGTTAAGCTTGAAGCAATTGGTATAGAATCAAAAGTTTAATATCTTCAATATCCTTAGCTTTCGACTTCTCAATCATTTTTCTTGGATCTTCAGTATTACAATATGAAATGATGTTTTTATTTTACCAAGATTTTCCTTAATGATTCCCATGATAACAACAGGATACTTGCTTCATCAAAATTCCTGCTACACAAAGAAGTCCCCTGCTCTCTACAGTATTAATTACTCCCTTGAAAGGATGATAGACATTTACACACTGCTCTCATCATTTAGGTCTCTCAAGTTCATCAACCATTCTCGTGGTGCTCATATCTGGAATAACAATCTCAAGTCACATATTTCTTCTCTAAAACAGTATCGGGTTTGAAATCTTTAGCAAATGTAAACAAGTAAAAACTCCACAAGACCCTTAGTTGAGCATTTGGTCCACCCGTTCCACCCGAATATTTTCTAACTTTTCCAAATAACAACTATCTCTGCAACAAAAGTCTTACTACTGAAATTTGTTCCTTACACCGAACACACGGTTATTACCAAACAATGTGATAATCCTAACCCTGACCAAGAATCACCATAAGGAGTCGCTGCATTCATCTACTCTTCAACTGTTACTTGACAACCAAAATCCCTCTTTGCCCCTCCCATTTATCGAAATAAGAAACAACTCTGCAACATCTGGCAAGAATAATAAACATTGATTTCATAAGGTAATTTCAACCATCAGTATTATGTGAAATTCCAGAAAAGATTGATGCAGTCATCCTCATTTTTGCAAGATCACAAGACCAAAGATCTTAGACAACTTTAACTTCAAACTTTGAAAATGGGAACATGAGCTTCAACATAAGTGATCCTGCAACCTATCAAATAATATGGGCCATCCCTAGCCTCCCCAATGGCCTTAACCAACTCTCTAGATTCTTAATTAGACCCAACTTTATTTAGTTATCTTTCTTCATTCCTCATTACCCTACATGAAGAAGCACTAAAATCAGTTACAAAATGACAACAATATATCATCCTGAAAAATCACAAAAAAAAATCCAAGATTTTACAGCACATTCTGGGTTAAACATACATGCAATAACATCCACGGAAATACTATGTATACATAAGGAGATGTATATTTTAATGATTTAAACCACATATAATCGGCTTGCTCCAACAAACCTGACATCCTATGTCATCAAGATATGTTTGGCTGTCCTGATACACAAACTTGATTCAATAATGCAATATAAAAGAGGAAAATGTGAATCAACGGTTTAAAATGTTCTACAAAAACAGAACATTCACCAATAATGTTACAGTACTTATATTGTCAAACCAAAGTAGAATATTGAAAAAAAAAATGTTCCAACAACATGCTATCTGCATTTAAGAAACCAAATTGGTTTCCTCAGAAATACATTTTTGATTGAAATCATTTAGATTCTCTCTGATATAGAGAAAAGATGGCATATTTATTATTATCTCAGAAAGGAGAGATTACCAATTTAAAATATAAAGCAGTAATGACAAATGCCCATATGATTTAAACTAAATAAAACCTTAAATTTATCATATTCTTTACACTTCTATGATTAGCTACATCCTGAAACTTTTCTTCTTTTTCTCATGGTTTGACTTGAAAAAATCATTTCTAAAAGATACATTATTTCCTAGTTATGGTTCGAACTGAAAACTTTTTACTATAAAAAATAAAAAATCAATTGCATCGTTTGAGTCCAATACTGGCCACAACCAGTCTGACTATTTCAGGTCAAATTTATGGGTCCTCATTTATCAAGCATTCCTTTTTAATGCTACCTTTGATGTTATTAGAGGTTTTTTTCATATCTTCTCTCACAATTTTCATTCATGTATATTCCCCCCTTTTCCTACAACCTTCAACTATGAACAAAGTAAAACTCCTTGTAGAACTTTGTCATCTATGCCAATATCAACTCAATCAATTTGTCAAAGTCCTAATTCGTGCGACTCCTAAACTTCTCCAGTATTCTTATTTTTTTGACTCAACATCTCTTAGATTTACCATACATAAATTTCAACATTCACGTTGCTGCTACATTCAACTAATTTTCTCGGACCCTCTTATAGCTTGTCTGGAGCCCACCTGAAATGAAACTAAATGCTGCAATATTTCAGCTCAAGATACGTCTAAGGTATGCAGGAGACTGAAACTCTAAATCCTAATGAATACACAGTTAAACCAACTCACTGTATACAACCTTTGGAGTGTATTTTTTCAAATTATAATTTATAATTCTCTTATTTCTAACAATAAAGTAACTAAATACTATTCTTTTTTCTTCAGCATATCATTTGTTGATATGAACCAATATAAGCACTGAATAATATGGATTTAAGGTATGGAGATGGATACAATATATAGGCACGACATAGTAAGCATTTACAGACATATGTACATAAAAACACTATAATATATACATACATACATATATATGTTACGTATACAAGAACTATTTTTAGAGCATAATGCATTATCATCTAAGTTAAGAATAAATCATTTAGAGGTTATACCTCCATCAAGAGTAAGAGAAGACTAATCCGCTAAACCTTAAACCTTGTTCCCCCAATTCCCCACATGAAAAAGCAATCAATTTTCAACTAGCTCATCTTCAATGACCCTGCTTTCACCAATAAATACCTCCAAATGGTTCATCAAGAGACTAATAGACAATCCCAAGTATCTCCCACATTTTGCCCTCTCCCCTTTCAAGTATTGTAGTCTACTTAGTGAAAAATATAGTAGGTAAAAAATCTAATGTCACTACCACATTGTGATATTACTTCGTTTCCTGTCATTGTGATATTACTTAAATATCCCGAGGGATAAATGTTCCAATTTCCATTGCAACATGAACAGAAGCTATGTTTCCCAAGTAACTCTAAAGCAAGCTCCAAAGTATGGGTGTGAAAGCTTGTTGAACAACCTACGAAAGACATATATAGGGTCACGCATAGTTTACAAGAAGTGCATCAAATAACACTATATTGATCAACCATAAGGCCCATCAGCTACATAAGTTATGCAATAATGAAATCTTTAATTTAAGTACTTACATTAAAGCTTCTTAGAGACATGACACTATCAAGCATCAATTAGTATCTAAAGGAACACGTTATAAATGGACTCACCTTGTCTCTTTTGAAGTAAATATTTTTTATTTAAAGAGAGAATTAGTTTAAGTTTAATGCCTCAAATAAATCAAAGGAAAAGGCACCGGCCCCAACTAAGGCAGCACCCATGATGCAAGGTGCCAACGTAGGTGCTTGGGCAGCCACCTCGCCTAAAGACCTAGAAAGTGCGAGGAGCAAATGAAGTCTGGTTGTCCATGCACCTAGGCAGGAACCCTTAGGCGGTTAGGCAGCAGCCTGTAACAACCTTGTGTCTTGTGCGTCACAAACACTAACAACTTAACATGCCAAAAGTTCGATATGTAAGATACCAACATCTCATCCAATGATGGAATCTTCCATCCTAGACTTTTCCAAATCCAATAATGAAATCAAATTCTTCCATATAATCACATTTAGTGAATAATTGATTTCATTTATGACACATGCAATCGCAAAAATAAACAATTATTCTAGGTATCAGTATTCAAGAGGATTTATATGAAGAAATACTAATACTAGCAATAACAAAATATATTATTATCTTGTAGACTTAAAAAAAAGATGCAACTTTTGTTATAATACATTGCTGGAATTTTATTAAGAGTGTACGAAAGCAACAGTGTCCTATATTATTCCAACATACTTGAAAATTTGCATAAAATGCAACTTTTTCACATGGAATTGATCCTAAAGAGAAACTTTTATAAACTTTTCTTGTTAAATCATGGAAAAGGAACATTTAAAAGTTTACAGCATTTAATATAAATACCACTAAAAAAATCATTGTTTAAGGACTACACAAAATTATGTTAAAAGATGTCATTACCATCTTCTCTAAAAATTCCTAGTTCTAACCTTATAAAATGGAACTGTTCAATTTAGCATCTACATAAATCCATAGGAGGTGCAATTTGGTAAAAAAAAGGATCAAATATTGTTGATGCGTACCACGATTGTAGCAAAAGGAGCACGGGAGAAACCATCTCCTAGCCTATCAGCTATCTGAGTTTCAGTCGCCCTTTTATCAGTGAAGCACCGGACAAGGACAGCAATACCAACCCCACATTCAACCGCAAGCTTATAGAAAACAGCAAAAGAAGTTACCATCACTAAAGACCACAAATCATGAGAATAGTCAAGTCCCAAGAATGCAGACTTCAGAAGTAGAAATAAGAACCACTATTGGACACACCACCACCTACCCATGCAAGGCTCATGACCATGAGAAACAAAAATGTAATATAGTTCTTCCTCCCAACACAATTGTTTAACCACTGCACCAAAGGACAAGAACCTTGAACCATCAAAATCAATTTAGTAAATACAGGGACAAAAAGGAAAACAAGATGAACTCTGGAAATATACCCGGCAATGATGATCAAATCCGTCTACACATTTGTCACAACTTCTGCAATGTTTGCTCAATTTACGCACCTAAGAACCATTATATATGTAAAAGTGGACATATGTATCATATTTTTCCAAAAATGATCAAGTATTAGTAGATCTCAATAGCTCATGTAGCTGCAAATGTGTGTGTGAACAATAAATATCAACACTTACTATGCACATTATATCCCAATCCAAACAATTAAAAAATATCTTTTAGAAAATAAAAAATAAGTTGACATTTCTGTAGGATATAAGATGAAGCTAACTGAAATGAATTCATGAAGCACAGAACTGACATTATGGTTATTGTTGTTGTTACTGTTCCTAGTAGGAGCAGCAGAAGCATTACTATAGCCGCCTGACAGGTGCATATCTTTCTCTGACAAGTAAATTCAACTGCGAAGTTGATCACTCTTTGCTTACCTAATCCGGTGCATGTGGAGTTAATATAAATATCATGTAGATGATACATAGACACTACCTGACATTTATTCTCTTGTCGTCTAAACCATGTTTTTCTACACATGGGGTTGACTTAATGGGCTATGAGATGTAGGATTTTGCTGCTTTTTTCCATTGGCTGTTCTCTAGTCTCAATAAGCAGGACAAAGGTCTGTGAATGATTTTGTCAATTTAAGGAAATAGGAAAGGTTCCTAGGTCCACCCAAGAATTTAAAGAGTAAGTGTGGATACTAGGGAAAGAGATTTGATGTTTTTTAGGTGCTCAGAGAGATCTTAGTCTTGTCATGAATTTTAATTCAGGCAACATATGGAACTCTGCCCACTCTGAAATTATAAGTGAAGGCTTTAATAAATGTGAGCAAATAAATAATACTGGACTGCAAGACTAAAAAAAGATAATAAGTAATAGATATTTGGCACAAGGTATGCCACATACCGTATCGAACTAGATGATACAAGGCGTACCATACCATACCAGTTCCATATTGGTATGCAGTATGGAGCGCATACTAATACTCGGTATGCCGAACCGGCCCCCATACCGAATATACTGACATAGTAATATGGTGGCACCGGTACGGAGCCCAGTACCAAGATGACATACCTTAATTTGGCACATTAAAAGCAAAAATTAGAATTAAAAAAAAAGAAAATGATTTAAATAAAAAATGAGTCAAAAAGGGGGGAAAACCACTAGAGAGAGTGATAAAAGGCTAGATATGGCCAATTAAACTATTTACTTCTTGAAAATATTCAGCATAAGCAGCCCTTGCAACTGGCCTTTGTAAACTATTCATAGACTCGAGCAACCTTCTAAACTTTCTTAAGTTGAATCAAGTAATTACGACTAAGCATTTGTTCTCCAATTCAAAACCTGTCCTAAATTATAAAACTAAGATTTGCATAATATCACATAGGAAAACCTAAAACTTGCAAAATTAAATCCTAAATTACTTTAGGACTTACCTAATCCAACATATAGCCATGTAGGACCTCTAAATTCAATCTTACTTAAAATAAGAATATAGGACTACCGAGCTAGCATTAAAAAATTACCAAATCAAAAAAAAATGAAAATTCAATAAAAATTTAAAACTAAAAAAATTATTTCTCCATTTGCTTCCACCATGTAGATCTCATTCCCAAGATCTTCATAAATTCTACCATCTTGTTTTTATTAGAATTTCAAAATTTACTAACAAAGACCAATGAAGGACTTTGACATGATTGAAAGATCGCACGGTTGATTGCTTTCTTCTAGTTCAATAATTAGGGACTACTCAATTAACTGTTAAATAAAGTCAATTGCAGATTCCTCAAATAAAACCAAACTATGTTACCGAGGAGGATTGCTCAGTATACTTGTGCATGTAGCTGGAAAATGCCTACATGCTATGAGGTAGCGCCACCTAGCATCATATTTAATGCCATAAGTGATACTTGCTTAGGGCTTGGAAAACCAGCTGGGAGAATTCCAATGGGTAAGGCATCCCCACATTGGCTTTCATCCAATATAAAAAAAATCAAAGAAACATGACCACTATTTGCATCCATGTGCTCCTTCATGTTTCTAGTATTAGTATTTTTTGTGGCTGATGGATTATTTTCCTCCGTAGCTAGGCTTTGATGATGCCCTTTGAGGAGCATTTGCATTTAATAATATATTTTTAATCTCTTTTTTTTCCTTAAAATGAAACGCCCATCGGCTTACTCTTATTCCTTGTAGAAGCACAAGATAATGGGCACCATAATAGCTTCAAAAAAGATCATTCTAGTAACATATGATTATATAAATATAAAATTAACTATTATCAAGCTGTTATTTTAATATAATGATTGTTACAATGTAAATTACAATTACTACTTGGCATTTACATTGTTTAACTAGATAAAATAACTATTCTAAATTCTTCTTTTCACCAGCTGAATACATTTTTTTATTAGGTGAAGAAAAGTTTGGGCTAGCAATAACATTGTTTTTACTAATCATTATCTATCATTATAACAGTAAATAACAACTGCTACAACCATTATTATTTTGTTTAAAATAATCCTAGTATAAGCAAATCTATGCATATAATGATCATTATAGTTGATAACAGTCTAGGTTTTAGAGGGGGCCATGATAATGGAATTATAACAATGATAAAAGACTTGCTCTTTACACCAATTCCTTGTATCTCTCATATCCCCTCATAACGGACCCTTTTGGGCTATTATTTTATGTTAACTGTAATAACAGTCATTGTATGCCTGGATCAACCACAGAACATGTTTATTTAGGGATAAAATAATAATAATGTTTTAATTGTTTATTATTAGGATTTGTGAAGTCAGTGGTCTACTCCAAATCCATAAGAGTTAATCAGTTGGACTTCAACAGGCAATAAAAAGCATAACATAAATGAAGATAAGAAATATCATGGGGGAGATGATATAAGCATAATGAGTTTTTCTAGCCCATATGCAAGCTACGTAGAACAATGTTACAATCAAAGAAAATGAAAAGTCTGACAACTATGCAAAAGAAGAAGAAAAAAAGGCACTCGACTATCCTGCCAGTAGCAACATGACAACTAGATAAGTTTGAATTTTTCACCTCTGCATTGCATAGTGTGCAAAATAGTGCCTCATCGCTGCTAGCTTGTTGCTCAGTGATATCCTCATCTTTGCAGCAATCTTCTTTAACCAAAAGAGCACAAAAGAAACAGCCAATACTATGGCAGGTTGTTGACTTATGCTCCCCAGTTTTTTCGTCGGCTTTCAAGCCTATCTTGCTAGGCTCTTCTAGAGAACCTTCATCCCCAATTTCACACACAAGAAGATCAAAATGTATTTTAATGTTATACCTGATAAATTTCTACGGAAACAAGCAACAAACAACTTGATCTTACTCTGTGCCTTATAAATTGATGCCCCTTCAAAATTGATTAAAATCCCAGGGTCAGCAGGATCAATAGCAGTACATCTGACATAGAGAATAAACACAGATAGAGCCTGAAACAACAGTAATATGATATGGATGTCAGAAGATACAAGAGACTATCAATTTTGAATACAGATATTATTAATCAGAAACAAAAATACTCACCAAACAACTATAAACAGCAATAGCTACATACTCATATATGTCCTTTCCCAGAAATGGTGCAAAAAAGGCATAGAACGCAATAGATAGCACAAAGAATACTGTTATTGCAACCACCTACCAACCAAAAAACAACATCAGTGAATAAAAGTAGTAAAACATTCATATGTGAAGAAGCTCCACTCCAGAAAGACAGTTCATAGACAAACAACAAAACGCAAGGAAATAAATTATATTAAAAGCAGTTTTCGAGAAAACAGAAATGAAAAATGAAAAGCAATTTTATCCACACAGTACATCTTTCCAATTTTCTACTGAGTGCACATCTTTTCATTTTCATTATACTTCTGTCTGATCCAACTGTTCATATTACATCGTGCTATCAAGATTAATACTAGTTATCATCTCTTTCTTGTAAAAAGCAAATGAGAAACACAAAATATTTAAGCTTGGCAAAAGCAGCTAAGGAAACAAAATTATTGAACAGACTGTTAGTGCTGGGGAATAGGATCAAGAAGTATGCACAAGAACAAGTGAATTTGAGTATCGTGATGGAGAAGAATTTTGAACAACTCATTGCCATTCGGAGAAACTGATCACCATTGGTACACTCCATCACTATCCATCCATGTAGAGGAGCATTATTGGTCAAGGTAATCCTGATGTTGTTGAAAGCATGCATTAGGCACAATGCATAGATAGGCACAATCTTTTCTAGGGGTGACAAACTGCAGGTCAGGTTAGGTTCGGGGTCAACTCAGGTTCAGGGTCGGCTCAGGTTCATATATCAACGGCTTATGGGCCTGACAATCCCAACCCAACCCGCTAGCAGGTAAAAAATGCCTGACCCAAACCTGACCTATAGCCATCCCACTTATCGGCATCCGACCGCTAACCCATTTAATTGCTTTAGGTATATCTACTTTTGGGCTTTTTATTGCATGGGTAGCTTATTTATTTTTATAGTGCTTAGATTGTTTGTACTACAAGTTATCTCAAAATCTTTTACCTGTATCAAATAATCAAAACCTGATTAACAACTAAATGTATTAACAATACAAAAATTCTTAATCTTTCTCCATCTATTTTTTTCTTAAATTTTGAGTTATTAGATCAAATATCTGATGGCTCATGTCACTCATTACATAAAACAACAATATATAATGTGAATATATATATATATATATGACCCAATGGGTCAAAGGGTTTAACTCAAGCCCGACCTGACCTGCTGGCAGGGCGGGATCAGATCTATGAACCCAGCAGGTCCAGTTAGGCGAGTTGGGTCTATTTCAGGGCTGATCAGATAAACGGGTCCCTGTCGAGATTGACACCCCTAATCTTTGAGCCTCATCTAACTAAAGGCGGTGCAACGTCATCAAAATATTCAAAAGAATAATGCCATAAATGAATTTCACTTAGATGCAACTGCACTAGAAAGCATGCCTACATGATTCTACGTGTGCATGCAACTATCAATGGCAGCAAGGCGTGTTAAGAGTTTGTGTAGCGTGATGTTATAACTGTGTATGCTCATGTGTGCCTATGATGCATGTGTGCTCATGCCTTAAATGCGCCTCATGGAGATGCCAATGCACTAAAAGCATGCCTACATGACTCTACATGTGCATGCACTATGAATGGCTGCGAGATGTGTTACGAGTTTGTGTTGTGTGATATTATAACTGTGTTTGTGTGCTCATGTGTGCCTATGATGCATGTGTTTTGTGAGTATGTGTGTTCTATGATGCACCTTTGTTCGCATAACTATCTGTGGATATGGTTGAAATCATCTAGGTTCCGTTATGTGCTTTCATAAGTGCACTTGTATTATTTTTACTGTCGGAAATGCTTAGCATTACAAAATTATTACATGTGCCTGTGTACATATATGCACATATGGGTATTTATATATACCTATTTATATGTGTATGTATAAAAATATTTACTTTTCTGCGAGTGTATACATCTAAGGGGACATGGGCATGCATGCATGCGCCCTCCCATGCACACCTGCAAGCCCACAAACCCACACCGACCTGCCCACCTGCTTGATATGGAGAGACGCACCCACACACACTTAGGGTAAGGCCTACAAAAAAAACTTCTGAGAATAACCAAATTCTGCAAATCTGCACACAAGATATTCAAAATAATCAAAACTTTTCTTCATCCTATGTTTTTGTAATGGACATAGCAATTTGTTTCCTCCTGGATCAGTTCATCAGATCCCTCCACCCATGACAGCCCCAAGAATAGAAAATATGCCTCTTATCATTATTCTTACTTTCCTAATGGAACACAATATGGACAGAAATGCTATATTAGCTCTAAAAATCTTCATCACCCCAGACCTTTGGAACATGATTCAGGTGTTAGACCATACATGCCTCTCTGCTTTTTGGAAATCTGAATGTGTCAATTATTTAATACTTTGGATCTTATCTTGGTCAACTTTTTTCTTTTCAAATCAACTTAGTGAATAACACAAGGTTCAATGGACACTGGGCAAGTTTAGCTACATGAAAGTCCAGGAAGAGTTGGAAATGAGTTGGTTAAAAGTGAGTTCAGATTTGCTCACTTCCATGTTAATGGATCTAGAGGTGATGAAGTTATTAAGTTTTCTTTCACATGAATGAGCCACATAGGTGAGAATCATGATAATATGACATGAAATTTCCACGAAGGAGCTGCATAGGTGAGAATAATGAAACTGAGGGTGCATTAAAAGCAAGGTCAAACTGCATCCTATAATTCAAGATCACATAGTAGACTGCTAAGTCGTAATGTTACAGAAGAATATCGTAATAGCAAGCTAAATGAAAGGTTAGTTCACCCGATGTCTTCTACAACAAACTCCATACAGGCCTGCCATTACTGAATTGTGCTACTTAGGGGTCTGCTGCAACTTGGCCCTGCCTGCCTGCAATAGGCATTGGGCTCTGAAATGTGGATATGACTTCATAATGAATTTTCCGTACACACTTACCATGCGATAACAAATATGTCTCAAAGCCCCTTTTTTATACTGTATGGAAGAGGGGGCAAAATCTTCCATGCACTGCAAGCTGGACCAAAGTGGAAATTTTTTTTCCCTTTTCATAAAAAAAAGTCACATTAATGCTGAAGCAGTAATTCACTTTCAATTTCTCTATGGACCTATGCTAAGTCTCTTAGCAAAACATGTCAGGACTTTTGAGAAAATTGGAGTATATGTTCGAAACTTCCAATTGGATACAGCAGTAACATGGCAATGATCAAGCATTCCCTTTGACTTTTTCTTGGATAAGGACTTCCTTACATGGTTTTCACCATAAGCTTGCAAAGTAGTCTGGCTATTTTAATCGTATTATGTTAGTAGAAAATAATATAATGTTTAATGAGAGGTGCTAAAATCAAGTGACCTGTGTAATAAATAGCCACATAATATAGCTACAGTAACCTAATGCATAATTGCAGCTATTTTGCATATGATAGTTTTATACATTACAATGTTGAAAAGAGGATTACTTCAGTTGGTTGCTACAAAATTTAAAACTATTATTGGCAGTTTAAATATAGAACTACAGGCGATTTTGCATAGAGAACTTATGGTGCAAATGTTGGAATGAAGCATCTTGATTATATTTAAACCAAATAATTTCATTGTAATAATATAACTTCATTGAAATTGGAAGGCACACGTGCAATGAGCATGACAAAAAACTCCAGGAATGCAGAAAGCCAGAGAGAAGAGAAACTCCCCTTCTCTTCTCTTGTGATTTATTTTCTCTTCCTTTGTCTTCTCTAATTTCCTTTCTTTTCTTTTCTCTCCTCCCCTATGTATCCAATTAACCTCTGTTCCTTGCTTCTCTGATCTGTTTCTTCTAGTTTCCTACCTTATTGTGATTCTAATTTGAGGATTAAACATGAACCTCCAGGATGAGCATTAGTTTGACCAGGTCATGGATTAAGTTCCATGCAGATCTTCCAAGCTAAGATTAATCATATCTCTACGTAACAATGGTGTTAAAGCAGCAATATCCTCAGTGCAGAATAAAATAACAAACTGCCTTCTTTATATGGCAGCATATGGACTGAAAACACTGTCAACAACATTTGGCGAATTGCATCGGTAATATGAGCTGTCACCTTAACACATGATTTACTTTTGAATGCATAGATCACTATTTTGAGCAGAAAAATTAGGAGCTTACTGCAAAATTTTTAAATGGAATGTATTGATGAAAGGGAGTGATCTTTTTCCTCCAGATAGCAAGTTTCATTGCAAACAGGGAAAAAAAGGATTTGAGACAATCAATGAAGATATTGGAACCAAATTAAATTTCCATGGCTGAAGATCAATTGTTTATCAATCCTATAGTAGAGGATGAACTAAGGGGGATCACTCGTGTTGACATTCATCCCTTGAAAATGCCAATAGTACTCCAAAATCTCAAATCTAGTTGACAATGAAAGGAACACTGCAGACGATCCAATCAACAAAAATATATAAGAGGAGCAATAACCAGAAGACATGATTGTTAAATCAACAACCAACGATCTAGCATCAATTATTGAATCCATTCGGTCATGATTTAAAGATTCTATAATCTACTTTTGTCCAGCTGCCAATAAGGTGATTCATCATTGACCAAAGAGAGACCCGATTGGGCATCCAACTGTATGATCATTAATAAGTCCTATACTAGGTCTCCATCATCAAATATTAGAGATGCAATGGGGATCCAACATTTGGATGACATCCAAGGCATTGTGAGGATGGATTCAATCAAGGATTGTTTAGGTGCTTACAATGATGCCAGCTGTAAGTTAGTTTGTTGTGAGTAACTATACCAACGTCTATGATTGCCGACAAACCAAAGTCGGCAGAACCGATACGAACCGGGCGGTTCCATCAGTTTCGAACCGTACCGATGGCTCACCGGTATGGTTCCAGTTCCGAAAACGGGACGCGTTCCTGGAGCCGAAGAAGGGAAACAAAAAGAGAGAGCGAGCGGAAGAGGGAGGGAGAGGGAGAGGGAAAGGACGCCGGCGGAAGGCCAGCGGAGCCCGGTGAAGACCGGCGGAGGCCGCGAGGGGGCCGACGCCGGGCTCCATCGGCCCTCCGCCGGCATCCCTCCCTCCCTCCCCCGCTCTCTCTCTCTCTCCTTTCCTCTCTCGTTCTCCCTCTCCTCCATCTGTTCCACTGTGTCGGTACGAACCCGTCACGGCACGGCGCTAAGGCCCGTACTGAGCCGTCCCGCCGAGGAATCGGTACGGGGTCCGGTACTGGTTCCTCCAATCTTGCGACAAACTGCTTCAACCGCAAGTAACTGACTTAACTTTTTGACTTTTTATCGCAAAGCCACTTGCAGCCATATTTGGTCACGAGTACATTCCCTCCCACAGATCACAACTTGACTTGAAACTGATTGCACCTTCCCCTCTTATCATTACTAGTACCCCTCTCATCCTCAGAGTGCACTGACATTACGAATACAACATAATCATATTAACTATTATAGTAATATGAAGCAATATACCGTCACATAAATATAATATAATTATATGAGTTAACCTACATACTTTACAATATTAACTTCTTGAAAAAGGAGCTAACGACTTTAAAATCAATAATAGGCCATCCAGATTGAAGATCGAAATTGTTAAACATGATCTAAACTACAAATAATGCATAGAAAATAAATTTCATATATGTACCAGTCTCTAATATATGCATCAAATCATTACAAAAATGAACAGTATCAATTGCACTAGTATGTTAAAATTGACAGGCCACATAAATTGGAAATCTACTTATGGATTATAATCTACACATCTTAAAAAATGGATAGATTTCAATTCACTAGGATTTGATGATTAGTATATATTATAACATAATATCATGCTATTAAAACCTTCCATTTTGACATCTCTCGATGCTTAGGTTAGAAAGTATCAAAATGCATGAATTTTGGTTTATAGGCAGTTTTTAAATTTTAGACCATGTTCAACAATTTCGATCTTGAATTTGGATAGTCTATGACTGATTTTAAATCATTAGCTCATTTTTCAAGGAGTTAATGTAAAGTGTGGAGTCCAATGTTAATTATATTGCCATATACTTATAATACAATTAATAAACATATCATACTAATGTTATTATATTATATCATCACATACTATATCCTAAAATGTGATAAGTATAATATATGACATACATTTGATTATATGACAGTATATTGTATAATTATAACAAAGCATTCTATACATATATGCACATTTGGATAATAATTGTATTATAATGATATGGTAATATTTAATATATAACAAGGCTTAAAGTTTCGGCCGAAACATATCCAAATTTGACAAAAATTTTTGGTTTGGTCAATTTCAGTCATTCCGACCAATTTCGGCAGTTTAGGTAAACTACAAAAACTGGCCAAAACTCTTCTTTTATTACTTTTTTTGGTTTAACAAATAAACAGTTTTTTTTAAAAAAAGTCATCTTATAATTAAGGCATACATTTATTTAAGGTTTTAATAGTTTGATCAAGGGCTAATTTCACGTAAATTTTGTTAATGTAAAGTAAGATGCACTTATTATATGCTGTTAATTCTGAACAAATAAACAGCAGTGTACGGTGTAATAAAGTTAGATACAATGCTGATGTACGAGATATCTCATGACTATCCTCGTCCACATCAATACTACCAACCCTATTGTAATGATAATAATTTGCATGGTGCACCTTGCAATAGTATGTCCTGCCAAACAAATATATGTACCCAATTTGATACTTTTATTCGTTTGTTTTGTTAATTTATACTTGATCAAGAGATATTTGGAATTTTACTCAATAGATAAGTATAGCTATTAAATGTTTTTTGTGGATTAAGCTTCAAGACAGTTAAGTTTAGCCTAAAGCTACTAAAATTACATGAGATATGACACAAGATAACTTAAAAAACAATAAAATAATACAAAATACCTTTTCTTGATTTTTTTAAAATTTTTCTTATTTTTTGGATCTTTTTTTGATCGAAACTCTGAAACTCAAAGAGAAGCTAGCAAATCACTAAGACCGTCGAAATCAAAACCATTCCTAGGGGATCGAAACCGAAACCAAGTTTAAGACCTTGATGTATCATAGTAATGATATATTGCATATATTGTTGGTCAATCACACCAAAACAAGTAACCAACTCATTATTTCTAAAGGATAACCTTAACAAGTAAATTGAAGGATTACTACACCTATTCCATCATGAGACAACCAGGGAGAGCTTTTCTGCTTGCAGTTAGAGCTGTATTGCAGGCAAGTGGAAGTGCAAGCTACTAAACAGCCTCTTGATGGAAGCATTTGATACCAAAACAGCATAGAGTCAGCAACACAGAGTTCTATTAGTCCTTAGATTGGAAGTGTAAGGTATTTTTTTGTTTCTTTAATTTAACTACAGCTATAAAATTTTTCAAAGCCATGACATGAGAACCAAGCTACCTTCCTAATCAAAAATATGTGATTTTGCATACCTCAATACACCATATCTTTAGGACAAGCTTACTCTGACCACATTATCATGGCCCTAAAGTTCAAAGATAGGATTAAGTAATGTTATTTCTTTAAATTCTTTAGTTATAAGATTGGTTCAAGAATAAGTATTATTTTGGACAAATCTAAGGTATGCTTCTTACATTAGATATATAGACATATAAAGCATATATTCAACCTAGGACATGGGATCATTCTCGCACAATTTTCTGTGCAGATATTTGTTGGGGAAATTGGTCGAGTCTGTCTACTCTCAAACAGCATTTGTTTGTCAATTGATTCTATTAGAAGTCATCAAATTAAAGAAAATCCAAAGTGAAGGTGTGATTACAGAAGTTATAATAACATTAGCATTAGTTTTAATATGGGGTTATATGTTTTTGCATATGAACATATCTAATGTGATAAGAAAAAAAGAAAAAAAATTAGGAGGTTAATGACTTTAACTATTTTTCTTTCCTTTTTGATTTGTCAAGGATTGAGCATAAATTTCTTCTTCCCCACTAACTAACCTATTTCTCAGTTTACATCTTTTTTCATGTATTTGTTCCAGTTACCTGTGATCCAATCCCATGCCAAGTTAAGTTGCAAATCTTGTACCTACCTGGAAACTCTTAATAACGCTATAGCCATATATTAATTGCAATGAATAACACCATTAGCTTATTGTCATCTCATCATCACTAATTTCTCAGTTTACATCTTTTTTCATGCATTTGTTCCAGTTACCTGTGATCCAATTCCATGCCAAGTTAAGTTGCAAATCTTGTACCTATCTAGAAACTCTTAATAACACCATAACCATATATTAATTGCAATTAATAACATCATTCGCTTATTTTCATCTCATCATCACTTATTGGAACACTTGTTTAATGAACTGATGTGTGATAAAACAACTGGTTAGAAGAAACTTACAGCAAGATCAGCTTTTTCTTTTCTTGATGATTGAAGCAAAAGAGGCAAAGAAAAACCAAATCTTGTGAAGGAACTGAAGTGTTGAAAAAACAGAGCATATAAATAGGCAAAGATAATATTTTAAGAATCAATTGGCCCTACGGCCCCTACCAGTAATTTAAGCATATGAATTCACTCAGTAATTCAAATGATGTGCAAATCCAGATGGTCAAAAGTGCAGCTTCATGCAATATCAATAACGTAAAAATTTACAAAGACATGAGAACCATTAGAAACAGCAACTGGCTTTGCGATTGACAAAAGGAGCCACCAGCAAAAAGAACTTCTGAACAATTTGCAACAAATAAAGTATTTTGATCCCCCCTTGCACAAACAACAAACACTACAAATTATGAGATAATGTTCCCTGTAATGTTTTAAATACATCAAAATCCCACGCCGTAAAATTAACACAACCGACATTGCAAGAACCGCTAACCGCTCACAGCTTCCATTAGATCCCACTCAGAAAAATAAAAAACACAAGTTCACCAAATTCATACCATCAAAACAGAAACAAACGAACGAAACAACAAAAATATACAACGGCAATACCAAAAGAAAAAAAAAATCGAAATTTTGGAGTCAAATAGCGGATAATCGCCTCTACCTGGAAAGTGTGGGCTGGGAGTTGCCATCCATGACGCCTCGCCATCACCAGACTACCAAAGTCAGCGCCAGAACAACAGCATTACCTCCCAGAATCCATGTCGGAGATCGACCGAAATGCCACGAGATCTACGAAATCTACTGCTTGAACTCAGTACTGGTACCGAATCCCAACTGGATTTCTCCACTCCTTTCCCTGATTCCGATCCGAATCCTCGCAAATCCAAAGTCCGTCTCGGAGTTTGGAACCACCCCCAAGGGTTTACGGGGCGTTTGAACGTATCGGCCACGACGGAGGCCGCGGAAATGGAAAGCGAAGCGAAAGGGTTTTAACTTTTACCGAGGTCGGTTTCCCGTTCGTTTCCCTTTCCTAAGTTTCGCCTTTTGCCCGTTCCTGACGGCTCCCTGTTTTCTTAACCGTCTGATCTTAATTTGACCGCTAACTGCCAGTTATACCTTAGATCAGGACCGTCCAATTAGTGGAGCTCCAATTAATAGAATCTAGTCAGCGGTTTTAAAGGAAAAGCTTGTGCCGGCTGGCATGGCGGAGGCTTTGGTAATTATGCGAGCTTTTTTTTTTTTTTTTAATGACACGTCAGTACACAATACGTGTACGAAAACATCCAATAAAATCAGAAAAGACAATCTCACGGAATGCTCAAGGCAATTTCCCCTTCCTTAACCACAAGATACTCCCTGAATATATGCTTGGCCTAAAAGGCCTCTACATCTCTCGTCATCGTTCAGATGTTCCATAGCAAAGGGTGATCCAAACTTGCATATCTCGGACCCTCCTAAATCCACGTAATCACTGTGGCCGAGTCACCCTCCAAGATAACCGAACTGGCCTGTAGTACTCGTCTCGCATGTCGAAGGCCTGCCTAGGCAGCCCTCAACTTCGTTCCAAGGATCGAAATGTCAAATAACTAGCAGACGCCCGCTGCCACCACTCTGGAGTACGGATCGCGAATGACAAATTCTGCACCTCCTCTCGTGCCTCCATTCACAACAGATCCGTCGAAATTGACTTTAAGAAAACTCAAAGGTAGGGCTCCTAGGTGAAGAACACTATTTAAGAGGCTGTCTGAGCAGAGAGAGAGCTTCAGATGTTCCGAGCTATCAAAAATTCATCTGGGTAGAATGGAATGTGTGTCTGATCTTTGCCGCCTGCATCAAAATGGGAGCTTTTTTAACTCGCTAAGTTAAAAGTACGATTCACTCTTTGCCTGGCGTGCTCTACTCATGTGCTGGTCTGAGCCCCAATAGGTAGTACTTTTTAATTGCCAATGGCTTTTGTTAAATGGGATTTGGTGGTAAAGGTCAAGGACAGCTCTTTTGTTTAACAAAGAATTGGCAGCTCATTAAGTGGAATCTTGCATTAAACATATCCTTGTAGACGTAGGCATAGACTGCTATTGAAGATGGGAATACTTAACTGCAATATTCTGTTGCAGGTCAAACAAAAACATGCTCATAGTTCAATACTTCTTTATTAGTTTCTCTATAAGTTGACATTTGGAGGCCACAGAAAGTGTTATTAATAAAATGACATGCTAGGTGGATTCTATTATAAATATCTGCATCATCTACTCCTATTACAAAAGTATAACAAAAAAAAACCTCGAAATCGAGGATATGTCTCGGACGTAGGCCTCCCATCTTGTATCTACTCTATCTATGATGAGAAGGCCATCGTCCAATACACATCTCAGACTATGTAGCCTTCCTCAAGGTGCTAAAGAAAATGACCTACCACATCAAAGTAGCAGCATAAGAAAAATAGGAATAAGGAAACCTATGCCAAGTAGCATACCTATGCCAAAATATTTATGATGCACTAGAATAAATTGTTCATTTTTTCTGAAGTGAGTAAATGACAAGACTTCCTTTGGCCTATTTTAGTATATTTATATGATAATATTAATATTTTCCAAATAATATCAATATTGAAGAATAATATTATATATTACAGATCATATATTGTTAATGATATTATGATATTATGTTACGATATTGATATTGAAGAATTATTATCATTGACATAAATATTAATATTGTTGCAGAATATAAATGTCTTATAGCAATATCTTCGTGCTAATAAAATATTATGTAATAATATAATTTTATAAGATGATATAATAATATGATCTCATATAGTGTAATATTTATGATGACATTATTTATATATTAATGTATTAATATTAGTTTTATTTAAAGATAATGTTTTATCAATATTTTGTAATATAATAATATTATGAATATTATAGCATGTGAAGCTATATAAAGTTATTACATATCATATTGTAATACAACAATCTAATAATATTTATTTTATTATTAAAAAATATTTTATACATGTAAAAATGTATAAGCTATTATATTGTATTTTTAATAATTATTGTCATATTATAATATTTTTAAGTATAATTAACAATAGAAATTAGATTGGAAGGATACAATCTAAAAGGGTGAAATATGCATAAGACTATTAAATGATGGATAAAATAGTTTAGGGCCAAAATATTGGTGTAAAATGATTCATCGGGCATAGCCTATTCCAAGTCTATGTCCCATTCGCAGATGGCATTTGGCTAAACTTTTACTAGACACAACTTAAGACAAAAGAGGAGGCAAGAAAAGGTAGACTCCAACATGCATCATCCATGGCAAGTTCTAAATCTAGGCTAAAAAAATATGTATCTTGGAGTCTGCTAAGCAAGACCACATTAAATATGGCTGTACCACATGCATAGCATATTTGAAACTCTAATTTCTAATATTCTGAAATATGAGTTTTGATATCTAGATATATTTGTTGCAAATTCTATATATTGTTTTTTTCATGCTGAAAATATCCTTTCACTTTTTTATATTACTTATACAATATTGGCCTATACAAATAAGAGAATAAAAATAAAATAGCTATTTTAGATGCCAAAAGATTTTACTTAATTACAAGAATACCAAAAAACAATTAAAAATAAAATCATGTCATCCAATAAAATAAAAATAAAGAAAACTGGTTACAAACATGTAAGAAAAGGCACTAAAAATTATGTTTGAAAATAAGAACAAACAAAAAATTCTAACCATAATCATATTTAAAAAATATAATAAAAATATTTTGTTTTACAAAATTATAAGAAACTCATTTTTCTCTGTTATTTTCTTACCACCATTTTATGAGAATAAATAAGTAAATAAACAAAATCAAAATCATGTTGCAAATGAATTGAGAAAATATAATAAAAAATATTTGAGTAAAAAAATTTAAAAAATGGAACCTATATTTGTTTTTTTATATGCCCTTTCTTTACACATTTGTGCCCAATTCTTAAGTTTTTTATTTATTTGTTTCCATGATTTTTAAAATGAAATGATATAATTTATCAGTTATAGATTTTAATAGATGATATGATAAATAAAAATATAAGATAATAAGTTAAAATAGAATAAAAGAAAATATAATTTCAAAATAAAAGGAACCTTCAAAGTGAAGTCATAAAGACACAAGCCAATACAGTAAATTAAAAAAAATCATAAAATAGATAATAAATTAAACATCTAATTTTAATTATTTTAAAATAGACTAAGATAAAAAAATACCAATAAAAATCAAAGATACAAAATAAAAATTTATTAAAGAGTACTCTAAATTAATTACTTATTAGTAAACTAATTTAATAAAAAATATAGAATGAATTAAAATATCTATTAGTTGATATGATAAGTACTAGAAATATTAAAAAAGGCAATACTAGCTAAGGGATAAATTTGAAAATTTTAATCAGAAAATATGAGCAAGAAAAGGAATTAGAATGAAAGTATAAACCTATAAGATATAATAGAAAGAAAAATAAAATATTTAAATTATAGAATATAAATCCAACCTATTCGATCGAGTTGAGACCAACAAGCAACAAACTAGAAAGAGTCAAATAAAGCTATAACCGGACTAAATTAGTTTGACGAAAGACGAATGTTTTAGGCCGAATGAAGCAAATCTAACTTATATTGAAGTTAGACAGGAAAAAGCATCCTCTAGGACCATCATCAAATCATTAAAGAATAAAAATATCAGTTAATCTTATCATAAAATTATAAAATAAATTTTTTAATAAAATTGTAAACATATAATAAAATTTTAAAAAATAGAATTTAATAAACATAAAATTTATAGGTCTCGTTCAGTGTGCTTGTCTAATTCTACGACAAGAAGCTTACTCCACTTGGCTTTCCTTGTCAATTTTGCCTTTTTATTTTTTTTAATTTACACTGGCCATTTACACTAATCTCGTATGAGCATAGCTAATAGAGTCAAAAAAAAAAAAACTCAGTAGAGGAGGAATGGAAGAATGTCGAGTCCAAAAATCTTTCTAGAATGCTGGACAGTATAAGAGGCAATCCAGTCCTCAGCTCTATTCGTCTCTCGATATATATATATATATATATATATATATATATATATATATATGCTGTGAGACCATAAAACTGGGCCCAGTCCTTTGACCGGCCCAGCCCCAAGTTTGGCCTCATGTGCGTCGCATGTGAGGGCGCGTGATGAGGGGGGAGCCATCCCGAAGAAGCCGGCTCCCCTGTTTTTAGGGCTTCATCCTCCCCTTTGAGACCACCGGAAGAAAAGGCCACCAGACCCCAACGTGCAGCTGCCCGAGAGAGAGAGAGAGAGAGAGAGAGAGAGAGAAGGAGCCGTCGAAGCCGAATTTCTTTTTCGGATGGTCTTCTTCCTCTGTTCGCCGCTGGAAGGAAGCCGCCAGATCTTCGTCGAAGCTGTGGTAAGGATTCCTAGCCTCACCTCTTTGTTATACCATTTGATAAAATAAAAGAAGAAGAAGAAGAGGAGAGAAGAAAAAGGAGGGGGAGGCACCCGTGGCAGTCGGCATGCCTTCAGCCACAGGCGCCGCCGGCCCTCAGTGGCGACCACCTTGAGGACCGAAGAGCACTCCCGTCCCTTGTTCCTCTTCTCTGTTCAGTGAAAACAGGGAAGGAATAGTGGAAGGAGAAAAAAAGAAGAAGAGAGGGAAGAAGGAGAAAGTTGATTGTCGCGGGCTTTTCCTCTTCTCCCGTGCGCATACCTCCTCCACGGGAAGAAGGAGAGAGCCGGCCGCCGCTGGCGCCGCTGGCCTCGACTTGACCTCTCCCGAGCTCGCCGAACTCCATTCGCGGGAGAAAGAGAAGAAGGAAGAAGAAAGAAAAGGGGGGAAGGAGAAGAAGTCGGGAGAAGCTTCTGGAGAAGAAGAGGAGAAAAGAAAAGAAAAAGAAAAGAAAGAAAGAAAGAAAATAATAATAATAATAATAAAATAAAAGGAAGAGGATGGTTTACGGGTATGAACCTGAATCCGAACCCGAACCTGGGGTGCTAGACACTTCTGCAGGGTCGGCCTTGGGAGAATGTTAAAATTTAAGTTTTATATATATTGTGATGAATTTTAAAAGAAAAATATGATTTTTGGATATTAGGTTATGCGAGGGATTTGCGAGATTAATTGGATTTGTTGTGGATCGCGTTCAATGTAAGTAATGAACTGCCTTCTCTAGACTCTTCATTTATATAATATTATTTTTGCATCGAATAAATTGTTAATGAATTTATATGTGATTTATAAATTTTACGAGATGATGATTCGAATGAAAAATAGATAGATGAATTGGAATAGTATTTTTCGGATATATTTACTGTTCTTGCATCGTATATGCATATTTAGATCGGATTATGATATATCTATTATGTTACAAAAGAATTTTGATGTGCATCAGATCTGGAACTCTCAGCCTGACTATGTTTTGGACCCTGCCAATTGGGAGTTATGCATTGGCAATTCTAGCCCCATCACATAGTATAAGTGCGGTATTCTGGCCCACTCCGCATGGTATAAGTGCAGTTCTGTTTCTGGCCTAGCCACAGGGTATAAGTGTGGTCGTAGTTAAAAGCTGTTGAGATGAATGTGATTTGTTTCGAATCAGATTTACGATTATGCATATGGATATTTAAAAGATACGGATTTCAATGAATTTGTGTTTGAAAATAAATTGATTATGTTATTATGTTGATTCATCAAAATTTGTAATTTATATTTTATGTTATTATATAAATTGACTAGTTAAGGTTTTATTACTTACTGGGCTATCTAGCTTATTATACAATTTCTTGTTGTTTTACAGATTCCAAGAACTAGTCTATTGGGATTTCAAAATGGAAGAGCGACTAGAAGAACTATGGTACAAGTTATCTTGAAATAGGGTTTATTTAAATTGATATTTTATCTTTATTGTTTCGCTGCGTATTTAGAACTATGAGACTTTATGACTCGAGTTAGTCAATGAAATAAGGTTGCATTTATTTCAGCTAAATTATTTTAGTTACATTTTTGAGATTTGGTTAAGATGTCTTGCATGTTCGTGAGAAGAGTTTCCTACGGATGTGTGGCGGTTGGTGGGGACTCTCGGCTCGCGATCTCGAGCTGGGGGCGTGACATATGCATGCTCTGAAATGCACCATATTTTCTCACCAGCCACCGAATATCATCCGGAAGCGGATGTTCATCCCCCTCTGCGTCACCCCACCTATACCCCACTCTCACATCAATATACTTTTAGTTATTTATTTTTCCCACCCTGTTTCCCATTTTTTCCGCCCCTTTTCCCATTAGAAATAGACACACGGGAAAACGCACGCTGCCGGCCCACATGTACGGTTGAAGTAAACAGGAAGGCGGGGAAGGTAAAAAGTTTAGAGTGGAAAAGCTCGGGCAACGTGAGGCAGAGCACTCCTCCCAAAGAAGATAAATACCCCCTACCAACACTTCATCACCATAGGCCATATGTAACAAAACAGAGCAGTTTGATTTTCAGATAAAGCATTGAAAAAATGTCAACTGGTTACAGATCCAATCAATATTCCCATAAACACAAATCACTGTGATGGATTTATAGTGCAGTCACAGAAATGAATTTGAGTAGCAGCAGTACTTTTGCACAATGAGCTACAATACATAATGGCTTAGGCCATATTGGAGGGTGGAGGCCATAATCTCTATGCTAGGTTGCATCGACACAATGTGCAACGATGTGTAACAGGCCAAACAATATGTTTTTTTAGATAAAGCAATGAAAAGCTGTGGTTACAGTTTCAAATCAATACTCCTATATAAACGACAGTGGTAGAGGAGGCATTTATAGTGCAGTCACACACACAAACCAGAGTACAAACTGGATCATTCATCTAAAATAGCTATTTATTGACATTAAAGCTATAGAACAGGGCAAGAGCAATGATAGTAAGATAAAGTGGCAGCACAATATGGATGTCGTAAAAGAGGTTCTCCCTTTATAAAAATGCTGATACGCTTCACCTTGAGGTTCGGAAACAACTTTCCAAAACTCGTTTAGAAAGCAGTATCTTGCTATTGAATTATGGTTTTCTCAAGATGAATTTTGACGGTAGCATTTCAGAGAGCAGTAATAGCTGTGGTGTGAGCTTTGTGATCAAGGACCAGAATCTCTAGATGATTGCGGCAGGAGGACGACATATATTTAATGAGTCGGTCCCAATGGCGGAGCTGCGCGCAGCATGGAAAGACCTCGTTTACGCTAGAGTGCATTTGGAAGCTCGGCAGATACTCTTAAAGGGCGATTCAGCTACAATAGTTGATTGGATCAGGAGTAGGCGTACTAGATCATATCTACATCCACTAGTTTGGAATGTATACCACATTCTGAAGGGTTTCGACGCATTTTGGATCACACATGTATTTCGAGAGGCGAACAGTGCAGCTGATTGGGTCGCCTCCTTTGCAGCACATCACACCGGGGCCTTTTTATGGGATGACACTCCCCTCATTTTCCAGAGCCTAGCTCATGTTTTGTATTTTGACTTCTCATGGCATACTTGCACTGTATAGTGAGACGCCAATCTACCAAAAAAAAAAAAAAAAACAGCTTGTTGTCAATTGCATACCTCCTAAACAGGAGACGAGATGATAAATATTCGTGAATCATGGACAAAACTCCATGTCACACTTCCATAGCAAGAACTAGGGCTCGCATGCTCATCGAACTTTCAACTTTACAAGCGCTGTGTCATTTTGATGTCTTGAAATGCAGCAACGGTCATCAAGAACCCAGCAACCATCACGTACCATGATGCTAAAATTACATGTAAGAATTAAAAAGGAGAAGGGAGAGTTCCAACGGCACCTTTCTTCCGTTTTTGCACTGCCCTCTTGGAGTCCCGTGGACTCAGCTTCCCTGCGGACTCCCTCGGTTTGAAAACCTCAGTCTTAGAAGGATCTAAGAGATCCTTGGAGCACTGGAGAATGATGCCCCTCTCCGCAGCCTCCTCCCATAGACGCCTCCCTGCGTCAAATCTTCCACTCCTGCAGAGCTTTTCTATCAGCAGATCATAGGTCGGCCCCTCGTCCTGCTCACAGCACCTCTTCATTCTCTCGAACACCTTGAGGGCGTGGTCCATCCTCTCCACCCCACAAAGGACGCCGACGAGACCGCGGTAGAACCTCGCCCCCGGCGACAACCTTTCCTCGAGCATCTGATCCAAGAGCCTGTTGCCTCTCACATACCTCCCGGTGAGGTAGAGAACCCTCACTAAGATATAGTAGCTCATCCAGTCTGGTGCGCATCCAGACTCCCCCAGCTGTCGCATGGAGTGGAGGATCCGGTAGGCCTCCTTCACCCTCCTCGCCCTGCCGAGGCAGGACAGGAGGATGTTGAAGCTGACGGTGGTCGGGGAGACGCCGGAGGCCCGCATCTCCGACATCAGATCGGCGGCCTCCGGGACGAGGGCGGAGGGGTTGAACCTGAGGTTCCTCTGGCAGATGCAGCGGAGGAGGGAGTTGTAAGAGGCGAGGCCCGGGCGGATTCCCAGCGACCTCATCTCGTCCATGGCTCGGCGGGCCTCCCTGGCGTTCCCATGGACGCACCACCCGTGGAGAAGGCTACGGTGGATGTCAGCGGCGATGGCCGCCGACTCCGCCTGGAGCTCGTCCCTGTGGTGCCAGACGATGCCCCGGGCCTTGCGAGCGTGGCCCCTGGCGCACAGCGCGTGGACTATGGATGGGATACAGGACGGAGGCAGCAGCTGCTTGGATTCCATGCTCCGGAACAGGCGGACGGCCTCGTCCTCCCTGCCTGACCTCACGAGGGTCTCGGTCACCAGGACGAACGTCTCCAAGGTCATCTTCCGGCCCTCCTCCTCGAGATCGGAGATGGTGATCCCCATGGCGGTGAGGTCCTTCATCCCCGCGAAGGCTCGAATGGCGTGATCGAAGACCTCGTCCCCCAATCTCTCGCGGCTCCGTCTCCGACACCAGGAGAAGAACCGTAGGAGCCGTCTGCCGCCGCCGCCGCCGCCGCCGCTGCTTGTATAGGAGTCGACGACCTGGGTGACGAGGGAAGGGGCGACGGCGACTCCCAGCCGGTTAAGGCTGGCTTCCATGTCATCGAGGCCACCGACGCCCGTGGAGATGACATCAAGGAGCGATTGAATTCGTGCTGGTTGCTGGTGGCATTGTCTTGTGAATCTCGGTCTTCCCACGAGACGCAGCTTCGTAGTGGCAGCAGCCATGATCATCTATCCCTCTGTCCTCACTTAGAAATCACGCCATTTCATTCCGCGGCAGCATCCTATACGGTATTTTTTATCGGTCAATTCCAATTTTGATAGATCGGTGCTAAATAAAGATGCAAAAAGTGGAGCGAATTTCGCCATTAAAAACCCAAACTCTAAAATTATGGCAGCGGAAGGCTGCTAGTTATTTAACTGTAAGATTTTTGGAGAACTATTTGGGCGGATCTCCGAAATGCTCAGCGTGTGCTATCAGCTAGTTCAATCATCTTAGAGGGTGACTCGGCTACGATCATCAGCCGGATCCAGAGAGGTTCGAGGGTCACTGCCGGTGATCATTCATTGCTTCATGACATTTAGATGATGATAAGGGATGAAGACGTTGTCCAGGCTAAACATGTATTTAGAGAAGCTAATGGGGCTGCGGATTAGGTGGCCACCTACATGGCCAACCATACCGACAGCACCATGTGGGCAGAGGATGGAAAGTTGTCGGAAGTTCCGTGATATTTTGTTTTCCGACTTTATTGGGTGTATCCATGTTGTATGAATCACCATTTCGGTGGTTCACGCCATTTCGGTGTAGAAATGCCTAAGATAGAGGCTGAGAAAAAGGAACAACCTCTGATTTGGGAGGAAAAAAGAAAGAAAGATGAGGCGAGATGTCGAAGAAGTAGCCCATGCCCAGCACATTGCTTTGTACTCACGAGAGCTAGGGTTTCGATACCTGGATCCAACCGAGGCTACGGCACACGCTCCTTCCTCCCTTCCTTCTTGTTTTCTTCTTTCCTTCCTCCTTCGAAAAGATCTCTCACCTTCCTTCTTTTCTCCTTCCCAAATCTCTCTCTCTCTCTCCTCTTCTTCCTCTAAGGATGACTGTGGAGCTAGAGAGATTCCTTCCATGCGTTCTTTCCTTCGAGACAATTCCTTATCTCCAACGCCAATCCACTTGCTTTCGTCGATCCTCCACCTCTTTCCTCTTTCCGGCCCCCTCTCTCTCCCTCTCCCTCTCCTCCTTTCTTTGAAAAACAAGAGTAAATACTACTCTTCTTCTTTCTTATATCGTAGCCGATGCTGTTATTATTGTATTAAAATGGAATGTTTGTAATTAATTTTAGATTTTTTATAAATATTTTTCTAAAAATTTAAATTTTTATAAATATTTTTTAAAATTTATATTTATTTCTATACCTCTATAAAATATTGATTTTGTATAAATATCCTTAATATAACGGTCCTTCTAACATCGTTAATAAAAACCATATTTATTTTACTTAAAAATAAAATAAAATTTAAAAATTATTTTTTTGTCTCCCATCGCAATCGACTTAAAAATATTTCTTTTTGCACATCTATCCATTAATGATATTTTAATCATTTTAATTTAAAATTATTAATTTTTGAACGGCATTAAATAATGTGGGTACATATGCAAAAAAAATAGAATAAAAAAATAGAATAGTAAAACAAGTATTTTACGAAGGTATACATGTAAATATTAATTTTAGAAAAATATTCATACAAAATTCGATATTTAGGAGAATAATCATGCAAAACAATTCCTAATTTTATATATGTCCAAAAATTACACACTGCCCATTTTGTGGTCAGTAGAAAGGGAAATGAGATCTCCCTCAATAACAAACATTTGAAACTCAAAAGATACTTGGTATAAAAAGGACAATGCTTCCCCAATAAGCTAACTAGCTCGCTTTCCTTTGCAATGGATAAGAGAGATATGGAATTGTTGCAAAGATGAGCTTAGATCCCAAACATTCTTTCTAATTGCTCCAATTAAAAGGATGCAAGCATTGTAGTCTCTAATAACACAACCTGCGTCTCCCAGTTCATAATCTTTAACACACTATCAATATTGACCTTCGCCCTATTCTAAGAAAGAATGTTATATGGCATTGAAAAGTGAGATCATTGGTTCCAAGTTGGGGAAAGTTGATAGATGAAGATACTTTCATTGGATAAATAAATTATTCTGGTAATGTGAATGAACTTTGAAGCACTTGCTGGGGATTAATAATTTCATCTCGATCTCAAGGTTCTAGGCCTTCCACACTTACCATTAACATGTACATCATCTTCATTAGTCATGTGCACTTCTCATGATCAAAATTACTAGTCGACTGCAATCCAATTACCGTCAGCCATCACTTTCAAGTATTTCAACTAATCCACTAGTTAAATAAGTCAAAGAGAATTTGTTGGCCTTTCTTTATCGACGACTTATATTGATTTTCCAAAACTTACATATTAGACCATTAAAGTCTTATAAATGTTCTCAATAGGGCATGTAAATATCCAACAGATTGAACAATGAATTTGGAAACTTATTGCTAATTTAGAATTGAAGTGTCATTATTTTATTTTCTCCAACTATTTTATTAAAAAGTTTAAGAGAATCGTCACCATGAATATCAAAAATAGAATTAGCTTCATATGGGGATATTCGATCATAAAATGCCATAATGTGATATTCTATCATAAAATGTGATATTCTATTATTATATAAACACACACATATTAAAAAGAGTGTGTTAAGCTCTAGGTCGATCAATATCTTAACTGTTGTTTTGTAAATTGACCTTTTAAGCAAAACTTTGTTCCAATATATCATACTTGATATATTTTAAAAGTGACTACAATTAAACTCATTAATTTATAGTTATAATTTATCAAAATATAACAAAAAAGTTATGTTGCTCCAGGTATCATGAAACTCTTATTTTATCCTATTATCTATATCTTTTTATCTTTGAATTTTAATTACTAAAATCACCTTTATAAATCAACAAAAAATATAGCAAAGTTAGATATATAAGACAAGACATATAATATTAAATCATGTAGACAGAGCCATTACATGTATAAATGAATGACCATGTTACTCACATGTTCAACTTGTTAGCTAGCCTTTGGATACCTTTGAAATATTAATAGTTGTTTCTTGAATAAGTACCTCTTACTACTTGGTTACTGAGTCCTATATGTTAAAATCGCCACTTGTCCCAAAAGCTTAAGATGATAGGATGAGATAGATTTATTTATATATTTTATATTTTCTTACACTCCTCCTTACATGTGGGCCGGACTTCTCTTTAATCTCTACTCTGATACCATGTTAAAATCACCACTTGTCTTAAAAGCTTAAGCTGATAGGATAAGATGGATTTATTTATATATTTTATATTTTCTTACACTATAGTTGTCCATGAACAGTGTTAAGTAAAGTATTGTTGATATCTATTAGTGTTCAACTGATAGTTCGTAGTCTTTTTACAAGCAGAATTGATGGCCAACAGAAAGGATGATCAATTATTATGGTGCACTAAAAGAGAAATCACTATCGCCAACATTTGGATTTCTACCCACAGAGATAGGTCTCGTTGGCTCCGAATCCCCATGATTGACAAATGGAGGGGCTTCCATTTCAGAGTTGTCATTATCTGAATGGTAAAACCTTGGTGAACTTGGGACACTTTCTACATCTACAGAGTTTAACTTGTATTTGTGCAGCAAATGTATGGGCGATGATCCTTGACTAGGTGTATTTTCTCCACTCAAATATCCTGCATCTGACTTTGCATCTCTATGCTTCTTTCTTTCTTTAGCTGCTTGTCTCCACCTGATAAGAGCTTTGGCTGTTTGTTCTTCAAAAATGGCCTTTTTCATATGTGATCCCATCTATAAACATGCGAAAAGTAGTTAGTATAATCAACCCTGCTATTAAAATATTTGCTTTAGCATTAGTGTTGTTGAATCTTTCTAAGGCAATGAACTTACTTGTGTCACCAATGCATAAAGGGGGAAAGTGATATAACTACACAAAAATTGAAGAGCTAGTCCCATTATGATCTTCGCTATTGTAAGTGGCAAGTTGTCATGCATGCATGACTTTAAACTGAATGAATACTGCACAAATGAAAATACTAATTTAGATAATCCATCCATTATAATTAAGAACTTAAAATGAGAAAAAAAGATGCTATTAACATACCCATGTCCATAAAAAGTGTGCCATTTGGAATGCATTCTGTGTAGATAATAGACAAAAAGAATTAGTCCAAAAAGGATATGGACTGAAATTTTGATTCAAGAATAAGTCATCAAGGGGTTCACAATATTATGCTTCAGTTAGGGTTTCGAATATAAGATGATAAAGTTTCAGAGACATTAAGCTTAAATACATACACATATAACACAAAAGGATAATAGGGGTAATTTCTAGCGTGTTTGGACCTTTCAAAATTCACTTCAATATTATTGTATCTTAATACTTTCAAGCCTACTATACTTATTTAAGTTTTTTAAATAAAAATGATTAATATATCACAATCAACAATTATTCTCAAATTTCAAACACATATATGAATAACTAACCATTTCAAGTTCATTTAAACAAGAATTTGCTGATGCACACAAAAGTTGGCAAGATTACCTCAAATAAAGTTAGATGTATTAGATAAAGGATCCATTGAGGCCGATTGAACCAAAAGAATTTGTTACTTGGTTCTATAATTGGTGCTCCTTTAACCACAGTGGTTCGCCCTTGAATTTCATGAGCCATCTCCATAATAACAATTTCTAACTTCATGCCAACTATCAAGAGGATCTACAACAAATATGAAAATTAATAACATGACAAGTTTCTGAAGTAATTAATGAGAATGGAAAGCTTGTGAAGAGGGATCTTACTATGAGAGGCACGAAAGAAATCCAAACAAGTGTATACCATCCTATAATAAAATAAGTGAGATGATTTGAAGGATCTTCCATTCATCCTTTCCAGATAAATAGCTAAAAAGTTAAGATCACTTACCATAGACATCAAGTAGTAGTATGACGATTGCCATTAACCACAATGGAGAGCTATAAAACAAACTTTAATGTTAGAGACATGAAGAGTAGAAACTGCAAAATAGTCACAATTTGGATAGTGCCGACCTGATGCCGACAACAACTTTGAAATCATCTTCTAACGATCTCTTTATGTACTTATGAAAGTCAAACTTGCTATTTGGTGATAAATGAGCCTGTAATTTATTCATTTTTGGCGCAATGTTAAGAGGAATAGCTAGTTTGAAAAAAAAAGATACTATTTTACTGTAAAATAAAAATAAAAGTAATATTTATGATGAAATATATAAATATTACAGTGATAAAACCATGGCGCATGGTCAAGTAGTCCACCTTCGTTACCGATCTAAAGAACTGCCTAAAAAATGCCACCTGATAGTACAAAAGAAAAGCAATTGCAGATCTTATACGATAATTTATTTGCATATAATAATGAGAATACATATTGTCATTGGTTCATATCATTTAGAAATAAAAGTTATCATTTACCCTCTAAAGATAGAATGTTATCTATCCTTATATTTTTTGTTATATTCAAGTTTATGAATCCATATATAATGGGAGTAAAGAAAATTGTAATTTTCTAACAATTGAAATGTTTATGATTTAGGTCTATTTTACAGTAGAATCTAAGTTCACTACAAACCCATCTACAATATAGAAAGAGAGACTAATGCCCTTGTTACAACACTATCTTGTTAAGATTGGGCTTTGGAAACAATTTTATGTAATCCATGAAACTTGTCCTCTTAATCCTCTACCTCTTGTGAATTGCCAATACTTTAGATCATATAGAAATAAAATTTGCATACCAGTCAGTACTGGTGCGTACCGACTATACCAGACCACACCGGTACTAAATTAGTATACTGTACAAGGGACATACCGACATTCGGTATGCTAAACTGGCCCTCTAACTGGGTATTACCGATATTATAATTGGATGGTACCAATAAGATGCCTGATATCGAGACAACAAATCTTGCATAAAAATTTTTCTTTTTTTCTTTAGGAGGATAACGTACCTAAATAAATACTAGCTTGGAAAGCTTTTATGAAATGAATTTGGCCTTTTTAATATCAATCAACCAACCTATATCTCATGTCAACTTTTTGTTTTAAAAAAAACAAGGGGAGAGTAGAAAGGTCTCACCATCCATCTAATGCCAGGAGTACTTGAAAGGCCCACATGTCGCTTTACGAAGGATGTTTGGTGAGTAAACCTGAATCTTGAGGGATCTGCAAAGGATATAGTAATGTGCATTAAAAGAATATCCACATGATAAAAAAGCTAGCTTGAGAATACAATGTGTTCACCATTTGAAAATTGATATTCTAGTGATGCTGTCTCAGCCTCCCAAGTTTTCCACTTTTTCATCTGTAAATAGTAACAACAAATACTAATTGAAAGAACAAGTAATTCAAGCTAATTTAAGACTAATCTGAGCATTAGTAATCTAAAGAATATTTTATTGTTAATATATTTCAAAAATACTTGTTATATAAAAATATGTTAAAATGCTTATTTCAGATCTTTATTTTAAATTGTTAATTTATAAAATATCCTTATTGTTATACATATTATTCTATTAAAGTTTCGCCCATTCATGCAAATGTATAAAATTGCTTTAGTAAAGAAGAGTGGTATGTGAGAAACCCATTTTCACTTGCGCAAATAAATTTGTAGGAGTATACACAACCTGCTATTTCAAAGTTTTATACGTCATATCTTCTAACCTTCATCTATTATTTTTTGCCTTTAATACAATTATTGAGTTTATAGAGTATACTTATTTAAAATATATTATATTTTTGTATAACCAACGGCCGCCATAATGAATGATTATCAAGATACGTATTACTTTAGATATCTATAAATCTAATATTTTGAATCTTGCCTTCTTGAACATGAAAATTACCAATTCCACTTGGTTTGAGATACTTTATTTATTTTTTATTTTTTAGAGATATTTTATTTTTATTGTTGCATATTTTTATTTTCTTAATTATAAATTCATTTTAATATTTTTACTTTATAATTAAATTACTCACTTTTGCTTGGCCTAAAGCCATTGTGAGGATACTGTACAGGACATGAAAAACAGCAAGCACGAATATAAATATATGCAATTGGTGAATTCCATTTTGTGAGATCAATGGCACTTTGTCCTGCACCAGTACAAGTCAAAAAGAATATTAGTGATTTTTTTTTATTGATAACATTTAGAAAGAACAATTTCTTATCTGAAACAAACTAAAATAAAAAATAGCATAAACAGAGCTTATTATTGGCATTAGATAAACCATGTCTAGAAATATAAGAAGTGCACACAACATATCTACACATGGTTGTACAACTTATCATATATTCAAATAATGTAATATATTATTTTGCATAATAAACTCAAATGTTGCTGAACCCATTTATTGCTTTTACATAGTGAAATAGATTTATTACTTGTTTATTTTGTATGATGCATGTAGATTAGTTTTGATGTAGTGATCTTTTTCTTTTCTTGTAATACAACTATCTACATTTGCATTTCACTTTTTATAGTCAAGAACTAAAAAATAACAAGTCCTTTCATACATAGGAATATATATATATATATATATATATATATATATATATATATATATATATATATATATATATATATATATATATATATATATATATATATGAAGAGTGATCTCTGATAAATAAATTAATTACTAATACATATTCTTGTTTTGTACTCAAGAACCTAATAAGTTGTTATATTCTTCCAATACATTTTTGTAACCTATTTTGTTGTTATAACTATATTGACCACTAGTAATTTATCTTTTGAAAAAATATTTTGGTAATTCATTTTATAATTTTAACGATAATATTGTCTGTCTTAATGAAATTGGCTTTCACCTTAAGCCTTACCACTACATGTATTATTTAGATTCCTTCCTTTACAACAATAATAAAATTATCTCTTTAATTTTCTTTCGTCTTGCTGTTTTCTTCTCCTAAGGTGACCGAGATTGCATATTTTTGATAGAAAAAGAGCCTTCTGTTCCTGCTCTCTCTCTCTCTCTCTCTATTTCTTTCTGTGTGTGTAGGATAAGAGAAAGGGGACTACATGACTAATGAAAAAGAACATGCTCACTGATGTCCAAGCCCTTGAGCATTAGCTCTAACTAAATATAGTAAATCATTCGGAATGCTGTGAGACCATATACAGCTATAGTTTTTTATTAAATCTATACTTAAAAATTATCAATTTTACAAAGATACAAGATATCTAATTCATAATAATGCCAAAAACTAAGCAAAGAATTCTTATAGTAACTCTTATTTATTTATTTTCTTAGAAATGAACAAGTAAACATCCAATGAAGTTTCATCCACTCTGAAGAAAAAATCAAATTGAAAGTTATGATAGAAATTAAAATATAATACAACTTAACTACCCTGAAAAGGAAGTAATCACTTGCCTCATACTTAGAGCAATGATCTACTGTTGCTTCAGCTAAAATACGATGCCAAACTACTTTTTCTTGGTACCATAGTAATCTTCTTCGACTATCACCATCCTCCTTTTCAACATCATGTGCTTTCTTGCATGGGAGCATAATATCTCCAGCTTTTGCAGGGATACATATTTTAGATATTGGTGCTTGTCCAATTGTAAGAAGTAAAGATATGAAGCCTAGTAGCATCAACTCTGAATATTATAACAAATTAAAGGGTCAGAATATATGCATGTTAATCTATCAGTATAAGAAAAAATTAAGCCATTGATCAAAAACAAAGATGAAAGATGGAATTATCTTTTCTCTCAAAGGTTAAGGTACCTTTGTTACCCTAGGCATGAAGCCAAAAATTTATAGGGCATTAGGATTTTAGGCCAAGACAATATGAGATGAGTCCTCATACCATGCTGTATTATATCCTTCCTAGCATCCTAAACTTGCAAGTTTTCCAAAAACCTTAATCAATTTGATAGGATTTTGAACTTCTCAAAATAGGAAACTTATTGACCTCTAAGCTAACTCATAACTAGTGAAAAAGATTCCCTTTGTTGCATCATTAAAACAGTTAACAACCTTTATTTATTAAAGAACATTACAGTTTTTTTGACAAATAGCTTGACTCATGGATGCAATTGCTATACAAAATACTTAAATTTTCAAAAAGAATAATTATAAAATTTATAGATAAAGGATCATGGTTGTTCTTATGTTTAGAAACAATTTTTAACTTATTTTTCCCATTTCGTGCACTTATCCTATTTTATATTTCTTAAGTGATTGTTATTAAAATATGTTCTCTTAAGAAATGATTATCATTAGATGTATCATCAAGAAGTACCAAAACCTATTAATTTCTTATTTATCTAGAATGAAAATATAGTTGTCGTTCACCCTTCTCTAATAATGTATGCATGGCCTTATCTTAAATTTGTTTATTGCCTAGCCAAATGTTGCACAAAATAGCTAAATAACATATTCTGTGAATGTGATAGAATACATGGATAGATGTGACCCTTCCATCGAACTGAGTAGTGTTTGTTTTGTTTAAGTAATTTGATAAATATCCAGTTTTGAAGTTGCACTTTTCTTTTACTTTTCTTGAAAGAGCATGAAATAATTAAGAGGCCTGTATTTTTTAAAAGATCAGAGTATTTATAAAGTTGTGGAAATTGAAGATGCATAATGTACTGATGCATCATTTAGGCCTCTTGTCATGCTAGAAAAATTACAAAAAGATTCTCGATCAATTTAGTTACAAAGCCTTCTGAGCTCAGATACAAAGTCTTAAATATAAAATATATTTAGATTCTATATTGCATTAGCCTAAATGCCTATTAGTTAACCAATCTTTGTGTCTAAGTAGGTATCTAGATATGTCAAAAACATTGTTTTGACTATAACTCAAAATATAACTAAAAAAGCTATAAAATGACATTCAAATCAATAATCTCTTCCCCTTAAGGTTATAGGAGTAAATCCTTGCTTGATGCTACTTGGGTCAAAAATTGCAATAGCTGAGATTGGCTTTAGTCCAATTCTTTTGATCTCTTGATGGTGCAGCTTGGCAAGACAAGTATTACATAATATACTCAAAATGATATAACACATGCTTCTAAATCTCATGTTTCAATGACACTTGAAAAATTATAGTTATTATGGCATGTCCTGTTCTTATATAAACTTTTGTGACTTACTAGGAACCATTTATTACAAAATCACCACTCAGGTTTATTTTTCTAATATAACCTAATCCAAGGCTTTGTTTAATTCATTAGCTTAATATTTGAATACTGTAGTTCATTTACAATAAATTGAATTATCTGGAGTCACCAATACTTCTTTTCATTTTGCAAATCTCATGATTCCTAGTAAGATTCTATTTAGGTATTGTTGGGGGGAGGGGGCGGACCTCGGGACCTTTAGTCCCATACTGCTTAAGTGACGAAGAGGGTTGTGCCTTAAATTGGGGGGGCTACCCCTTTCTCTTCAGAGGCCCCTTTTTTGGAACAAAACCGTGAGGAAGGCTTCGACCTGCTCCAAAGCGGACAATACCTCTGGAGAGAAACACGGCTGCTTTTCATCCTCATCAGTTGGCGCGCTAGGTAGGGGTCCCCCCTTATACCCTATAAAACCGCAAGGTGGAATCACAGCCCTCTCTGTCCCGAGGGGGCTATGTTGGGGGGAGGGGGCGGACCTCGGGACCTTTAGTCCCATACTGCTTGAGTGACGAAGAGGGCTGTGCCTTAAATGGGGGGCTGCCTCTTTCTCTTCAGAGACGCCTTTTGTGGGGCAAAACTATAAGGAAGACTTCGACATGCTCCAAAGCGGACAATACCTCTGGAGAGAAACACGGCCGCTTTTCGTCCTCATCAGGTATTGGGAATACAGGATTGTCATGCTGATTTTAAGTGCACAGAGTGTTACTTATGTGTTTGATAGGACATGATAATGTGAATTAGGCAGGCAATGGCTTGAATATGAGTTAATAGTTTAGATAATTTATGTAACTTCGCCTATGAACCTAGGAAGTTTAGAAATTGTGCCTTGGATCCAAGGTATTGGCCAAGATTTTGGTGCCCAAACCCAACTTGTCTTCATGATTAATTATTTCTTTTCCCTTTCGTTTAGAGGAGATGGTGAGGCAAGAGGCTAGGAGAGAAATGGGTGCCCATGAAGAGACAAGGTGAGAGAGATACACAAAGGGGGGCAAAAGAGGAGGAACTCGTTAGGTTCGTAGGTTCAAGTGTTGGTTATGCTGGATTGATGGAGCATGAGGTGAAAGTGTTAAATAGATTAGACTTTGCTTCTCTTGATAGTAGGGGATATCTACTTCTTTCGACTCCAAAAATCAATAGTAGAAAATCCAAATCAAAAATCTATAAAAATACTAACAAATGAAAAATCGCATGTTTTAGTGGTCTTTAAGGTTGCATCTTATAGAGACAAAAATGAATATTACATTCAAATCTCATACTTGAGCTCGAGTTCAAGTCTTGATCATAATTAAAAAATATAATTTAAACAAAATATAACCTAATATTATGTATTAAAATATTAAATTAATATATATTGTAAATAAAATCTAATATTATTAAAAAAATATTTTTAAGACTTCGAGCTGAGTATTTTGTTATACGAGATAAAATTGAAAAATTGTTCAAGCTACTTAAGCTCGATTGGAGTTTGGTAATAGTTAAGTCGAGTTTGAGCATTGTCTCATTTGCACCTCTAATATAAATTATCCTCGTGTACATATGCAATATATCAAGCTACCACTTTAGTTTCAAATTTTTTGAACCTCAGCAGGATAAAATTGGCTTTGGTTCATTAACCTATTAGTTAATCCATAAATCGTAGGCTTTAGAAACCCTTTTCTATTTTTTATTTTATCTTTTATTAGTTAATATAGCCTAACCCTGTTCTTTCATTTGCAGTGCAGAGTAGAATCTAAAATGTTAAAATCTTTTCTCCAATATTTCTGCTCAGAAACTTCTACCAGATTCTTATCAAAGAATTGCACAAGCCCAAATGTCTAAAAGGTGATATCTTATGTACTTATGTAGAGGATCGATTTTAAGATGGACCTATCATCTAAACACTTATTCTTGTGTATTAAAACAGACATATATAGCTGTGCATAGAAACAAGATGTAATAATGAAGGAGGCTACTAAAGTTTGCGAATTACCAGCTTTGATTTTCTCCAATGCTTCATTCATAGCTTTCTTGTGACGCGTCTGAAACAACTGCCATGACACAACAAAACTAATTTAGTAGCTTAAACAGAAATATTCATATGCTAAACTCCAATCCAAGGGGGAATGCCATCTCTCGCAAAAAAACTAATTTCAATCAAAGTATGCTATCTCGTTATCGAGTTCTATACCGGTGCTACTTTTTTACTATGTCGGCACATCCAGCATGGAGATTGGTTCAGTGTACCGAATATTGGTAAGCTTTTCAAACCACATATCAGTATCGAATCGGTATGGTATGGTACTTTCTACCATACTATTTAGTTCAGTACGGTACGCCACATCATTTACCTTTCCAAGTTTGTGGATCGCATGCTCCATCATCATTGAGATGATCACCATAACTGCGCAAACAAGCGCCACCGCCCATGTCGGCGTGTCTTCGAGTGAACGGTCTGCCGGGTTGCCGCCGGCCATGCCGGAAAGATGTTAAGAGCTCAGCTGCTCTGTTGCAAGATGGGGTAATCCTGCTCTTCCACAAACCCAAACACGGGCTATATGAACACAAGTAGCTGCCGCCGGGGCTGTTGGCCGTTTCTCGGACAATGCCGGAGAGCTTGTTCTGTGGTCAAAAGTTGTTGAGTTTCCTAGATTAGTATAATATTGGGCCGGCCATTAAGCTCCAAATGGACGGAATCATGGAGAGAAGCTACTTGCATTAAAAATTTGAAGTGGAGCAGGCGAATGGACGTGGAAAGAGTTTTGTAGAACTGGGTCCTTGTCCATTGCCCTTGTTTTGTACAATTAGGATCCAATTTCCTAAACTGGTTCGGCTCCCACTCTTCCTCCTTTTCCGTCTCTCTTCGTCGTTCTCTCTTTGTCCTCTCCTTTGCTCTCTCTTCGGAGATTACGCCAGAGATCAATTCGACCTCTATTGCGGACCCATCGGATTGGACGGAGAGAGGTACGCGGTTGCGATCCCTTTGAGTTCTTTTCTTTGCATTATTTTTTTTTTTTTTGTCTAGCTTCTGGTTTCCTTGTCTGCCCATTTTAAAGTAAACGATCTTTTCTTGTTCTTGATTGGCTTGGGCTGGTTGGTGAATCTATCAGTTATCTCTCACAATCAGTATGGAAATTTTTTGTAGGGTTATTTTTTTCTTCGACTTGTCTTAGCGTTTATTATTTTTTTCCCCGATCAATTGATGTATCTTCTTCTGATGAGACAAGATTGTGTGCAAGTTTTCTGTTATCCTTTGTGTAGATTATGAGATTGCTGAGATAATATTCTCGCTTTTGTTTTGTTTTAGGTGGATAGAAGAACTGCTTATACCCCTATAATCAAATAGCTTAGAAGGTTCTCATCAAATGGGTGGAACGATGTCATGAAACAAAAGAAAGGAAAGAAAAAAAAAAGAGTTATTGCTTAAGGGTCACAGTTAATCTGAAAGGATACTTGCTAAAAACCGATTCTTGTTAGAGCAAAACTACAAGACTCTAATTTTTTGATTGAACATACACACCAATTAGAGAAAACATGGATCAGAATTTGTTAATGCTGAAAAAATTTAAGCAAGCCAATGGTATGTGATATACTTGCTTCTTTCGATGTGTTACAGTACTTACATAGGCAAATTCAAGAATGTATCATCCAAAACCATGGTATAAATATTATTTCTAATCTTTCCATCTTGATCCTAGCTTGGTCATTATTGCTAAATCTATTAGGTGAACATTCTCTTGATGTCATGGTGTGCTTATATCTAGGAAATGAGTGACAAATTGGGTAATGTGAGGCCATATGAGCTTCTGTTTTCTTCTTGTTTCCTGTCTCCTGTCTCCCTTCTCATCAAACTAAGTACCCACTTATACACACACACACACACACACACACACACACACACACACACACATATATATATATATATATATTGGATTACACAATTAACTCCTTGTGAAAAGGAGCAAACAATTTTAGAATCAATAATAAGCCATCTAAATTGAACATCCGAACCTTTTGAAGATCATCTATTTTACAAATCTCCAAAGTCAACATATTTCCCTGAAAATGGCCTCCTTAATTTTTTGGTTCCTTTTCAATATCCTCCAAAATCAAATGAATACAATGGGCAGCATATGAAGTCCAATACAAGTTGTTCCTTCTCTCCATCGATAACTATCCTTTTAATTCCTAATTTGGACCATTGTTAGCAACAAAGTGCACCACTCAGGACTTACCAATCTCTTTAACCATAAAATCAATTGATTCAAAAAAAATGCACTTATTGCTCTCGAAGTGATCACCGGCTTTGTTCATTTAAAAACACTATACCATGGCACTTCTAAACAAGGAAACTAACTATGTTCTATTTTGTGTTATCTAACCATCACATATTAGTGCTCAAATTGACTTATTCTTTTGCCTCTCAAATGTGTGCATATATATCCATGTTTCATTCACCTCCTCATTTGAATATGCAATCGAGATAGAGTCCAAAGTTTACACTAGGCTTGCCTCCATAAATTCAACCTTGCGGTGATAATAGATTTTGCTAGTGCTGGTGATGCGCAGAAATTGAGTCGGTACGTGTTGGTATGGACCAATATGACTGGCATGGACTAGTGCATAGGGTTTTAGCATCCTGGCATCTTTGTTGGTGCCGGTTTTACATCATATTTTGACTGTCCCATTTTGACAGTTGTTGAATTTATGGTATTGATACTTATCTCAAAGTGATACTTAGACTTTCTATCTTTGCATGTATCTTGAATTCCTCAAGATGTGTGGGTTTGGTTTTATTTTATTTTATTTATTTTTTTTTTTGCTAAGACGGATGAATCACACAAATCTAGTATGAGTATGTGTTTGGTTTTCTTAACTGTAATTCCTATATTCCCTATCTCTTATCCTTATCAAAAGCCTTATCACCATTGTTATTGCTGTCACCTACTGAATTGTAATTTGTTTTTCTTTCTTTTTGGTAAAACATGTGCATGTGTAAGTTTCTTCACATCTATAGAAACTTTATGATAGAGTGCCACATCTCGAATCCTCGCTAGATGTTGCTTTGGGCGGGCGATCCCATGTCTAATTTTCCTCTTACAATAGGTGTATTTTACTCTCTTGGATCATTACTTTATTTATTATAGTGCTACCACCCGATATCCAACTCTTGGTCAGGTATCCATCTTTGTGAATCCATAATCTTGTAGTCACAATAAGGACTAATCAAAGTAGCGAGATGCATGGTTTACAAAATGTAACATAATTTATTATTATGACATGTTGAAACTTGAGACTAATAATCAAGTCACAAATTTCATTTTTGCTCCATGCCTATCTTATGATAAACAAGTATTTAGCATGTGTTTTGCATGTGGGTGAAAGTGAAAAGGATGGATGGCTATGATATATCACCTAGTCTTCAAAATATGGATTTATTTAGAGAAAAAGAGGAGCAAAAGCATGGAGATTTAAGATTCACAAATAGATTTGTATATGTAATAAGAAAGAGATGGTAAGAAAAATTGTGAAGATGTTGATGTATCTATTTGTATTTATGTCTTGAAATCTCTTAAAATTTGCTACTCTTTATTCCTCTGTGATATTTAGAGTCTGGTATTTTTAATATTTTGACTCTTAAGCATATCAGTTATATTTCATTTGAATAACCCATGACCCATGTCACCCATCTAAATAATTTTAGTCCTACAAGCCAGCTTGGTTATACTAGAGGGGGACTCAGCTACCGTGATCAGCTGGATCTAGGGTGGCTTGAGTGGTGGTGGAGGAGGACATCCCCTAGATCTAGGAGTGGCCTTTCAAGCTAGGCATGTATTTAGGGAGGCCAGCGGGGCTGCAGACTGAGTGGCATCTTATGTGGCTTGTCGCTTCAAGGGCATCCTGTAGGCCGGAGAGGGGGAGTTGTCGAGAGCACTCCGAGACTTGCTGTTTTCTAATTTTATTGGGTGTATCTGTACTCGAATTATATGAAGCATCCATTTTCAGCAAAAAAAAAAAAAAAAAACCGTGTTGTTATTTTATTTTTTAAAAGAATCATCTAAAGACAAAGGAGTCATACTATAACCATGCTTCTTCAGCAAAATATTTTTTTAAAAGGAAAGGGACTAAAATAAGTATTTCATTTAACACTTAACACTAAGTTGATAACACTAAAATAGTGCTAAGGGATCAATCACTTGCCTTCATCTAATGTGCCTTGAGTTTTACGCTTAGCATATTATTATGATATGATGGTGCACTTTGCAGAGATGAGAGAGCTTGCAATAACATTACAGGCAACCTTAAATAGGAATAATCAGTAAATGGGGTGTTTAGAGCCAACCCTAATAGTTTGGATATGGCTCTTTGTTTATAGTTATGTTTTTGTATTTGATTAATAATTGTCTCTTTACCCTTTGCTTTAAAGTTTTGTTGGTCTGTCTTTATGCTGAAGGATATTTGCAGTCTCTTGGATTGCTAGATCATAGACAAATAAGATTTTATAAAACATGCTTTATTAAGTTTTATTAATTCTTAGGTTTGGTGAGATGCCTGGTGGAGCATGAGGCAAATCGAGTATAATTGAATCCCATGGGATACCTCTGGGGAACCATGTTTTTCAAAAACATGGAAGAGACCAAATTTATCTCTCAATTGTCTCTACCCCCTCAAAGAAAAGCCTATGCCACCTAACCTTCTCCCTTCTTCTTCGAGCCGCGCTCTTTGCTCCTGCTGCGCCACATCTTCTCCACTATCGAATCCTACCTCAGATGCCACATCTGCCACTAATGTCTGTCTTTTTTCTTATCTCTACAAGTCCATCAGTTCTCCACTCTCATCTCAATCTCTAGCTGGTTCTTGAACCCACGGTTTGTTGTACCAAGCCATGCTGCTGGTATTAGGCATATCATAATGAAAAGGTACCATTGCAAGATTTGATATGGTGTTGAAATGATAAATGGCGGAATTGCTGCCTCACCTCTGCAGCATAACATTTGTTGATACAAGGGTTGTATAATATCAATGGACTACCAGTATGATGCCTGGTACTACATCAAACTATGCTCCTGTATTTCATGCTTTTCTACTCTTGCTCCTTTTTCCATCCACCCATTCTTCATCTCCTATCAAATAATACAGTAAAACAAGTTACAAACCAGTACCATTCTAAGAACATGTTTTTATAGTCTGGGATTTTTTTTTGTTTCTTGCAAGTTGCTGAATAGATTTGAAAACCATCTAGCGCCTTAGAGTTCTAAAAAAATTTAACAATAGTAAAAATGTATACAATTTTCAAGTATCCTAATCTGATAAAGTCTCTATGGTGATATGCTACTTGGATTATAGATTTGATCAGCCTGATCCCTTAAGTGGTTGATCTTACTTCTAGTGATACTCCTATAAAATTAAGATTTTTAATAAAGTTCAATTTTATTAAGCTATCAAGTTCATGTGATCCTGCTTGACTATTCTTAGAGTGTCACTAGGGTCAAGGCGTGAAGTCTTGAGTTTCATAAACAGACTCAAGCTTTGTTTGAGCTTATGTGTTTCTGCTCGAGGGCCTTTGGGCTTGTTCTGAATATGTTCCCAATTCATGTTATTTTTGTATCAAAGATGATTTTGAGCTTAAATTGTCCATTTAATAACACTCTCAGATGAATTTTAGTTGTCTGCTTATAATTTAAGGATAGTCATCGTGCGTTGATTTGTGGGCTATTTGATGTTAGCATGATGTCTTGTCAGCAAAATAGGAGCTGTAATGTTATAAAGCTTAACATCCATTACAGCATCACTGCCCATGGTACTTTGTTTCATGTATATATTCAACAATAATCGTGTTAGTTTGTTAATGTTTCTATAAGCATTCCTTCTTTTTTATCCCATTTTCTTTTTAAGAAAGTTATTGCGTTATTGTTTTGGTGAGGTACTTAAAACTTGTTTTGCTCTATCAGGTTTATCAATGGACCCATGGTCTGATGCTCCAAGAGATATCTTAGAAGTAATTGCTGAAGAACTAAAATTTTCCTCATTTCGGTGCTGTTTGCAAGACATGGCGCTCTGTTTATATGGAGAATCGTCATCATCTTCCTCAGAAACTTCTGATATGCCGTTGTCATCCTCGCCAACTTGCAGTTCCATTGCTTTTGTGCCCATATAAGGAAGACGCAGATTCATGCAAGTTTGTTTGCCTATCTGATGAAAAGGTTTATGGTGGATTCTTTCTGCTGGAGGCTATTAATAAATGGATATATGGATCTTCTTGGGGTTGGTTGGTGACAGTAGATGTTGGTGGTGAAGAGATTCACCTCTTGAATCCAACTACGAGGGCTCAAATACAACTTCCATCTCTGTGTTCTTTCACAAAACACACACACACAAATAAATAGGCTCGGTGAACCTGTTGGCTGCCTTTATATACGTAAAGCAATTATATCTGCAGACCCTTCAACCCATTCAAGTGACTGTGTAGTTCTGGCTATTACTGGGGACTCTCGGGCATTGTCTTATTGTAGAGTGGGAGATACCAAGTGGACAAACATAGAAGAATCTCCTGTGTTGCTTGAGGACATCATATATTGTGAGACTCGGTGGACTGTGCCTAGTCCACTTGATCGGCCCAGCCACGTTTGGGTCAACCTCATGTGCAACGCATGTGAGATGAAAATGGGAGGAAGATTCCGACTGGAGTCTTCTTCCTCCCTCCCGATCGTGGGGAGGATTCCTATTCGATCGTGATGGGATTGGAAGTCCATCACAATCTAGAGACCGCCGAATAAGGTTTGGAAAACTCTATTTATAGAGCTCCTCCTCTGTCCTTCGAGTTCATCGAGATTGAGCTACCGACTCCTAGCTTCTCCGATGTCTTCCTCGATTTGTTCCTAGAGAGAGAGAGCCGTCGGAACTCCGCCAGACCGAGGTAAGTGTTCCACATCCTCTTCTCTTCCTCTCTTGGTCCTTCGGTCGTGACCCAACTTAGCTTTGAGCCGGCTAATCGCCGGAATGTGATTCGAATGAGGGTGCTATGTTTCGGCCCGTATTTACTCGTCGTTGGCCGTGTGTGCTGCCGTTGGCCGTCGAGGTTGGTCGAGCCTACCTCACCACCTTTTGCCTTCATCGAGGCTGGCCACCACGACCGCCCCTGGTTCCGATCGAGAAGGGGGAACGAATTTTCTATTTTGGAGAAGAGGAAAAGAGAACCTCTCTCTGTTCTTTCTCTCTCTCTTTTCTCTCTTGTTGGATTTTCTCTCTCTTGATTCATGGCCATATATGTTGCTTGATCGTGGTTGACCCGTAATTTCTGATTGAACCTAGACTGAGATTCTTTCTCTTCTTCATCATTTCTCTCTATAAAATTTCTCTCTATTGGACTTTCTCTCTCTACTTTCTCTAAGGTAGTTGGATGCAGTAGGAACACTTCACAGTAATTTTGGATTGATTCTGGTGAACAGCCCTGATTCATAGTCATCGGGCGGCGTGTCAGCCCCCGCTATGGTCCTTACCAATACTGTTAGATTTGATCATCTCCGATCTCTGTTGAATCATCTGTTTCCTAGTTCGAGCATGATTCAATGAATTTCACTTTGATCGGATTGACCTAGATGTCAGACATTACTGCTTGGTCAGCCTTGTGGGGGTGTTGGAATTTAGACTTGATCTCATTAATACTTAATAGGTTGAATGGATTATATAGGTTATATTGCTGGAACCCAAACCCAACTTGTTTAATAAATAGATCAAAACGGATTAATTTGTTTATGACCAAAACCTATTTAGCCTAAACCTAAATTTGTTTATTATGGGTTGGATACTGGTCGAGTTGATTGATTGGGTCACTTTTTGCTAACCCTATTTGTATCCCTTGCTTCTTCTGATAAAAAAGATTAATATCTTATTTAAATGGAGAGAAAGTGAGAGGAAAGAAAATGAGAAGAGAAATCTAATTTTTCTTTTGTTTGTTTAAAAAAAGAAAGAAAAAGATGGAAAGAGAATTTTAGAAAAATCACTTTTTTCTAGCCTAGAAATTTTTCTCTTGAACTTAGAGAGATTTGGAGAGAATAATGAATGCCCCTAAAATTTACATTTATTCCTCCTTTGATCCCAAAGTGGATGCTCTAATAAAATATAGTTTTTTTCTCTTCAACGTAACATTAAAGATAGAATTATTTATTTTCTCCTCTCTTTTCTTCATCATCCTATCCAAATAAAGTTTGAATAGGACGATGAAGAGGACATATATGCACAAATGTTAGTTATCATTGTAACTGCATTGATTTGCCACTAGCTTAGTTGGATCCATCATACCTAATACACCTTGGAGCCGACCACAACCGATGTGGCAAACCGAGCAATCAGAGCTCGCCATGAAGCCCTTAATCAACTAACCAAACCCAGCATATGGCTAGCTCATAGGCATATGGAGAGTCTTTCGAATTTCAAAATCTCTCTCCAACTGGTGACATCTTGGCCACGATCGAGAGTAATTTCCTTAACCGCATAGGCGAGATGCATAGACGAGATGCATGGGACATGATGTGCGAACGAAACGGCAGCCCATAACCTTCGGGACGTCCGACGGGTTACCAAAAATGGTCGATCTGCACGCCCGAATCCTTCAGCCACGAGCACCGACCCTTTCTTATACAAACCAATCTCGAGGGACTCTTTAAGTAAGTGTCCTTGAGCCCTCATATACTGTGTCATCGCTCTGCCGCTCTCACGATGCCTCCATTGTTTTTTGAGAGTCTATCTGACTTAGGCATTAGAGAATCCTCCGTTGGATACTCTCTGATAAGAGGACTTCTTCATCTTTGCTGGTCCAGGTTAGATCTGACATTGGAGCGAAGATTCGAGCACGATCTTCTCTTTCCAGCACTAATAAAAAACGATCGGTGTTGGAGCCATCACCATCCGAGCATATCGATCACCATCTAGCTATCTCAGTGGTATATCGCGACCTTTTACTGTCTTCTACAATCTAAACAGTCAAGTACTAAGCTCTTTAGCGACTCAGCTAGCTCGGTGCCTCGGTCAAATCAATTCTCGGCGTCAACAATATCTAATTATATAAGCAAATAACTCTCTTCTCACCTCTTTAAATTTGTAAGGCATCGTTTTCATCATTCTTGCGCCTCTTCTTGTCTCCATTGTTCCTTCGTAATCTATCCGTTTGGAGAGCGATGGCTGCTAAGAAAGACAAAATTAAGAGGGGGTCCCACTGCAGCAGCGGTGGTATCAGCCGTGGATCGTATAATATTATCCCGTTTCTTTTATCTCACAAACTTTTTGAAACGCGAGCAAAATTCTCCGTCCGTTATCCGTCTCTCGGCTTCCTTTAGGCAGAACCTCTCGATGCCTATAACTATACGATGCCTATAAAATTAAGCCATGCTTCCTCTTCCTCAGTCTTTTTCATACATGACATCTCTCTACTCTGACAAGCTCAGTATCTCCAAATGGATTCCTCTCTGGTCCAAGTAATATTCTTTCCCCATCTCCTTCTTCCTCCTCTATATCTTTTCCAATTCCACTGCCCATCTCTTCTCTGCTCTACCTCAACTCAAGACCAGCTCCCTGGTTAGCGCCTCCCCCCCCCCCCCCCCCTCTCTCTCTCTCTCTCTCGCTCGCTCGCTCGCTCGCTATACGATAAATTCATACTGCATATGAAATCTTTGTAGTTTTATGTTCTCTACATCTTTCTAATTCTCTATATAAAAGAGATCATCATCTTCTCTTTTTTAAATATTTTTTTTCTTAAATCATGATATACTACACACGTATGATCGCCAGCTTTTCCATATAATATATAGTTTTCTTACTTTAGTAAGAAGACAATAATATAATACAGACATGTGATGGTTGTTGGATAATACATAATAACATCTTAGCTTTGTTCTTTTTTGAAAGAAAAAAAATGAGTGTCATCATTGAATTTACTTATATTCTGTCTATATTTCCCAATAATTCTTTTTTTGATTGAAAGGGAGCTATATTTCTCAATAATTGCCTAATGGTTTTTGCAGCAAAGGCATGATCACATGATAAACAAGAAAGACCGATATTGGAAGACATATTTCGGAGAATACAGCTTGGTCAGTATATCACATAATTCAATGGTTTAGGTGGAGTGGAAATATTATAAAGAAGGCATCATGCCGGATTTAATCTTATTTGTTTCCCTGCGCTCACAGTAGATTTTCTGGTGGCTTGTACCAAAAAAGAAAATAGAGAGAGCTTCAAGAACTATGGTTTTTTGCTAGAGAGTAAGGTTTCAAATCTTGCAATCACTATTTTTTATTATGGTACTGTTGCTGTTGAACAGTTCAAAACTGGATAGGATAGGGATTAGACACCAGCATGGTATCATTTCCAGAACAACTAGTTAGCATGTAACTAAGAAAAAGGAATCAAGATGTTTTAAAACCAACCACTTGCAATTTTTAGGGAAGGATCAATTATAGACACCAGGTACTTTTTGTGGCCCCAGAGCAAGTATGTCCACCACTGGCCAGCACACAGACACAGGGTTGCAGGAATGTTTTATAATTTAGTTGATAAAATTGCATCAGTGTGACACAGCAGATCTGCTGAAACTAGAATGACCTTTACCAGTAACCTCTGAGCAATCTAAAGATGCCACCATTTGGAAACTATATGAATTTTATAATGAAAGAAATACAAAGAGACTACCAAATGAGCTTACAAGAGTGTTTCAACAGGATCTCTTTGTTCCTCTACAAGAATTCTTGAGGCTGATCCAAGCTTAAGCATTGTGATTCTTGACTCTAGAGACAGCTTGCTATTCAGCAACAGAGGAGGAAGGAGAGGGAAAGGAAGATGGGGTTCTGGTCCCTGTTAATGGTGGCATCCATGCCAAACTTGCAGGTCTTGCTTGTAGGCCTGCTTGGAGCCTTTCTGGCATCTGGGTATATTAATATCCTGTCAACCAATGCGCTAAGAGATGTGAACAAGGTTTTCAGAAGAAATAATGTGTTGTTTAAATCTCCCTGATTATGATTTTTTTCGCTTCTTGTTGTTAATATGCATTTGATATACAGATCGTGTTTGCCGTGTTCTCCCCAGCCCTCGTGTTTGCGAGCCTATCTGAAACGATTACTCTCCAAGACATCCTTTCTTGGTAAGTCATCTGATTCCTAGTCTCCTAAGTGACAATTTGTTTCAAAATGACTCAATCTTCTGACCTTCTAAGGTGGTTTATGCCCATTAATATTGGCATCATATTCTCAATTGGAGGAATCCTTGGATGGGTAGTGGTGAAGATCTTGAAACCCGAGCATCATCTTGAAGGCCTTGTAATTGCTAGCTGCTCAGCTGGTAAATAATTCTCATTCTATGACTGAAAATTTGATGAACGGATCTGCGGTCTTGGCCGTTTGCAGACATAATCTTAGTCCTCTAGCATCCAAATGCAGGTAACCTGGGAACTTTGCTCTTGATCATTATCCCAGCAATCTGCAATGAAGATAGAAATCCATTTGGGGAGTCCAGTGATTGCAAAACCCTGGGACTTTCCTATGCATCTTTTTCGATGGCGGTAATGTCTTCCACTCTATGTAGTAAGTAGCCATAACATGGTGCTTATAGTTCAGAGATAAGATAATAACAACAATTTCGAAAACAATCAAGATTACCCGAAGGCAAATATTTCCAATGGTTTCTCTCTCAAAAATTGTAGACATCTCACTCTTGTTCATGCAGCTAGGGAATTTCTTCATATGGTCACATACCTACAGTCTTATGCGGAAATCGAGTGTTCTTCATGAAAAAATCCATAGTGAAAATGGGATACAATTTCCTGAAAATGATTCAATGACCAGTGTGGAAGCTCAAAACCAGTACAAAGAAGGACGTAGGGATCAGGAAGCTTTGCTTCTGCCACCAACTAAACCTACTGATGGAGCTGCACAACATCAAAGTGTAAGTACTATGTACCAGTTCTCAATGTCCTGGAATTCATAAATAAGATAACAATTTTAATTATAAAAATCTTCTTAGCATAAGAAGTAAATGATTGATTCTAATTATGTTTAAGAGATGGTGATGATGATGATGATGATGAATAGAAAGAAACAAATGAATCCAATTGATTGAATTATCTTTGAGATATTTCACTATGCAGATTGTCCCACTGTTATCCAAAGGAGAGGGTAGTGAAAATAAGGTGAATTTCTGGATGAGCCTAAAAGCAACTCTACACCAGATTTCAAATGAATTGCTAGCACCACCAACTATTGCCGCAGTAATATTTTTTTTATATATACAGTCCATTCATCAATGTTAGTATAAAACTTGTGTTGATCAACAATTCTTTACCTTTCGCAGATTTTTGGCCTTGTCATTGGCATGATACCATGGTTAAAATCACTTATCATAGGAGCCACTGCTCCACTTAGGGTGATTCAGGACTCCATCTCATTACTAGGGTAACTGCTATCCTGTTTCATCACTATCTAAATAATCTCAACACTTGTTCTGGTCTTCCTCTCAACTCATGCAGACTTTCCATATTTTCTTATCTTACTCTGTGGAGTCTTCGTCGCAGGGATGGTTCGATACCTTGCGCCACTCTAATTCTTGGAGGCAACCTAACCCCAGGTGAGCTGTTCTTCAGTGAAGGCTCAAGAAACTTCATCTTGTTATTTTACTGAAAGCTTAAGAACTCTGTAACTTGTACCCGAAACATACACTGATCTTCCTTGATAAATATAAACAGGGATCCGTGGATCAGCAGTAAAGCCTGTGGAAATTGTAGCAATTATCTGTGTGAGGTATGTGATCCTTCCCCTCTTCGGGATTGCCGTGGTAGAAGCAGCAGGAGAGCTTGGGTTCCTGCCACCATCTCCCCTCTTCCAATACATGTTACTGATACAGTTCACTCTGCCACCCGCCATGTCTATTGGTATAAATGCTTATGTTTACTAATCTTCTTTCAGTAGTAAATTTTACAGCATATGAATGCATTGGCCATCTAATCAGAAGAACAGAAATGTCTCTAGTTTCTGATGATGGGACTAAAGATTGGAAATGGAATGCAGGTACCATGGCTCAGTTGTTTGATGCAGGTAAGGAAGAGTGCTCTGTCATCTTCCTGTGGACCTACTTGGTTGCTGCCATTGCACTTACAGTTTGGTCGACAATATTTATGTGGATCTTGTCCTAAATGTAATAATGATATGATATGAACCGAAAATATTATGCTCCACCAGCTCTTGTATTCGATTAAAGAATTCTGCTTCTGAAGCAATTCAGCCCTTCCTCTTTCACAATAACAGTATAACAATCTCTCTCTCTCTCTCTCTCACTCACTCACTCAAGCACACACACTGACACACAGGGTGAGGGTAGCTTCAATAATTGAGAACTCTTAACTGAGCTAACATTCAGTGCTCTCACACGTCAGTCACAACCACATCGGCTACAATAATTAAGAGACAAAGCGATATGGATTCCTCAAAAAGGTGGCCAAAAAGCTGTCATGGTATAGTTGTATGGAGATTATCTCTGGTGTAGTAGATGCTCTCACAAACCCCAAATATTAGTAAGAGATAGAAGTTGCTAAAGAAATAGCAGCTCAAGAGCGAATCGGTAATCAAAAATTCCTGGAAGTGATAGGATGCAGCAGAATCACACTTTGAGGTACGAAAGTCAAGACAAAATCTATCTAAACCTCAATCAATACGTAACGATAGGATAAAACATGAAAACAGAGATTCATTTTTCTGGTTTTCTTGTCAATTCTATCCATGGCTGCCGGCCGAAAGAAGAGTGAGGGGACGTCGTGGCCTCATTCAGAAACTTGGTCGGGGGTCCCCTGATTAGCCCCGCCGGCCTATTCGATCGAGAAGGACGCTCTTTTAATTGGGCAAATTGTCATGCCTCATCTCACTTGCATGGGCATGCGACATACAGCCGAATACCTATGAAGTGTGCCCCATAGGATATGCAAAAAAAAAAAAAAGTACATATAGTAACAGTGCAGGTAACTAAGATATTAAGACTTCTTACAATAATAAATATACATAAAATAAAGTTCAGCAAATTTTTGAACTCGACTGTATATCATTTTGTTTAAAAAAAAAAAAAAGGAGGATTGATTGTAAATCCGACCTAAGATCCTATCCGCATTAATTATCGGCATATGAAATAGGTAAAAGAAACAAAAGTGAGCTAAAAACCCTTCTAAGCTACCTCTATGTCTAGTTCAATTAACCGTAGTATGTCAATTCTTATAATATAAGAGTTTTAGTTATAATTAGAAGAATGATGAAGAACATAAAATATATATTTCAAAAATATTTAATGCATCTGATCAAAAATTAAAATTTCAAATCGATGTATTTAACCATTCACATTCTCTTCTAATCTTTACGATAATGACCATGATCAGCCCATGGCAAATTCTGGAAGAGATTAACTTTTGACTACAATATGCCTTCAATCGATATGCGCCATTGATCCCTTTACTGGAGACCAGGAAGGAGACTAGCTCTGAGATCATTTGAAAAATATGCTTTGTAATAGCATGTGTTAGTGATCACCCTACTGATGTGGCCCCAAAAAAACTAGCTCCCAACTTTAATATGCCATCAATCAACATGCACTGATGATTGTCCCACTGGAAGCCAGGAAGGAGACTAGATCTTGACTTGTGTGATCATAGTTAGGCTAGAGAACAAATCATCATCACGAATAAAATAGACAATATACCAATGCAACAATAATGCAAATTAATACCCTAATAAATCATTTCAATGCTTGATCATGTATTTTTAGAATTTCATATTTATGCAAAGCATACACAACGTATAATATATAGATATACGGATAATATGCAGAGTTAAATTTCAATATATAAAACAAATCATGTATACGAGAAGATATTAAAATAGACGTACTTACAGCTCAACTTACAGGGCACAAGAAACTCTCTCATTATATTAGGCGTGACCGATACAAAAGTATTCCCTAATGGTTAGATTCGCTTCTAAAGCAAAAGATATCATTAAAAAAAAGAGTCTTAGCATATATATTAAGGATCTCTAGGTTCGTGGATTGGTAACGGCCCCAAGGTAGGGTCCAATCTTTGTCCACACAACCAAATCTAACCTAATATCCAAAGGTCTCGATGACCCCTTAGATCTAATAATTAACTTTAACCTAGCACTGACATAACCATTACTCAATAAAATAGAGTTCGTAGTTACCTAAATATGAAGGAGTAGTCCCGATCATGCCTACCAGCTATCCTAGTCCTAATTTCCACCTAATCAAATTGAGATTCTTGGGTTAGATTTAATGTTGCAGTTAAAAGGAAATTAAGCTAAATGGTTAGGATTAGGCTCAGTCTGGACCCAAATTAGGGAGTGTACTCAGATAACCTCCTATGGTCACCGATAGGGTGCAATGAGAGAGATATGCAGAGAGAGAAAGTGTGAATGAAAGAAGAGGGAATTGAAGAGGGGAAGAAGGGGCATGAACAAGAAAACTCTCTTGAAATAGAGGGAAAATATGGAAGGGAAAATAAGTCTGGTGGTGGTTAGAGGCTGCGTCATGGGTGACAGTGGGTCCGTAGCCAGTAAGTGGCAACTGGCGTAAAAGAGGCAAAACAAAAGAGAAGAGGCGGTGGGATAGGATCTTGGCCGGTTGAAAGTCCAAGAGATAGGGCTCGGGCATAGAGAAGAAAATAAGAGAGATCCTCAATAAGCTATAGGTGTTTGAACATGATTACATGACTAGGATCTGATATATACTTCTTTAGCATAAAGACATGGAACACATCATGCAGCTCTACCAAACTTGGAGGAAGAGCCAAATGATAGGCCACCTCTTCGGTCTTATCTAATATCTTGAAGGGCCCCATATATCTCGAATTCAAGTTTTCTCGAACTTCAAATCTCGTTGCACCCTTCGTAAGAGATGCTTTGAGAAACACATGATCTTCTCTTTGAAAATTTAATTATCTCCTATTATTAGCATAATTCTTTTGTCTACTCTAAGCAGTGAGGAGCTGCATCTGGATGAATTGGATCTTATCCATTGTTTGCTGAACAATCTCTGGGTCTAATAATTTTCTCTCACCCACATCATCTCAACAAATTGAAGGTCTATATTTTCTTCCATCCAAAGCTTCAAAAGGAGTCATCTGGACGTTAGGCTGATAGACCCTCATCATCTCATCCCATAAACTCTTCAAATCACCATCAGCCAAGCTTGGTTAATGTTGGTAAAGAATCGGAGAAGCAGCCCATCAAAACATAACAAGCATTTATTGTTACACCTATCTTGTATCTTTTACATTTGATATGCAACAAGAGTATGCTTTGCAATATATTCTACTAAGCCAAGGAAGGAGAATGATGATACCAAGCATATACATAGATTGATCATTGATGGTGAGGTGAACGTGATAATTCTTTTCTCCATCTACCAAAGCTGTGATGTTGTATTCATGTTCTAATATATCAGCTCTTTTTGTTTTTTTTTTTTAGTAGCTATTGTTGCTGGAAATTGGACCCGGGGGCAATCTTCGGTCGAGGAGAGGGAGCGGAAGGTGGTTACTCACGGCGAGGCGGTGGTCCGTCGACGGGCGGCGTCCTCCGTCTGGGGCGATCGGAGAGAAGGAGCGGCTGGTTCCCGTGGCTGGGCGACGATCCGACAGTGGGCGGCGTCCTCCGTCTGGGTGCCTGCACACGGACCGGTGGCCGGGTCTTCCGGCGCCGGCCCTCCGACGCTCAAGTCAGGGAGGGGGCAAATCGTGTAGAGTAGAGGTCAACAGTGCTTGTCCCGAGTATCGATTTTCCAACCCCCTTTTATAGACCGGGGGTCGGTTTACCTGCGATGTAACGGGGCGAAGCCGTAGTACGGCTCGGCATGTCGTTCAGGTCGGCGCTTGGTCAGGCGAATCATTGCACTGATGTCAGCGATGAGGGCGTCGTACAACCCGAACTAGCACGCTACCAGGCGAATTTATTGCATCAGTGTCGGAGGTATGACCGAGATCAGAGACTTATCACAGTCGACTAGACTCTGCTGGGCTTATTTGCCGTGGAGAGCTGGGAGTCCGTAGATGACAGGAGTCACGTGCATTAATTGTTGAGTGAGCCGGAGATCCACATTTATTGTGGAGTAAGCCGGAGATCCGCATTTATTGTGGAGTAAGCCGGAGATCCACATTTATTGTGGAGTAAGCCGGAGATCCGCATTTATTGTGGAGTGTGCCGGAGGATCACAGCGGTCATGCGCAATAAATGCCGGAGGGGCGTCATAGTACGGTCTCTGGCCGGACCTCGGAGACGTACGGCCGTAGTAGGTGGCTGACAAAAGTAGGCCTCGGACATTGGGGTTTCTCTTAGGTCGGAGGTTCCGAGTTCGGATGCCGACTTCGGCCTTCCAGGGTCGACGATTGTGCGGCTTCTTAGGGGCATTCGTGTCATTTGGGGGGAAAACCTTATTCCCCCAACACTACCCCCCGACTTCCGAGTTCGAGCGGCTTGTGGGCTCGGACGTAGGAAGTAAAGTCCATCGTTAAAGTTGAGGGGCGAACTTCGTCCGCACCCTCATGTTTCTTGGAATTTTCATGGTAGGACCTGCGCCCTTGGGCGTTTCGAGGTTACTTTGTTCGGCGAATTAATGATGGGGTCCATATCCCTACGTCTTTCGAGGCGACTATAGCGGGGGCGGTGTCTCTTGGATTACCGAGGTTGCTTTGCGAGGCGGACCCAGGATGAGGGTCCTCGGGTTCAACGAGGCGGCGCCTCGGCCCCACAATCGAGAGTTCCCGCTCATCAATGAGCATGCCATTTCGGGTTTCAAAACGGACACGCGGCATGACCAGGGGTCGGACGCTTCCGATTTCGTGTTACCGGGTCATAATTTCGGGGGAGTGGAGGCCACACTGGGGCTCCACGTGTCCCAGATTTTATTAAACGAGGGGAGCGGGGGTGCCGTCCGCTCATTCTTCGAGGCGGTGGGATTCTGTGGACCCATAATGAGGTCCCGAGATCCGATGGGACAACACTTTGATTTCGTATTCGATTTATTGATCCGGAGTGGATGCAGTGCCTCGGCCTCAGAGGTCGCCACGTGGCGCAGCCCGATCGGGGGATGGGAACCGACCCCATCGATCTGGGCCGTCAGGGGGGTCTATATAAACCCCACGAGTCTGCCCTAAAGGTCTTGTTTGGCTTCCCCTCATTTTCGTCGTCTTTTTCCCCTTGTTTTCTCCCTCAACCGAATTTTGCCGGCGGTGCCCGGAGCAATTTCCGGCAATGTCCAGTAGGTTTTCTTCCAGTTTTCACTAGAGTTTCCTCTTTTCTTCTCCTCGCCAACTTCCATTTTCTGCTCTTAATTTTTACTCCATTCTTCTGTGAGAATGGGCCTCGGTCCCGAAGAAGTTGGGTCGAATATGTCAGAGGAGGAACTGGAGACAATCCGCTCCCGTTTCTTCTTCCAGCCCGGGTTTCGTCTTGAAACCGCAGGGCCGAGGGACAGGGTGACGCAGCCGCCCCCAGGTCGGATCGCGGTTTACCGCGAGACACTCTGGGCGGGCCTGCGTTTTCCCACCCATGGGTTCGTGAGCAGCTTGCTGGCCGAGTACCAGCTCGTCCCGGCGCAGTTGGCTCCGAACTCATGGAGGACCATAATCGGGTTTTTGTCCCTGTGCCTCGGGCACGGGATCCCGATCACAGTAGGCCTTTTCCGCCGGTGTTTTCTGTTAAAGAAGAACCCGGCGGACGCAGGGTGGCTATATTTCGCCTTTCGGGGCGGTATGTCACTCTTCCGGGGCGCCCCTTCCTCGATCCATGAGTGGAAGTTGAAGTTTTTCTTCCTGGCGTCCGCGGCGCCTTGGGGGTTTGAGCCGAGGTGGGGACACCCACGGCTGAAGGCCCTCAACAGACTCTCCGAGCCCACGGGGAGGGAGCTGAGGATCCTAGACTCTGTGCGAGCCCTCGGGAGGGACAACGACCTGACCGAGCTCCTGCGGGAGGACGCCCTGGCGAGCGTGGGTCTGAGCTCGGCGCGCCCCGAGGGTAAGGGCGGCTACGTTATTTTCACTCTTTGTCTTTCGCTTTTACTGCCACTGGCCTGACACTTAACAAAATTTTTGATTTCAGATATTCCCCGTATGCCGACCAGTAACACGTCGCTTTTTTCCCGCCTGAGGAGGCGGGAGGCCGAGGCCGGGGGGGCTAATCCCCAGCCTCGGAGGAGGGCGAGGACAGACGGCGCTTCCTCGTCGGCCGGGACGAGTGGCCCCGAGGCGGGGGCCCCTGCGGCCGTCCCGAGGCGGGAGCGGGTGGTCAGTGGTGCGGGCCCATCGGCCCCTCCTTGCCCTGCCCCCCTTGCCCGGCGGGGGGAATCGTCCGCGGCCCGGCCGCAGCAGCCAGGACCCGGGCCTGCCCGAGGCCCCGAGGCGAGCGGCTCCGGGACCTCGGGTTCGATCGTGCCGAGCTCTTCCCGAGCTTTCCGAGAAGAGTCGGTTGAGCCGGACTCTTCCATTCCTGAGGGGAGCTCGGCCTTTCAGGACGCCGAGGTCGCACGCTCCATGTTGCGGCGTGCAGTGCTTCCAGCAGACCGGGCCGTGTTCCGGGGGATTTCGCTGGAGGAGGTCGCCGGCAGTGCTTACTGCAGCACCGCCCGGGTAAGTTCCCTTCTTAATTTTCCGGAGTTATTAGCGTGCATACGTGCCTTTCAACTCACAATACCCTCGCTTCTTCTTTCTTTTTTTTTTTTTTTTCAGCATATTCTCGAGCTCGACACCATGGCGTTCCTCGCCCACGGGTATCGGGAAGAAGTTCGGCAGCTCGGCCAGCAGCTGGAGCCGGCCAAGAAAAGAATCGCCGAGCTAGAAGCGGTGTCGGCCGCGGCCGAGGCTCGGTGGGCGGCCACCGAGGCCGAGCGCCTTGCCGTGGTGGGGGCGCTTGAGGAGGAGAAGGCGGCTCACGCCATGACCAAGGCAACCATGCGCGGCACGGAGGCGCGCTTGGGGGAGGTCCAGGCCAGGGTCGCGGCCCTCGAGTATGAGGAGAGGGCCCTTCGCCTCCGACTCGAGCAACTTGAGGCCCGGGAGAGGAGGGCTCTCGAACGAGCCGAGCACGCCGTGGAGCTCTTCAAAGAGTCGCAAGAGTTCCGCGACATGTTGGAGGAGGAGACGGTCGACGGTTTCCTCCGAGGCTTCGAGAACTTCCGAGAGCAGGTGCGCCTGTACTGCCCTCAGTACGACTTCTCGACGGTCCGTCCGAGGGAGGACCGGGGCTGGGGGTCCGACGTGTGAGCCCTTCCCACCATCCTGACATCCGAGGCGGGAATATATGAGCAAGACCCCGCCGAGCCTTCGACGGGGGTAGCCGAGGCGGACGGTGTCATGGAGGTAGCTCTGGCGGCCGAGACGGACGTTGTCCCGGAGGTGGTGCCCGAAGCTCCTGCTCCCGACCCCGAGCCTGTTCCGGAGGAAGGTCTTGAGGTCATCAATGTGCCGGACGACCCCCCGGATGTGGCCCCCGCCGCTTAGGACTTAGCATATTTTTCTTTTCTTTTTCATTGTATCCGGGGTCGGCCCTTGAGCGGCCGACTTCCAATTTTGTAATTGGCCTTCCGGCCCTTTGTTAATGAAAAAGTATTTTTGCCATTCCGTGTTCATCTTTCCCTCTGTTGTCGTGACCGAGGCCAGGGCCTTAGCGAACCGCCTCGATGGCCTAGCTTTGCATTTTAATTTCCGGGCTGCTTAACGAAGTTGCCCTTCTTCCCGGGCTACGCCTTAGCCTTCTCGGGTTCCAGTCATCCCGACGAAGAGGAGCTCCGAGTCTTGAGTTTTTTAGAAAATTTCTCTAAGTCCTATAGCTCGGATTTGGGAGTCGTGGAGGTCATTGCGTTTAGCCTTTAGGGAAGTCCCAAGGCGTCGAGGTCGGGCCTTAGCCCTTTAACTAAGATCGGACTAGGTCTGTGCGTGCCGCTAATCGGGGAGTTTAGTCGGGTCTCCGAACTTAACTCCAAACCCCTCAGAGGGAGCGCGGGCCAATAGACAGGTTATTACCGAAGGTTTTCGTAGTTATTGTTCTCGGACTCTGCCGAGACTTCGGTGAGCAAGGCTGGGGTTTCCAGAGATTGCCTTGGTACCCGTGTTTGGCTGGCACATTCGTGGCCGGGACCACTTTTTCAGCCGGACGTAGGAGTTTACGTCGAAGAGCCGAGTTGGGCACTAATTTATGAAATCCTCTGTACCAGTTTCGGAGACTTGACGAACGGTGCATGCATAATGTAATTAGGAGGTCGATCCTAAGCCGACCCGTTAGAGAGGCCCGACTTTGGGGCGAGATAAGGCGCCAACATTAAGATTCCGCTCAGCAATATGTAAATAAAATTTGACAAGGAGGGCGTCCAGTTGAATGTACCTCTTTCATTCTTAGAGTTATGCTTCGCATGGTGGAGTAGGCTGCTTCCCTTCCTCGTCGACCTGCGGAGTCATTTTTAACTTTAAGGGGGCTCGGGCTTCTCACGGACCCGACAGCACCCGCCGAGGTTGAGAGGGCTTGGGGAGACTTTATTGATTTGTAGCTCTTTGCGAGGTCGAGGGAGTTTGAGACCCTGTGGTCGGACCTCGGGGCACCTCAACTTTGGTCGAGGGGTCTTGTGTCGGGTCGGCGGGTCTGCGGACGCTTTGCTGACCTGTGGTACCTCCCGAAGTCGAGGGAGTCTGATTCTCTACGGTCGACCCTCAGGGCATCCCGACCTTAGTCGAGGGGGCGCTACGGGGGGCCGCGAAGGTACTACCCGTCTTCCCGAAGTGTCGAGGGGTCTGGGTACGCACTGTCGACACTCGGGGCATCTCGACCTTAGTCGAGGGATCGCTCGCTTCGGGGATCGGGGATCGTCGACCGCTCCTGGGGGTCCACTTCGTGGCGCCCCAGGTGGAGCCACCCTTTCCACCCCTCACGGCGCCTTCCCGAGGTCGAGGGAGTCTGGTTCTCTACGGTCGACCCTCGGGGCATCCCGACCTTGGTCGAGGAATCGTTCGTCAGGTCGAGGGGTCTGGGTACGCACTGTCGACCTGCGACGCTTCCCGAGGTCGAGGGAGTCTGGTTCTCTACGGTCGACCCTCGGGGCATCCCGACCTTAGTCGAGGAGGCGCTACGGGGGGCCGCGAAGGTACTACCCCGTTGTTGGTGATGAGCGCCACGGAGGGCCGCGAAGGTACTACCCCGTCTTCTCGAAGTGTCGAGGGGTCTGGGTACGCACTGTCGACACTCGGGGCATCTCGACCTTAGTCAAGGGATCGCTCGCTTCGGGGATCGGGGATCGTCGACCGCTCCTGGGGGTCCACTTCGTGGCGCCCCAGGTGGAGCCACCCTTTCCACCCCTCACGGCGCCTTCCCGAGGTCGAGGGAGTCTGGTTTTCTACGGTCGACCCTCGGGGCATCCCGACCTTGGTCGAGGAATCGTTCGTCAGGTCGAGGGGTCTGGGTACGCACTGTCGACCTGCGAAGGCACTGTCGAGGAGGCGCTACGGAGGGCCGCGAAGGTACTACCCCGTTGTTGGTGATGAGCGCCACGGGGGGCCGCGAAGGTACTACCCCGTTGTTGGTGAAGAGCGCCACGGGGGGCCGCGAAGGTACTACCCCGTCTTCCCGAAGTGTCGAGGAATCCTGCTCCATTCCACGTTTCATCGTCTTGCGATTCTTTCCGAGGTCGAGGGAGTTTGGGACTCTACGGTCGAGCCTCGAGGCATCCCGATTTTGGCCGGAGAATCTGAGGATCAAAGACGACCCAATATTAAAAGAGGATTACAGTTATCAAGGTGAGAGAAGTATTTGCAGAAAAAGGAGCTGAGTCCATTGTCCTGATTGTTTTGAACCCCTTAGGGTTTCATTGGTAATACATCCGTAGATTCTCGGAGTTCCAGCTTCGTGGGATCAGAGTCCCCTCCAGGGACTTCAATTTGTACGCCCCTGGTCGTTGTACCCGGGCGATTTGATACGGCCCTTCCCAATTTGGGGCGAGCTTTCCTTGCTCGGTCGGTTGAGAAGCCTCGGCTCTCCTGAGGACGAGGTCCCCTACTTTGAAGAGCTTGGGCTTGACTCTGGAGTTGTAGTATTGGGCCGTTCGCTGTTGGTATCTCGCCATGCGAACCCGGGCGACCTCTCTCGTTTCTTCGACAAGGTCCAAGTTGCTCCTTAGCTGGGAAGAGTTGGTGTCGGGGTCGTAATGCTCCACTCTGGGAGAAGGCAGGCCGATCTCCAACGGGATGACGGCCTCAGTGCCGTATGCTAGGTTGAAGGGGGTCTCTCCCGTGGGTAGTCGGAACGTAGTCCGGTACGCCCAAAGGACATTGTACAAGTCCTCGACCCACTGTCCTTTGGACCGATCAAGCCTAGCTTTAAGTCCCTGCAAAATAGTTCGGTTAGTTACCTCGGTTTCCCCGTTTGTGGGGTAGTCCGAATCGGCAGATTATAGACTTCCACACGAAATCCCGCATCTTTTACTCGGTGATCCGGGCGACAGGTTCGGCCTCGACCCATTTGGTGAAATAGTCGATGGAGACGACCAGGAACTTTCTCTGTCCGGTGGCGAGGGGAAAGGGCCCCAGGATGTCGATTCCCCATTGGGCAAACGGCCAGGGGGCGATGATGGAGGTCAGCAGAGCTGAAGGTCGGCGCTGGATATTGGCGTTTCGCTGGCACCGATCGCACTTGCGGACGAAATCTGTTGCGTCTTTTCAGAGTGTGGGCCAGTAATATCCCTGTCGCAGGATCTTATGGGCCAAGGCCCGGCCCCCCAGGTGATTTCCGCAGATCCCTTCATGGACCTCTCGGAGAGCATAGTCCGCCTCGGAGGGGCGGAGGCATCTGAGAAGGGGGGAAGTAAATGATCGTCGATAGAGCCTGTTCTCGTATAGGACATACCGGGGGGCCTGGCGCTTGATTCGGCGAGCCTCCATCTCGTCATGAGGTAAGGTTCCGTCCTGAAAGTAGCAGACGAGCCCGTCGATCCAGCTTGGCTCGGAGCCGATGCACATGGTAGGCTCGGGTTCCTCCGTGCTGGGGGTCTGAAGATACTCGAGCGCGGTTCCCTTAGGAAGCTCGCTCATGCGGGAGGTTGCCAGCTTGGATAGCTGGTCTGCCCTGAGGTTTTCCGTTCTGAGAATGTACTGGATGTTGAAAGAATTCAGGGCAGATATGAGTTCCCGCACCTTTTGGAGATACTTTTGCATGGATGGCTCTTTAGCTTCAAAATCTCCTTGGACCTGGTTCACCACCAGCTGGGAGTCGCTGAATGCCGTCAGGTCTCCCACGTTTAGTTCTTTCGCCAGTTTGAGCCCGGCGATGAGGGCCTCATACTCGGCCTCATTGTTCGAGGCCGGAAACTCGAGGCGCAGGGCTTGCTCAGCCACCACTCCGTCTGGACTAGTGAGGATAAGTCCGGCCCCGCTACCCCCCGAGGTCGAAGACCCGTCCGAGTGCAGGACCCATGGCTGCCTCGGGGCCTCCTCCGCGGGTCCAGATGGCAGCTCGGGGTCGTCCGGAAGGGTGCACTCCACGATGAAGTCGGCGAGTATCTGAGCTTTGATAGCCGGCCTGGGCCGATATTCGAGGTCGAATTCCCCGAGCTCGACCGCCCATTTGGCGACCCTCCCCGCACGATCCGACCTCTGCAATATTTGCTTCATGGGCTGGTCGGTCAATATAGCTATCGTGTGGGCTTGGAAGTAAGGCCTGAGTCTCCGAGCCGAGATGATGAGAGCGAAGATGGTCTTCTCAAGTTTAGAATATCGGGTCTCGGCATCCCTGAGAACCCGGCTGGTGTAATAGACCGGCTTTTGGAGCTTGTCCTCTTCCCGGACGAGAACTGAGCTCACTGCGGCTGGGGAGACGGCCAGATATAAGTAAAGGACCTCGCCTTTCCGGGGCTTGGTGAGCAGCGGGGGAGAAGCCAGAAGGCTCCGAAGCTCTTCAAAGGCCTGCTGGCATTCTTCTGTCCACCGGAAGTCTTTCGGCCGTTTGAGGCTCTTGAAGAAGGAGAGGCAACGCTCGGCCGACCGAGAGACGAACCTTCTCAGGGCGGCTACCCGCCCCGCGAGCCGCTGCACCTCCTTAACTGTCTTTGGAGGCGACATCTCTTGCAGTGCCCGGATTTTCTCCGGGTTGGCCTCAATTCCGCGCTGGGTCACTATAAAACCCAGGAACTTGCCCGAGGTGACCCCAAACGCGCACTTCGCCGGATTGAGTTTCATTTGATATTTTCTGAGCTTGGCGAACGTCTCGTCGAGATCGACTATGTGGTGTTCCGCCGCTCGGCTCTTCACCAACATGTCGTCCACGTAGACTTCCATGTTCCGGCCGACCTGGTCTTTAAAAATCTGGCTGACCAGCCTCTGATAGGTGGCCCCAGCGTTTTTCAGGCCAAAGGGCATCACCTTATAGCAGTAGGTGCCCTTGTCGGTGATGAAGGCCGTCTTCTCCTCGTCTTCTGGCGCCATTCGGATTTGATTGTATCCTGAAAAGGCGTCCATAAAAGTTAGCAGTTGGTGTCCCGAGGTGGAGTCGACGAGCTGGTCGATGCTCGGGAGGGGGAAACTGTCTTTTGGGCAGGCCTTGTTCAGGTCGGTGTAGTCCACACACATACGCCATTTTTCGTTGGCCTTCTTTACGAGGACTATGTTGGCGAGCCAGTCCGGGTAGGAGACCTCCCGGATGAAGCCGGCTCCGAGGAGTTTGTCCACCTCCTCGGCCGCAGCTCGTTGTCGCTCGGGGGCGGAGCCTCTTTTCTTCTGCTTTACAGGCCTGCTGGTTGGTTTCACCTGAAGTCGGTGGACCATGACCTCAGGGTCAATTCCTGGCACGTCCGCGGGCGACCAGGCGAAGACGTCGGCATTATCCCGCAGGAAGCTGACGAGGCGATCCCTCTCATGGGCGCCGAGGCCGGAGCCGACCTGCACGGTTAGCTCGGGAAAATTTTCTCGTAGTGGGATTTGAATAAGGAGCTCACCGGGCTCTACTTGCTTCTTCCAGGGGGTGTCCCTCGCATCGAGGGTTTCTATGGGGAGTGAAGGGCGCGTCGGGCGGTCTGGCGCCTCAGCTGGTTGTTTCACTGTGTGGGCCGCCATGTAGCATTGCTTGGCGACCAGTTGGTCTCCGCGGACCTCGCCTACTCCTTGGCCGGTGGGGAACCGCATGAGTAAATGGCGAGTTGAAACCACGGCTCGAAGGGTGTTTAACCCTGGGCGCCCAAGGATGGCGTTGTAGACCGAGGGCAGACGGACCACCAAGAAGTCCATCCTCACAGTGCTCTCCCGGGGGGCGAGGCCAACTGTGACAAGGAAGCTAGCCTCACCTTCAACCGAGACCGCATCTCCGGTAAACCCGACTAGCGGGGCATTGATTCTCCGGAGATGTCCTTCTGTCAACCCCATTTTTTGGTAGGCATGGTAGTACAAAATGTTGGCTGAACTTCCATTGTCAACTAGGACACGCTTTACATCAAACCTATTTACAATCATTGAGATGACCACAGCGTCATCGTGAGGGGTCTCGACCCCTTCTAAGTCCTCGTCCGAGAACGAGATGACTTCATCAGTACGTGGGCGCTTCGGGGGTGTTCCCTGGGCGGCCGTTCCTGCCGAGGCCCGCCCAATCATGTTGATGGTGCCGGCGATGGGCCTGTTGTCGCCTGGATTTTCGGTTGGTGCGACATTCTCCGCCGGCCTTCTTTCCTCAGGTCGATTCCTCACGAACCGGTTGAGTACTCCCCGTCGGATGAGCGCTTCTATCTCGTCCCGGAGTTGGAAGCAGTCCTCCGTGTCGTGCCCACGGTCTCGGTGGAAGCGGCAATACTTCCTGGTATTTCGGGAAAATCCCGTGTCTCGCATAGGAGGCGGGGGTCGGAAGAAGTCCCGACCCTCAATTTCCATCAGGATCTCGGCCCGGGGAGCATTGACGGGTGTATAGTTCTCGTACCTCGCCTGGTACATCCGGGGCCGTGGTGGAGACCTCGGACGAGGAGGTGTCCTCTGCTGAGGTCGCCCCTGCTGACGGGGCGGACTCCTCAGTCTGGGGAGATTTTTCTCTCTGCGGGGAGACCGGCTCCTTTGTCGGCCGCGCTCCTCGCGGCGCTTCTTCTGCTTCTTAGAGGCGGGCTCGATTGCTCCCCGCCTGGAGGCGACTGCCTCCTCGGCCTTGGCATACTTCCGGGCTCGGGCCAGCATTTCGGTGAAGTCGGCCGGGAAGCTCTTCTCGATGGAGAAGAGAAATCGGTAGGAGCGAACCCCAGTTTTCAGAGCCGACATGGCTATCGACTGGTCTAGCTCGCGGACCTCCCATGTGGCGGCGGTAAAGCGGTCCAGGTACTCTTTGAGGGACTCCCCCTCCTTCTGCTTGATATCCAGGAGGGAGTCTGATGTCCGTCGCTGGCGCCGGCTGGCAGCAAAGTTGGTGGCGAACTGCCTGCCGAGCTGCTCAAAGGAGGACACCGTGTTCGGCTTCAGTCCAGAAAACCAAAGCCGAGCGGTCCCTCGGAGGGTCGCTGGAAAGGCTTTGCAGAGTATGGCCTCCGAGGACCCTTGTAGGGCCATGAGGGCCCGATAACTCTCCAAGTGGTCGAGGGGGTCGGTGATTCCGCTGTAGGGCTCCACCTGAGGCATTTTGAATCTCGCGGGAACCGGCTCGTCCTCGATCTGGCGGGAGAAGGGGGACTTGGCAGTGAACTCAAAGTCCCCTTCCTGTCTTGCCTTCTTGCCGTGGAGTGCCGCAATCTGGCGCTCCAGATGCTCAACCTTTCGGTCGAGCTCCCCCACCCGTGGGATTGTCGTTGTGGTTTGCGCCGGCCCTTGGCGGTCCGGGGTTGACTCCGCCTCGGAAAGTTGGGGTCTCCGATCGAAACCTTCTCCCGGTAACTCCCTACGGGGAGCAGCCCGTTCTCCGTTGTTGGCTCTGGAGGAGCCATGCAGATTTTGACTGGGGAGAACCGGGCCGTTGGGGAGACACTCCGGCGGGGCCTGGGCCTGCGGGGGAAGCGCCGGTGAAGCTTCCACGCGCCGTAGGCCCTGAACGACGGCGGCCAGGGCCTGGACTTGCTGTACCAGGGCATTGAACTGTTCCGGCTGGACCTGAGGACCTGGGTCAGCTGGAGTTGGGGAATTCTGGACGGAGTGTCCAGGACTTTGCGGGGGACGCCGGGAGACGTTAGAGGCTCCCTTACTTCTCAACTCCATGACTGCTACTCGGGCCCTTCCTCTAGCGCCAACTGTTGCTAGAAATTGGACCCGGGGGCAATCTTCGGTCGAGGAGAGGGAGCGGAAGGTGGTTACTCACGGCGAGGCGGTGGTCCGTCGACGGGCGGCGTCCTCCGTCTGGGGCGATCGGAGAGAAGGAGCGGCTGGGCGACGATCCGACAGTGGGCGGCGTCCTCCGTCTGGGTGCCTGCACACGGACCGGTGGCCGGGTCTTCCGGCGCCGGCCCTCCGACGCTCAAGTCAGGGAGGGGGCAAATCGTGTAGAGTAGAGGTCAACAGTGCTTGTCCCGAGTACCGATTTTCCAACCCCCTTTTATAGACCGGGGGTCGGTTTACCTGCGATGTAACGGGGCGAAGCCGTAGTACGGCTCGGCATGTCGTTCAGGTCGGCGCTTGGTCAGGCGAATCATTGCACTGATGTCGGCGATGAGGGCGTCGTACAACCCGAACTAGCACGCTACCAGGCGAATTTATTGCATCAGTGTCGGAGGTATGGCCGAGATCAGAGACTTATCACAGTCGACTAGACTCTGCTGGGCTTATTTGCCGTGGAGAGCTGGGAGTCCGTAGATGACAGGAGTCACGTGCATTAATTGTTGAGTGAGCCGGAGATCCACATTTATTGTGGAGTAAGCCGGAGATCCGCATTTATTGTGGAGTAAGCCGGAGATCCACATTTATTGTGGAGTAAGCCGGAGATCCGCATTTATTGTGGAGTGTGCCGGAGGATCACAGCGGTCATGCGCAATAAATGCCGGAGGGGCGTCATAGTACGGTCTCTGGCCGGACCTCGGAGACGTACGGCCGTAGTAGGTGGCTGACAAAAGTAGGCCTCGGACATTGGGGTTTCTCTTAGGTCGGAGGTTCCGAGTTCGGATGCCGACTTCGGCCTTCCAGGGTCGACGATTGTGCGGCTTCTTAGGAGCATTCGTGTCATTTGGGGGAAAAACCTTATTCCCCCAACAGCTATCATATCATTTAGCTCATTATTGTACAAACCAACTTCTCTGTCTCCCTTGCCCTCTTTAAACTTCCCCACGCACCCCCACCCCTCCTTTTGTGTTTCAGAGAGAGTCGTGGCTTCCTTTCTCTCTTTATTTTACTGCAAGAACGCAAAGCAAGAGGGTCCCAGCTGCAGCACCGGTGCTTTTCAGCCTTGGCTGCGTCTGGCTGCGTTAACTCTTGCTCCTTTTCCACCAACTTTTGCGTAGCCAGCTCCGCTCTGGTCTTTATCTAGATGCGAAAACTTCTCTAGCAAACGCCTCCAGAAGGTGACGTTTGTTTTGTCTGGGAAAAGCCATTTGCTTTCCAACAATCTTACACTGTAGATTTTTTTTTTTCTATTTATATATCATTTTTTTGAATTTTTCTCCAAATTTTTAGTTAGACCAGCTAAGCTAGTGGACACGCTCAACTACGAAATAACATCCCAATCAGATCCACTACCGAAGGATCAATCTAACTGCGAAGCAATATTATACACAAATGCATGTGTTTTACACTCTTTTTTTTTTTTTTTTTTTTTTTTGGTGCACGTTGCTTCGCGGTTAGATTAGTCCACTAGCCCAATGATGGCTTTGGTCCAACTAATAATTTTTTCTCTTTATCTCTATAATTTTAGAAGCGACCTCTTCTTCACTCCTCTATACCTACTCATGACCATCTTCCAGCTCAGCCTCTCTCTCTCTCTCTCTCTCTCTCTCTCTCTCAAACATGAATGTCATCCGAGAGCCGTTTCCCTGAGCCTAACAAGATTTCTATTTCCTATTGCTTTCACTGGCCGGAAACTATACATCATGCAACATCCTGGAGTCTTTCTTTTTCTTTTTCTTCTTCTTCTTCTTCTTCTTCTTGAGAACAAAAATCTGGAGTTTCTATTTAGATGCTTCAGCATTAAATTTTTTTTTTACACCATTGTGTTTGTCCAATGAATCCTCAAAATATGACCGCTCTAGTAAATCGTTATCTAAAGAAGTCACAAAGTGTTGAAGAATTCTAGAGGGAGATGACCATGCGCTATAAAATGGAATTTTTCATGTTTTAGGTTTTTTTAAAATTGACAAACCACATCAATGACCCGCCCATAAATATGATGAAATAACAATTACTGTTTTTGTAGAACCATTTGGAGTTGAAAGATAAGCTTGGTTGTTGCACATATCTACAGGTGCCGGTCTTCTCAATCAATCCTCTTTTTATGATGATAAAAGTGGTTCTTTTTCCTCTAAAATCATCATATATCCCTGTTTTTATTTTGTTTTATTTTTGTTTAATTTTATCAGTCTAGCCAATTATATGATTACTGACCTTCTACATTTTTCTCTATATGACTGGCTAATGGTTTCTTGCAGTGAAAAAATGGTATTGTGATTAAGAAGCAGTCTTGGTAAGACATATCCCATAGGATTAAGCTCTGGTGAGTGCTTGCATACTTCAATTTTCCTTCTTTTTCTGAGCAACAAGGCATTATGAATTGCACTGTTCCTACTACTCTTTCTCTCTGATTCTCGGCTATTTGGGTAACTAGGTTGTAACAATTTTGACCGTTAATTTTCTTTTTTTAATGAAAAAATTTAAGTTACCGAGGACTGTTTAAGCCTGAAGAATTAAGTCTAAAATCTTGCAACCAGTAACTGTTTTATGATTTAATCACATACCGTAGCGCAACAGATGACTATTCTTTTTTTCATGACTATATTGATGAAAATTACAGAGCACTCACATAATAAAAAAATGAATTGCTTAATCCACTAGTTGGTGCATTTTCATCAATATAATAAATATCAGCCATTTACCGATATTATCAAGTTATTTATATGTGTGCAAAATTTAAGGTCATTAACTTATATCTGATTTTAATGAAAAGGATCATTAACATTTAATATGAGGTTGGCATTTATAAACATGATTATGTTACTAGCTGCTAAGTTCTCAGTTGGCCAGCAATTGGAGGCCAATAGCTCAAGCTTCAAATAGGCAGGTTACAGCAAATTTTGTATAGGCTAGTTGAATAGCATCCTGGCAGAGAGAACTTAGATTTTCATATGACTCAAATGCATAATTTAAATGACCCAGCTAGCTTGGTGCTTCAACAGGGTCTTTTGTTCCTCCACTATACTTTCTCGAGGGTGGAGATAAACTGAAGCAATCGTATCACTGTTTATAACATTTTAGAACTCAAGGATTTTTGTCATCACAAAAAAGAAAAGGATTGTTGAACCTTAAAGGTGGATTTTGATAATGCAAAATAGCTAAGTCAAAAGTTGACTAATCTATTTGCTTTGACTTTAAATGATAAATTTCAGGAAGCAAAGATGAAACTCTTCAACTACTCTCAAAATGATTATCCATCTGAAGCTCTACATCAAAAGCAAACTCCAAAAGGCCATGAATACATTCCTTGGATACAAGCACAAAAGATTTCATCCTGAGCTACCTCAAAAGTCGACCCCGAAACATTGTCGCTGACTCATGCACCTTGATAAGCCGACTCTAACAGATTACAAGTCGACTCTAGAACAATCTCACAGAACAGGCAAAAAACCAAGAAATTCATCTCATTGACGAGTCGACCTATGAAGTACTCGAACCGACTCCAGTATAGCATGAGCCGACCACAGATAAAAGCTAGTTGACCTCAGAATGACTATAAAAAAAAAAGATAGATAGCTGATGAAATCACTGATTGGCGAATCAACCCGTGGAATTCACGAGCTGACTCTAGTAAAACTAGAATCGACCCTAGAAATAGTCGAGTCGACCTCAGAACGGCCACAATGGAAGGACAGAAAGTAGCAAAAAATAGTTCGTCAAAGAATCGACCCCTGAAATCAACGAGTCGACTCTTTGAAACCTTGAGTCGACCTCTGAACTAAGAAAGCAACTCCACAAGCTCTATAGATGAAAGATAGAGTGCAACAGAAACAGAAGCAAGCTCGGGCTAACTCCTAAAGATCACAAGTCTACTCTTCAAAATCTCGAGTCGACCCTCGAAAATGGTGAGTCGACCCCTCTGTGCCTGATAACTGTAATGGCTAGTTTTTCTGCGAGTCTAAACAACTGTTTTCATCTCACAATGACTCTATTAACTGTCTAACGGCTTAGAATGTGTTCCAACCTGCTTCAAAGAGTATAAATGTATGGAACACCAAAAAAAAGTTATGGTTCGGTTTGATTTATAGGCATGCACGCAGACAACCATTTCACTAATCTACAATGCAGGTATGGGATGCTGATGATTAAAGACAGATCGGAATGCAGGTACAATGGCTCAGTTGTTTGACGAAGGCCAAGAAGAGTGTTCTGCCATCTTTCTAAGGACCTACTTGGTTGCTGCCCTTGCACTTGCAGCTTGGTCAACATCTTTCATGTCTATCCCAAAATTTTAGATTATGTATTGTCAACGACCTTTCATGCCCCAAATTCCCTCAGACGTGATTGTAGAATTCCATTCTTGGGGTTCCCGAGCCTTTCCTCTCCAACTATTACGGGCTCGTTTGGTTCACAGAAAAAGAAGGGGGGGGGGGGGGGGGAGGGGAGTGTAGTTAACGGAAAAGTAATGAGATGCCTCTTATTTGGTTGGAGTTTTCAAAGGAGAGAGATAGAAAAGTTGTATTCCCATGGAAATATGATTCCCACATTTCATGGAAAAGTCTTTTCCATGAGAAACATGGAAAAGCTACTTTCCCATGAGGTGGGAATCACTCCATTTTTATTTTTTCCCAAAAAGAACCTTCAGCATTAAAGAAGTATTAAAGAGGCATTAAAGACCTAATTTTTATTAAAGGTATAATAGGAATTATACATAACTTTCTCATGAAAGTGGACAGTCAATCAAACATAAGCACTTTGGAAATCTGTCACTTTTCCATGGTCAACCAAACATGCCAAAAGTACTTTCCTAGGCATTCTCTTCCTAGAAATCTATTTTTCAGGAATTATATTCCTAGAAGAGAAAATGCTTCCTGCCAACCAAACGAGCCCTACAAGTATTTCTGGATCTCAAAGGAATAGATGACATAATTTGTTTTTCAGTTGATTCAAAAACTTGAGAGCTAGAATATCTTCCCTCTACGTCTGCTTCTCCTGATCATGAGAAACGAGTGGAAATTTTGTACCAAAAACTCTGGAAAGAAGGTAAAAGATTTAGCATGGAATGCTTACAGAAAACTAGGCTTTTCAGAAAGGAGCCCTTCCCACTGCATGTGGAAATCTACGGACACAATGGCAAATCTAAGAAGGATAGAGGATTGAAGAGCGTCAATGAGAATAAGTCATTAAACCAAGATGTAGATGATGAATAAGATCTTGGTGTAAACTGCAGCGTTAAACTTCTCCAATGATACTTTCTTCAATCAATAAATTGAGTTCGTTCTTAGCCCGCATGCAGTTGATTCTTGTCAGTGGTGGTAAGCATTGAGAGTTAGGATCCTTTCCACTCTGCGGTTGATCTGGAAGACGTTAAGCCTCAATCACAGCCGCCCGTATAACGCACAACAGCCATGATTGAGAGACCCACCCAAGGGTTATTTCAAATCTTTTATTTGACCTTAATTTATTTTGTAAGATTCAATCCCTAATAACCTGCTCTAACCTATCAAAACTAATCCTTACAACTCTTACTAGCTAATTTCCAATATGATTCAAACTAGTATTAAAAAAAAAACGAAAAACCATGTAAAAAATATATATCTAAGATCATAACTCAACCTGATCTAAATGGCTTTGAACCAAATAGATCTCTACCTTCATGACCTGAGTCAGGTCAAAACTTTTAACCTATATCTTATCTACTTAAAAACTTTATCCTATCCAACCCTAACTAGAAAATACTTGAACAAACACAACCCAGATACCTTCATGACCAATCAGGATTTGAAGTCCCATCGTTTCTTGCCATCCCTAGACCCACATGATAACCCTACACAGTACATGGGACGGTGGCTGCATGATACTATCATATTTACTAGAACCCCCACCCTCTTGCCCAAATGGCAAGAGATGATATGATATCAAGAAGCACAAGGGTATGATCATGTATCTCACCCTTTGACGAAACGAGTTTCGCATTACATCGACCATACATGGATCCTCATTTCAAAAATAGTCAGAAAATACTATAGACAAGAATAATAGTAATAAAAGAACATTCCAAATAAGAAGCTGCTCTTATTTATACACTTCTTTAACTTAATTTTCTTGGCAGACTAAGAGAAGCTAATACAAACCTTTTCCCCCATGCATCCACCCCACCCTTTGAGGGCTAACTCCAACCGGATTCAAATCCCCATTCCCTTTGCCAACAGGCAAGGGATCATCCGATGAAGCTCTTGGTGGTATGAGCTTGTATCTCGCTCTTTCACTATGAGAGTTGCATTACATCCTTCTTGACATTCCTACATCTGATTCTCATTTCAAAACTAGTCATAAACTAGTATAGATAAAAATGATAGGAATAAAAGAACATTCCAAATAGGAAGCTAAGTGCAGCATGTTCAGTGAGCATAAATCTGAACACTGACAGCAACTGGACTAGATTTCGCTAATATTATGGCACATATTCTGTCTTACAAAATCAAGATCTTATAATAATCAGGTAAAATAAATATAGGAAAACAAATACCACTGCCAATAAATTTAAAAAAGAAAAAAGAAGTGCTAGAACACAAGTGAGAGGAGTAATGTTACATGTATCCCTATGTAAGCGTGAGTTCAAGCTTTGGCCTGTTCGGCTGAGGTTCCACCACTTCCATGTGAATCCTCACGGTCTGCAAGATACCATAACTGATGTTTGTCCCTGTCCTCATCACTTTTTGATGCACCTCATCTACCACCCAATCACCTCCTTTGTCCCCCCTTGGCATCAAGTATACCGGTCCCTCTATACCAAACCTGGAAAATGCCATACCAAATTCAGTACCAAACTTTGCCATATCTATCAGCTGCATGTGCTTCAAATTCCATATGGCACAATAGACAATTATCTTTGTTCAGGGAAACTTATGAAAGCATCAAGTGTAATATTGATTGATTTACAGAAGAAGGAAACTAAACTAATGTAGCGTAAACTAAGTTAAAACCCCCCAATAAGAGCAGTCTGGTCTAACTTATTGGCAAAACAGCTAATCTTCATTAGACAAGTAAATACAATATAGAGAGCCTAGTTGTCATTTGATAAATTTCCATCTAAAAGTTGTAAAAAACATTCCACGAACAGTAACGATTTAAACTCAGTTTTCCTGGTGAACTCGCAGGTCGTTTCTTTAAGTAAAGATTTCTAAAAGCAATTAAAATGGAAAGAGAACCCTTTGCTCTCACATGATTTAATATTACTCAAAAAGGGGAGAAAAAGATAAATCAGCATGAGTGTCCGGTAGTGATATTTGAGTAAGATTAAGATTAATACAATAAATAACCAAGATTAAAAGAAAATAAGAAGCAACCAGCTATGGCATTACTATCACAAAAATTATAAGCCCACAAGGAACAGACACACAAGCACACAGACATACAAAAAAAAAGAAAAGAAAAAAAAAAGAAAAAAGAGAGAGAAAAGGTACTTCTACAAACTATGGACAGACCAAAGTCCATGGCAATTGCAGTCAACTGAGTATCAGGTATTAAGAATCTCAGAAATTTCATCTAATCAAAGAAGCATCTCATTATCATATTATGCAGTCCCTTGAACATATGGACAGATAGGAGATACAGAAGAACATACTTGGGAATGAAAACAATAAAACCATTGGACTTTATCTTCACTATCCTGGCTTCTGTGTCGGTGGGCCTGCAACAGAAAATGCACCATATGTTTTATAGAAGCATCCGAAGAAAAGATAAAATAGTTGTTTTGAAAGCAAGAATATTACCGTTTTCTGAAATATATTAGTGTGTGGAGCTCAACCGAGGCTCGGCTTGCCATCTGGGCATTTCGGTGACGGTAATTCAAATCTAAATTCACAATAGTCAAAAATTAGGAAGTAATAAATAAGTTATACAACAAGAAGGGATAGGATTAGTAATTAAATACATACTGTCAGCAATGCTTGTAAGTTGTAGACCATCCATAAAAATTGGTGGAAGCTTGGCAATTCCTAGAGCTGCAGCTAGCAATCTGTGAACAATGACATCTACGAGAAATAATGTAACAGTATTAGTAATATACATTTTCAAACTTTGATTATAAAAACTGCCCTATTCCTGACAAATATTAAGGTTAATCACCCGAGTATCTTATTAAGAAATAAGGATTTTAAAGGAGAAATAATCTTGCAGAATAATAAGATCAATATGCTGCCTTGTCAGCGATTCAGCAGATGAGCAAAAAACCATGTTCTATTCAAGTCATGCAGGAGTGCAGTTCCAGCAGTAGATATGCACATCCTGTAGAACTATCAAGAACTTTATAAATATGAGACAAAAAGGGGATTCCTCAAAAATTATTATCAATATCCCTCTATATCTGCTTGACACCTGTTTCTACAAAGATTCATGTCCACCACCATCCCATATCCCATTTATAACAACATAACAAAGACAGGAAGAAAGAACATAATATCTAAAAGTGTTTGCAAAGTCAATCAAAGAAAAGGATGATATGATCAAAAAGGTGCATTTAAATGAAATGTTCTTTATATCTGACAATTCCTTTCTTAACAAGAGATCACTGGTATATATAATCAGATGTTCAAATTCTAAATACGACCATATAAAGATGATGGAGTGCTCATGCCAAGAAGGAAAATACAAGGGAAAAAACAAAAATGCCCACAGAAACATCCGCAGATTCCAATTTTTACCATTACCTAAGATTAAGAAAGAAGAAATTCTAAGCAATAACTTTCCAATCTCCCCACAGGTGTTTAAAAAAAACAATACACTCAGGAAAGGTGGCGAACCAAGGAAGAAAAAATGAAGGATCTTCATTGCTTTATTATCAAGAGTGAGGTAATCACACATATTAACTTCTCTGTAGACCAGTTTATTGTATAAAAACACATTATTGTCTCTTTCCATATTGGGGATTGCCCCCCATCTTTTTCTGATAAAAATGAAGTTTCTTTTCAAAATCATTCCTTTTTTTCCTACGAACACCATAGAGTTGATTGGTTGATAAAAATATCTGAATACGTTGACTAACTACTAGTGAAGCCATAATCATTATGGATTATCTCATTATCATTGGTTATTCAGATAATGTAGGGGGGAGTTCATAAATAATTAAAGATTATAATACAAAGAATTAATAGCCCCTTAACTTGCATATCTGTGAAAGCGAGGAGTCAGAGGGATATAGAAAGGTGTAGCAAGCCAATACAGTGACATTCACAATCAGTTGCAGGAACATTTGTTATTATCAGAAATTTAATCAGCTGGCTACACAGTATTAGAAATTTAAGGTAATCAACTGTTCATTTAGTCATAATCAACTTGTGTGCTTTGACTGTCCAAAATTCGTCATTCAAATACTTAAAAGAAACAGATTCATAATTATTTTTGACAGGCATAGGACAAAAAACAAGTCATACTCAACTAACCTGCATATCTGCGAATAGGAGAAGTGAAATGAGTATAAAGAGGTGCTGCAAGTCCATAATGGTGATACTCGGAGGGGCTTAAATCTCCACTACAGAAGTAGACTGCCTACATAATTTAAGTACAAGTTCATATTAAACATTCATAGTCAAAGATCAAATATTCAGCAACAATGTTACTTTTCAAAATCCAGTTAATGTACCTGAGTCATGCATCTAGTAGCTAGAATCCTGATCAGCTTATTGAAGTATGGATCATCACCCTGCAGATCAATTAACAGCAAATTTCAAGATGAACACCTAACTCAAAGCACAAATTATTCGGTTTCAAAAGTTACCAACTTGCAAAGGCATGCACTATAAACAATACGAATCACAAAAGACACATACTAAGACATCATCAAAAGTACTGAATTAGGGAGTCCTTACCACCGCATGATCAAGTGAATCAGCAAGTGCTTTTGAAGATGAAATATCCAAATCCAGGCCAATAGCAGCAGCTGTGCGCAATAATGGTTCAAGCATCTCTTTGGTTGGGGTAGGGTGGCGCCTGATTGCATAATCAAAAGTTACGAAACATATATAATGTCAATACTTAAAATTGATTAGGAAATTGCATAAAAACATTTTCAGTTTAGTTTTCTACAGTGACAAAAATGTGCATACCTTGAGGCATACAGCTAATACAAAAGCCATCTAACTACTATTACCTAATAATGTATCAGAAGACGACATTCTTCAAGCTAACTTAGATAGTTCAAGAATCACAAACTAATGCAAATTTAAACAATGACTTGAGAAGAGCACTCGATCATGAGGCACTGGGAAGCCATAATAATTATGGATTATCTCACTGTCATTGGTTATTTGGATAATGTATGGGAAAAGTTCATAAATAATTAAATATTATCCATACAAAGAAGTAATAACCCCTTAATTGCATATCTGAGACAGAGAGGAGTCTGGGGGATATAGAAAGGTGTAGCAAGCCAGTAATGGAGATATTCTCAACCAGATGCATGAACATTGCAGGTGTTAATGCAACATTATGAGGCACTAGGACCATTTCAGGGGTGAATTTAACATGTATGATGCTGTTCATCTTGTGCAAACATTTTTCTCGTGTGTGATCAAAGTAAAATATTTTTGATATACTTCTTAACTTTAACCAAGCCTTGTCCAATCTCACTGTAGTCATCCTAAGAGATCAGGGTATGATCACTTAAGGTTGAGATCATTTCACAATCAACATACTACCAAATGCCACCTGCTACTTGGTGTCTGGTTCCTGGTTGAGGCAATCTTCAGCAAGACTCTAAAGGACTTGCGTGATCATGGTCTGCCGTACCGGTCGGTACGGGCCGGTACATACCGGTACCGGACCCTACCGGTACAGTACAGTTACATATTTCGGTACCGAACCGTACCGGCCCGTACCCGGATGGTACCAATGCGTACCAGCCCGTACCGACCGGTACCGATCCATACCGAACATGTACCGGCCCGAACCGACCAGTCCGTACCGGCTCCAATTTTTTTTTTTGGCTTTTAGCCCCATCGGTACCGTACCGGTTCGGCTCGGTTTGGATCGGTACCGTATCGGTACCGATGCCCGCCGGTACGTCAGTACAGTCGGTACCACGTACCTTGTGCGTGATAGCTAGAAGGCCACTCAGACGTATGAAACCAATCATACTGGTTCAAGTTAAGCCCACGCAAATGGAGAGCCTCCAATATTCTTTACAACTTTGCATTATCCTAGATAAAGAGCAAAGAAGGCAAGATTTGATATTTGGAATCACATATGTTTCCTTGCAAGAGGATAATAATCAAGAGACAAATAAACATCGAACATTTGACTATGCCAAAACTAACGTAGCCCACAAAGAAGCATGGTTATTTCACAAGAAGTCCATAAATGAATCCATAGGATCACAGCATGAGATTGTCTTTGTTTCACCTCAATATATTATTTTGAAATTTTTAAGGATGCTAAGTGAATATGAAGCATCAGAATTATAAGAGATTCTCTGTATAGATTCAGAGTTTTTATTCCATCAAACTGGAATCTTTCAGTGGGCAGAGTCCAAAAGAATCATAAACAGCCAATAGGCATGTTGTTGATACATTTTCAACATCAATACCTAATTCAGGTGGAAGAATCCAGTTACCCAGGTTTATGATCTACCCATAATGTGGTCTACCAGTTAAACCACTTTTTGGACACTAATCATGAGGTTACACACATCAATATCAAGTCAGCTTTATAGAACTTTTCTCTTAAGTATAATAACTGTAGTCAATTCATGCACCTGTTTTAATATCTTAACGGGCCATTCCCCAGTCGTTCATCACTAAAATGATGTTGTGTTGTCAAGAGTGCTCCAGGCACTAGCCTAGGTGTTTGGGTAAAGCACCAACAAAGAAGTGCCTCAACATACTCCAGGTAAGGGAGGCTTCATAAGGCAATGCCAAGGGCAAAAAGGCAAACCATCCCAAACTACCCAGTTCAGAGTGTAACGAGCTGTACTGGCAGCAAACCGGGTCAGTTCCGACAATGAAATCGAGAAACATGAAGGAGAGGGAGAGAGAGCAGTAAAGAGAGGAAGAGAGGCGGAGAAGGTGAGGGGGAGGGTGGCGGACGGCCGGCGGAGGGCTAGAGAGCCGTGCGAAAGGGTAGAGGACAGTCTCCGCCTCCGGTTTCCTGTTTTGAATACCCTTCCTCCGCCCCTCCACCACCGTCTGCCTCTCTCCCTCCCTCTCCCTCTCCCTCTCCCTCCCTCCCTCTCTTTCCTTCTCTCTCCCCCCTCCCTCTGCCACCCTCTCCCACTCTCTCCCTTGCTTCCTCCCTCTCCCTCCTTCCCTCTCTCGCTTTTCCTCTCTCTCCTTCTCCCTCTCCCCCTCTCTTGCTGGTTTTTCTTTGTCGGTTTACATTGGAATGGCACGGCATGGTACCATATCATACCGTACCGCCGGCCTACCAGCACGAGTGTCAGTTCCGGTAGTATCGACCTTGATTTGAATCATTACAACTTATGACATATCGACCTCAATGGTTAATTTTGATGCTTACATTATTTTCCGATAAAAAATGCTATTTGTTTTTCAGACTTCTGCATGCTCGCTTCTAAAATCTTATTTACATTATTAATCTCGCATTTTTTTAAATCCGCATACTGATTTCTACTACTATATAAACTATAGCATATAGGTCCTTGGAGTCTAGATCACTACAATTGGAAGAAATATTCATAGAAAATCCCTCAAACAGGCAGTTTTTAATGATCTTTTGCATATTAGTCTCTAAAATGTTTTTGATTTTGCATATTAGTCCCATAATTGTCTAGACTCATAAACATATAACTCAACGCATATTTAACTTAACTCTGGTTGCTATACTGGATATTCTTATTTATCCTTAATTTCTCCCCACTCCCTGATCTGATGTTTCATATTCAAATGATTGAAAATTTTTCACTTTTAAATTCTGTTAAGCACGAACAAATCTTCCATTTGTACCTCTCTTGCTAAAATGTTCATCAGTATTGACTAAAAGTGTAATTACTGGAGCTTTCTAGAAAGACAGAAGACAACACAAGAGTTGAGAAGAGATAGATGGAAAAAGAGGACAGGAATCTAGAAGTTACAATCCGAAGTTCTCATAGAGAACTTAATCTTATGTTTTTTCTTCACCTAAAGGACAAACAAGAGCATTTAGGCCATTTTACCACTTGAGATAAATAAGAAGAAAGACTAATATGCCTAACCGGTGTAATTTCAGGGATTAGTACAAAAATTTTACCAAAAAAAAGGCATTAATATGCAAAGAAGGAAGATATTAGGGATTAATACAAAAAAAAAAAACTTATTTGTAAAGCACAAATTAGCACTTCATTTTCTTATGCAAGTGTCTCGTTTGATTACCTAGAGCCTTAGGCTATATTTAAAGGGTGCATTTAGCCTTTGACAATCTTGACTGCATCAAATAAACCTAGATGCTAAGGAATAAAATCATATACATACCTTAACAAGGAGCACAAAGGAAAATGTTTCAAAATCTTTTCTGCAACTGAAACATTGGCAGCAAGCATAAACTCCTCGATCATTTGATTTGCCTCTCGAATTTGATACATGCCTTCCACCATAGTTTAAAATTCAGTTTAAAATTCAGCTCAGTTCTGAGGTATTTAATAACAGAGATATGCTGGTAATTGCATAACAATATACCAATGTCTAGAGGATCGTGAGTTTCAGTATCAATTTGGAATTTGACTTCTGCGGAAGCAAGAGTAAGAGCTCCTCTTTCAATACGCCGGTGTCTCATAACCTGTATGATTGCATGATGAATGATAAAACAAGCTCAGATGATACAAGAGGAACTTCTTATCCACATCAAATTAGACCCAAATTATAACACCAAAAAAGGATGAAGGCATTATACTAGGAATGCTAACCTTTGCTAATGAGTTCAAATTTCTCAGATCGGTGGTTAATGAATCCATCAAACGACTGCAAGTTATATATGAGTAAATCATTTGCTTAAGCATAAAACAGAAATAATAGAGCATCTCACATAAAGAGAAGAACTGAAAAAGCATAAGACCAACAATAAGTTTCACAATTAAATGCAGATATAAATAGGGATGGCAATTTTTGACCCAACCAATTTACCTGATCCAAACCAGACCTAACCCATCTAACTTGAATAGTTGGGTTGGCAGGTCGAGTACAGGTCAGCCAATTGCAACCCACTAGCGGGTCAGGGTGGGTTTGAGTCAAGGTCTCTCAACCTGTAAGGTTGAGGGGGTATATAATAATTACTATTTTAATATATTTTATATACATTTACATTACTTAAAGTTTAAATGGTTGTGGGGTGAATGTGAGTCATTGGATCAATGATTCTATGGCTTAAAACATAAGACGACTTCTAACTCACTTGTAAACACCAAATACAACCCTAGCAAAACCTTTCTTCTTCTCCATTGCATTCTCTTCTTCTCCACGACTCAATTGACACCACCGCACCACACCACCCATGGTGCCACCTCATCTTGCCGCCACAACCGACGCCGTCGGCACTAGACCGCCGCCTCATCTCCTCAACTCCTCTCTATCCACTCCATCCCTCTCTTCCACGGCCACCACCACTTACCCACCATCCTCTTCAAGATTTACCATACCCGTCAGTACTGTACCATTCTGGAAGTATTGTACTATATAAGTATTGAACCGGTACGAGTCACATATCGTACCAACAGTCGATACGCATTGCCATCTCGTACCGTACCGACACTCGATATGTGCTGTCGTCTCATATCGTACCGCATACCAACACTATAATAGAATGATACTGGTACAAGGTCTGGTGCCGAAATGGCGAATCTTGACCCTCTTCTTCCACCACCACCTTCTCTCCTACCACCATCCCCTCTCCATCTTCATCATCCGCACCTTCTCTCTCCAACCTTCCACCAAGTGACCATTGGACAAGCCCTCTCTCCCCACCCCTCCACCAAAGCAACTGTTAGACAAGCCCTCCGCTTGTTTTGAAGGAGAGAGGCCCCACTGTGTCATTCTCCATCACCAATATAGCACATTTTCAGGTAAATGCAGCCTGCCCTCTCTTCTCTTTTTTCTCATTTTTCTATACAACGATGTATGTTTTTTCAATAGGATTGTGCTATACTCGTGTATTAGGGTGATGTCCGCAATTATATTGGCCATTGTAGTGTTTTGATTTTTTTTACCTATTAATAATGTCAATATGTTTTTCAAATTTTTCTAACAAATAACTAATAATTTATTTTATATTTGTTTTTTAAATGCCTGCCTTTGCTGATGCTATTATTGATATTGATATTGATCACGATCATGAAATTGATGATGATGATGATATTGATGAAAATGATGTTATGGAATCTAGTGTCCAATCAAGTATTGGTCGTATACACTGATGCAATGAAGCATTAATAAGATTTGTTGGTCCTAATGGAAAATGCTGGGCTAAATGTAAAAAAAAAATGTTCCCAAGTATATATTGCCACTTCAAGGCTTGGAAAAAAAATTCGTCACATGGATAGTCATGAGAGACCAAAAAACAAAAATGTGAGTCAAATGATTTTGTCTCAATCCATAAGTTTGGGATAAGTGAAATAGAGAATATAAGTATGATGATGAATCTTTTCGGGATGCAATGGCTATGGCCATAGTGAGACATGACTATGCATTTTTAATTGTGAGCATGAAGATCTTAGACATTGTTGTGAACTGCTTAATCCTGACTTCAAACCTATTTCACATAACACTGGGAAGGCGGACATCCTTAAAAAGTATCTTAAGAAGCAGGAGAACCATTTTGGATTTTTGCAAACGATTCCTCAAGGGTTCAGCCTTACCACTGGCTTATAGACTTCTCTGACCAATGATGGTTATCTCCGTCACTGAACACTTTATTGGTGAGGATTGGACACTGCAAAAAAGAATCCTGAATTCTAGACACATGCCTCCACCACCTACTGACTCGGCCCTCATGGTTACGATTTCTAACCTATGGTAAAGTGGAAAATTGAGAATAGGTTACCAACATTGACAGTGGATAATGTTTCAAGCAGTGACACTTTGAAATGAACAAAGGACAACTGAAAAATAGGAAAGCACTTCCAGTTCATGGTCAATTTTTTCATTGTTGGTGTTATGCACATATCATAATTTAATTGTCCAAGAAGGTCTAAAAGAAATTGATAGTGGCAATTACAAATTTAGGAACATGTCAAATACTTCAAAGGATCTCAAGTCTATAAGAAAAATTTGCTAAACGTGTGGAACAATTGAACTTAGACAGAACGAGGACTATGTCAAGATGTTCCTATAGATCGATTCTACTTTTCTAATGCTCGACAGTGCACACACTTATTGCAATACCTTCAATAATTTGATGATACATGATTTTAATTATGAAGATTGTCCAAGTGATGATGCATGGGCCAAGACTGCAAGATGTCATAATTTTTTTAGTCTTTTATGATGCTAGAAATGTTTTCTTGGGCACATGTTATCCCACATCCAGTTTGTATTTTCATGGGGTGTGGAAGATACAACGATGTTTGCATGAGGTGGTGACAAGTAATGACCAGTTCATGCATGCTATCACCACAAGGATGCACGGAACATTTGATTAGTATTGGAATGAGTTTAACACAGTATTTGTTATTGCGGTGGTGTTGGATCCTCACTATAAAATAGGTGTGGTGGAGTATGCACTCATGAATATTTATGGAAAGGAGGATGCTAGCAGACACAGCATATTTTGATAGCTTGTACACTCTCTTTGATGAACATAGAAGCCAAGATCCACATGATAGCACCATCAAAACAAACCATGCATCATCTTCACAAGCGAGCGGAAATGCCAACAAAGAGGATATGATGGAGGTAAAATTATTATTATACTTTACTAATATAAATATATATTTGAACTATAAGTTCTAATTTGCTAGCATATATTTAATGTAGGGTCAAGGTTCTCTTGTTCAAGAAAAGAAGTCTCCACTAGATATGTATTTGGACGAGCCTCATGCTGATAGAAAACAACCTCTAGATATTTGGCTTGGTGACGAGCTAATGGATTCAGATTTTTTGAACTTGCTCAAATGACTCTTGATATTACTGCTATCCCTGTTTCAACATTGCTTTAGAATCCGCTTTTAGTGCAAGAGGAAGAGTGTTAGATGAATTTAGGAGTACTCTTAAACCAGAAATTGTTGAAGCTATTATATGCCTTTGGATTGGGTATTTCACTTACAAGGTCAATTCATTATAACTCCTTTATGTAGACCTTTTATTGAAAGCATGTCAATTTTCTGACATTAGTTTCTTGTCTTTATAGATAAAGTGAAGGAGGACGTCAAAGAGGAGGAAGAATTGGTTGTTGATCTCTCTTCACAAACTATTTTGAAGACTCAAATGAAATTGAAGTATAGGTACATATATGTCTTTTTCTGCACAGCACATCTCCTTACTATTCTTCTTATTCTTCTCTTAATCTAAGCATGGCAAATTTTCATATTTGGTCATTCAAGGGATTATATGTGGCTTCCTTGTGTTTTGAATGGCGAATATGTGGACTTGGTTTGGACATGTAAAATCAGACAAATAAAGAAATACTAATTTGAATAATATATCAGATCCAACATAAAAATAATAAGGAATAAAATAAAGAAGCAGCTTTCATGCAATAAATCGAAATAGAGGTACAAACAAAAAGAAGGCAGGGTAGAGCACCTATCATCCATCCTGGCTTGAGCTTCTACATAAGATAATGCAGCACAGGATTTTATAACACTCTTAGTGTATCTTGTAGATATAATTTCTGCTTCAGATGTCATTTCCTGTCATTCAGAAAAAACAGGATATCAACTATGAATTTTGGCTGAAATTAATCCATTCAATCAACTCAAGTAGGTTTCATTAGATTGTTTTGCCCAAGAAAAGCTTCCATGACATCCCAGATTACACAAATTTCTGATATATGTGAAACAAAACTGGAGACTTAAAAACCCCCTTCTAACCAGACTAAACTTGAAACTACCAGCATGTAAGCACCATGTATAAATTGAATGAGGCACATGCACTTCATACTGTTAAATTGACTTGCAATGATCTGGTTAGTATGAAGATGAGTATCACATGGTGACTTTGTAAACAGGTGTCAAACACTACAAATCCCTAAAATCTGGACATATACACACATGGTGTGTACATCTACATGCATGGAGATGTATGTTTTGTACGTGGTTAATATATCTACAATCAAATGTCCTAGCATTGCCGGACACATGGATTTGTTAAAAACGCATCTCAGACATTGCAACAAAAACATATGTGCCCACCAAATTACAGCATTTCATTACCATTGATTATTAATATAGTGTAAATAGTATAGCAATCATGCAAAAAATTAGTGAAGTTGACGCTGAAATATGTTTCATGAGTTCTATTGTTTTAGGAACATTTTTTGATTTGATTATTTCTGAACTTCAGATATATTTTCTTGTTTCTGTTTCTCAGAATAGAACTAGATGAAAGCTTCTTTAAATCCTAATAATGAACTTACAACATTAAGGGAAATTACAACAATCAAAAATCAAATAAATCTAGAGGAGGCAAAGCTGCCCACATGTGTTTAATCAAATATAATCTAAGCAATGATTCATTAATTTTGCATATGAAAGAATAAACTCTACAACAATAATGTATTGGAATATAGGAGGCTTCTTATAAAATGGAATATTCGTGGTGTGCCGGTCAACTTAGACCTGAAACGCAAAAGGTTGACCTTAATGTATTGCATGAACTGCAATCTTAATATATATATGTATATGTGTGTGTGTATGTGTGTTCAAATAAATGCATTTTAAGATTTCCAGACAGGTGGGCAGAAGAAAATCCAATTAATTTATGCAAAAGCGATGTAATTCTGCATTTAAGGCCACTTTGCTAAGAATTATGATTACAGAAGGTCATTAAACTAATCATTTATTTTAAGAAGGAAAAAACATACTTACCCAGATGACAGAAAATGCTAGCCTTTCCACATCAGAGCGAAGAGAACATATGTCTGCAAAGAACAGAATACAGGAGAACAACTTTATGTTTTATCATATTAGAAGTCAACAAACAATTAATGTGTATCTTTAAGCACCCACTTAACCGTGAAAAGACTTTTGAGTTGTACAACTTGATGCATATGCGGAGAAACTTTAGCAAAAGCTATACCTTCAGTAAGAGGCTTGGGCAGCATGTCAATCCGCCGCTCAACAAGATAAACAGATGTACCCCTCTGTGAAGCCTCCTCATCAAGAGGAGTACCAGGAAGAACAAAATTTGTAACATCAGCAATATCTGATGAAATGTTATTAAGGTTTTTCAATTTAGGAAGATCATAGCCTCAAAACCATGGTACAGAAGAACCAAAAATACGATGTACACATGATAAAAGATCACACATTCCAGATGAAACACATTCAGCCAAACCATGATAAGATGAGGCACGTCCCAAATAAAAGGAAACAAAAAGCAGCTTTAGAAAACAATAAAGATCACTAGTACAACATGCATCGGTATATCACAAGGAACAAAATCTCTTTTGAGCAGATCAGAAATTTAGGCATAAGCAGTAGAGGATGGAACTTCATGGGTCACGCAACAGAAACAATGACAATGATGTGGTGAAGATGGAGAAGTCATAGAATGTAAAAAAAACATTTGGACTCAACAAATCCTTTCTTGAATTTACCAAAGCTCTGCAAATATTCTAACAAGTTGTTTCACTCACATTGCAAAACACCACTAAGCCAATTTAAAATCATAAGCAGAAGGCCAGGCTAGCGCTGTGATGCCTAGAACTAGATCAAAGATTCATCTAGCTTAAACAAGTGCAATTTAGAAACAGGCAAACCAAGGAATTTTGGAGCTTGAATTACCTTTTAGCTTGTCCTAATTTTGGTCACGTTGACGAGTAATAATTAGGAAAAGCTAAGAACATAATGTCAATAGTTTTTTAAGGGCATGCAAACTCACAAAGATAAACTCCTTACACTCATGAAGTTAAAAAAAAGCAGATCAAGGATACGAACTCCCACTTCAAAATTTCCGTTTGGAAGAGATGTGCAATGTAACGCATCATCAATATCCTTGCATCCTGAAACAATCACAGGACCATAAGAAACATACAACTATCTGAGTTTGACAAGTAACATAGAACTATACCAGGAGGGTCCACGCTAAAGACCCTTAAATGCCGCAAATCCTGTCTATTAGGATTAGCCAAAACTTCAGAAGATAATGTCCATGGTAAATGTGGTAAGCAAGCGAGAACTTGTGCAGAAAAAGGTCTTGAATTTATGTCATTCTCAATCAACAACACCTGTTTCACGCATGAAAATTATAGACAAGAAAACTAAAATCCACGCATAATTGTTCATCTGCATAACATATGATAGTGGCAGCCCAATCCATAAAAGGAACAATCTGCACCTATTGCAGACTGATCTAAAAAATGATGTAAAATTGAAATTGCTATTATTTAATAGAAGTCCAAAAGCCTCACCTCACTTTCAGTATCTCGATCGCCAATCTTTCCTATGGTCCGCACATAGTGTCCTGATGGATATCGAGACAAACAATCCCAAGAATCAACAGCAACAACAATCCTTTTATCCAGAAGATTCTCAAGCTGTCTAGTCTGAATCCGAATCTTCGGAAATCTGCGATCTTTGGAAACAAATAAAGCATGGGCTATACCACCATTACCCGCAGGCATTGGCATTGGCTCCAAAGACCCACAATAACTGTAAAACGTGTAAAGTTAGGTAGAAGAGAAGTAATGACAAGTAATGCGCACGCGCATGCACACATATATATGTACATGCACAATACAACAAAGTCTTGACAGATTAGAAGCATCATATCACTACAACTAAATAAAAGAAGAAATCACATAAATCCAGTTCATCGACACACAAGCCTACTCATTTTTTGTCTCCACAATTTCCATTGCATTCGCTCTACCTCTACTAGGTAACTATGTAGGTTAGCACCACACAAACCACCTATCCACGGAGAAAAGTAACCTGTTACAATTTTAACCTTTTCACCATAGAATCATTGTGAAGACATTTTCATCCATGTAGGCTAAGGAAGAGAGCCAGCTTGCTCCTCTTAATGAGCTGGCTTGACCTCATGCATCGCCATCTCCTGTTGTCAAGACAGACTCCTTTGTGTATGGAGAATGGACCTTCTTCCTACCTATTCTTCATTGCTACACATCCTCTTCCTTGCTTTTTCTGTGATCATTTGTTTAGTACATCCTGTCAGATTTCCTGCTTTACTATTCAATTATTTCCTTTTCTTTAGAAATTGTAGCATCAACTGTCATTGTTATTTTGCATCTTTAATGTTTTTATTATTCTTAGATTTACAGGGATTTTTCCTCTTTCCAAGTGTAATGAAGGATTATAAAGCTTTCCTATACTTGAAAACTATAACATGATTAACACGGCATGCTCATTTACACATCCTAATCTGCTATTAAAAACTATTTTTTGTCCCTCCTAGCCTAGAGTAGGATTTTGTTTTCCACATAGCTTTCTACCTATGTCCCTTCTATCAAATACCTAACTTGCTTCCTACGAATACTGATTGCTTTTCGTTCATTACATAATTCAATATTGAATTCTTAATAATTTAAATGTTGAAGAAACAATATTCCTTCTCCTCCACTTTTTCGCTAATTCATTCACACAACCTGCTTCAAACTTTCGTTTAGGCTTATTTCACATTCATTGTTTCCTCCTTCTACTCCAGGACTCTGACTGCTTTAGTATGCATTTCTGAAGCAATGCAATGCAAAAATGTGCATACTCCCACCACTGGACATACTGGTGCTGCTGGCAAACACAGACTATGATTGTGGTTACTTCGGTCCCTCATCCTGATCACAATAAGCAGTTCTATCATAGGATTTGATAACTTATCCCAATTTTTTAATAAATATACTTCCATAATCTTAGAAAAGCATGTAGATTTTGTAATGGGAATTATTGAACTATTCTCATTAAGGGACATCATAACAAAAATGAAGTTTCAGAAAGGTAAACTGCTAAAATGGTATAATTTTGTATCATGGAGAAAGCTTATTGTCAGCCTTGATGCAACAGTCTGTCAAACTAAACAAAGATGAAATTTTTTCAGCTTGTTTCCTGTGACCTTTCAGTTATTTCCTTGTTTCCTGTGACCTTTCAGTTATTTCCCTCTAAATCAAGCAAGGGCCTCAGAGGTCAGTACAAGTTAAAAATAATACAGAAAGTAACAGCGTCCCTATGCTAGTCTAGGCAAAATTATTTTGCACATCCAGAGCCCTCAGGTTAAATCTTAGAATATCTCGAATAACATTTTGACCATCCAACATATGCTAGCAAGTATGTAGTTGTGACCTTTAAACTACTCACTTGTCGCATGATGCAAGACATGTTCTACTAAGAACAGACTAGACAAGGAATATCCCTCTTTGCAGTAAAACTTGGACAATATTTTATCATTTGAACAATGTATTCCTTCAAAAGATCACCTCAACCATGCATTTTATATATCCAGTATGCAGATTAATTGTAGCATTAAGTAAGCCCTAAATAGACAGCATCCAAAATTATGAAGCAATATGATCCAACAGTGCAATTGAAGCACATAAACTAAGAACTATCATATTCCACCACTTTTTGAACGAAAAAAGGACAACGAAAAGCATTAAGCATCTAAGCAATTCGAGGATAATATGCTTGTTTTGACTTACGAGTGCCAATTGCGCTTTATAATGCCAACAACACGCCCAGCTGGACGACTAGAAGTAGAAGCTGTAGATGCAGCAGCAGGCTGTACTAGATTTGTATTCCGTGGAGCATCGTCGGCACTGCTTGGAACCAAGTGAACATCTTCTTCCTCGTCATCTTCTGAAAGAAGATATCCAAATAAATTACATACTAGCACATGTATTTATTCAAAAAAAAAGAGCTTAAGTCCCAAGAAGCAAACCATCATCAGCAATGATTGAGGACTTCTCTTCATGCCACTGGTCTTGAGGCAAGAGCTCCACAGCAACTATGTCTCCATCAAAAGCCCTATTCATGTTTGCCCGGCCATGTATAACTATTTCATCACCAATGCTCTCACTCCCCACATAAGCCTCAAAAGGATTGTATCTATTAACCCGAAGTTTTCCTTGATGGTATATCCCACGAAGCAGACCAGACGTAATTTCTGACATAGGTTTGTGCTGCATCAAAGTGAAAGGCTTGTTATAACTAAAACTATATATTAATACTGTAGAATAAAGGAGAAAGAATATTGAATATGCCAGATATTTTCAATGTTAACATTTAATTTGTAGAAGATTAACAAACCTCATTGTAGATAACTTTTCTCTTAGATGGTCTCAGATCTTCAACCTCCTCCATACCAACATCTTCAGATGTTGGAAGAGAAACCAAGTCAAGCAAATTTGGTTGCCCAAGTGATTTTACATATGATTCAACTGAAACCAGACATATCCCCATTACTAAACTCTGAAAAAATTACAAAGTTTCATCAATTAGATGTTGATTTCCTCTGGTAAAACATGAGTACCTGTCTCTGCAGAAAGACCCTCCTCAATGGCTTTTCTCTTATTCTCTCTGTCATTGGTAATAAGTAAAACCTGTGTGCTTCCACCCAAATGACTTTGATACCAACGTGCAGCCACTCTAATTGCTGAATGAATAAAAGAGTTAGCAGTAAAGTCATGAGTAGGGAAAATCAAAGAACTTTTAGCTAAAAAAAAGCTGCATTGGAAAAACATTCATGTTCATCATGGACCAAAAGGTTCACACACCAGTAAATTGACTGGAATATATGTAACTTCATATCATAAATAATAGTAACTGGCTTGGTAAGGAAGAAAGCAAAAGGGCATACCAGAGAGAGGACTCTCATGTCTAAAATATGCAGCACAGACTATATGTCCAATGCACAATATTCACCAATTTGATAACAAGATTTATCAAGGTCATGTATGATATTAGAGAGTCAAGAAAGTGATAGATTCAGAGGTTAGGAATGATAATTCATACACAAGAAAATGACAGATTAGATGCAAGAGATATTTGATAACAAGATTGGTTATGGAGGTCAGGAATGATATTAGGTACATGAGAAACTAATAGATCAAGATTCACCATACCGGCCTGAATCGGACAGTACGGGGCATACCATACCATACCGGTTCAATACCGGTACCAATACGGGTGGCGTACAGACACTCAGTATATCGAAAAAATTTCGTACTGTACCATACCGACACTGTGCTAGTGCGGCATCGATATGAGGTCCGATACCGAGACGGCGAACCTTATAATAGATTATCTATTGAAACATAACCATTCCTCAACAAGAGAATATGAGGATTGCTAGATCTACTCACCCAAGTAGGTGAACATGGCATTCGACTAGAAAAATCGCTCCAAGAAACAAAAAATCTAATTCTAACCGATCAATTTAAGAGAGTCATTAACCTTGTGCTCTCCTCTTTCCCCCACCATGTGCCCTTCGCTCTCTCACCTCAACTAGCTTCCATGCTATTATCACCATCTGGCCAACTCCCTCAACCATTTCAAGTTATCAACCCTCTCTCTCTCTTTCTCACTCTCCCCCCCCCCCCCCTCCTTTTAAAATTGTCATGTTAGAAGTGGAAAGCTTGGAAAGTTTGGAAAGCTTGACCCCAACCTCGCACAAAAAAAGAAATATGCGCTTCATATTATATCATATCCCATCGATTTGGTGTTATGTCTGATGAGATAAATATCCCCAGCCATCCACCTTCCTTCTCCTCCATCTTCCCATTGTCGTATCTTGGCTCCATTCCTCTCTACATCTCTCCTTTATCCTTCTTTTCATTCATAGCCTCCACTCCCAGAACCACCGAACATAGCCTACCTCACTTGTCCCATTGCTTGCACATACACACAAAGAAAGAAAGAAAGATAGCCTCCACTCCCACACCCAACAAACATAGTCCTTCTCTCCTTCTCTATTCTTCTTTTCATTTGTAGCCTCCACTCCTAGACCCAAAGAACATAGCCTTTCTCTCTCTTATCCTTCTTTTCATTCGTAGCCTCCACTTCAAGACCCAAGGAACATAGCCCTACCACACTTGTCCTATTGCTTGCACATACACAGAGAGAGAAAGATAGCCTCCACTCCCAGACCCAAGGAACATAGCCTCCTCTCCTTCTCTATCCGTTTCTTTCACAGCTTCCACTCCCAGACCCAAGGAACATAGACTGAAGGAAGGAAGATAGATAGATAGAAAGATAAAATCGCATTGGAACTAAGACCAAAATACCCACCATTGACCCAACCATTGCTACCTCCTACCACAAAGATCTGCTTTTGTCAACCACTCACCATCGATAGCTCCACGCCTCCGGACAAATACTACTTTCTATGCACCGCCACTACTACTCACCATTCATAACTGCCTTTTACAGTCACCTTTATTCCCCCTCTCACAAGGAAATGCACTTGTGCATATGCAGCCAGATATGTGGATGCTGCCCTTGATTGCACCGCATTCCCCATATGCAGTTATTACATACAATTAGACCATATATGAGCCAAAAGATGATCCACGTGGCCTTGTGCAGCTGCATATGTGGCTTGCTTATCATTCTGCTGCATGTGCATCTCATTTAGCATTGTGCGTCATACATATGGCTCACTGTTATGTGAGCCCATGTAGGTGGAGTTGGTTTAGTTTAATGGGTAGGGTGGCCGTGGATTTTGAGCAAGCTGGATACAGGCATTATCAATATATTAAATATGATATAGCTATAGCTATTAGGTATTATGTACTTTCTAGGAAGCATGGTATGCCATACTGGCCTGAACTGGATTGTACCGATTCGGTACCGGTACCAGTATGGATGGCGTACCAACACTCGGTACGCCAAAAAAATTTCGTATCGTACGGTATCAACACTATGCTAGTGTGGCATCGGTACGGGGTCTGGTACCGAGATAGCGAACTTTTTTTTTTTTGGTGAAAACGGCTACTCATATCATATAACTCGAACGTGAGTACATCCTGCCAAATCACGGGCGAGATAGCGAACTTTGGTAGGAAGTACAAATTATTAGCTATTATGTTATTAATATTGCTATTATTTATCCCAAAAAAAGTAAGAAGCATCATTGTTTTTTGTAATTTATTTATTTTTAAATAGTTAAAAAAATTATGCACAATAAGTATGCAGTCCCTTGACCACCACACTAGAACATTGCTCATAATAACAATAGAACATTCAAGAATTTTCAACACCCATGGCTGGACAAGGGCATTGGCCAAATGAAGGGCAGAAAGGAATTTGGGCCAAGCAAAAGCTAAGAGACAAGTGCAACTCCATCATTAATTGATTGGAATGAATGCACGCTTCACCAATAATGATATCCTGTTTTTGTGCCACATGCAGGGCCTAGAGCACATTTTGGTGGGTTTCACCACCCAAGAAAGTAGGTCTAGCACCACTAAAGAATAGGAATTTAGGGTAATAATTCATATGCAATTAATTACTTTAGAGAAAGAAAAGTGAAAAATGAAAAAAAATCATGACCGCATAGATATATCTTTAATTTTTTTTACTTCTAACTCCTTTATTATTAGCAACCAGAAAATCAACCCTTGTTTTCTAAGTAGGAACTTTCATTACAAAAGGACTTTAAAATATAAAGAAGCAGCAACCCTCACTTTTTGGTGCTTTTGAAGCGCCGTCTTCTAGCGGCTGCCATCCTATGCATCCTAAAGCATCTTATGAGTCAGATTTTGCTACCAGCATATTTAGAATGACCCCTCCATGATCGTATTATCAGGCATATGACACTTTCCAGAACCAGAGCTTTAGCGAGAGATCCGAAACTAGTTATAACCTAGGGCACATACAAAGGATCGTTATACCTGTACCGAAGCTCGTACCGGTTGCTCGATGGCATGGTTCGATATGCCCCCGTGTTATTCTATGCCGGGCCCGTACCAACACAACAGAGAGGGCGAGGGAGAGGGAGAACAAGAGAGAGGAAAAGAAAGAGAGAAGGGAAGAGGGAGGAAGGAATGGAGAGCGAGGGAGAAAGCTGGTGAAGTGAGGCCCAACACAGCAAAGAGGGCAAAGAATAGGGAAAATTGAAGAGAGGAAAAGAGAGAGGGGGAGATGGACGGAGAGGGGAGGAGGGAGGGAGAGAAAGGGAGGCCGGTGGAGGGCCGTGGAGGACCAGAGAGGGGCATGGAGGGGCGGAAGGGCTCCACCCTCTGGTTCTCTTGTTTCATTCGAAACAGGGGTCTTGCAAGAGGGCCCCTTTTTATTTAAAGAATTTAAGTAAAGTTAGCAACCCCCTTGCGGCCTTCACTTAATTTTTTTAAAAATAAAAAATTCTTTTGTATTTTAAAAAAAATCAAGTGAAGCCTTTTTTTATTTTAAACTCTTCAAAATAAAAAAGGAAACCCGCTCCAGGACCCTTGCTTCGAATGAAATAGGAGAATTGGAGGGTAAAGCCCCTTCCGACACTCCGCCGACCTCCACCAACTGTCCCTCCCTCCTCGTCTCTCTTTTCCTCTCTTTCCCTCAACCTCTCCTCCTTTGCCGATTTCTTGATTTGAAGGTTGGAACCATCTCGATCTGCCAATGGAACAGCTGGTATGCCTCGAACCGGACGGGACAATTCTGCTAGCATGAGCGTGTGCCTTATGAGATTAGCATATACAACTACAACGCCATGTAGTTGGAAGAATGATCTAATGTGCCCCAGATTACATTAATGATCACGACATCTACGAGAGATATTGACACTCTACTAGATTTCAGATATCGGTATGTATGTTGTATTTTAAATACCTCTAAATGATTGTATGTTTCATATTTCCTAATTTTCTTTACAAATACACTATTTGATCTACTTTGATTGCATTTCATGATATAATTATGCTCTATTTCGGATCAAAAGGCATCATTTAAGATATACCAGCCGATAAAACCATCAAATTAGGATTTTAACCCTAATAATTAAGAAATCAAATTATGGTTAAATCATTTGAAAAACTAAAGAAGATTGATTGCATTTCATTAAATGTTAAAAATGAAAAAATAAAAAAATATTGTATGTCAATACAATAGCAAATCGATATCGTACCAAATTGGTGGCTAACCGATACAGGTATCGGCATCGGTTCAGCCTACCCTGGCTTAGATATATGTATTTATATGAATGCATGCATATACATGCATATCTACAAAGGCATAAATGTTGGCCACGTTAGATGAATGAGTGAAAACCACTTGTGAATTACTTGATTCCTTTCATTTACATTTCTTATGGGCTTTAATAATTTGTGCTAGAATTATTCCAACTATGCTAGAAAGAGTCCAACCACCCTAAGAAGTATGTGGTGTCTAGAGAACACAAGAGTGATCTAGACTAGACCTAAAAAATATAAAAATTGTTAAATATTAAATAAATGACAAGAATAGAACAAAAGACTGAAGACTAAGGGCCATTCAACAAGGTTATCAAAAGTAAAAGCCACCCTTAAGGTGACAGGAACCCTATATCACTAAGGTGCTACGTGCCAAAAAGGTGCTTTCCTGAAGAAAGCAAAGCATTGATTTCAAAACAAAAAAAAAGATAAATAAATGTGTTAGAAATAAATACCACATATATCTAAAAACAAGAGGGCATGCCTTGGTACCACGGTAAGATTGCCCCATAGTGACTTGGGTATCACGACCTCAAAGCAAAAAAATAGCCTCTCCGCATGCGAGCGTAAGGTTGCATACATCTGACCATCCCTAAGCCTCGTAGTGGTAGGAGCCTCATGCACTAAGATACCCATTTTTTGATCTAAAATAATACAAAAATTATAAGACTATGATCTAAGAGGATTGCTGGACTCGATATGGACATATAGGGCTAGACAAAGTACAGGAGCGAGATCTACCACATCAGAAAGCACATGCCAAACTTCTGAAAGCCAAAACTTGGTCATACGACTTCCAATTGAGATGATTTTTTTTAAATCAGGTAACTTTTCAAAATCTACGGCATGATGTCGCCCTCTAAAAGGAGCCGCACAATTAGCGATCAGGCCCATATTTCATCATTTAGGCTCCGAAAGAGCCGGTCAAACTGAAAATTTCTTATTCAGAAAAGACGTTGATCGGACATATCTCCCAATCAAGGAAGATTAGGCAGAGCGACAAAAAACAAAGTGATATAGAAGTCAAGATCTACCTTATAGAATTTTAGTTTTTTCATATTTATTTTTTCTAGCCATGATTACTTTTAGAGATAGTCCTATTCGAATTGGAAGAGAAATCCAATCTAAATTATGCAAGGGCAGACCTCACTATTATAAATATAGGCTTATATCTCAGTTTATTAATCATCAGCAAAAAAAAAGAGGACCTAAACCCTACTTTCATCAATTTCTTCATCTTTTTTATATTTCTTTTGAGAGATTCGAGTTAAGCGGATTGAGAAAATTCGCCCTTCTCCCCGATCAGATAGACTAGTTATTTAAGTTTCAACATCAAAAATCCTAATTATTTTGTACATTAAATATTATATTTCACATCTTTCAGATATCACATCAAAATGCCACTTCCCATATATTGCTTTTAAATAAAAGTCGGCAAAAAAATTACTGAATATTCTTTATAAACATCAAAATCCGGACATGATAGAAAATACCACTTCCCAAAAAAGACGTTTCTAAACAAAATGGAAAAAAAATATAAAGCATAGAATATTCTAGAGTTACCCCCAATACACCAACATATCTCTCAAAATAAAGCTAATAAAGCTCTTAAAAAAAGGCACAAAAAAGAGATAGGAAGAATGTTATTGGACATTGGAGAAGTGCTTGCTTGAATGCTTCCTACTTTGTCCCAGGTGTTTGCCCAATCATGACCTTAGTAAACTCGTCTCGCCTAGAGACTGTTGGGGCGCTCAAGGGCTTCCTCACCTGAGCACCTAGGTTACCACCCAAAGCACCTTTGATAACATTATTATTTGTATGGCTTGGATAAGATCCAATGAGAATATAAAGTAAAAGGGGGATATATGTTGGAGAGAAGGAATGATTTAAACCATCCAGAGCCCACAATCTCTCAGAAATTAGGAATATCTATTCCATTTCAGAGGTGGTTTTGCTTATGCGGACAGTTAAAAAACAAAGTTTCCCCTCATTGTCAGTATGCCCTTCTTATTCTCCTTAAAAATGAATTTTTCCAGCCATATATAGATTAAAACATATTTTATCAGCAGATAGGAAGCTCTGACTTAAATTTGATAAGAAGCAATCACATGTAAAGGCAAACAAAAACTTTTTAAGCAAAATGACCTATGTCATATATGTCTGACCCACAATATGAGTTCTAGTAGCCTCGCAATTACCTAACCATTAGCATCATGCTAGATAAAATAGAGTTAACAAAGAAATTCTAGGTTCAAGTTCGAAAATTGACATGCATACCTCTGTCATTTCGGTCATTGGGACTTTCTCCAACCATCTCTTTAACATAGGTATCCCTGTTTTAAATTGTTTTTAGAAAAATGGGAAATTTAATTAGTTAAAAAGCAACTCACCAATCACACTATATGACATGCATAAAAGGCTACTTAATCAAGAAGAAACAAAACAATGCAAAGCACTATATTCAAAAACACTAATTTTATGAAACTGGTAAGACAAAAAGCCTAATCCAAAATAAAAGCTCAAGATTAGTTAACGTCCCACCAAACGCTATAGTTCCAAGAAAATTCCCACATTGTACCTAAACTCGAAGAGATGTAAACGTTTCACTGCTCCTTCACATATTCCAGGTAAAAAGCAAAAACCAGTTCTTTTTTCTTACTTGTGATTTCAAAATCAACAAAAAAATTCATCAAAAATGATAGGGAAAGCGGGGAAAAACTAACCTGTGGTGCTCATTGGAGAATACAAAGAATTTCCTCAAGGAATTGGTGCAGAGAGCTTTAACCCTATTGTAGACAGAAAGGTTCTTGTTCCTGACCTCTTCCAACACCACCGACAGCACCACGACATCATCTATTGCCGGATTCTCCAGCAAATCGATCTGGAAACCCCTCAGAGCTTGAGAAGGAGTTCAAAGACAAGAAGAACAGGCAGCAGAACGAATCGAAGAGGATAGCCAACCTGATGGAGTACAACGTTGGTGTCGACGATGAGAATAGTGGAGGCGGACGAAGTCAGGCGCGCGGCGGAGGTGTCGCAGACCTTGCATGACAGCGCGCCGCAGTAGATGTCGTCCCTCAGGTAGTGCTCCCTCACGACCTAGGAGAAGAAGAGAAGTTTAGAATCGAAAGTGGGGAGCTAGGGTTAGGGTTAGGGTGAGGGTTTGGGTGGCAGACCTTGACCACTCGCCCTTGCTTCGTCTTCTTGACGAAGGATTTGCTTTGCAGCATCCCCGCGAAGTGGATTCTTTCCCCTCTCTCGTGGGAGCGGCGAGTCGAAGGAAGGGTGGAAGGACGGCGGCCGAGTTTGGTATTTATAGTGGGGGTGAGTAGTGCGGCGCGTGTGGGTATCTACAAGTCGGACCGGAGCCTGGCAGCTTAAAATCTATATATTGATCGTAGGATTTATATATATATATATATATATATATATATATATATATATATATATAAATATAATTACAAACTACTTTTCCCTCTTCTTAGATTTTTCTTGACTATATTAATAAAAAATTTATTTAGTGTAACGTCATGAGTTATCAACCTTTTGGATTAATAACCTTGATAAATTTGTAACAAATTATAATTATTTTACAATACAAATTGAAATTTAAATTTTTCAAAGATATTAATAAAAAAAATAATACTGTCATTTTATACTAAAAAAGTTACTTACTTATACTATCAATCATCAATTTAATAGGAGTAATGCTGCCGGTCATAAATACAATGGGAGGGTGTTGAGTAGATGCACGAGCATGCCATCAATATTGGATTAGCCAGAAATAGGATGATCAAAGAATGATGATAATGAAATAGCATAGGTCCAGAGACTTTAACCTTCAAGGACTTTTGCTACCATCACGTCGTTCGTTTGAAGAAGATCGATAGGGTAAAAAAGGATAACAATGGGGCTACGATCCAAGTATTCTGATGTTACTCCTATAAATAAATTAAAGTCTTGCGGATAAACTAAGAATAAAAAATTTAAAGATAAATAAAGATCGATTGATTTCATTGATAGGCCAAAAGTTCTTTTTTAATTATATCTACTTATTTATAGAAGAAGATAAATCAAATGGTATGGTAATCGTTCACTCTCAACAGCAATAGCCCAGGCCTTCACTTCTAGTAGTTTGACAACCAATGCCAACTGCCCTTCACTACTCATATTTATCATAACGGTCAAATCATGCATCATCTGTCAAATCAATTATCATACTTGATCAGCCTCAATCATATCATAATATCTTCATTCGGCTTGCACCATAATAAATTATTTTTGTGATATCCTTTAATCAATCTATAGCACGATCCCCATGCAAAGGTATCTTTAAATCAATTTGGCCGGCTCTCCCAGCATCACATTTGTTTACTTTAGCTTATCAAGCATCCCTTCCTTTCACCACCAACCTTTTAGGTGACTATATGATGCAAAAGTTTTAGGTCTTGGCTCAAGATTTGAAATCCCTTTTCAAACTTTATTTCAAAACCCCCATGTGTTTGGTGATCCTTAGGCTTCATAATGTGGTGCAAACAATCAATTAAGAAGGTGATGGGATGTACTGGCTACCACATTAATTATAATAAGTACGCTATTCAAAAGTTTGAAATACTTGTGCTTTTTGGAATTCCTGCATTTTTAAGGATATTCCTTGATCATAACTCCTGTCGATATGTCTTCTCTCCCTTTGAGGATCATCCATATGTCTTGACAAGATGATTCATCCCTCTAATTAAATTATTTCTTGAGGCCCCATGGTCGATTAGAATCCTTTGAGGATACATTTTGTACGGCATGAAAGTTTTTTAAAGGACCTAGAGAGGTCGTCTCCTACCATTGCTTCCAGCAGCTCTTACTCTCTTAGTTCTCTTCACCTTTCTGGAGCTTTTGAACCCTTACTCCGACTTTGCAACAAGATGAGCCAAGATCCTACTTGCCTCCAAGCTCATACCCATGAGAAGCAAAAAGAACTCGAGCGTTCTAAGGTTCTATAGTCTGTAGACCCTCAGATGCAGATTTAAAAACCCTTCAATATTTACATATTAGATTCTCTTTTTAAATCCCAGGTATCCAAACCTCTTTCTTCCATCTTTCCTTGCCACCCTCAAAAAACTTTTCTTCATGAGAGGTCCGGGTAAAAAATCTTACTATGGAAGAACCTCGACAATCATCAGCCATAGCCTATCTGGTGTGGCCTCTAGAATCAGTGATTTAGTCATGTTTCCTACCAGAAGTTATCTATTTGCGAAAAGAACTGTCTTTTGGATATTTTGGCATTTTCCCATTTCCCACCAGGTGGCTAACCGACCTTTGCTTATTGCCTTCTTGTGTTTCTAATCTCCTTCGGCCAATACTTTCCATTTGAATTACAATATAACTAGCTCGAGCCTGCTAGACTTGGGTATCCTTTTTAACCTCAGACCAACTAGCGAACTATTCAATGCCAACATCCTAGTTGACATCCCCAAGGATGATTTTGGCCTGTCTATAAATAAATTAGCTAGCTATAATTTCCATATGCAAACCTTCCACCATTTTGTTGGGTTGATTTTCCACCAAGGATATGTTGCCTTTTTTCTGGTCTAGGTCTACATATACCTGTTATGCTCTCGGTGGGTATAGATGGTCAGAGTACATCTTAAGCTAGCTCATCCCTAGTTGAAGACTATGCAATGGCTCTAGCTCTAGTTATATTAGCCCATCTTTATTAGGGCCTTAAAGAGATTATCTATAGCAATTGAGGTCCTCTCTAGATACTCCAAATCTGGTTATATGCCTGTTCCCAAAGATTTGCATCCTTGTAATAGATGTGACCGACACCATTCCCATTGATCATCAATATGCTCACTTGGAGGGATTGTTCCTTTCTTTCCCAGACTATTTTAGGTTCTTCGATAAAGGCTTCTCTCGCAAAAATATAAATCCTCAATTTTCTTTCCTCCATTCCCCAAAATCTGTCTGACTAATATTTTTGGAGGCCGATATGCCCCAATGTAACACCCAACCTAGCTAATAAGGAATTGGGCTTAGTCTACTTGATTAGTCCAAATGTAAGAGTTGGAATAGGAGATGAAAAAAAAAAAGAACCATGTTCAACTTAGAGAAGAAAATAAAAAAAAGGATAGAGCCTTGTTTGACTTGAAGTCGAAGATGAAAAAAAAGAGATAGAGCCCTGTTTAACTTGGAGAAGGAGACAAATTCTCCATTTCAATTTTCTACAGAAGCAAGAAAATCTAAGCTCTAATGGCTAATTAAAAACCTCCACATCCTCTTTCACCTCATCACCGACAAGTTTTTTTGATCACCACCGCTAAACCATCGTTGGTTCCTTCTTCTCTTATCGGCTTCCAACATAATCTTGGCTCACGGTGCTCACCGGAGATTTTAGTTGAGCACTTACTAGAGTCTTAGGTTCTAAAAGGAATTGTCAAAATTACTTGGACATATAGTTTGGTTTCGCTTGCAAAGTATGTAATAATCTTATTTTATTATTTTTTATTCATAAAATATTATTTTTATATCAAATAAATTATTAATTGATTCATATGTGATTTATGAATTTTGTGAGATGATGTTTTGAAATGGAAAATAGATGTATAATTCGGAGTGATATTTTTCAAACTACTATTATATTATTTGTTGATCTTACATCGTATATGCATATTTTGATTAGATTATGATATATATGTTATTTTGTAAAAAAAACTTTAACATGTATCAGATTTGAACTCTCAGCCTCACTATGTATTAGACTCCGCCAATTGGGGTTATGCATAACTCTGCCTATTATTGAGCTTATTGATTTTATTTCTAACACTGCAATAGAGAATAAATATAGTATTCTAGCCCACTCTCCTGGGTCTAAGTGTGGTATTCTGGCCCACTCCGTGGAATATAGGTATGATTCTATTTCTGGCCTAGCCATACAATATTAGTGTGGCTATAGTTAAAGACTATTGACTCAACACTTGATGTTCCTTCTAGATCACAACCAACTGACAATAAATCTCTGCCACAAACAAGTAAGACTTCAGTCCTAGTCCAGGGCAAAGGTGTTGGTATTCTTTTGACTAAGTTGAGTTGGCCTATTTAGATACACAGTTGCTATCATTTCTAGCTGACCATTAACTTTGCAGCTCCATTGATGGTTCCTTCATTTGGCTAGTATCGGTGAAGGCTAAAGTCCCTATCCTAAAAAGGATAAAGGCGACGATTCACAAGACCAAGCCTGCTCTTTTTTAACACAGTGATAGGGAGAGGTATTTTATAAAGACAAGCAGGGCTGCATCTTTTAAGTCCACCATAGTATCGAACATCAGTGAAGACTTGGAAGATAAATCACTTGACGATACTATCGATGCTACGGCCTTGCCACATGCAAGCATTCAGGAAATCAAGCTCCTCCGACCAAGTTGACTCACCCTTCTCATCTCCCTATCCTGGTGATTCCCAAGAGCCTCAAGCACCGGGGCACACTCCAGTCCCTGCTACCAAAGCTACGACTGAGATTCCTTGGACTAAAGGGTCCAACACTCTATTCACTCTGACTCTAACTGCATCTTTAGAAGCTCTACTCTCCAGCTCCTAGACTACCAGCTATGATGTATTTTTTATTTGCTTTTACTATGATATTCTTGTATTTAGTAACTTGATCCCTTATGTAGGGCCTCAAGCTTGAAATTAATATCCTATGTACATCTCACAAAACTTCCTTAGGATTAAAAATTATTTTTTAATGATAATTTAACTGTATTACTCATCAACCCATGTTTGCTTTATTTTACATGCGTCTATTGATCATCTTGTGCAAAACAAGTTCTTGATGATATCTATAAGTTGTTCATTTCTATTTTGTTGCATAATATAATTACATAATCAATTTATGTATGCTGCCTATGTTTTGTGCATGGATTATTTTTTACCAATTTTGGTCCCAAAAACTTGGTAGATTAATAAAATAAATCTTTAACATATTCCAATATAGTTGAAATGAAAATGAATAGCCTTGATATGATACTTTTAATCTAATTCAAATATCAATTAGATTTAGGGTGTACCAAACTTGATCCTATCCAACATATTTACAGATTAAATCATGCATCGGCTTAAGGTTAAGGATTTGTGGATATAGTTCCCCAAGCAAAACTGAGGAAAAAACTAAGACTTAAAACTTCTACTTGAGGTTCCATGAGCCCTTGAGACTGTATAATTTAGTGAGTAGAATCCAATTGCCATCGAGTATAGTGTCTCATCCTAGTATGGTTGCTTCACTAGCTATTCAACCAGCAATAAGTGATTTTGTATTGCTGCTACAGAGATGCTAGTGCATTCTCTTTAAGGCTACCCTTTGCCCCAATTGTGGCCTTCTCTCTAGCAATCCCTCTCAATAGCCTCTCATCTCATTAGATGGAGATAAGCAACAAAGGATCGACATCCAAACCTAGCACTACAAACTTTGATATAGGAAACAATACTTCAGGTACCAATCATGTGGGGCTTTGCAATTGGTTTATGCCTTATTAAGCTTGAGAACCGACCCATTTATAAATTGAATAACATTTGGTGTTGGTAGCCCTGTAATCAATGTTGATAAGTTGTTATTGTTCTGATTGGTAAGAAGAAAAAATTTTCTTGAACCTTCTCAACTCATATCTCTCTTAATAAAATATATAAAAGTATTAAAAAAAATTTGATAGTGAGGTTCCTGAAGTTGAATAAAATATTATTTGAATTTTCTATTTATGCTAGTAAGATCTACCATTTTAGAATCTAGTTTGGATTTCTCTATAATCCAAAATAGATTTCAACTTTTCTAAATAGCCATGGCTAATAAAAATAATCTTGGAAAATCAAAGTCTCCCTAGAGCTAGATCTCAACTTTTGTATCAACATCTTACTAAGAAAAAAAGCCTTTTATTTTAACCAACCCATTTTGCTGGCTAGATATCATCAAAACCTACATCATTGGGTGTCATTGCTCTCTCGTAGTACTTGTCGAGAGCTCAATTTTGACACCAGACATGCAGAAAATAGACTTCATGTGAGAAAGATACGACCCTAGAAGTTGTAATCCGCAATGAAGTCTTGGATGTGGCGGATCTTCCTCCAAAACTATTTCTAGACCATCTCAGAGTGGCCAATGAGATCAATGGATCTAGTGATCCTTTTAGATCGGTTGTGCTAGTTTAGCTTGATTAATTTCATAAACTTTAGTCACCCAGGGCATGATCAGCCCTCAAATCGATACCGATGATGTGAGGTGCTGGTATGCCATTCAAATATGGCATGGTTAGTGCATGCTTGTCAAGCTCGATTCAAACATCAACTGATTTTAGCTCAATTATGGTTTTCATGTCGATTAAGATAACCTCTAGTCAGTGTTGGTTCTAAGTTACTTGATTAGCCTTGATCAATAATAAACAAGCCATATTTTATTAGATTTTTAGCCTCAAATTTAATTTTAAGCTTGATAACATTGAGGATCAATAATGTCAGGTTAATAATACCAATTTCCAAGACAAGCATTCAGTTTATTTCAGACATCCTGTTAAGGGACAGTGATACAGAAATGATGCAAACATGAGAAATGGGAGACAGTAATCAAGAAAACACTCTAATTTTAGAATTGTAGCAAGTGTAACCATAAAGAAAGTAAAAACAATATGCAAAACATACGAAAAATTACGTAGCAACCATAGAAAAACCATTACTAAGGTAATTTTAAATTGATTTCCAGTAATTTCTCCAGCCGAAATCAAATTGATGGGTAGCTAAAATTAGTTCATGAGTATTGGTAATGATTCTTCCCAGTACTTAGTTTCCTCTGATAACAAAACTAATGTAATGGGTAATTTATCGCAATGGCTTCCCCACGGCCCTTTAAGAAAATCTTTAATTTTGAATTTCTCCCCGTATCGGTTGACAAGCCCATACCCTTCCCTTCGTAAGTTAACCAATGGGAGCCTAATTCATTAAACTTTTCTTTCTGCGTCAAAATTCAAAACAATCGTATCAGCTTCCCCATTGTTTCCCTGATAAAATCTTCCGAAATATAGTTTATTGTAATTACGGTTTGTTTTAAATAAGCATGGATCCTTTGGCGGTGCACGGGCTGCACTGCAAAGTATTGTGCAGCTCTCGATGATGGCTGCCATCAGGGGATGGATAGCCATCAAACAATGTGATCCACATCGTTCATCTCCTCATGGCGGCTATCGAGAGCTACAAAACACTCTATAGTACACAAGAGTTTTTCAACAAGTTTCTCAAAAAAATCATATCAACTTCCCCATTTGTTTTTCGGGTAAAATCTTCCGAAATATATTTTCTTATAACTACGGTTTATTTTAAATAAGCGGCGATCCTTTGGCGGTGCGCGGGCTGCAATACAGAGTGTTGTATAACTCTCGATGATAGCCATCATCAAAGGATGGATGGCCATCAAACAACGTGATCCACGCCGTCCACCTTCTTATGGCGGCTATCGAGAGCTGTAAAGTACTCTGTGCTGTAGTCTGCGCACCATAGAGGATCTTAATTGATTTTGAGTTTGGGTACGAGTAAAACCGGATTGACCTAAGTCTGGCCCATTGCAATCATTAACCAAAAATCGGTCCGTTCGAAGCGTCCGAGTGAATCTTTTTTGGAAGGGCTGTGGCCTCAAAATACTATTGGGTTGGGGAACTCATTGGGCAAGAACGAGGGCAGCTCAGGAATCACCACAAAATCCCACAAAGGAAGGGGTGTGGGAGGTGTGTGGCTCCGAGTAGAGATCACAATCTTCTTATCCTCATACATTGCCTTCTATCACCACACACTGCCCCCACTCAACTCCACCTCTAAATTTTAGTCATGCACTCCAATCAAGCGCCATAGAAAAACGAGTGAAGCCAATGACCCTGGACCTGGTACTTGGAGAGAGAGAGAGAGAGAGTATAAAACATCCCTCCGGGAGCCCGTGTGTTGTTTAGTTGCAGCCATGGCCAGCCATGCAGCTCTTGTCTCCTCCAGGATCCCCTCCAACACCAGGTTCCACTCCAAGGCCACACACTGCCACCCCACCCCATCTTTCACCAAGGTCTCTCTCTCTCTTTCTCTCTCTCTCTCGCTCAACCATTCTGATTTTTTTTTACTACTTATGTAGGATGTTGCAACTCTCTTTTGAGGAATTATATTGTGTCTTACAGAAGATTGATGGTGATTGCTCTTTAATTTTCTTATTCCATATTAGAGGCTTGAGGTTGCCGAGTTCTCGGGGCTGCGGTCAAGCACTTGTGTGACCTTCGCAACGCAGGGGAGAGAGGCATCCCTCTCTGATGTATTGGCTGCACAATTGGCTTCCAAGGTGAGCTCTCTGTGAAACTCATATAATACTGACTGGTTTAATTCCTTTGTTCATGGAAAATGGCTTAAGATAACTTTATTCCACATTATAAATACTTGCTGATATAACCGTTATGCATCATGATTCAGTACTTCATTTAGTGAACTCTGGTATGTGAAGTTAACATTTCTATGTGCCATTGTATCGCTGAATCAGTCAATTAACTGCTACGAATCCGCCTGAAGCAGTCTATGTCCCTTGCATCAGAGAGCTGTGAAAGTGGTATGAACACCATACTATTTAACAACAGGTTAATCACCCCCTTGAGCTTTAAATGCCAATTGAGTCTCCATGTTGCAATAACAACTATTAACCTGTGAATTACTTAGTTTTTTTTTTTTCTACAACTGTAATACAAAAATATAGGGGATAATTAAGTTTGTAGAATGTGTACAACTGAATGAATGCATGGCATACTTAAGGTTTAGATGAATTGTTGAAAAATCTGTTTCGTCTAATCACCAAATCACCATGAAATAGTAACCAGCTTAAAATTAAGATTATATGTCAATTGTTCTTGATATGTGTCAAGAATTATAAGATCGCATAACTGTTTATTACGTTCATCGTTGCATCTCTGCTATTAGCTGAGAAATTCTTTTTACGGGGAGACATGCGCATGCTTCTTCTTAATACCTTTCTCTAATCATATTTTTTAAACCATGATATCACTTGGTCATATGGAAATAGATGTTTTCTTATACTAATGCTTGTTCTATGGGGTGGTGGCATGCATCAGACAGTTGGAGCCAGCCCTGTTAGGGGGGAGACAGTTGCCAAGCTGAAAGTGGCAATCAATGGCTTTGGACGGATCGGTCGGAACTTCCTCCGCTGCTGGCATGGACGAAAGAACTCTCCTCTTGATGTTGTGGTCGTGAATGACAGTGGCGGTGTTAAAAATGTATGACAGATCAGTACTTCTATTCTTGAACTTGTTTGTCTTTGCACTCCCAAAACGGTTGAAGCATCGCATGTGAATCATGAAATAAAGATGATTCTTTGGATGGAAGCATGGTTTATAAGGATTTTTTCTGATCTATAGGCATCTCACCTTCTCAAATACGACTCAATGCTTGGGACCTTCAAGGCTGATGTGAAGATCGTGGATAATGGGACCATTAGCGTTGATGGCAAGCCAGTCATGGTTGTCTCGAACCGAGACCCTCTGAAGCTACCATGGGCCGAACTAGGAATAGACATTGTGATTGAGGTATATTATTGTGTATTTAACTAACTGAACAAACTTTAGGAGATAAAGAAACAACATTGTACTATTTCAAGGCATCTGTTGTAGGGGACTGGGGTTTTTGTCGATGGACCGGGTGCTGGCAAACATATACAAGCTGGTGCTAAGAAGGTTATTATCACGGCACCGGCTAAAGGAGCTGATATCCCAACATATGTCTTGGGGGTGAATGAAGGTGACTACAACCATGAGGTGGCAAATATAGTTAGGTTGGTGCTAGTTTGCATCCTATGCTCATAATGTGACCATTAGTCACATTTTTCCTTCCCATTTCCAACTAATTTTTTTCTTTGATCTTGGCTTTTGTTATTTGCAGCAATGCATCCTGCACAACAAACTGTCTGGCTCCCTTTGTGAAGGTTATGGATGAAGAATTTGGTGAGCACTGATCTTAATATTAATTTATGTCTGAGGATCTTAAATTTTCAAGGCTATGTTTAAACATTATGAAGCAGAATAAAAAAGAAATAAAATATGAGAATGTCCTTCAAACTAATTGGTCTTGTTCAATATAGGCATTGTGAAGGGTACCATGACAACAACTCATTCTTACACAGGGGATCAGGTCAGCTTTCCTTTTATATGTTTGAATTCATGTTGAATCCTGCATTACATATTGTTTCATCAAACTAGCTAGATAAGGAAACCTCCTTCAGAAAAATTAAAAACATAGTCCAAGATGTGTTAAGATGCAGAAGAAGGCTTTTCAATGTAATTCTTATTACATGAATTACAAGATGCCGTCAAGCCGCTTGAATTGAAACAATTCATGTCATGGCGACTCAGCAAACATCTCTTTGGTTCAATGCCTTCTTGGTTATGATGAAACCCCTCAAGCTAATTCAATCTCTTTTTGGTTCAAATTTCCTTTTGGTGATGGCTCCTGACTATGCCTCCTTTTACTGCATTATTACTTCTTCTTTTTTAACTTCTTGTAACTTCAATTGCAGTAAGATCGTTAAAACTTCCAATCAAAGATGAAAGCCAATGTAAACTTGGCATCGGATGAGTTTAATGTCAACTTGATGAATCTTCAAACCACAGCTCATTGTTTTGAGAGAGTAATTTTTACTAATTCTTGAGCTCTGCTGTAACAAAAAAGGTTTGAGATCAAATCATAGTCTTTACTTTGAATTGATAATAAGTAATCTGAGTTCATATCAGCTTTACATGCAGCTATCGGAGTAGCTTTTATTACTTTGGATCATATAAAAAATATTTACTTATTACTCTACTAAATCACACAACCAAGCATCTTTTGAAGAGAAAGATGGAGTGTGCATCACCATTGAAAGTATAATCATCTCCAAATGCAAAGTTGGTCATATGTTTTCGACATCTGTGTTTTCTTTCCAGAGATTGTTAGATGCATCTCACCGTGACCTGAGGCGGGCAAGAGCTGCAGCACTGAACATTGTCCCAACTAGCACTGGAGCAGCAAAAGCAGTGTCACTGGTGCTGCCCCAGCTCAAGGGCAAGCTCAATGGAATAGCTCTCCGCGTGCCAACCCCCAATGTTTCAGTGGTGGACCTTGTGGTTAATGTTGAGAAGAAAGGAATCACGGCCGAAGATGTGAACCAGGCCTTCAGGAAGGCTGCTGATGGACCATTGAAGGGAATCCTTGCTGTTTGTGATGTTCCACTAGTTTCAGTTGATTTCAGGTGCACTGATGTATCCTCTACCATTGATGCATCGCTGACCATGGTGATGGGAGATGATATGGTCAAGGTGGTGGCCTGGTATGACAATGAATGGGGATACAGGTGAGAACAATTCCTTTCTTGGTATGTCTCATCCTGTGTCGAAAACATAATACAATTCTCATAATGAAAAATGGATGCAGGACATTCAGAGGCAGAAAATTGAAAACAATTGCAAGAAAAGTCACTAAGTGGGAAATTTAGAAAATGCATTCATGGTAAATTTAATGAACCAAGAGGCATACTAAGAAACTTGAAAATAGTGGCATCTCAATGGTTTCTCTAATATTTTCATAACTAATGAAAATCCCTGCAGGTCTGAACTGGATTTGTATGTTTCTAATTGGTATTTTTTCTTTTTTGAAATCAAATAAAATGGAGACAGGCAAGCCATGTTTCTGATTGGTTAAAAACCAAGGATAGGATGTTTGTCCTGTTAACTGTTATGAGGCTACATTCTGGGATTTGATTGTTGAATCCAGCTGATATGGCAAAGAAATAATTCACAAAGCTAGTTCAAGCATGGAGTAGATTGTATGAAATAAAAGGAATATCTAATCAATGCATAGATCTTTAGGAACAAACTTAATCCAACTGGTCTTCCATTGGTAATCTATGAATCCAATGTTTACATGTTTGGAAAATACCACATAACTAATTGATAATTAACATGCTCATTTTGAGAAGTGGAATTTTGACAATTAATAAAGGTAGGCAGTTAAATTGGCTTGTAAAACTTACAATGATGATTTCTTTGCCAACCACTTTCTTTCTTTTTTCATTCCTCTTTTGAGCAAAGTGATGGGCAAGCCCATCAATATCATTTCATAAACCTTGGAAATGAAAAGCCACAAAAGAGGGAGGGTTCCCTGCAAGTGAGAGCATCACTCAGCAAAAGCTAATAAAACCCATATATTGTCACACCTAAATTTATCCCCCTGAAAAGCATGCCAATTAGATAAGATTAAATATAGGGGAAAACAAAAGAAATGGGAATATAAATCTAAGGTTAAGAAAATATTTAAAATATGCTGCTGGAAAGTACAATTTTAGGGTGAAAAATTGTAGTTCTGATTTTTTTAGTTTCATTTTCCATACCATGCTTTACAGTAAAGTTACTCATATTGTTATCGTGTTTTCAATATCTTTCTTCTGTCTATAATGAAAAGTGGGATGTAGAACCAAGCCAAATGAGTTTCTGGTTTCATGAAAAAGAAAATTCCATGCAATGAAACTTGAAAAGGGAATTTACTTTGATAATACAAAAACTCTGTACAATTTTTCATTTTCTCTTTGTGCTTTCTCTAGCCTGCTTATGATTATTTAGTAGCATAACATAGAAAGTTATCACATATATATAACAACTAACAAGATCATATAATAGGTACATGCATAGGTTAAGCATATGGTATATGCATAAGTTAAGAAAAAGAAAGAAGGACGGTGATGAAAAAGAAAAATAGAAACATGAGTGATGTTATAGTAGAAGGTTGTAATATTGGCGCAAACCTCCACTTACGATTCTTGTCATAGCTGACTTTACATTATCAAAGTCATCAATCACCATTCTATATCGTTACTATAACTAACATTATTGTTGCTTTTTTTTTTTTAAATTTTTGTATAGCCAACGTGTGGTCGATTTAGCGCATCTGGTGGCGAGCAAGTGGCCAGGTATGCCAGTGCAAGGAAGTGGAGATCCATTAGAAGACTTTTGCCAAACAAGCCCGGATACAGAGGAGTGCAAAGTTTATGAAGCATAATTCATTGAGCTTTATTAGAAATCATTGTGATGGATGCAATGCTTGATTAGATGGTTTTAGTTTTAGTGTTCATCAGATGACGCTTCTTTTTGATTGAAAAGTTTGAGGAGAGCATGATGACTTTTTGTAAGGCTTAAACAATCAACTTGATATGGTTGGAAAAAACTATCATGTACATGATTAATCAACCGATGATCCTCGATATTATAGAATTATAAAAATATCAGTTCTGATTTCTAACAATATCAGTGTTATGATGTGAATTGGGGCTTATTTTAATGATCACATCCTTTTGCTTAGCAGTCAAAGGTTCTGATATTTGGATCTAGATAATTATATTACGGATAGATTTCCCTCCCTTTCTCTAAAAAAAAATGTTACTGTTATAATGAAAATTTAGAATAAATGAAATTATTCAATTTTTTCCTATCAAATGCTGAGAAAAAGTGCAATATATGTGAATTTATAAGTTTGGAATATTGCTATTGAATTGCTTTTCTTTTTTTCGGTAAAATCGATGAATTAATTAATTAATTAAGATGCGTATATATACATCTGTGACAATCAAAATATAAAATATTCAAAACTTGGTGCGGTAGACATGTTGAAGAATCCCCTATTGTAGATTTAGTGTGATTGGTCATATAACTCACTATTCAGTCCTGCAGCACTAAATTGCTTTCCTTTCGTTATCTTAGTGATTCTTTTTTTTTTTTTTTTTGGTAAAAAATGGCATTTCATATAGCTCTAATGTGAGTACATTCTGCCAGCTCAAAAGAAAGTAAAAGATACAAGGAAGGGATCTTGGTGAATTTTTCAGTAGCCACTTTGTTCCTAAACTTTCCTAAAAAGGGAAAAGAAAAAATTTATCAAAAATATATATAAAAAATACTGCTTGAAATCCATGCATGGAGAGAAGAACCAAATGCCTCGAGCAAGCAAGTAGGATCCAATGTCCTGTTGGGTCCATTTTGCATGGGACAAAGAGATCACAAAACTTGGTTCATGGACAATGCCGTTGGCAAAGCCAAGCATATCTTCAGATAGGTGGATTCAGTACTAGAAGAAGCCACGACAAAGAACCAGAGGAATTCACTAATCTAGAGATGCGAAGATAAAAACAAGACTAGAAAAAGAAATAAAGCATTGAATGACTTCCCTCTCTTGACATGAGCAACTGGGAGGGAGCTTTGTTTCCTTTATATAATAATCATACAGCACAAAAAAATGGTACAATAGTACTTGCCAACAGCAAATGTACATTTATGGAATGTATATCAATTTATACAAAGAAGGAATGGAAAATAAAATATATTAATGAGCATTCGTGTGCTTGTGCATGTGTCGGTGCGCGGGCGCGTGCGTGCGTTGTGTGTGTGTCTGCGCGCATGCGTGCATTGGGTGTGTGTGGAAACTTTCATCATCGAGGACTCCTATTAGGTACCATGAAGCATAAGGGTGCCTTTTTTTATAAGGACCCATGCAAGCGTGTTAGTCCAATATTGATTATTTACTAGGTAGATTTTGGGTATTCATACAGGATCAAGGAACGCATATAATATCTTCTGAGTAGTCATTTTGGGTGAGGTCTTGGGTTGTTACAAATGGTATAAGAGCGGACCCAGCCCATAATCTATGTGGACTAGGGGACACTGCAGCACAGATTCATTGGAGCTAACCACGGGCCGATCGTAGTGTTTGTGAATAGATTTGAATGGATTTAAACCCTTAGCCTGACGAGAACGTTAGGGCTGGAACGGAGGGAGTATGTAAGGATCCATGTGGGCGTGTGTTTAATCCCACATCGGTTATTTGCTGGGTAGATCTTGGGTACTCATATAGGATCAATAAATCCATATAATATCTTCCGGCTAGCTATTTTGGGTGAGATTCTGGGTTATTACATTTTTTGCACCCAAAAAAAAAAAGTATAAGGTTCCTTGATGTTGCTTTGAACCTTGAGATTATTGTGTTTTGTTTTCAATTTAAATGCATAGAATGGGGGGACTGGGTGAGCCAATTTGGGATTTATCGTTGATCTTGTTTTGCTTTTAGACTATTTTTATTTTCAGTTAACAGAGTCTAATTTTTCAGTTTAAGTTCTCTACTTTTTTGGCTAAGCTTTTTGAATTCGTCGAATAAATCATAGAAGACATCCTAAAGTTTATCAAAAGTGAAACCGTTCAGAACTTATCTAATCCCTATGAACCATAAAGCATAGATTGGTTGTTTCTTGGATTTCCTCTTCTGAACTTTATTTGTCACTATCACTCTAAGCAACGGCTATTGCTTTTCTCTTTAGTTTCTTAAAAAATTTCTTAAGTAGTGAGCAGTCCATTCTAAAAAATCCTAGTTTTTTACATTCATAGCATACCAACTACTGCTCTTTCTCCTTTTCTTTGCTTAGCTTCTCCTTAGACAATGACCTTCTTCTCATTCCTTGTCATTTTCTTTTTATAAATCTTCTAAATTTTCTCATTGTTAGAGCCATTTCCTCATCACCCTATGTATTGTCAGAATATTTGCGCTCTTCTTAAGTAGTCAATTTGAGAGCAGCAGTTCTTTTTCTTTTTGATTCATCTTCTTCTAGGTTTTGCTTTATGGATAGCTCATTGTCATCAACAAACCCAACAATTCTTCTAGAGGAAGGCCATTGAGATCCTTTGCTTCTTGAATGGCAATAACTTCGGCCTCCCAAACTCTTAGCAATGACATGAGAATCTTTGTCACCAAATCACTGTTAGTATATGTTTTTCAAAGATATTTAAGACCTTAATAATAGTAGTAAAGCAAGTAAATATATCAGATATAGACACTGGACTCTATTTTAAATAGCTCATAGTTATATACAAGCATATTGATTTTAGACTCTTTCACCTGGTTAGTGCATTCGTGAGTTACTTCCAGCCTATCTTAGATTTCTTTAGTAGATAAACAAGTTGCAATGCGATTAAATTTATTTAGATCTAAAGACCAAATCAAAACATTCATGGCCTTAGCATTCGGCCGTGCCATCTTCTTATCTAACTCATCCCATTCCTCTTCGGATTTGGAAAGAGGCACACCATCAATAATTTTAGTCGGTGAGTGAGGTCCATTACCTATGACACTCTACATGTCATAGTCTAGTGCTTGAATAAAAATGCACTTGTGTTTTCTAATAAGTATAATTTAATCAATTGAAAAGTGGAGGTTTATTTGTGGATTGACCCTCAGTAAGAGCAGTTCCAACGGGGGTTGTCATAAATTTTTAACTTTTGATAGTTAGGTCAATGAGAGTTTGAGTATCAAGTTCTTATAACACTTATTGCCCAGCTTTACAACCCAAGAGGAAGATAAATTGGACTTTTTCATAAACTTTTAGCTAATAGTGCAGCAAAATAAAACTTGACAAATAAATATTAATTTTAGCAAATAAGTAAGAAGTAAATAGCAAGAAATTAATGCAAGTAAAACAAGCAACGCAAACACACATAATTTATAGTGGTTTTGGTGCCAATCCTGCACCTATGTCCACTCTCCAAGACTTCTTCCTTGAAAATTTTACTATAATCTTTTTGAGATTAAAGCCCAATTATTTTATATATGATTACAATCAACCCAGTTGATTTTTTCAGAAAATCAACCAAAATCTATACCGATTATTTTGCTCAATCTCATAATCAACCCATTTGATTTTCTCAGAAAATCAACCAAAACCTTCTCCGAGCCTATCCAGGGCTCAACATAATCTAAGTCAAAGTTTGGATTGACCTTTTCTCAAGTATCATTTCTGAAACTTGTTACAACAAAGTGTAGAAAAAATTAAGTGCAGACACAATGAATGTAGCTCCAAGATAATAAATACAAAATAGTAATTGGAGCTTGACTCTGTTGGTTGGATTTGACTGATCTTGAAAACGCTTCACCAACTCTTAGCTGTGAAAGATGTGATCATTTAGCTCATTATGAATGCTTTTAAATGATATTTTCTTTGAAGCCCTCTTCTTTTTTTTTCTTTTTCTTGCTCTTATGGATTTTTTCTTGTAGTGCTTGAGCTCTCCTTTTTTTTGGTGTTTCTATGCATTTATATTCTTTGGAGATGGTTGGAACACTCCCCAAGCCATTAGAAGAGTTGTTATGAGATTAAAATAGCCGTTGTGGCTAGGGGTGCAACATGTTAGGGTATGCTTCAGTAATCTAGCATGATTGAACTGAATTTTCTATTGGTTTCATGTATTCGACCATTTGTTCGAGTATGGCTAGGGGTGCAAATGGGTCGGGTTAGGTCATGAGTTACCCCGACCCAACCTGGTTTCTTGTTTAGGTCCCAAATAGAAGATCGAGTTGGGTCGAGTCCATCGCTATAATTTTTGACCCAACGGGTTATTCGGGTCGGGTCAGATCTATGTATAACTTGGACCCAACTTAAAAAATTCGAATTTGGTTCGGATACGGGTCGGGTCAGGTTTGGGTTAACCCATGCATGTCACATAATTTGTGTTTGCACCTCTGCGGGCTCTAGATAGAAGATCGAGCTGGGTCGAGTCCATCGCTATAATTTTTGACCCAACGGGTTATTCGGGTCGGGTCGGATCTATGTATAACTTGGACCCAACTTAAAAAATTCGAATTTGGTTCGGATACGGGTCGGGTCAAGTTCGAGTTAACCCATGCATGCCTTCAGAATTTGTGTTTGGACCTCTGCAGGCTCCAGCCTGCAGGCCCAAATAATTTTACAGATTCGGGTCGGGTTGTAGGATTGAAACCCAAAATTACTCAAATTTCAAATGGATTGAGTCGGGTTGGGTCTAGATTTACTGAATTCAGTAAACCTAGACCCGACTCGAAAAATGGATCGGGCCCAATTTTAGGACCCGATCCAGCTAGACGGGTCTCCAAAATGGGTCGGGTCGGATCTAAGTAGGTCGGATCACGGGTCAACCCGATCCATTTGCAGCCTTTTAAGTATGGCTCATATCAACCTAATACACTCTAGTTGGAATATTTATGAGAAAAAAAACCTATCTTCATAATTTTTTTTTTCCTTCCTGCAAACCAACATAATTACAGGAATTGGGATTTAGGCTAGGACATGAACAGAGCATTGTGAGCTGAACAGGTTAATGGACCCAAGAGACTGAAATTTCAAAGCAAATTAGATTACGACTCATGTAAGTCAAGACTGGATCATAAGGGTTCGTATATCAGCTCGCAAGTTGATCATATTTGTATCAGGCCTGAACCAACCTGCACTTCGCCACCTACGAACTTACGACCCAAACAAAACCTTGTGCGCCGCGGCTGGATGGCTCAAGCCTTCGCCATGAAGCCGCGGCAACAGTACCAGACACGGGATCAAGATTTGTTGAGGTCAGAGATCCAGCAGCCGACCGAACTGCGTCTTCGTTGCCGTGCGCTGCGAGCGTTGCCAGAACGAGAAGTAAAAATCCCAATTGGGCGCAGAGAAGCTACGAGGGGTTTTCTTCGTCCAACGGCGAGAAGGAGAAGAAGAAGAAGAGGAGGAGAAAACGGGCGAGGAAGAAACCAAGCAAGCAAACAAGCAAGCAAGGCGTGGCATCTCTTCTTCCCCGACTCCCGTCTTTCTTCTTTCTTCTCCCCCAATCCCTCCTCCCTTCTTCTCTAGGGTTTCTCCGCCCCCCATTTAAATCCCTCTCCGATCCGTGCCTTCGGACGCTTCCCTCGGCTTCCTCATTCTCCGCCGCCGATGAGGCCGCAGCCGTCGTCGTTCCTTGCCGTTCTCCTCTTCCTCCTGGTCTTCGCCGGGTGCCTCTTCGCCGGCGTCCTCCCACCGCTGGTATCACGGCCGGCGGCGGATGGCGAGGGCTGGGGGCCTGCTTCTTTTCCGCCTCCCCTCCTTTCTGTTCCTCCCGGCGATTCTGGCATTGAAGCTCCGGTGATCCGGGAATTGGAACGGCAGGTGCAAGAGCTGGATGGTTCTGTCCGGCTGAAGACTCCTTCTTCCGGCGCAAGAGCTGGGTCGAGAACTCACTTCCGTTCTGATTCTGAGTGAGTATCTTACATACCTTTTTGAGCTGAAATTTAATTGATTCATGTCCAGATTCTGGCTTTTGTTTTGTTTTGTTCGTGTTTTCTTTTTATAAACCAGGAAAGGATGCTCCTTTCTTCTTTAGTTCTCAAATTTGAACTGAATTATTGTGGAATTTCATGCGATATGAGCATTTTGGACTTTTGATTTGTGTTTGGGAATACAAATTGCTGCATTTGATGCACTATCGGACTACTTAGTACGAGCAAGGCAAGGCTGCATGCGTGGCAGTGGGATAGTCAGCTTGGTCTCTAGATTTATGTACGTTTAGTTACATAGACACTATAAAATCAACTCTGTCTTCTCAGTACCTTAGGATATGGTCAGTGGTTTTACCTTTTGGATTTTATCTTTCTATGGTTAACTTGCAATTTCCCGTGATGCACCATGAGATTTCGGAGATGCAGTGGATGGCTGATAGTGAGATGATCTAGTTTTCCCTTAACGATCTTGCACTCTATTTTGGAACTTTTAAGAGGGGATTGATGGGACGTCAAGAGAACTATTGTCTCCCCCACTCCGCAAACGGTAACTACCAGGACTTATTCAAGCTGTATCTAAAGGCATCTAACACCTCTTTAGACCTTTTTGTAAAACCAGCGGATAGACTTCTTCTAGCTACCAAATTTGTCTCACTTGGCAATAAACATATAGGCTTGCATTTTTCCCCTACATAAAGGTATGTAGAACGAAAAAATGAGTTGGGTGATTGGACTTATGTATAACTAAGGGGTTTGAACAATTTAGCTATCATTTATATTTTATAATATATAAATAATGACTATTAAGAGATTTTTCTTTTGTGATAAAAAAAAAATGACTAGTAGGATATTTTTCTTTTCATAAAATCTTGTATTCTCAAGAATATCATAGCTAGAATTAATTAGTTATTTGGACAAATTTCACTTATAAAATTTTGTATGACATGTGAAGGTTTACTTTTATCCTTTGAAAGAAAATTAACTTTTTTGTAGCTCATGCAAAGTTTTCCTAATATTTCAGATTCATTTTCTTAATATTTGAATTCAGATACCAATTATGATTAAAATATGTATACAAAAATTAGGTCCATTATGGGGTTAGCGAATCATCTGTAACACAACTAGGTTCTGAGTACACCCTTGTGGATATGTTTAAAATCATTTATTGAAAAAGAATATCTATTAGGTCTGGAATCCTGTTATCAATGTACAAACACTCAATCTTGCTTCCAGCAAACAATAGGTCTTGGAATCTGTTAAAGTATCCATGTATATATTGTTATTAAACAAGTTTGATCAATGTGGACAAAGATGGTATCTCCAAAGCATATATGTGTATTATGTATTATTATCTTTGTATATTATATGATAAAAGTTTCAGTTAAGCTTACACTGAGTTGATTAATTATTTGATCCTCACTTCATGCATTGTTTTACTAATATCCAAGTCAGTTCAGCAACTTTTCTGGAAATGAAAAACAGCTTATGACTTACAGCCTAGCTGTGTTTTTTGAAACCTACTCGAGTTGTTCCCCAGTTACCATTCTGGTGATAGGACTCATTATATCGTGTATATATGTCGGGCTATCTTGCAGTTATATATTTTTTTTACACTTAATCTATCCCAATAAAACTGGTACCATTTTACTGTTCCTAGTTATTCTTGTTCAATATGTTTGGAAGAATTTTTGCCAAACTTCTCTGAAAGGAATATCTCAAAGGTGCATGTAGAAGCTCTGACATATTCCAAACCTGTAGTACATACTCATCTTTGGCTAAAGTTCTGTTTCCAATGAATTGTTAAGAGAGGAAGCTGCTCCAATTTCATTAACATATGCTAGCTGCAGTATAGTTCTTCATACATGTTGTCTAATATATGTTAATACATGTACAATCAGACTCCTTGAAAATACAATATGGTGAAGTTACAAAATAATATGCTTGCTCCCATCTCTCGTTTGTCCTGGCGATATGTTCTTCAGTTGGGTTGTGCACTTTGAATTTCCTCCCTTATTTGCCTTTGCTCTTGTCTCCCTTATTTGCAACGCTTTTGTCTGGTGGCTATATAGTAATAACTCTTCTGAATAGATTGAGATTTGTATCATTGAGGAAATTATTTACTGAGTGTTAACATTGGGCTGCCTGTCATGCTTCAATTAACTTGATGTGCAATGTATGCATATTCACATATGTGTCAGCTATACACTGCCAATGCCAGTCATGAACCCAGATGAAAAGGGTACAATGTTGATGCTAGTTTGACAGCCAGTTGTAAAATGCATGTCAAACTTTGAAATAAATCCTCCTTAAATAAGAATAAACAGTGAATGAGGAACCAAGGCCAACTGCAAACAATTAGCAAAAGGCTTGACGGTTCTATTTAATGTATGCGTATGCTTGGCTTGCTATGCTGGTTTCCGGAACATACACTGCAGATATTGCATTGAATAAATTCAGTTCCATATCTGGAAATTACTTGCTGAGTACAAAGTTGTACTAAAATCTTTTTTCCATAACATTGTTCATTTGTTAAAATTTATTCTCTTATGGATCCTGTCATTTTGATGTTTGTTCCTACAGTGTTCTTGAGTAATATAATACACTTGTGTTGCACTCGATCATTCTCTTTTCTGACATAAAATTTACAGCTTTTATGACATGTAATGAATCGTGTTGCTATTTGATGGACCTTGAATCATATTGTGATTTATACTGCTTGGACATTTTAGGGCCACACTTGTGATTAGCAATATCAAGATAGGACCTACTAAGTGGGCATAATTTGTATTTCAGTACAAATATGTCTTTGTGCATGCAGGCCTCTGTATGCTTATTAGGTAAATATCTTACATCAGTTCTGTTTTGAACCAGTGATGGCAGAGCCCTTCTTGTACATGTTGATGGCACCATCTATTTAATGGACACCAAATCAAGGACAATGCACTGGAAACTTTCTACAGGTTCCCCAATTCTATACTCAGAGCAATCTCTTTCAAGTAGTGGTCTTTCAGAATATTTTATGGATTTTGATGAAGACTGGAACTTTTATGAATATAGCAAGCACACTGGTAAAAGGGTATGCTTGTCAGAAGCACTTGTTTTCTCTATCTATCTTGACTTCTTTTGACTCATTTCTTACTTTCCCCCCCTCTTGTGACCTAGATATTTGATTCGACATTTGAAGACTATGTCACCAAAATGGCCAGAAAACCAACAGTAAATAAGTCTGTTGTTACTGTTGGGGCAATAACGACAAATATGTATATTCTTGAAGCTGATAGTGGGATGGTTGTTTATACAGATCAGGTGTCTGGTAGTAAGACCACAGTTGAGGTGCCTTGGGTTGAAGGGAAGTCTGTTTCATACCGAGATGCTAAAACTTCTAACTATATAATCGTGATGAGGACAAATTACTTTCTGAACTCTTCAAATTTTGGGAAATTTTTGTGGAGTTTGAAGAAATCTGATATCACCGCGTACATGACTTTTGAGAGCGCACGGGAGCATGAGCTACCTTCTAATATGGATAATAAGTTAGAGTTGCCACCCATGGACCGAAAAGATATTCCTGTCATCTTGCTTAGCGGTGATGGCAAACTAAAAGGGGCAAGTCATGATAATTATATGCTCCCCTTAGCAGCTCATTTGAAAAGTGACATCACTTTGGATGAAGAACATGGAAAGGAAGCATCTGGTAATCTGCCACTGAGTGTGTGCAATACTGCTGATAGTTGCTCACTGGCACCTGTTGCTGCTCCTGAACAGATTTCTGTGGAGTTGTGTTCCCATCTAAATTGTCATTTGGAAACTGAACGCGTACTGAACTCACCAGATGACAAGCTTGTATCTGTTAGTACTTTAGAAGACTCACCTGAAACTGCAGATGGATCTCTAGGAAACAAGGATATTGCTGAACCAAATACCAACAGAATGATTTTGTGGAGATCTCAATTCCAAAATCCTGTACCAATGCCATATGACAATACAAAGAATTTAAAAACTTTAGAAAAATCACGTGAAGGGCTGAATAATGGTTTAGAGGTAAAATATTATGCTGATGAACAAACTTTCTCCATTATATTTTCTGAGGCTAGTTTTGGAGTTATTGCATTGTTATTGATCCCATTAGTATCTTCCTTTACTGCACTGTGTTATTTAAAGCTGAGAGTCTCAGCCAAATATGATAAAAATATGACTGATTTGAGGGGGAGACAGTCTGCAGTTCCAAAGAAAAGAAAAGCTCGAAAGGCTGGAAATGTTAAAAATGGTGTTATTAGTAACAATGACAGGGAAGTTTCATCTGAAAATGATAACTATGAAACTGATAAGTTCACACACATCCAAAACAAGGAGAGATACTCATTTGTAAATCTCAGCAGAGCTGATGATGCTGTTAATGGTCGTTGGGTTGGCAGACTTTTTGTGTCAAATTCTGAAATTGGCAGGGGGAGCAATGGAACTGTTGTTTTTGAAGGGGTTTATGATGGTCGTCCAGTTGCTGTCAAACGCCTTCTGCTTGCGCATCATGATGTGGCCTTTAAGGAGATTCAGAATCTTATAGCTTCTGATAGCCACCCAAATATTGTTCGATGGTATGGAGTAGAGCAAGATCTTGATTTTGTTTATATCTCACTGGAGCGCTGTGCTTGCAGCCTAAGCGATCTAATTCAAGTATACTCAGATTCCTCTCCAACATTGTCCGAGAGTCCAACTTCAAACTCTGTAACCGAGCATAAAGTCCAGTTGAACTATTGGAAAAGTAGTGAAAAGGATATTGAACTGTGGAAGGAAAATGGGCTTCCTTCGTCCCAACTCATAAAACTGATGAGGTTAGTGAAGTCACATTCTTTTGTTCCTGTTTCTATCTTTTATATATTATTCGTGGATAATTATATCATCTTCTTTTTTTACTTACTGGACCCTGCTATAGCTTTGATAAATTCCTCAATTTATCACTGTCCTTGTTCCTTCAAGGATTTGAATCCAGCCTGCAGTCCTTGACAAGATAGTGTTCAGACCAAATCTTGCTGATTCTTTATGCCATAAGCTTCACTTCTTGTGGTTATGGTTTATTGCAATTTGTTTTGCATCCAACAAATTACTAAAAATATCTATAAGAAAAACAAATTACTAGTAAGAGAACTTGTACTTAATTGAAAGAGTGGCACAAGCCTCTCTTGCAAGGTTGATGAGATATTCTACAAATTTCAGGTTCCCCTTTCGTTCCTTTCTATTTTACGTGTATAATCTCAATATAAAGCAGTAATTTAATGTTATGGTACCCTACTCCGACATATTCAAATTTTACATACTTCCATGTGTTATTTTATCAATGAGATGGTTTTGTTTTCAATAAGTAAATGAAGAAGGCCTTTGCTTAAGGGTTTGACAAAATGAAAAATCTATGAATTTAATAATTGAAGTTGTTGCTTTAGAGTGATCATAAAACTTGTAAGTCTAATGCACTCGGTTAACAAGGCAAAACTTATTATTGCTTCGATTAATTTGAGTAATTCACTAGTTTTATTACTAACAAGATCCTAATCACAATTGATTGGGAAAGAAAGGTACTCTTTGGTGCAACTTCGGTGGAACCATCTCGAACTGTCCGGTTTGGGGCATACCGAGCTATACTAGCGGCGGACCGAGACAGTTCCGGCAACCTAAACAAGAAACCAGGATGAAGGGGGAGAAGGAGAAGGAAAGAGAGGAAAAGAGAGAGAGCAAGGGAGGAAGGGAGAGGGAGAGGGAGGGAGGGCCGCTGGAGGGGCCCTAAGGGGCCGGAGTAAGGGCTCCACCCTTTGGACCCTTGTTTTGTTCGAAACATGGGTCCCTCAGGGCCTCTTTTTTTATTTTGAGAATTTTAACTGAAGTCGGCAAGTTCGAAATAGATGGGTTCGGAGGGCGGAGCCCCTGCTCCGGCCCTTCGAGGTCCCTCCAGCGCCCTTCGGAGGCCTCTGATGGCTCTCACTCCCTCTTCCTTCCCCCTCTCTCTCTTTTCTTCTCACCTGTTCTTCCTCTCTAACTCTCTAACGAATTCTCGAGTATCCACATATACCTTGGTTGTCCGCCGCCATGCCAAATATCATGCTACCCGAGTCCCCTGATATTATGCCATGGCTATGTTGCGCCTTGGCTGTCCATCGAACCAATAAGGCATCCACCCAATCTTGACTCCGGGGGTTCCAAAGTATCGAGAAGCAACTCTTGGCACAAGGCAAACCCTCCACAACACTGTGCCATGCCCATGCCGACGCCTCCTGTGACGAGCCTGCGGCTAAGTCCATGACATATGGGCACATTATACTGCAATATTTTGAGTTTCTGTTGTTCCACTGATGAAATTGTAGTTCACAAGAATCTCTACCATCAATGTTGCCTCCTGACTTCCCTAGGATCCATCATTGGTTCACACTCATTGTCGTAGACACTGTTGCAAGTGAAACCATCAGATCCTTTTCATTGACTGACTCTTTAGGGCTTCTTTTGTGCTCTGCTTCTCACTCATCTAGATTTGCAGCCATCTGCATCATTCAATGGATTATGCACCTTATCTAATCAATATCTTTTTGAATTGTCACACTTGGCTTCCATCTGACCATCAAATCTTATGTTGCAGAGGCTAGTAGTAGTGATAGCCATCCTCTCTGATGCAGCCGAGATATAAATTCTGTGCCTGGGATAGAAAGGAGCAGAAAAACAACATCCAATATTAGGCTTATTTTGTTCTCTTTTGTTATCAGAGGGAAAAATAGAGTTTAGAGATTTTTATAACTACTTTCTGTTTTTGGAGGTTTAATCATAAGTTTGCAAGTCCTCTTAACTTAATGGTTTGGATTGAAAATTAATAGTGGATTTTTTTCTTTTAATTTGGCTATAATTTGTAAAGCTTTTGGTTCTTCAACTGATCCTGTGATCCATATAAGAAAACCTGATAACTCCTTGCATAATGGGGACATCCACTGTAATGAGAAATTTTAAGAGCTGTACTTATTTCTTTATCAATCATGGTCAATAGTGGATCCTCATTTCCCAAGGATTCCCATTTTAGGGCCATCTTTCATGTTATTTCAAGTTATCTAGAAGTTCAGCTTCATTGAAGAATATATTCTTCAGCACAATATTAGAGATGTATACTCTTTAAACAGATCAATAAGGAGCATCATATTATCTCTTACTTCGAGGTCAATCATATTCTGTTTATTGATTGAATAATATGTTCCATATCGACTGTCTTTTTCACTTTGTACTTACGTGATTTCAAGTTTTAGGTTGCTTTTGGCTTCAAATAATGTGGATCTTTACACTTTTCTAATGTATGCTCTTGTTTGTGATAGAGATGTTGTTTCTGGTCTCGCACATTTGCATGAACTGGGAATCATACATCGGGATTTAAAACCTCAGAATGTGTTAATAAGCACTGATAGGTCCCTCAATGCAAAACTTTCTGATATGGGTATCAGCAAACGCCTTCTTGAGGACATGTCTTCCTTAAGCCGTCATGCTACTGGTGAGGATACTTCAGACATTCTCGTCTGTGTAACATCCAAAAGATCCCTTTATGATGTATCATATCTTGGAATTCAAATGAATTAAGTTCAAATTTTTGATCATGAGTTGCAGGGTATGGTAGCTCTGGCTGGCAAGCACCTGAGCAGCTTCTCCATGGGCGTCAGACTCGTGCAGTGGACTTATTCAGTTTGGGGTGCATTCTTTTCTATTGTATTACAAAAGGTAAACATCCATTTGGAAATTATTTTGAAAGAGATTCGAACATTATCAACAATCGCATCGACCTCTTTTTGGTGGATCATATACCAGAAGCTGTACATCTTCTTTCTCACCTGTTAGACCCTGACCCAAAATTGAGGTGGGAAGAGCTTTCTATGCTTTCAGAAGTTTAATTTATCATTTTCCCCTTTGATCTTGCTTTGCTTATATGTATCAAATCTTGTCAGGCCAAATGCAATAGAAGTACTGGATCACCCTTTCTTCTGGAGTTCTGAAATGCGCCTTTCATTTCTTCGAGACACAAGTGACAGGATTGAATTAGAAGACAGGGAAAATAAATCGGAACTTATGGAAGCTATAGAAAATGCTACATCAGTGGCATTTGGCGGGAAATGGAATGAAAAGTTGGATGCCGCATTTATTACGGATATGGGTCGTTATAGAAAATATAAATTTGACTGCATGCGCGACCTGCTACGAGTAATAAGAAACAAGTTAAATCATTACAGAGAACTTCCAAAAGAGCTTCAGGTTTGCTTTATCATATTGCAATAATGTATTTATTTATTTTTTCTTCTTAAAACTTCATGCAAATGCAAGTTCCAGTAGAAATCTGATATTCAATTGGATCAGAAGATTGGACAAATCCATATTTACCAACTGCAGATATGTCCAATTTAATTCCCTCTTATCTCAATGGTCATTTTGTGAAGCATTTCTCTTCTGTAAAAATGATTTGTTTAGGACCACCTACATCCTTTTGGCCTTTGGACAAAAAGTTATATTATAAAACAAAACGTTATTTGTTTGCTCTCCTATGTCGCATTAAAGATACCTTAGTTCTTTGATATAAGGTAAATATGGCTTGTAGTCACTTGAAAGTGATGCAGGAGCATGAGCCCAATCATGGGGCGCGCATGGAGATCGAGTCCCCTCCTTAGGTGAGCACCAAATTACATTGGGTCCACAAAGTTCCAGCACCGAATTACAGTAGGTCCAAGATTTTCAGCACCTAGTTACATTAGGTTTGAGTGCTTCAACGCCTAATTACATTGAGTCCTAGTGGTGTTCAAGAGTCCTAATTTATTTGGAGTTTTTGTAATAAGTCCATATGTCGTGTGAAAGAGTTCTAGCTAATTTGGACTCTTAGTCATGTAAGGAGTTCAAATTGATTAGAAGTCTTGAATTAAGGAGTTTGGGGTCAACATTAGGCATGTCCAATGTTAGATTGAGTTCATTTGTTGGGCTTGTCAAATCTTCTTTGAGTCCAAGTGTCTAACGCCCAAAATCAGATTGAGTCTATGGCGTTGAGGAGTCCTAGATTGGTTGGAGTTTAGTCCATTTTGTTCTTGTGGCATGTGGGAGGAATCCTAGCCGACTTGGACTCTTAATCCATGCGCCATGAAAAGCCCAAAATCGAGTGAGTCTAATCATGTTATTTGGTTTAGTTAAAAATTTGATTTAAGAGAGTCCATGTCAAGTAGGAGTCCTAGTCTAAGTAGGAGTCCTAGTCCAAGTAGGAGTCCTTGTTAGAGGAGTCTACAAAAATTCAGATTGTAAGAGTCTAATTTATCCTAGCCTCCTACCCTATATAAAGAAGAGGTTGAAGAATAAAATTTAGATTAGTGTTTTGAAGAAAATTTGAGTGCTACGTGAGAGGAGAGAATCCTTTCTTTCTTGATGCGACTCCAAGAAGGGCCGAAGAAGGATAGGTGAGACGCCATCCGACTCTTCACGCCAACCATTGGATTGAGTGAGGGTGAGACTCTCTTATTCATTCCATAGTTATCCTAATTCCCTTATCATGCCAACACCCCATTCTCATCCTTTACCCACGTCCATCTAGAGTCCTAAACCCTTTAGGACTCCACATCCTCATCCATACCAACAACCATCACGCCCAAACCCAACCTAAGTTTGGGTCCCAACCAATTTCAGCCGCCACAACCTCTCAAGCACAAATCTTCCAATTTCAGCCATCAATCATTGAACCCAATTGACATCAATTGGCCATCTTCTTCCATCATCTTCTTCCTCTCTACATCCATAAGAACCCTAGCCGCCATTGATAGAGGAAGAAAGAAAGAGAAAAAAGAAGAAGAGAGTTGCAGTGATGGAGACATCAGAGCCCTTCATTCAGATGATGGAGCCATCAGAGCAGTTTGAGTTGGACCCCCAGATTGGGCCCACTCGAGTCCGCATCATCTCTACTTTATTGCATTATTAGTTGCTTTTATTATTGGTCGAGTCAATGTGGTTAGTTACTTTTGTTATTGATCGAGTCAGTTTGGTTAGTTGCTTTTATTTTAGTCAAGTCAATTGGGTTAGTTGTTGAGTCATGTAATTGGGTCGAGTAATTGGATCGATTTTGGTATGTAATCAATCGGTTGACTTAGTCAATTGATTGAGGGTCCAATTTTGGTATGTCGTCAATTGTTTGACCTGATGTAAGGCCTATATAAAGGCCACCCCTTTCATGAATTAGGAATTGAATGATCGAATAAAAAAATTCTAGCCTCCTTTCTGCTTCTTCTTCTTCCTCCTCCTCTTCTCTTCTTTTTGCGTCTCTATAACCTCTTCTTTCTGCGTCTCTATAACCTCTTCTTCCTTCTCCTTTCCTTCTTTTTTCTTTTTCTCTCTTTTCTTGTAGTGGTCCGCCATCAGCTTGGTATCAAAGCAAGAGCTTTGCCTCCGTCGCCAAACTCTTCGATCTTACGGCCTTATGTTTCGCGCTGTTACGCCAGTCACCGAATCTTCACCGCCTCTTGAGTTGTGCCCACGCACCCATCCCCTTCCCCGCCATCTTCCACCCCCCTGTTCCCTCTCTCTCAGCTCTCACACGAAGAACATCCAAAAAAAAGAAAAAAAAATCCGCATATGTTCCCAAAGGAGAAGACCCCTGCCCGCCCCCTTCCTTCCGTGTCCGCACCCCACCACCACTAAGCCTTCTCCCCTTGGACTTCTCCCCCATCCGAGAAAGGGTCCCAACTAGACATGGGCATCGGGCCGTGCCGGGCCGGGCATCGGGCCGTGCCGGGCCCGGCACGGCCCAGGCCCGCCGGGCCACAGGCTAAACGGGCCGTGCCTGGCCCGGCCGGTTACTAAACGGGCCGGGCCAGGCACGGCCCGCTTAGCCTAAAAGTTCAGCCCGGCCCGGCCCTAGGCCCGTGGGGTGGCGGGCCGTGCCGGGCCTTGGCACGAGACGGGCCGTGCCTGGCACGGCCCATATGGCAAAAAAAAAGATGTAGAGGTAGAGGTGGGCATTGGGCCGGGCCGCCCATGGCCCGGCACGGCCCGGCACGAAGCGGGCCGTGCCGGGCTCGGCTCGCGGGCCAGGAATTCTAAACCCAGCCCGGCCCGTTACTGTAGCTAGCGGGCCATGCCAGGCACGACCTGCTTCGTGCCGGGCCGTGCCGGGCCATGGGCGGCCCGGCCCAATGCCCACCTCTAGTCCCAACCCCTCCCTCTTGGTTTTCACTAGGAAAAAAAAAGAACTCCCTGCGTCGGTTCCTTCCCACCACCCGTCACACCCGCAGCCACCCTTACCCCCGCTCGCCGCTAGCAGCGCCACCTCGCCATCGGCTAGCCGTCGCCGCAATCCGTGTCGCTCCACTTTTCCTCCCGCCCACCGGCTGACACCGCCAGCCGCCGCGTAACCCCCCTCTTCCTCATCGGCGCTGTAAGAGCTCTCCTCTAGCTCCATCGTCGCTGCCTCTTCCCCCGGCACCACGCTGCCGTCGCAGTAGTTCTCGGACCCGAGACTCTCGGTGCAGAGCGCGAGGCTCTCGAATCCAACTGCCTCGCCGCCGGCCGCCGCGTACCTCCCCTCTTCCTCGCTGCCGGCCACCCCTCCCCAACCCCCTTTTCCCCCTTTCAAACCCAAACCCCTAAACCCCTGTTCACACTATTCCACCGCCCCCCCCCCCCCCTCATCCCTCTCCTCGGGCCCATCAGGCAGCAGGCCCTTCGGGCCCAATTGTCCCAGCCTACCCTTGCCTCTTCTACCCTCAGGCCTCAACATGCCCGCCCACCATTTCAGAGCCCAACACACAATCCCACCTGCACACTGATCAGCCCCAGTCCCTTTGACAGTCTAAGCCCACGCGACTGACCCCCTCTTCTTCTATTTTTGGGCCCGACAGGCTCATTTCCACATCAGATTCGCCGAGCTACTGTGATCATGCCCTATTTGTGCCAATTGACGAGCCCGCTTGCCGCGACCGCGCCCTTGATCGTCGCCCCAGCCCACAAGCGAACAATTCTGGTCGTCTGCTTCACGACAGGTTGCACGGGTAGGTTGTCCTGCACCAGACCTGCGCTCGACGAGGTCGAGTTTTCCTACTTGGAAGGAGTTGATGGGGACATCAGAGCGCTTCATTCAGATGATGGAGCCATCAGAGCAGTTTGAGTTGGACCCCCAGATTGGGCCCACTCGAGTCTGCATCATCTGTACTTTATTGCATTATTAGTTGCTTTTATTATTGGTCGAGTCAATATGGTTAGTTGCTTTTGTTATTGGTCGAGTCAGTTTGGTTAGTTGCTTTTGTTTTAGTCAAGCCAATTGGGTTAGCTGTTGAGTCGTGTAATTGGGTTGAGTGATTAGATCGATTTTAGTATGTAATCAATCGGTTGACTTAGTCAATTGATTGAGGGTCCAATTTTGGTATGTCGTCAATTATTTGACCTGATGTAAGTCCTATATAAAGGCCACCCCTCTCATGAATTAGAAATTGAATGATTGAATAAAAAAATCATAGCCTCTTTTTTGCTGCTTCTTATTCCTCCTCCTCTTCTCTTCTTTCTGCGTTTCTATAACCTCTTCTTCCTGCGTCTCTATAACCTCTTTTTCCTCATCCTTCCTTTCTTCTTCCTCTTTCTCTCTTTACCTGCAGTGGTCCGCCATCATGCAGCCATCATCCACAAAATCCAGCAACCTTCCCACTCTGTCTGCGTCAGAAAGTCAGACTTGCTTGTCTGCTATTTCTTTATATGGAATGTGAGTCCTTGAAGATTTCTAGGACTGTAAAGACTAAGGGAGAGATTATATTTTTTGTTGGGAGTTCCATTTTATAAATCATATTTCAAGGCTGCTTTGATCTTTCTTTGATCTCTATTTTATTTTAGAATCTGGTTTGCTTTTTATGTTTTTGCTCTTTTCCTTATCACAGTCACATTCTCAAATAAAAATGTGTCAATCAAAAGATTATGAAGCAATTGTTTGCAATGTATGCCAAAACTTTGGCAATAATTCAAATAATTAAGGGCCAAATGAATATAAAAATAAAAAGATGAAAAATTTACTGTTGTACCCATATAGTCATTACAAACTTCAAAGAGGCACCAAAAACAATCAATAAGTGCAACACCATTGATAAAGATAACACCTTAATCTCTTGTTTCTCTTTAAACATCATTAATCACCCATCCCTGGAGTATCTTATAAACGACATGAACTCCTGCTTGGAATTTTCTTTAGACTCATTTTGCTGGAGATAAATTTGTGAAAGAATCATTAAATAATCATAATCATTGTTTCTAAGTGCTGGTTGTGTCAGTCTGTGCTGGCCAGCCCATACTATGCCAGGGAAGCACTGGCACTGGGTTGGCATATCTGCTGTTTATTTTTTTTCTAATTTGAAAATAAATGGGGGTCTTTTTTGCTGATTTTCTTTGCTTCGGTGCAGCATGCGGCTGTTTGCTCTGTGCCAGCAGCACCTGAATTCTTGATTCTAGTCATGATTGCCCATTGCCTTCCCAATGAAGTTAACTTTAGGGAGGAGTGATGCTTATTATTAAACCTAAAATTTTAGAAGATTTACCTTGATGGTTGCAGTCTAAGCTCATGCAACCAATTGACATGGAAAGAATCTAGATGGAAAGATGAGAAGGTTTGATTTAACAAGATCTTAAAGAAAGATACAAAGTTTTTTTTGTCAATTTTCTGGTGTTTATTCTTCTTTTCATGCTCACAATGTTTCTCTCGAAAATCATTGTATTAGGACAAGTATTTAAGGGGAATTCTCTCTTTTATTATTGATTTTTAATATTCTAATTATAAATTTTGCTACGTCTCGCAAATGCAAAAGTAAGAAATAGGGGTAAAATAAAAGTACTCCAAGATGCTGAACCAATTGATATAAGGAAAAAGAGGCTTGATTTGTGCGTTTAGCTTGTAAAAGGGAAGGAAGTAAGTAAGTTTATGTAAATGTTGGCAAGTACTTTTGAACATTTTGTTGATCAAGGATTTACCACTTAATAGAAAGAAGCAGCATGAATCTTTAAGATTGATAAGATTCTTGTTTATGATTATAGTTCTAACAACTTTTGTTGATTATGCAAAACTCTTGTCTGTCATGCAGCTTAAGGATTTCTTTTCTTTTGCAATTGCCATTATGCCTAATATTTTTTTGTTAGAGATGGGCTATGAGAATCATGTCTCAAAACTTGTTGTAGCAAACCATGATAAGCTATGATACAAGGAGTTAAAAATGACCTATGTAGCTTTTGTTTTGTTTTCTTAGATGTTTAATTGCTGGTTGGTATGTTTTACTCATCATCTAGATCTTGATGTCAAAGCACAAAAGTTATCACTGCTATTAATCAAACAGCATCTAAAAGCTTTAGCGTCACTTATTGTAAATTACATAACATGAATGAAAATAGTTTTCCTTTTTTTGGGGAAAGGCTGGGTGCACGGCTGATTCAAATTAGATATGTACACACAATAGGAACTCTCCCCACCACAGAAGGATCCAATAATAAAAGTTGAGGCAACCATCGAAAAAGTGACACAAGCAGATGGCGAAAGACTAACTTCTTGACCAAGGTTTCAAATAGTGGTAGCTGGCAAAATGTTGTTGAAAAGTTAGAGCAGAGGCAGCAAACAAGGGATTTTGACCCCTAACCTGTTAATGCAGTAGAATAGAGAGTGACGAAATTTCACCTTATTGGGTCTAGACGGTATAGACTATTGGGTGGGATAAGAAATATGTGAAAGAAGTGACTACATCGCTGACATTGAGTAGAGCTCTTGGATAATTAGAAATGCATGTAACAAGCCAAGGCCACAAAATCAGCTGCTTAAGCCCTCACCTCCAGTCACTTAAGACACTATTTGGATGCTGATTATGTGATGGTTATGGGTGGGTGAGCAGTTTAACTGGCCAAACAAGAGCCCATCGATGCCTCAAAAAGCGGTCTAAGCTGGTTAACTTTATTTCATAGGGGAAGGTGAAATAAAGTTAAACTACCAAGGCTCTCTCTTTCTCTCTCTATTTTGTCACTTTTTTAAAAACTTATCCCACTAACCCTCAGAATGTCAACCAAACAGTGAATAATTCCAACCCATGGCTGTCTGATCAGGGAGTGGTTACCAATGGTTTAATTTATTTACCCGTTGGATAAGTATATGATATCAAAACTCGGCCTAAATGTCTATGCAGTGATTAACCATTTGTGGTTAAATGTTTAACAGCTGATTAATTTGCCAAGCTTTTTAGATAGTTGTCCAGCATTTGTTTCAGAAAATTTGCAAATATCCTATGCAGTACTGCACATGATCCGACAAATACAACATGTTCGTATCTTATGTAGATTGTTCAAAGGTAATGCATGAAATAGTCCATTACATTGAAAATGAAGTTGTGTTTTCTCACAATAAGCAAGAATTTTTAGTAACCTCATCGATAGGGATAGTGTTTGTTAACCATCACAATTTCTAAATCTTGTTTTTTTTTCCGTTTTTTTGTACTCTTTTATTTTCCAACCATCACAAGAATTTTTGTTTTCTTTTCCATTTTTGCTTGTCTTCTTCAACTACTAAGGCTTGTGCCACTACCAATACTCTTGTATATTCATACTTAGTGACATTTGTCTACTTTGCTTTTACTTCTAGAGTTGGTAACAAGGTTAACGAGTATTGATTAATAAATAAATTGCAATTGGGTAAGTTGTTGCTTTTAATAGTTTATATTGCATGCAGAGCCCTTTTAATTGCCCATCATTGAAAGTGTTGTGTAGATGCAATTACATACTTGCATCAAATGCATGTGATCATAATTGCAGTATTGGCAGCTGTTTATTAATTGTATGGATTAAAGACATTTTTGACTAGATATAATTAAGAGATATAACTCTTAATAAGATAATTCTTTATGTTCAATAATTTTATTATAAAAAATAATAATATATCATTTCTTGATATTATTAGAAAATTGTTATTTATAATAATTATATTAAATGATAATAATTAATATATTACATTATGAAACTAATATAATTTAATATAATAAAAATATTATTGTTACTATTATAAGATATATCTAGAATGTTATGTTAATATAAGGTATTAAATTATTAAATTATTATAGAGTACATATATTATAACTGTCTCCTGCTAAGGTATAATAGTAGTTTCAATTGTAATCAAAATAATATGTTATTGTATTCTTATTATATACTATGTCATGTTAATGTATTATATCATGTATTTTGTGCTACTATTATTCTAACCACTATATACAATGTTTAATATATAATATTGTCATAAATTAGTAATACGCTACATTATAATGACAATGATTTATCATTGTAATATTATCATATAATGCTAGTATCACTTAATAGAGTATCTCATAAATTTTATCATACTACTATAGCATGCATTACAAGCAGTGTTAGAATATGATATTTAATGCAACAAGATTATTATAATTGATATATCAAATTGTGACATTATTAGCATGATCATGTTACATTATAATGTTAATGATCAAGGATCCCGGTCTCGATGCATCTCAACGATACAATACTAGTCTGATGAGATAATAAGACCCGAGATGCTCTTAAGACATCAGTCCTCTTATGGATTGGGATGTATTAGCCATCAAATGGTTGGTCTGGGTCAATTCTGACTGGTCTAGCGGTTGATTTCGCTATTATAGACTTGGTCCTCTACAGACTAGGTCCTCATGTTGGTGATGCAGATAAGGGTGTTGAGGTCTTGGTATGTGAAGCAGAGTTTGTCATTAGCAGCATTGGGGAGGGAGGTGAGCTTGTTGAGGAAGGTGGGGAAATAGATGGCATTGCCAATGGTGAGGATCTTGGTGTTATCGCTGACATAGGACTGTTGGTTGTCTAGGGCATTGTGGGATGTGGTTGTCAAAATTGATGAGGTTGAAGAGGGTGGCAAGCAACATGGGTTCATCCCGAGAGGTGGAGTTCTTACACTTGGTCTTGCAGGATTGGACAGGAGTTGCTGGAGTCTGTGCTAGAGGAGGCTGTGTTCTCCATGAGCGGCAAAGGTGGCTTGGGCTAGGAGAGGAGTCTTTTGAGAGTGTGCGGGAAATAGGAGGCATTGGGGATGGAAGGTGTTTTAACGGGGAATTGAGTTAGAGAGCGGGACATGAGCAGAGTTGGGAGTGACACGTGGAATTGAGGAGGTGCTGTGAGATTTGGGAGCATATGCAATGTTTGTGTTACATTTTTTTTTAAATTTTTGTAGTCGGAGATCATCGCAGTTTTTCATAGAGAGAGAACCCCATTTTGAGTGTTTGTATGCGACCATTTTGGGTACTGTCTTAGCCTAGGCCTAGACCTATATGGGTGCCAGTACCATGATTAAGTCTTTTTTTAAAGAAAGGGAGGGAGACCCACCCATATTATAATTACCTAGGTCCAAATTCTCAAGGATGCACCACTCAAGATTCAAACCAAGAACCTCCTGTTTGAAATGTAGGAATATGACCACTGAGGTAATCCTCCTTCGTGGAATTCAAGTTCATGTTTCTCATTTTATGTTAGCTAGTATTATGATAATTCTATTATGTTAAATTGTATAATACGTCAATAAATTATCAGATATGTGATAGTATTGTATATTGTCGTTTATATTATAAACAATTATATCTTTTTAATTTTATTATAACATTAGGTTGACTATTATTCATAATATTATCATTTTTTGCAATTGAATTTTATTTATAAATTCTTATATAATATTGTAACACTAAAATGAACTAATTGCCATCCATAAAGACTTCTAAACATGAAAACAAGGAGACAAAGGGCTCATTTCAGAATAGGAAAAAGAATGGATCTACAGTTCCCAAATGAATTGGGCTTAGTCAAGAAAAGCCTTCTTCTCTGGAAGATTATATTATGTTTGGTATTGCATTGTTCCATAATGATATTATAATTCTATGATGAACCAATTATCATCTTGAAGTGACTGATCTCCCATATGCCCTATTACTGATATTCGACCTATGGTCATTGACCATAGTTCAAAAGTATGTAGTTACATTTACATGTTGGATATTAACCTACATGCAACCAAGCAATCTGCAGTATTTTTGCACTACTTGGAAATGGCATTTGTTCAAGTACATGCAACTAAACATGCCCTTAAATAATCTGTTAGTTTTGGCAGTCACTTTTATGTAAATAAATTTTAGAATTTTGTATCATTTCTTTAGTTTAGCATGTAATCATCTCTTTGTACAAATAAAACCATTTGGGTGCAACGGCTGGAAGCATTTAATGATCATTCAACCAATTTGGGAAGGAAAATGTAGCTGCTGCTAAAGGGTAAAGGTGCAGTCAAAATGATGTTCCTCTTTTCTGGGAAAGGTGGAATGGTTCAAGAGGTTAATGACCCGTCAAATGGCAAATATATAAGTATAAAATAGTGCTATATAAGTGTAAAATAATGCAACTAAGTAATGATATATTTTTACTGTTGGATGGTTTAGATGGTCTTTTTTTCTCAACAAACAACTTTTAATTATACCTTCCGATTGGCAGGTCTATCATCTCTCATGTTAGGGATATCAAATTTCAGAAACTAGAGGAACATGGTTTGGAGTTTCTAGTAAGGCTACAAATGGGTTGGGTTGACCCATGACTTAACCCGCTTAGACCAGACCTGACACGTTTTGGAGGACCCGTGGGGCTGGGCCGAGTCCTAAAATTGGACCCGTTCCATTTTTGACCCGACCCGACCCAAATCTGTAAAATTATTTGGGCCGCGGGGGTGCAAATAAGTTCTTAAGCCATGGATGGGTTGACCTGAATCGGACCCAAACCGGACCCGAATTTTTTGGGTTGGGTCCGAGTTATACAGTAACCCAACCCGACCTGAATGATCCGTTAGGTCAAAAATTGTAGCAGTGGATCTGACCCGACCTGATCTTCTATTGGATTGGGTCTGGGTCCAAAATTAGGATCTGAACAAGCAACTGGGTTGGGTCGGGGTCACTCATGATCCGACCCGACCAATTTGCACCCCTAGTTACTAGTAGAAAAGGATTTTGGTGGGTTGTATTTGTGCTTAGGGCTAATTTTGTGCAAAGGGTCCTAATCATGGTAATGGCAAGGTGATGTTGATACTAGAGTTTGAGGCTTATTGGGGAATTTGCTGTAGGAATTAAGAAATGGCATATTTTGTAGTGATGCTGTAGGCTTGAGTAGGATGGAATATGGGTGAGAAAGGAGGTTGTCTAATTTCTTAGTCGGGGTTCTCTTACAGATGTTCACAGGTAGTTGACAATCAAGTCTTCTGCAAATGGAGAGGAGAAAGGAGAGACCTTTTTATCGAAAAATTGAGTTGGTAGAAAGTTTAATATCATGGATTTGCTGGAAACAGATATTGGAAGCTCTATTTAGGATAAAGAATTTAAGTTAAAAAGACTCATTTAATTTGCCAGAGTGTGAAGTGGCTCTTCCTACACAACCACTTTTACACGGGCACTTCAGCAATGCAGACTTAAATGTTTAGCTTGGTTGTCAAGTGTTTCCATGTCATCAACTTTTTGATACTTTGACATCTAGATACTCTTAGCAATGGGATACTCCCATACAATGTAAACAAAAAATAAAAAATGTTAAAATATTAAGTTATTCTGATAATTATCGTAAGGTGACTACTTTATGGAACTTCTAATTAAAGAATATTGAAAGTTTACATTTGTTCCGTGATGACATTACATAACAAGAATTGTAGGTGCAGACATGATATTTATTATGGATTTATGCCTTCTTTTGCTAATGGATCTAGTTCATCCATTCATGCTGATTCTCAGGACTGTCTAAATTGATTTTGAATATCATCTTGTTGAATCTCAAGTGTCTACAAGTTTGGTACCACCATTGTCAATCTGGTTTGATCTATGTTTGGATCTCAATCATCCAATCATTGTGTTTTTATTTGATAGTGTATTAAACTAATAACTGATTTCCTGGCGGATGTTGGCCATCTAGATTTGAATTCCCAATTTGTGTTTTCTAAGCAAGCCCGTGATCGTACCTGATACAGTGTTTGCATGAACGAGGGTATAGGGTTAAAGGACAGGGGGATGCAGAGGAAAGAATTAGATTGAAAAAAGGATGTTTCTTCTAACGCACTTGTTAAATTTACTGTCAGTGCAATAAATGAGTTGGGACTAAATTGTAGAACCCAAGCAGTCTCAGGTTTGACATCACTCAATCAAACCTGGGTCTAACCTGACTTTATATCTTTAAATCTTTCTTTATGGATCTTTCTATATGCTTTGTGGTCTGGAACAATACCATGCAAGAACATGAGAGTTTTTTCGACCCTAGAAAAGCAATAGGAAAAGAGAAGCAGGTCATCATTCCATCCACACTTATGATAGGAATTTCTTTTTCTCTCTTTTTGTGAGGTGCACTCATAAAATTCTCTCTTTTTTTGTCTCATAGTTCTAACGCTTCTTACTAGATTTGATGCTTTCCTAGGAAATACATGCGGAGATAATATGCTGGTCATGCTGAACTTTTCCTTTGCTTTTGTCATGCTCTGAATTCCTCCTGCTATCAGGAAATACTCGGGCCAGTACCTGAAGGATTTGATAGGTACTTCTCAAGTCGATTCCCAAAGCTGCTGATTGAAGTATACCGAGTGGTTTCCACATACTGCAGGGAAGAGGACTCCTTCAGCAAATATTTTAAGATTAGTCCAATATAAATTTATGGATTCTGTTGTACAATCGTGTTCAATTACGTCCATGTACACAGTCTGATCAGCGATCTTTGTAAAGTTAACTATATGTTGTAATGCTAATCCTAAAATAATAGATGAATATTTGCATTGTAAATCAGTTATCATTGTGCTGCTGATATTTGTACTTGAGCTGGACCATCTTCCACTTTTATTCCATCTTCCATAATAAAGCAGAGCTGTGAGTGGACTGGATTACAATGGTTAAGCTTAAACTTGTCTGAGAGATTCCGACATGAGCCCTATGCAGTCAACTTTTGGAAGGTCCCCTAGGGATTTATCACCTCTTTGGAGTTCCTCTGCCTCCGAATCACTTTTTAAACCTGTGATGATAAGATTATTTCCCATACCATGGAGTAGGATTTTGACGGGGTCTTCTAGCCCTTGCTTCTTTGATCCTTGAGTTATATGATTCAGATTTTGCAGCCAGCGTAGTTGATAAGCAGACTCCAGATCTGTTGACTCAATTGCAGGATGGATGCAGATGCAGGCCTATATTGTTGGTCTTTATGTCTGTTGCCTTTTTCCTCTTCAACTGCAGGTTCATCTAAGTGACTTAGCTGTCCAGTGTGAGTCAAGGATAAGGGTTATCAATTGAGAAACTAGATTTATTAGCTCAATAAAGCATCGTTAAAGCAAATGCAACCACTTCAAGTAACTTGCCTCATCTCAGATGAAGCATTCCCCAGATCCTATGAACCATCTTCTGTTTTACAGCTTAAGTGTTCAATAGATTGAAATCAATTCCACCCCCAATGTGGAAAAAGGAATATCATTAATTCAAACAGGACTGAAAAGACTATATTAGATTTTATATCTATTACAAACTGCTAATGCCCAACTATCATTCAATATTTTTCTGAAGTGGTGGACATCTACAGACATACTGTCGTCATCAGTTCATACAAACACCTTGTTTCTCATTTAGATGATCAAATTAAATTTCAGTGCAATAGGGAAAAAGGAACTTTATCTTCAACAGCAAACCAGTCTGATGTAAGAAACATTATAACTCTATCTGCCTACATGCACCAATAATTATAAGCATTAAATCAGAATTCCTATCAGAGATGTTCCAGTAGTTAAATTAGCCCAAATTCAGAATTTTCAATTCCAGATGTACTTCCAACAGTAATTGCCATCATGTTCAATGGGTGACCACATCACAGGCCATGAGGAACCCACAAAATTAAGTATCTGCAGCCATATTGCTGTTCTGCAGGCTGAATGCAAACCTTCGCAAGGAAAGAAATGAATCTGAGTTTTCCTGTTCGAAGGAGCAATTCAACATATTCTGTTGTCAACTTGTCAAGGTCTTGCAGAAAAGGCATGTTGAGACCCATGGAAAAGGCATGACAATTTTGGTTTCCAAATTATTTTATCATTACAAGCAAGGAGAGCACCAGGTTTGCCCGCTGCAATTGAGGAACGACTATCGCTGCAATAACAATTTACAAGATATCTTTGGATCAGATAAGCAGTGCTTTTCCAACTAAAATACATGGAAACTAAAGATAAAACAGAGACGGCGAATAGTACAGCTGACCAGCGAACATTAGAAATCCTAATTTTCATTTAGTTCAGCGAAAGCATACTCACTAAAACAAGAAATTCAGGTTAGATGGTGAAATATCTGGGACAAATGTTTTATGAACAAAGTTTTCTGTGTTTGTTGTGCAGTAAGAAATCTCTGCTGGAATAACAGCAACCTTCCAAAGGTGGGGCCAGCAGTCTCAATGTCTCCATTCCTTCATATAACCATCTGAACTCATCCTACACCACATGAGAGAGAGAGAGAGAGAGAGAGAGAGTACATTTGAGGTAGTTGCTTGGAGTTTGTGCCTTCTCTTTTATATACACCTTTTAGAAGATATACCCATCCACATTCACTCTAAATGACCAGGAAAGAAAAGAAGCACATGAGATCGAAAGGAAAATTTATGTATCAAATGATAATGTCGTGAAAGAAAATCAATCTTTCTTTTAGTAGACAAACCCATCCACATTCACCCTAAATGACCAAGAAAGACCAAAGAAGCACATGAGATTAAAAGGAAAATTTATGTATCAAAGGATACAGCTGATGTCGCAAAAGAAAATCAATCATTTTTTCGTTCAAAAGATACAATCCGAACACATTGCATCTAGGCCATTTGTAACCTGTGGCTCTGTGTGACACCTCAGGCTGGACTTTTTATAGCACCAATTGAGTGTCCTCGAGCTAGGATTCTCCTACAACATTCGGCATCAGTATGATCTTTGAGTACAGGCAACGTGGCAGTGATCTAAGCAAGCACCGCACTCTATGGTGCAAAAGATGCATAACAGTGGATCCGGTCTGCATTGGATTCATGGAGCCTAATGATTCTCAATCCCCTAGTTCAAAAGGCTTGCAGTTCTACTCCTTTCTGCTAATAACTTGAGAGGTGTGTGATTATAGCAATAGCCTCGTTCAGAAAAATCCATGATATTGATGGGTGTGTGAGTTCATTTGATGTCATAGTTTTCAGCATAGTTTTTGTAGAAGGATTGTGGTACACACTGGATAGCTAATTGGTCTAGCACTTCGAAGCTCCCTCTCTTATCCAGAAAATGAACAGATGAAATGACATAGATAAGTATAAAAACAATACACCCATCTTACATACTACGTAAGTTACATGATATGTTATCAGCAACAATGCCCCATCAACCAGTAGAATGGAATCAAATCAGCCGTGACTTTACAAAAATAAACAACTAATTCTGCGAACATGTGTTTGCCGAAAAATCTGTAAAGAGAAAAAAAAAAGAAATAATTCTGTAGAGACATTATTCATAAGAATAATTTTAGGTCATCTTTAACAAATTCTAGCCTCCTATTTGTTTATAACAAGTTTTCCCTTGGAATTATCTTAATGGAAGCCAAACATTGGAATAGAAGATTCCCTTTATCATAAGAGTACCACTACAGATCACCTGTCACATCATCGCTCCATTCACCAGGCTGATGTGGCAGCTAGGGATTGGTGCATCACTGGCTTCCATATCAGACCGGTAAACTGAGAGGTGACCTGATGGATAATCTTCAGCATTTCTTGACAAAATACCAGTTCTTTTTACTAGCTTAGCAACTAAACAAAGACCACAATGCTTGATAAAAGTTTAAGCAATCAGACATCAAGAAATGGAAAGTCTCTTACAGCCAAAGTAGATTCTTAACATGACAACTAAAAGTCACCTGAGGTATCTCTCAGGAAAAGACCGTTTGGATATGCGACAGTTAGGCCACAACCAGATAGCGTTATCATATCGAAAGGCCACAAATTTTATAACATCTAAAATTTTAAGAAAGAAAAATGAAGACCCAATGATAATTGGTGTAGCATTTTTTACAAAAAGAACTTCTATGAATTTGATTCTCATATGCAATGTTCCAGTATACACGTGAGTTATCATCTCATTGTCTATCCATACAAGGGTGGCTGATTACTACCAGAGAAAATTACTTCTCGAAAAATAATCTGATTGCATATTTACAGTTATGGGTATGACAGGTTATAGGTATGGAGGGAGAAACTGAAGAAATTATATGACTAGGGGCTAACAAATTTGTCCTCACTTTCAATATCAGCACCATTGCTTCCTGCCTTCTGCATCTGCTTTCTTTTGGATCTGTTTTTCACATCTTCTTCCTTCTCGTCAACGAAGGAGAAGAAAGAATGAAGGCTGCGCGATCGTGAGCTTCCTTGACCGGAAGAGTCAGCCTCCTCCAGGGGATAGTGCCGAATAAACTGGCGTACCATAAGTAAGAAGTATATGATGAGAGCAACTGTACATGCCATTCCACAAATAAGAAACAGACCCCAGAAGCTTCCAAGATCGAGTTGATCAGACTCCAGATCGCTGTTTTGAGAGATGCATGCGCTTCTCGTCAGCCATTTGTCATGAATCCTTTGGAGATCCCCATTCTCTGACAGTGCAACAATGGCAGTTGACAAGTCAACAGCTAAGGAGGAATCTCGTGGGAAAGCCTACAATGAGATGATAAACAATTAATGACTTGAAATATTGAAATATAACCTGTTAACATTAGATGAATGGTAAGAGAGCACTATGATGGATTTGGATATGAAAGTAAACACAAACTCAAACGTAGTAAGAGGAGAGAGATAGAGGAAAAGATAAGATTTCAGGATATAACTTACCATCTTCATAGCAAGAATACATTTTTCACTTGCAGTTTATGCATAGAAGAAACCACATGGTTTGCACCATAGGTTTAACTGCATCCCTATCTCATATATGGGCACAGCTTTGCAAATCGAAGTATTTATTCATCATCATACACAGAATTCATTATGACCAGCTCTTCTAATGACATAAATCCCACTTTTTAATACTTTTTCCTTTCTTTCTCTTTGAGAAATAACACCAGCCCTTCAAATTATAACTGCTTTTCTAGCCAAAGCTACTTTCATCAAGAAAGAGATATGTCAAATACCTTGAAGAATGATTATGCCGTGGTGTTAAGTGTATGCTTAGTCTATAGAATGTATGGGATTACTTTGTTTACAGTACCTTAACAAGAGCCTTGGAGGCAACTTAAAAACAATATGTGAAGATGAGCGAGGATGAATCATATACTTTGCGTACATTGTACCTTTTTGTATTGTGTGGGCAGTGTACTACACGTGTATGAGACTCACAATGCAAGAAAACATAAACATATACCCGGGTATATGCATGCGTGCAGAGATGGCAATGGATTTGACTCTATTACAATCTTCTTCTTCAATTTAACACTGTTCTACATGGTATCAGAACTCTAGCTCTCCATGATGATTCCTCTTTAACCTTCATATTACCATTTTGCTCCAGGCTGCAGCATATCATGCTGCCAAATGCTAGCTCCTGAGATTTGATGCCAAACAGAAGAAACATCCTATGTAATTATCTGCTTAATTTGCACTTATTCATTTTATTTTGGTTTTAAACACCGAAACACTTCAGGCATTGTTCATTTTGTTGTTGTTTTCGTTAGGAGAAGCAAAAACATTTGGGCTATTGCTCAACTTGTCTTGAAGTACTGAACCTGCTAAGCCATTCTTTGTCCTAGTTTATGGATACCTTTTATTACTCATCTCTTCCCCAAATCTCGGTTTGGGTCTGTTCATTCCAGCTTTGGAGGGATACTTAGCTACTGGCTGTATTTCTGCTCGTTGTATTGGAAAGGTTTTCTTTTTATTGAATGTGCATACTTGTTTACAAATCTTTTATTGAATGTGCATACTTGTTTAAAATTTGATATATATGACTTATGAATGAACTTACTTTGATCCTGACTATGCTTTGGACCCCACCAATAAGGGTTATACATTGGTACTTTGACTATTCCAGAGCTCAACATTTTGGGCCCGCCATAGGGTATAAATATGGTATTTTGGTCCACTCTGCATGATATAAGTATGGCACCGTGGCTCACTGTACAAGGTATAAGTATGGTCACAGTCTAATAGTTTGTTGAGTTGAATATGATATCTTATATTGTTCTTATGAGAAATTGTATCAATACTTGAGCAAACATAAATATTCTTGATTACAGAAAGCAAAGACTTATTAAAATATAATATTTTTTCTTACATACTTAGTATTAGAAAGAAAAATTTATTTACTTGATTGCTTGAATTATTTAGTTAAGGTATTTGTTACTTGTTGTCAGTTAAGGTCATTATTTGGTCTTTTTTCTTTACAAGCATAGAGAACTATTACAAACAGGGTACAGTTATAGGAGTGCATTTAGATGCAAGAGCAGGATGTTCAGCATAGCCTGAGAATTAGTATTTGTTTACGTAGTATAAATGCTGGAAGCATTTTATAGGTTCCTTTTTCGATTTAACATTTGGAAAGAATTTGAAATTAGATTCTTGTAAACAAAATTCTTGAAGTTGCTTGTTAGTTTTGGACTTGTTAGTTATTAAATTTATAAATTTCTATTAAATGTTTTTACTTCTCTCTGATGATAAAAAGGTTTGCTAACAATGTTACTGGGGAATCTTTGAACTAGTAGATAAGTGGCACTCCTAGTAGGAGGGTATCATTAATCCTATCAGGACAACCAAATAGAGCAGGACAAACTCGGAATGCTCCAATTAATGCAAACATTAGTTGGGAGGTCGCAGTTGCAATGATAGCTACAAAAATAGCAGTTGCATTAGCAACCGATACAGTAGTAGCTAGTGCAACAGCAGTAGCAGGGCATCAGGGCTCAATAGGAGCAGCACAACAGTACCTCAGAATTTAAGAGACTGGCATCACTAGCTTTTAAGGGAATCATAGAACTCCTAGAGGCCGAAATTTGGTTGAAAGAAATCGAGAAAGCATATGCAGATGGGATGCCATGATGAAGAGGTGTCCTATACCTCCTATATGCTGCGAGGAGCAGGATATCATTGGTGCAAATGTTAGAGTGCAAACATGAGCATGATGCAGAAGTATGCACTTGGGAGAGGTTCTCATTCTATAAGAAGTACTTCCCTCGAAGAACAAGAATCCAAAAGGAGCAAAAGTTCATCATATTGAAGCAAAAAGGCATGATATTGGATCAATATGAGGCCAAATTCACTGAGCAAGCTAAATTTGTCCCAAAGCTGGCAGATGATGAGATTTGTCGAGTTCTTGAATTTAAGATGGGCTTGACGTAAAAAATTAGGAAGAAAGTGGTACCATTTGAGTTAAAACAAGTTATGGGGCTGCAATGAGCAAGGCCTTGATAATTGAAAGAAAACTCAATAAAGCATGGGTAGAAATGGAAAGAAATCAAAAGAAAAGGACCAGGTCAAGTGGTCCTTCAAGGGCAGAGCAGTAGAAACACTGGAAGTTCAGCCAAGAGACCATCTAATGATACTAGGAGTAGCAAGACTCAACAAATGGTGGTGATCGATGCTCCTGGTGTGACAGGGACCATGCTGACAAGGATTGTCACTAGAACATTGGTGCGTGCTTTGGATGTGGCCCAAATAGGCCACAAGATAGCGATGTCCGCAAAGAAAGGAAAATCAGACCACTCATAAAGCTCGGCCTTCAACATATAACCCCTCCAGCTGGACAAAACAAAAAGCAAAGTCAAAGACCTAGGACTCAAGGGCAGGTCTATGATCTCATACAACATGATGCTCAGGGCTCTAATGCAGTGGTGACAGGTAACATTTCGGTGTCTAATACTTATGTGTTGTTTGATCCGAGTATTACTCATTCTTTCAAATTTCCACTATTGTTAGAAAATATAAAATGCTGCATGAGCCTATGGAAACTGAGCTATGTGTTGAAACCGCAGTAGGAGGTGTATCAATTACTATTCTATTTGCAAGTCTATATAGTCAGAATAGGAGACACAGAATGCTTGCAGTCTAACCACGTTAGAATCACGATATTTTGATATCATACTAGAGATGGATTTGCTAGCTACCTACCATGCCTCAGTTGATTGTCATAAGAGGAGCATGAACTTCCAGCTTTCAGGTCCATTAGAGTTCAATTTTGTCGGAAGTACAGGAATTGCCCCTCCATATATGGTATCAGACTTGCAGGCGAGGCGGATGCCGAAGAAAGGATGCAGAGGTTTCCTGAACACTGTGAGGGACACACGGTGGGGTGAATTAAAATTGAAAGATATTCTTATTGTATATGAGTTCCTGGACTTGTCAACATTGCCATTGGCTAGGGAGATTGAATTCTTTATTGATCTACTATCGCGTTTGAGTCCAATCTCTAAGGCCCCTTACAACATGGCTCATGAGTTGGAGGAGCTAAAGGAGTGCCTTCAAGACTTTCTAGATAAGGGTATTTTAGGCTTAGCGTAATTCCGTGAGGAGCTCTAGTCTTGTTCATGAAGAAAGATACAAGCATGCAACTATGTATTGACAATAGGGAGTTGAACCAGATTATTGTAAGAAACAAGTAACCTTTATCTCAAATAGATGATTTGTTCGATAAGCTGCAAGGAGCATAGGTCTTCTCTTAAGACTGACCTTTGATCTATGTATCACCAGTTAAAAATTAAAGCAAAAGATGTACAGAAGATTACTTTCCAGACATGCTATGGGCATTATGAGTTCTTGGTCACGCCGTTCAGGTTAATTAATGCACCAACAACATTCATAGATTTGATGAACAGGATGTTCAAACTCTTCTTGGATCGATTTCTGTTGGTCTTCACTGATGATATCTTGGTTTATTCAAAGAGTAAACAGAAGCATGAGGAACATCTAAGATGCATGTGCAGACAAAAGTTCGCCATCTTGGTACCAGACTCCGTACTGGTGCCACACTAGCACTGTGTCGATACGGTACGGAATCTTTTCGTCATACCGAGTGTCGGTATGCCACCCGTATCAGATACTAGTACCAAATCAGTGTGGTACGGTACACCCCATACTGCTCGATTCAGACCAACATAGCGAACTATGCTGCAGACCTTAAGAAGAGAAGATTTTTGCTAAATTTAAGATGAGTTTTATCTCGAAGATTGGTATTGTTGTAATGTAATATCTAAGGATGGGGTTTTAGTAGATTCAAAGAAAGTGGAGGCTCTAGGAAAGTGAAGCAGATCAACTATGTTTCTGAGGTGCATCACTTTTTGGGTTTGGGATATTATTGTAGGAGATTTGCAAATGGATTCGCCTGTATAGCTATGCCCTTAACCCATTTAACTCAAAAGGGAGTAAGCTTTGAACCAAGGAAGGCTGAATCGGACTGAACTGCCCGGTTTGGCCCGTACCGAGCCGACCTGGTGGAAAACCGAGTCGGTTTGCCTATTGGAATCGGTTCTGGCCTTGAACTAGCCGGAACCGATTCTGAACCGGTCGGAACTGACCGAAAAAGGCACGAACCAGACCGAAAAAGGCCAGAACCGAGCCGGAACCGGTTCTGAATCGGCTGGAACCGACCGAAACCGACCGAAACCGTTCAGAACCGCGTTCGAACTTGGTTGAACCGAGCCCCTTCTCTTTCCATTTTTTTGCTAATTAAAAGTTGTCGGGAAGGCCCGAGAAGGCCTTCGCAACATCATTTCTAAGCTCTCCGGCTGTCGCCCTTCTCCTCACGGCAAAAATCACACATTCAGCACGATTGACGGAAGATCCAAGCCTAAATATGACATGCTTCTTCCGTCTTATCTCATTCACTCGATTTTTTTGGAGGGGGCTTGAAAAAATAGCTCAAAATATGCAAAATAAGGAGAGTTCATGCTAAACTTTTTAATTTGGGCTTGATTTTTTATATACTGTAGATCTATGTATGCTCAATATGATGACAAAAATATTTAGAAAGTGCACTGACAACTTTGGAATCTCAGCACCTGTCGTAAGAAAAGTATGAATCCAGTTATATTACACATCAGAAGAATATTTATCCAACGTTAGATGGTTACTAATATGGTACTATCTTATATATATTTTTCTTCAATATTTTTGCAGCTGAATGGTGGATTCATTTTGGTTTGTCTTGAAAAAAATCTTAAGTGGCTAGCTATCCGGATCCTCTCCCATATGGTCTTCTCGAGTGGCTGAGCGAAACTGGTCCACCTTCGTCCTCATCCACAGTAAGCAGAGAAACTGTTGACACATAAACGCCTCAACAACCTTGCATATATTCACTACAATCTGAGTTTGAAGTGCATTCAGGAGGAAGTAGAGCTAAAGTACACAGATCCGATCAATAGTGCTTTCGTTGATGATGAGAATGATCCTATTATTGGATAGCTTGTAGCCAGCAGCAGGAGCCAGAGCTTGATGAGCGAGGATTGCCTCCATGATCGACCAGTTTTGTAGCCAGAGAGGCTAGGATCGATGCAGAGCAATGGGCAGAGAGCAATATTCCACGCATCCTTTTAGCTAATCAGTCACAACCACAAGAGAGCCGATCGTCACATGATTTCTTGTCTGAGACATTCTTTTAAAAATATGATCAAGAGATGCTTAGACGAGGCCACCATGCTACCCAGTTGACTCGGTTAGGAGAACGACATACATCCTTCCAACATAGCTACACAGAGAGGGGCACGAAGGATAAATAGGCAACGAGTGGCATGAAGGGTAAGACGGCAGCTGCCAAGCACACTAAAAAAAAATAAAAGGCCTTGCAGTCCTAATGGAGTGTCGAGGAGTCAGTTCACTCAGATTCAAAAACCAAAAGTAACAATTCCAGTGGCCATCGGTTTGTTGGCCAGAGAGAGTGGACATAAGACCACCTTTTATAAGACAGATGATACGCATGCTACACAAGATAAAGACCACGATGCACGATTTAGTGGAGCCTCGAAAATTCAATTGCATATAGAGAATGGGCTCCTCGAGGTCATTCAGGAGGACATGATGCAGCTGCAAATGACCTTGCACGTGTAGTAGGATCCATAAACGTATTAGATGATCTCGCACATGGAGTAGGATCTCGTAGCCACAGGCAACCTATGGCCTATACGAATACAGATATAGATATGGTGTATCTGAGGCAAGGTCCGCCGTACCGGTGGCGTCCCGGATCGGTACGAAACCGGTCCGTACCGGTGGCGTACCGGTCCGAACCGGTGGCGTACCGGTCCGAACCGGTGGCGTACCAGTCCGAACCGGTCCCGTACCGGTTCTTCAACAATAAATTACCGGTACCGAATTTCACGCTGATCCGGTACCGGTCCCAGGCCGGACCGGTACGTACCGGCCGGTACGGCAGACCATGGTCTGAGGCATCTTTCGGTGACTACTAACCTACGCAACCCGGAGCATCTTACGGTCAAATTTTGTTGCCAGCCTAATCAGATGGTCTCTTTCACAGCCGGTTTATCAGCCAGATGATACCTCTCAGAGCCAAAGCTTCAACGAGAAATTTGAAAGTTCTTATAACCTAGAGCGCGTTCCTTATGGAATGAACATACAATACTACAATGCCGCTTGGTTGGAGGGATGGGCCGATGTGCCTTCTGATGATGCTAATGATCTCTATATCTACGAGAGGCATCGCCACTACTGAATAAGATTTTAGATATCGGTATGTATGTTATACTTTAAATATATGTAGTTGATTATATTATTTTATATTTTTTATCTCATTACTTGATTTAAGGTATTTTAATTTGCTTCTTGTAGCATACAACATCTCACTGATTATTTTATAATTTTATTATTTTAAAACAATAAGATGCATCATTTAGGTTAAACTGAAATCATAAAAATATCAAAAAAATCAAAAAATAAATTAGACTTAAAATCGTTAAAAAAGTTTAAAATAATTGATTACCAATTAAATCAACTTGAAAAACTTTACACAAAAATATTGGGCATGCCGGCTCCATGCCCACGCGTACCGTGTGTCAGTATGGTACCGAACCGGTACCGTACCAACCTGTCCGCTAACTAGTACAGGCCCCGATACCGGTTCGGTGGACCTTATTTTGAATGGTCTGAGGAGTGTGAGCAGAGCTTTAAAGAACTAAAGACAAGTTGGTGACAAGTTCTATCTTTACCACACTGTCTAGTATTAGAGGATTTTGCTAGTTATGTCGAGACTATCAAGAAGGGTCCTGATAGTGTTATGATATAGCTTGGCAAGGTGGTGGGGTGGGTTATGCTTCTAAAAAATTGAAACCTCAACAGCAAAATTATCCTAAAAATGATTTAGCAGAAATGGTTTTTTCTTCTAAAATCTGGAGGCACTATCTATATGGTGAGCAATGTGAGATATTCAGTGAGCAAAAGAGCCTAAAGTACATAATCACTCAAGAAATTCAATATGAACCAGAGAAGATGGCTAGAATTGTTGAAGAATTATGATTTATCCATTAATTATCACCCTAGAATGGCTAATGTTGTGGCTGATGCCTTGAGCAGGAAATCTGCAGGCAACTTGGCAGCTTTGATCACTGCTCAACAGCATATCTTAAAAGATTGAGAAGACTAAGGATAGAAATTCAACTACACGATTCGAGAGCTCAGTTGGATAGCCTTCATGTCCAGCCTACACTAATTAAGGAGAATTAAAGCTGCTCAGAATAATGATCCTCAGCTGCTGAAGATCAGCAAATCAGTGTAGTTAGGTGATCAGTCCAAATTTCTTTGAGATTTGAGAATAGGCATTGTATGCCAATGGATTCAGAATTAAAAAGTGAGATTTTAAAAGAGAATCATCAAACAAGATACATAGTAAACCCTAGAGGTACTAAAATGTATAAACATTTGAAGGAGTTACAGGAGGAATAACATGAAGAGGGAGATTGCTCAGTTTGTGCTCAATGGTTGGTGTGTCAATAAGTTAAAGCTAAACATCAGAGGCCAATGGTGGCTGTTATAGCCTCTTGACATTCTAGTGTAGAAATTGGAGCATAGTGATAGGTTACCCAAGACTCTTAGTACAAATAGTGCAATTGGGTGATCATGGATAGATTGACGAAGTCTATATACACTTTCTACCTATCAGAATTGACCTTAGTCTTAAAAAACTAGAAAGATTGCACATAAAAGAAATTATGAAGCTGCACAAGATTCCTGTAACCATTAAATCAGATAGAGATACCAGATTTATATTGCAATTTTGGAAGAGTTTGCACGAGGCTTTAGGGACTAAGGCGAACCTTAGCACTGCTTTCTACCCACAGACCGATGGTCAATCAGAAAGATGTATTCAAATCTTGGAAGATGTGTTGAGATCTTGTGTCGTTAACTGGAAAAGATCATGGAATAAGCATCTACCTCTAGTAGAATTTGCCTATAATAGTGGTTACTAGGCTAGAATCCAGATAGCACCTTATGAGGTATTATATAGTAGGAAATGTTGATCACCTATCTATTGGGATGATAATAGTGAGAGAATTTGTTAGGACCTGAGCTTGCACAACAAAGAGCGAAAAAGTTCAATTATTCAGAAAGCAACTTCGTGCAGCTCAAAGCAGACAAAAGCTATGTGGAGATGAGATGGAAATTAGACATTCATATTGGTGATCATATATTTCAGCAAGCATTGACTACCAAGGTAATTGTGAAGTTCAGGATTCAAGGAAAGTTAAGTCCAAGGTTTGTAGGTCCATATGAGGTACTGAAGAGAATTGGTGGAGTAGCTTAAGGGTTGCTTCTCCACCTATATTAGCTGGTATACATGATGTTTTCCATGTTTCTATGTTGAAGAAGTTTGTGTTGTTTGCCTTTTTTCTGTCTCGTCTCGGCGCACCATAGATCTTGTTGGCAGAGAGAAAGGGTAGGATCCATCGCATTCTCTTTTGTACTTCTGTGTTTAATGCTATTATTTAATATCAAGCTAGAAGAATATCTGAATTGAGCATAAGAGCGTAAGGCATCCCTCCTTGGTAATCTTGACTATCACTCTCCTGTTATACTTTCTTCTTCTTCAAAAAACCATTAGGCATTCACAATTGGTGATTGGTCAGTTTTCTTATATATATTTTATAGAGTAAGATCCATAGCCTATTGTAATCATACAAAAATTTTAAGTTGTAAATGCTAGTTGATCCTCAAATATATGTGACCTCTCCAACTCCTGCCCCTCAAGTTTAACCACAGTCACATGTAAAACTCCTAATATAATTAAAGTTTAAGGAAAAGAGAAATATAGGAATTTCCTGTTACATGGACAGTTAAAAGAACCATATTATAACCTCTGCAGCTTACACAATTTAAATTTAAATTTAAGTGCAAGACTACAGCAAAAATAAAATTTTAGCATATCTGAATTTTCAAAAAAGCGTAAGAGACTTACAAATCCCCAGCCACTTCTGGTAAATTCTGAGCCTACTATTGCAAATCTGCACTGGGTGGATAGAAATGCCTCAACATATGGTCGCTCATCTATCACAGCAGCAACACCACCATTGCTAGGACCAAGTTCAAGGGCTCTAGCATACTGTTCTGGAGTACCAAGAACTTTTAGTCTGGATCTAGAAATGCCAAGCTCCTCAACCAGATAATTTTCAGTGAATGAACCTACTTGAATCCCGATAGGTTCATTGCTACGTATTAAGCTGTCAATTCCTTTGACTGGAGATGAGAGTTGTTTCACAGTGAGAATTGATGTCAGACTAGCTGTGTAGCTAGACTGAATAATTAAAACCACAAAAAGCCAAATTATCAGCACTGCACGCCCTAGAGTACCCACAGTCTTCTCTCCTGAGAAATCAAAAGAAAGAGAAATATGTCAGTCTAAAGAACTTTAATTTGATTAAGAAAGGTTTATAAAAAAGATTAAGTTTACTTACTATGGGCAAAAAACAAAGTTGAGAAACTGAACCTGCCAAGAGACAGCATCATACAGAATTAGATTCTAAATAATTTTGGAATAGGAAGATTGTGTGGTTTGATCAATACATATTGATATATATTTTAATAAGAATAGATGCAGAAAGAATAGATAAGCAGGGAAAAAAATGCTAATAACAATATCTAGCATAGAAAAGATACACCTTTACAAGGTCGCTTCTTACATTCAATTTTGTTTCTATTCTTGGCACAATAAGGAACCATATATGAATCATGCTAACAATTAAGCAATGTGGACATAATAAGCCTTTTTTTTTTAGACCACGACAAGGAAAATTAATGGCTGTAAATCTATCAGCACAATGACATCATTTCAAAAAACATTTCAATTTATACAATGTTTTTCCCTGAAAATAAGAAAAAATATAGTGTTTCATTCAAAAGAAACTATTCAGTGTTTCAATTGCTGGATCGTACAAGTTTATGCAGGGAAGCACACACCTTGCTAGGCCAATACCAGAACACATCACGTGGTTAGTGCTACTCAATATTGACCTAGTGCAAAGCATGAGGTTCTAGCAAAACACAACATGTGTTGGCACCCTGATCTGTCATACTAGCCCATACTACCTGATACGGAGTGTACCGTATTGTACTAGGTGGAAACCAGTACAAAACTCAAGTTCAGGCTGGTACAAGTCTCGTACCATCCTATACTGAGACGCACCACCCTGTGCCAAGGTGTATTGACCCATACCTCGGCGTACCAACCTGTATTGAGGTGTACCGACCCATATCAAGGCATACCGAGATAAAAAGTGAGAAAAATAATTAGTGAGTTATTTTAGTACGGAGTACATACCATGCCTTACCTACAGTACCATATCAAACCAATAAGGTACCGAAATGGTATCCGGTATCGAGATTGCGGATCTTAGTTAGCACCGTATGCTCTATACTAGCACTAGCTAGGATGCTACGTGCTAGTAGCACTTAAATCCATGGTTTTAGTTAATCTCAACAACCCATCTGAAAGAAGCTTTCTTTATGTGAAACTATGGTTGGAGACAGACCCAAGTCATACCAAAGCCTTCAGGTTGGCCTTCCCATTATTAGCTAAGATATGAGTCACCCTAGTTCAAAATTTGGGTTGATCAAGCTCAAGTTCAAAGGACCAAAATAGTTTAGGACACAATGTAGACCAAGCTAGCACAACACAAACCTAGCACAAATGCTTGATATAAATTACAATTATTTAATATAAAAGATTTATTAGCATATATGATAAAAGGTTGTATACATTTTACTGTACTTCTCTCTTGTCTTTCTGTTCATCTTGACATGTTACTCCTCTTCCCTCTGAACACTCATATCATATAAGTGTTCCTCATGCCTATTCTATTCTTGCTTGTTAGCTGCTACTACCTGTTAACCACCACTTTGGTCTTCCATGTGTCAACTTCAATGGTTTTAGACCCAACCGACCCTCCACCCCTCTCCTATTACATCAAGCACAGTCCAATTCATTTGCTTGAGGCTAGGCTTAACTTGGGTAAGGTGTGACCCTAACATTTCTAAAGAACCCTAACCTTTGTTCCAACTTAGCTAGAATCCAAGCAAAGATCCATGTGCAGTCCATGCCTATATTACTTGTTTATTTAATTGACTATTATGTATCATAGGAAGAGGCATACAATAGATGCATAAAAAGGATAAGGTGGAAGTGTGTGGTTTATGATAGATTTTCTAAGATATTTTTTTATTCTGAACAAAACAAATATAGCCCCTTAAAGTAGTAGGGACTTACAAGTCAGGCAGGCGAAATCTAGTAGGAAATGAGAAAGAAATTAAACCTCAAATACCAACTAGCTAGCTCATAAAAGACAAGGTTAAAAGTCTGTTCTGATCTCAATATGTGGTCAAAATAAGTTATACCATTACTTTTGGCAATTTCAGGGTTTTTGGTCCAAAACTAATTACATGTTTAAAATAATAAAAAAATAATCCTGGAAAGGCTGAATTTAATTCAAGGAAGTTTGGATTACCTAAAAGGGAAAAAAAATAAAATAAAAAACAAAATCAAGTTAAGAAGCAATATTCAAGAGCAACATCCATGCAATCCAAGATTATGTAAGACCACTGCTAGGTTTAATGTATTTTTTTTTGGTACTTGAGACTGTAATAATCCGATTTTTTTAGGGCTCGTGGGCCAACCTAGAGTGGCCAGGCCTAGCCCGACCCCGACTAGCCCAGCCTGTGGGCTGGCCTGAATAGGCCAGGCTCGAACCCGACTAATGCTCAGCACGTGAGGAGATCAGGAAAGAAGACCACGACTGGGAGTCTTCCTCCTCCAATCCCGGCGGAGTTAGAGACTCCCCGAGAGCAATTTGAGTTCGTCTAGAACTCTGAGATTTTCCTATTTAATCCTCCTTCCTCCTCTTAGCTTCACCAATGAAGACTGACTAGCCGCCGATTTTGAGTTCTAATGTCCAGTTTTTTTTCCTTGGATTGTCGCCGGGAAGAGTCGTTGGATCTTTGCCGAACTAAGGCAGGATCCACGCCACTCCTCTCTTCTTCTTCCGGTCATCTAGCCGTGTTTTCCTTTTACTTAAGCTGGCAAGTCGTCGGGATTTAATCTAAAACATGGGTGCCCTGTTTCGGGGTCTCTTCCTCCCGTGTTCATCGTTGTCGGCTGCTAGATTTGGCTGAGCCTTGCCACCCCTAGGAACCCATGTGAACGTGTGGCTACCGGTTAGGGAGATAGCCAAGTTTCAAGACGAGTTTGATTGGGTCTTTGATGATTTTCTTCTTCCCTTCTTTGCATCGGGCAACTACCGTCGCCGACGGTGTCGTGGCTGAAGGTCCGCCCGTGGCCATCGTCGCCAGGGCTGGGCCGACTTGGTGGCCTGCCACGCTCTAATCTAAGAAGAGAGGGAAAGATCGGCTTCCCCTGTTTGAGAAGGAAGAAGAGAGTCTTCTCTCTCTTCTTTCTTTTTGATTGGCTAGAGCGGACCGACCCGGATCGTCGGATACTAGTTGATCAAATTTTCTTAATTTGATATATGTTTCTTGATAAAATTCTTATACTCTAGTTTTTCTCTTTCTGTTTCTTTCTCTTAGTATTTTCTCTCTCTAGCTTCATCCGAGAAAATTTTTGTTAAAGAGACTCAGAGGGTAGCCCAAATTACTACGTGATGGTGGACCATTTAGTAGACCAGTAGAGGATTCTGGGTTGTAGGATACCTCGAATAAATTTTGATATTGATTTGGTTCTGTAGGAGAATAATTTTCTAGGTAAGAAGACGTTGAGCAGAATTCTGCGCACCCTGGTTTATATATCACAGTGTGGGTAGATAATTAGTCGGTCTGGATTGTTAGCAAAAGGTAAGAATCCTTGTACACTGACATGCATGATATAAATATTTTTGTACCTATATATGTGTGATATACTAATGATCTACATAAGTAAGAAGCAAGAATAGTTTTATAATGGTTTCCATATTAAATCGTATTTTGATCATGTATGCTTGTGATTGATAGTATGATGGATGCATATATGAGCATAACTTACACTTGCATAATCGGACTAATAGATGTGGTGCTCTAGACTACCCGTGTTATCTTGATCGTTCCATTACAAGCGAGAAACGTGATCATGGTTAGTCTAAAGCCAAAAATAAAAAGTAATTGATGCGTGGATATGAACTTGATTGAATGAATAAGAATTTTGGGCTTATCTCGTTATCATCGGTTACCCTGTCACAAGCTACAAATGTGATACTATAGCAAGCCCTGTCACAGGCTGGAAATGTGATACCATAGTAGGCCCAGTCACAGGACGGAAATGTGATACTTTTGGTTGCCCCGTCATGAGCAAGAAACGTGACCGAAATTTAGCCCAAAGTCGAAAAGATAATTGATCCAGATCAAGTTAAAAAGAAATGGAATGAAAAACATTGAAAACACTATTGAGGAATTGAGATATCATATGATATGGTACTCTTGAGTGGCTAGGTTCCTATTGATATTTGATGTACATATGTATACTATTTATTCAAGTATTATAGATAGTCGGTTTGTAATTTCATGATGTGTGTGACGATTTCTTGCTATTTTCAAACTTATATTATTGTGTTGGCATGGATGTGTGAAAATTGTTACTGGGTTGTAAAACTCACATCACCTTTTTCTTTTTTCTTTCAGAGTTGTAGGTCTATTGGTACTTGGCTATAGTTGGGATCACGGATGAAAGGATGAGTAGATAGACCATCACTGATACTAGTTGGATGCTCAAATTTTGTAATTAGATCAACTTTATTGTTTGGTATAAATTGAGATCATTGTTGATTACGAATATTGAGGTTGTATTAAATTTTCAGGCCTAGCATATTCTTTAGGGCTTTGTCCTAGGGAGTGTGCAGCTGTGTCGCATGCCCAGACCCGACTGTTGGGTTTAGGGAGTGACAAAGACAATATAGTCACCAATCACACGCTATATGCACTGTGTTTGCTTGTTCATTCAGCTTGAACTTAACATATGCCAAGTCTCAGGGTTACATGGATGCGTGATATTGTAAAACTGGTTTTGCTGAATTGATGGTCCCTCATGGTCTTTCGACAATTGTAGATTCCCACCTATCTACACATAATTTTCACAATTTTAATGCTTTTACCAATTTACATAGGAATAAACAATTTTAGAATTGTCTTATAAATCTGTTAACTAACCAATAGATTGCAAAAACTTAAGCTAATAAGGAATAGGTCAACAACGTATATCAAGCTTAACACCCCTCCCCCAATGTGTGGCACAAATTACACATGTGGAGATTAGAATGGGGCAATATAGCTAGGTTAATTAAATAAAATAACAAGCATGGAGGAGATTCAAAACTCATGTTCTCAAACAAACATATGCTCTAATGCCATGTTAATTAATGTCAAGTGAAGAAAAGACCCAAGATAACAAACGATTGAACTAAAGAAAAATTGCCTCAAGGGGATTTGAATCCATGATCTTCAACTCTGTTACCATGATGTGATCTTAAGTAACCACTAGTATCCAAAAGCTTAAGCTAACAAGGAAGAGGTCATCAATATACATCAAGATGGGCAAAACCTTTGTTTGTTTAACTGTGTTCAACCCATTTTCATTCAATCTAGGCCTCAACATCATAAATGAAGCAAGTTTGACTCCTATTTTACTGACATGCTACTACCTAAGCTCCAAAGGTACTCATGCATATAAATGACAGGTCAATGTCTGCGATCTTAATGGTATTGTGCATTTTGAGAACTTTATTTCATCTTAAGAGCAATGTACTAGTGTTGAGTGCCTTTTCCACAAAATGCCAATTCACAGAGACAGGGAGCTTAAAATATATGAAGCAGACATCAGAATTACCCATGAGTCAGAAGAAGAACAATCCAATTGCATTAAAATACCAGAAATATACAACGTGATTACTTTTTTACAAAGTTAGGGCTTTCACATGTTTGTGTTAATTTGAAGAGAACATTGGCATGATGTGATAATGCCATAAATGGCTTAGTAGATATGATGGTACAAAGCCTCTTCAATGTAACTCACATATGGCACAATGTACTTTTAGGAGCAAGTGCTGATGAGATTTAAATCTAAAAATCATCAATTAGAAATCATAGCACATTACCCATGATTATGATACATTATAACCCTTAACATATAACATGCATATCGTACATAAGCATATGTTGTTTATTTATAGATATAGCACTATTATTCCAATACCAGGACTTGTGCAACTATAAGAGAGCTCTTCCAACCTGACTTAATTATACTCATTGCCATAATCTAGATGATCCAATTGGTGAGAGAAGGAAATTCGTTCAATTAACTTAACTCAGACTTCTCGAAGAAAAAAAATAGAAAATAATAGGAATTTCAAAATTAGAGTTTTAATTGCTTTTTACATTCATTAATTGAATAAAAAAATTGATTACGACATCTCTTATTTATACTAGTAAGGTTTCAGTCTCTAGATCCAGTTTGGATTCGTCTTCTAGTTAAAAGAGGCCAATTTTTTTCTAAAATATTGACTAGTACGAAATTCACCGCTAAGACTAACATCTTCCTAGAATTACATCTTGACTTTTACATTAACTTTGCCCGCTGCCTTGTTGCCTAATTCCTCCTAAATTAGAAAATACATCCAGTTAAAATCATACCCTAAGTTTTACCTTAAAAACCACCACTTTAGGCCTATATGTTGTCGTCACCCCACGTCAATGAGGCATGATGAATCCCTTGGGGTCATTACACACTTGTAGATATCAAAAAGTTAAAAATAAAAATAGGTTCACTGCAGCTTCACCGCAGACTTGCTCGTAAACCCTATCTAGACCTTATCTGAAGTGGCCAAATTGGGTGATGGTGGCTCCAATGATCTTCAAGGATCACCAAAGTAATTGAAATTTAGCAAACCACTTCTAAGTTGACAAAGTATTCCAACTTAAATAGCTAACTCACCTAAATAAATTGAGCTCGTAATTATTACAAAAATTTATTTATCAAAATTTATCAAATATATCAGGAAGTAACTTTCTAGACAAATTGTTATCAACTAAGAAGTCTAAATGACAAAAATTGATTAATACCCAATTATAGCAACTTTGACTAAACCTAGACATCTGATAAGAGAGAATTTATAGCTTACGACATACAACTTGGATTTGAACTCCTAATATATAATTAAGAAACATAGCACGATTTGCGGCTCCATCCAATGTACTACTTAAAATTCATCTCATCTACATAAAAACAGACGATGCTTAATTGTTTAGCTTCAGGTTATATAACTCCTTCAATCTTCAAAACTTTCATTTCCTTGCCTCCTATTTTGCTCAACCTTAATCTTTACCATTAACCAAATCCTAAATGCTCCTTAGTAGAACAATTCACACGGGCTTTTAGAATCTTTTGCTTATAAAAAACGAACTAAATTTGCACCAGTACCAAAAGTTAAAATTTCACCTTTTTCAGGAAAAAAAATCAACAGGGAATCATCTGATGGATTTGTGTTAATATATATTTGTTTCTCCAAAAATTTTACATAACTTAATGCTTGTTCAAAACTACTCTTGTCCCTCTCCATTTCTTTCACCATCCATCCAGTATTTCGGATTGTTTGCAACCACTAAGATGTATATCTGCATCAATAAGCTAGGTCTATCACAATCTTAATCACCTATTTAACTTTATCACAGGAACTAGCATTGCATGTTGAAGACAAAGGCTATAGGCTATAGCTGATAGAAAGATTATGAGCAGAGCACAAGTCAACTTCCTACATGATATGAGATATAATGTTATCATATAACTGTCAGTTGGCCTTATAAAATTATTTTAAAATTATTTTGGAAAAATAATTGATTTATCTTATCTAGTACATGACAAAAATTAAGGGCCAATGGATATATATTGATGACAGAGTAAGACCCGTCTTAGTTGTTGATAAGGGATATATCTAGGTGAGTGGATGTCTCCGGTGGCTGAGTCAATCTTGATTGTGCTTATTGTTATGCGGTGCCTATTCCTTAATTGGAAGGACTTTGTCGTCCTAAACCCCATATACACCCAAGGTAGCCAAATTCTAGCAATGATCCATTAACTCCAACCATCAAAAGAATCTGGCATTGATTGGAGGTGGGGCTATTTGATTGTGGTAGAGATGCGAAGCTATCAGATCGTGGGTAAACTTGTAATCTTGGGATCTAATTTATTAGCACTAAGAGGTAGTCCTAGACTTTGTTTTTACAAGTTGTCAAATATATTTTGCTGAAATACCACAGTTCTATCCTATTAAATATATACATTTCCCTTTATATTTTGCCCACAATAAAAACTTTAAAATTTTTGGAAATAACTAAAAGGCTGATTAGAAGATGTAATTACTTAATATATCATGTGCTGTCTAAGAAGATGCAGATTGCATACTGGAATCTGAACATCGATGCATTTTTTATAAAACTTACCAGAAGACTGTGGCTACTTGTTTTTTTGGAGGACCACGGAACTGATCATTGATCCTATGCTCAAGAATCCAAACCACTGCTCCTACAACAAGAAAGAATAGCCCTGTGACACACCACAATTTCACAGTAAATGGCTGCAAGAAAGCCCAAGCATCTGAATGATGTTTTTTAACAGGGGCCAGTATGACAAGCCCAGACTCAATATATGGCTGTGTGAAATCAACAATCTTTGTCCGATTTGTAACAATGGCAATGTCACCAACTGCAGCATCAAAGTCCTGAAACATATAGAGGAACAGAATTAGGACAAAGTATATTGCTTTTGACAAGCATAGCTTTGTACTCTTATACATTCTTGTGATTCCAAAGAAAAAAAGTTACAGAAAAAATTATACTCACTCCTGATGCAACTAATTCCACAAGCTTGTTATAACTCGGGTTCTCGAGGCCATCCCCAAAAGGTATGAAATTATAAGAAACAGGATATGGCAGCAAATTTATGGCAGCAACAAAGACATCTATGCAATAGCCCTTAATTGTGTCAGTGCCTCGCATTTCCGAGACAAATTCCTGGTAACTAGCTCTTTTGGGAACTCCAATTTTCAATTGTCTCCCATTATTAGGAAAAACCCATCCACGAGGCTTTGTTGTTGCTTCTCCAGGCCAAATGACACCGTAGAGTTGCTGGTTTGCACTGGAACGATTTGGTGGCTTCATATATAGTGTTTCAGGAGACATCACCGATAACCCGGAGTAGTTTGACCAGTACCCTATTCTCCTTAATCCACTTCCTATCACATTAATGATATCGTATGCAGGGTGAACGAGGTTCCCATCAGAATCAAACTGAATGGGGCCAGTAATGCCAACAAAATTTGTTTTATGAATTTTATCTAGCAGAAGATTTCCCATATCAAACATGCTCATTGCTTCAAGATGTAAAGTCCCTCCCTCAGCACCAAGCAACTTTGAATAATTAGAAAATGAAATCACTCCACCATCATTAAAAAAAGCATCCAATGCATGAGCAACTGTCCATATGGTATCATACGCATACAAACCATAAGAATTAAGCTGAAAATTTTCACCAGCCTCTTTCTTTCTCAACTTGCTCCACTTAGAAACTAAAGCACTCTTATTTTTCGAATCTGCCGTATGTTGACGCAATGCAAGAACTCCCTGCATCGTCTCCATTCTTTCTGTAGAAAAATTCATTGAAGAATCCAACAGTGCGGAAAGCCAATCTGTTGCAATCCAAACATAACCATCCGACATCATTCTAAGATATTTTGCCACAGAGAAAACCATGAGTCCTATGACTGGATTTGCATGTACAACAATAATCCGAGGTGCCCTTAGCGCCACCCTGACCAACAAATCCATTACATCATTTCTAGTGGCATCAGATCGTAATGCAGCTTTGTAAGATATCCTACAGCGCCTCTCTTCCAGTTTATCACCTAAGGCGGCTACCCCATTTCTACCATAATCATCATCTACGAAGATAGCAATTACCCGCTTCCACCGGTAATAATCAACTAATTCTGCTATAGCAGCCATTTGAAACAGATCACTCTCTGTGGTCCGAACGAAGAAGGGATACTCGAGTGATGAAAGTGTGGGGTCCGTCGCAGCAAAGGACAATAGTGGGACTTGGAGCTCATTTGCAACATATGAAATAACATGAGCAAGCACAGAAGACTGGGGACCAACAACTGCAACGATCTCTTTCTCCATGAACTGTAACGCTGCCATTGGCAACAGAAGTTTGGTTGTTTTACTAAAATTGCTCGCAGTACTAATGTATTAAGAAAGTAAGCTGATTGGTTTATAATTTATAGGCAGATAGAAGATCTGCGATGCGGTACCTTCAACCATGCCAAGGAAACCATTACAACTGGAGTCCTCCATATCAATGACCAGTTTCGTGCCTTGGAGAACTCCTGGATCAGAGTTGACATCATCCACCGCAGAATCAATTGCGACCTTGGCAACTCTTCCAATTGTCGAGTTGAATGTGAATAGAGCTCCAATGTTCACAACCGCAGGTCTCGAAGAGATGATCCTACCCACCCCACTTGAAAACAGATAAAAATAGAGAGCCAAAAATAGAAGCAATACCACCTTCATGGTGCAGGCTTATACAAAAAAAACCGTATTTGTTCCCTGTTTCACAATTGGAACACTGCCCACAGCACAAAATAAAGAAAGAAACAGAGAGTACTCAAATTCTAGAACATCATGGAAATGAAACCAACTAAAAAACATGAGATATAAACTTACTCAAGAACATAAAGCTACATGCTATAGCAAACAAATAAAGTAGTAAGAAACACCAGCCAGAATAAAAATCCAAGAACCAATCTTTTATATCGAGAGAAGAAGATTTAATACTGATCAATAACCCAAACCTCTAGGAACTAACTGCATCATGGTTTAAAATCCAAAACTCTTATGGTGAACAGGAATTACCCATCAGAGCACTATGAGACACAAGTAAAAGCAATTAATAAAAAAAAAAAAAGGACATGTAGTGAACAAACCTAAATTTGTTGATTTTTGAAAGAACAAGAGGAAGCGCCAGCAGGGAGGAAGAGGAAACAAAAATTACTACCAACAAGGAAATTAACTAGAGTCAGCAAGAGGAGCGATTCAGCTCACATACCTGAAGGTGAAAGGAAAGAAAAAGTAGAATGCACTGCATGAAATGGAGGCTAATTTACATGCCCTCAGGCATCAAACACATGAACCTTGAGAAGATTAATGGTGAAAGGGACAGAGAACTAACCCCTGGACCATAGGAGGAGAAAAGTGAAGGATCAAAAAAAAGAAAAATGAAGAAGAAAGTTAAAAAAAGTACTTGGCCTGCTGACTGCACTCACATTTTGCTTGAAAGAAAATACCTGCGCTGCATAATTGAATCCTATCAGAGCACAAATATAATGATTGAGTATATGTGGTTCAGCTTGGACTTGGAGGTGCAGAGGGTGAGATTGCTGACGGTCGCATTTAAGTTCCCTATGGTGACAGATAGTGATGGACCTACCTGAAATTAGCTGTGTCGCCTACACCAAGAACTAGATTTTCTCTGGAGTGGAAAACATAACACGTGGCTAATATGTTGCGAGTCTTTGGAATAGAAATCGCGCGTCAGTGGAAAAGGTTGTATGCTGTTCGCTGCAAAAGACAGCAAGACATGATGGGTGCTGAATCCAGTCTTGGATTTTGGATTAGTTGAATGAAGAATGAGACAGAGGATTGCCAGCCGACACTTGCTCCGAAACAAACGATCTGGTATGTGAAGGGTCTCGGATTCCAGATTACGAACCTAAAAAGTTAGATTCTTGTCTGTAATAGGACGTGAGGGCACCAATTTATCGCCACCTACTTTTTTCAGCCAGATATGAGTACTCCTATACGTTAGATAAATAATTAAATTTAATTGTTATTCCATGAAAAGATAGAAACAGGATAAATATATTTTTGACAATTAAAATTGTATTTTAGATTTATAAATGAAAAAATAAACTAGAAGATCCCAATGATCTTACGCTACCTCTCACAACTAGAGTGCATATATTTCAAGAATATTGTGAGAACAATCATATGTTACCACATGCAAAGGCTAGTTAAAATACTAGATCTTAGCATGTAAATTATATAAAATGAAATATATAGTAAATGGTTGTGATGTAACATTACGGGAGTGGGATTCTTGCACTAGAGAGGTAACACGAAAAGCTTGATATTGAATCGAGGCATTGCAAGTATAATGTATAACAATAATAACTTTCCTTCAGGAAAAAAAAAAAAAGTATTCTAATGTACAAGTCTTCTGTGTATAAAACCTTAAAACCTCTCTCCCCCTATAAAGAAATTGTTTTCATATTCCGAAATCTATGATATCTACGGTCTGCTGAAACCGACGGTGAGAGCCAAAACCAGCCCTAAATAGCTTAGAATCGGTCCAAACAAGCCAGTTTCGTGCGGAACCGATTCTCCCTACCTTCTTCTCTTTTCACGTGGTGGAAAGGTCCTAAGCCTTTTCAAGCCTTTCTTCACCATTTCTTCAAACCCCCCTTGGGCCAAAACACACGTTGATTTTGACGATTCAAAGAGAATTCAATCACAAACAAAGTATGCTTCTCCGCCCCTAGTTCATTTCCTCTTTTTTTTCAACACCGAAAAATTTTGGGAGTTTGGCATGATTTCATGATATGTTTTAAATTTCTACACAATCCCACTATTTTTTTTAATTTTTAGATTATATAATTTTAAATTAAAAATATATTTTTGAATCAAAAATTTAAAAAAATAAAATAAAATTTGAAAAATACTATAAAATTAGAAGCTTATATATGGGCATTTAAATTTAATATCCATTATTTAAATTTTGATACGATCATATACATAGTAGTCTAGATCTAAATTTAAAAAGAATTAAGAAATAAATAGCATTTAATGCATATCCATAGGCTTAAAAAAATATATATATAGCATCCATGGTAGGTTTCTATATGAAACTAAGCTCAAATTAATTTTTTAAAATATTTGTATTAAAAACTATTTTTAAATTTAAAAAATAATTAAAAATATATACTTAATTCAAAAAATATGAAAAAGTTAGTAGTATGTATTATATATTTCAAAAGTATTTTTTGAAGTAAAAAATATTTTTTTTCTGAATTTATAATATTTTAATATATTTTTAAATTTAAAAATATTAAAATTATATAAATAAATAAAAAAATATGAAAAAATTTATACTATGTACTAGATAAGTCAAATGTTAAATTTTCTAAAGTAAAAAAATTTTATCATAACAAAATTTTACTATTTTTAAATAATTATAAAGTGACATGCTTGATAAATCTGCCAAAATGGAACCATTGAGAAAAAAGGACCCATCGAGGAAAGCACTGGTTAGAATCATGGGCAAATGTACTTGGGTCGGTACCACTGGAAGTACAACTGGTGCAACACAGATTTCAAAGAAAAAGAGTAATCAAGTTGAAGTCGTATATAGCTGGTGGTTATTTTGACATATTTGTGTGTAGAAAATGCCCACAGAAAATCCGACAGCTGATGAAGAAATACTTCACTGATTTTAGAGCAGCAAAAGAGAGAGTTACCAAGAAGAAGGTGGAGGTAGACCGTCGAGCAGCAGGGCCACCTTTCTATCACTCTAGAGAGTTAGAAGAGGTGTTCGATCCAGATGACGAGGAGGCACAAATCAGGGCTACCATTCAGGCGAGCTTGGATAATCAGTAGCAGAATGATGAGATGGGTAGGCATAGGGCTCAATTTGGGCCCACACATTATGAGTCAAGCTTTGGTTCTGTGACCAGCACGACAGATCTAGAGTTCATAAAGATATATTCAGTTAGGGAGGTTATTAATAGAGGTGGTAACTGTATTGCATCTATGCTAAAAGCTTTTGGTAGCCAAAAGAAGTCCTACAAGGAGATTCTATCATGAGCCACCATCCATGATTTGAATCAACATATCTTCTCCAGCAAAGATTCGAAGCAGTAAAGGGTTGACACCATGCTGAAAAAAGAATAAGAAAAAGGATATGTAGCGAGCTATTAGATTCTGGTTTTACTTCAGCCACATCTTGGTTTCACTTTAGCCACATACTATAGGTTTGTCATTTCCTCCATACAGGGTACCGATCTTGGTGTAGATCTTCCAGGACCGAAGGACATCTATAGTGAACTTCTTGACAACAATAAGAAGAAGCTACATAATTGGATTGCCTCATGCAAAAGCAAGTGGCCCACATATTGACTGATAGTGATATGCGATGGTTGGACTAGTCTTACTAGGCGGAGCATTATCAACTTCTTGACATACTGTAATACGAAGATTTTCTTTCAGAAGTCATTTGATGCTTCCAATCAGGTGCACACACCGTGTATGTCTTTAGATTGATGGAGAAGGTGATTAATCAGGTAGAGAGGAGAATATCGTGCATGCCATTACTAATAATGGACCACAATATAAGGCCACTGGAGAGAACTTGATGGAGTGGCGGCCACATATTTTTTGGATCTTATGTGCTCCATAGTGTATCGACCTCATGTTCATAGACATTGCAAAGATTCATAGGTTGCAGTAGATAGTAGAGACAACCCAAACCATCACGAGATATATTTATAACCATACATATGTCCTATCACTGATGAGGATGTATGTAGGAGAAGAGATCTTGAGGCTAGGTTCGAGACGGTTTGTTACTAACTACGTTGTACTTGATAGCCTCCTTGAGAGGAAAGCAGCCCTACGTTATATGTTTGTTAGTACTGAGTGGCAAAAAATAGATTTGTGAGAGCCAGTATTGAGGAAAGCATTGTGGATGACTTGGTGACGAGGCAAAAATTCTAGCAACGGGTCAAGAAGATAATGAAGGATATTAAGCCATTGTACTAAGTTTTTCAGGTCGTGGACAGTGAGAGGTACCCCCAAATGGGCTTTTTGTATCATATGATGAAGAGGATAAAGAATCAAATCAGGGAGACAGATTTGGCACATGCCCAGGAGTATATCGATATCATTGAGCGGTTGTGGGACTACTAGATGAGTAGAGGTTATATCTAGTAGGTAAGTAAGAACATTAAAAATTAGATTGTTTCTGTACTTGTACATTTTACTAAAATAATTATGAACTCTATTTGCAGCTTACTACCCGAACTCGAGGTTCTAGTATACTATACCAGAAATCGATATGGATGACGAACTTCTGGTCGTTCTATGTAATGTGATTTACAAGGTGGAGCCTGACCCAGAAGTTGTGGCTCGAGTTCTAGAAGAGATAAGTTAGCTTAAGTGACATGTATAAGTTAACTTGTATCTTCAATGATTAACATATTACAACACGGTTCTTCTAACATATGAAAATATTTAGAGAGGACACTAATAACTTTGGAGTTTCGGCAACTATCATAAATAAGAAAAGTATGAATCTAGGTATATTACATATCAACGATAACTATTATCTAACGTTAGATAGTTACTAATTTGATACTATCTTATATATAATTTTTTCAATATTTTTTGTAGTTGAATGGTGAATTCATTTTGGTTGTATGTGAGAAATCTTAAACAGTTAGCTATCCAGATTCTCTTCCAAGCAGTCATCTCAGGTAGATGTGAGTGCAACTGGTCCACCTTCGCCCTTATCTACAGTAAGCAGCGAAACCATCTGACACAGAAGCATCTCAACAACCTTATATATGTTCACTACAATCTGAGGTTAAGGCTGAACTGTATTCAGGAAGAAGTGAAAATGAAGTACATGGATATGATCCACAATACTTTTGTTAATAATGAGGATGATCCTATGATCAAATAGCTTATCGGCCAGCAGTAGAGGCCAGAGCTTGATGAGCTAGGATCGCCTCCGCGACTAGCCAGTTTGTAACTAGTGAGGCTAGGATGGATGAAGGGCAATAGAAAGATCGCAACATTCCACTCATCTTTCCAACTTATCAACCATAGCCACAGGGGTCACTGGGTAGCCAGTCATCACATGAGTCCTTGTCTGGGACGTCCTCCTAAAGATATGATCGAGAGTTACTTAACGAGGCCAACCACGCTACTCAATCGACTCAGGCAAGAGAGCGACATCTATCTTTCAGCATAGCCAAACTAAGAGAGGCACGAAGGGTAAACAAGCAGCTACTCAATATAGCAAAAAGAAAAAAAAAAAAGATAGTTGCATCCCTAATGAAGAGTGTGAAGGAGAAGTCAGTTTACTTAGATTTGGACACTAGAAAGAGCAACGATGACACTTCCGGTGGTCATACTGGACTTGAAGGGAGTAGAGGATATAAGGCCACTGTTTATGTTGAGCTGAAAGTTGAGAATAAAAATATCTCTCAATCTAGTAAAAAAAAATCATATATCAATATACCATAATATATTATATCAATATTATATATCTATTATATTATATTGATATTGTATATTTTATATTTATGATATATATTATATTATAATATATTATTAATTATATTATTGTCATATTCTTATTTAATAATAATTTTAAATTATAGTAAAAATATATTATTTCTCTTTTATATTTATATAATGAAAGTATTTAATATATTACTTCTATTTGATTTATTTTCCTAATCAAAATAATTATTAATATTAAGAATAATATATTATTTGTATAAATAAAAAAATATTATTTATTTAATAATAATTAATATATTTTTATAGAATTGATAATTTATAGGACTAATAAATATATTTTTTGAGAATATATCAGGGGTAGTTTTGATATTATATGGTGAGTGATCTTAGATTTTCATGAAATACCAAACCAGTTACTCGTGGATATCTAGAAATGTTTAATCACTGGAGCATAGCATACCAAACATGATGATCTTAAATCATGAAAGATCAAATTACATCGAAATAAGGATTATGGTGATCTAGGATCACCTCGGTAATCCTATTTGGGTCATCAAATACTACCTAAATTTTAGCCCAAGATTACTGCTCTGGATGATCTTGGATACGATATTATTCCATTATTAGGTTTGGTGGTAATTTGAGAAGTAAGGATGATTTGGGATTGCTGTAGGATCATCATTGTATAATCAAATATGGTGATCTTATTATCTTTATTCATATCAATCTTAATTTTACGGCTCTAAAAGTTTTTTTCTTTTTCTATCTACCACTTCGAGCAATATCATCATGTCATCCTCCCGGGCCTCTCCAAACGACCGCAACCTCAAATTTGCCCAAAGAGGATAAACGGAAATATCCAAACCGTCCAAATCCCCCGACAATGATGCGATCCGACGGCTGGGGATCCCCAGCGGCACAAATCCGCGAAGCCTAACCGTCATCCAGTCAACAACCCCCATCGAGCCACTACCCGATCGAAACGTGTCCCTTCCCCGATCCTCCCTCCGAGGGAGCGAACCAGGGGACCTGCGATCGCTTGTCGCCTACGCCCTGTTATAAATAGCAGGCAGTTTCCTCCCTCTTTCCCTCTTTTCCTTGGAAGTTGTGGCAATTTTTGGCCCCTTCTCCGATTCTTTTGGGGATTTTCTTTCTCCTCTCCAGATTCAGAAGTATTTTAGGAAAACGGGACTAAGGCAAGTGCTATGTATTGTTGATTCTTTTGGAACGAGAGAGCTTTTGCCGTTTAATTGGAATTATTAGGGTTTGCTTTCAAGAATTTGTGAAAAATTCGGATTTTGTAGGTTCTGTTTTGAATTACCTAGGTTATGCTGTTTAGATCCGTCAATGCTTTACATTTGCGCAAAAGAGTTGGGATTTTGGTGAACTCTGTTGTAATATTTATAGGATTGTAGAGGAATTGGGTTGGGGGTCTTGTTAAGGGAATGTTGGTAGTCTTTTGGGAAGCAGATTTCATCTGAGGTGTTGGGTGTTTGGTGAAAGATCCAATCTTTCGTTCCTTGGAAACATTGAGATCTTTTGGGGCTTGGGTATTATGGGATTTCTTGAAGGTTGGTGAGAGGTGGAGGATTGTAGAGGGTTAAGAACCGTCTAATTTAGTTGCGTTTTGTTGGGATTTGGATCTTGATACCCTAGAAGAACCAGAGTATTTATGACTTTGTAGCTTGCAAAGAATTCGTGCGACGCAGATTGCTTCATTTGTTTGGATTAAGTTTCTTTGGAACATTTCATTTTCTGGAACCTTGTGCGTGTTGGTTGGATTTAAGATTCTGAAGCTTGGCACATTATTGGGGGATAGTAAATAAACTTGTGGAACGGTTTCTTGAGGAAGGATTGAATTACGCTGTAGGTTTTGATAGCCAAGGGTGGTGGATTGATGTTTTGGGAAGGAAGATGGCGGCCAGCGCTGAATTCTCACTGACTTTCGCAATGTTAGAAGGAAGGTATGGAAGCAAGGAAAATGGATCTTCTGCAGGTGCTGAAGATCCTGAGACTGTGGAGGGCATGAAGGAATCGAAAGCTGGAAAACCACCTAGACATCTTTCAGCTATCCGGCATTGTGTGAGCACCACCCGCCTCGCTGATTCCTCTGATTTCGTATGTTTTCTTGATGGTTTTTATGCCATTCGAATGTTCTGCTTATATATGTATATATGCATCTTCTTGTGGTATTGAGAATTACTATGAACTCTTTTATTGTTGTAGGATTTGGTGGCGAGGCTGGGCTTGACATCTCCACCACAAGGGCAGTCTGGTTTCTTGCCTGTGTTTCGGTCTGGAAGCTGCTCTGAGATGGGGCCGAAATCATACATGGAGGATGAGCACATCTGCATAGATAATTTAGTTGAGCATCTTGGAGACCCTCCAGATTTCCCATCACCGGGTGCTTTTTATGGGGTGCGGTACTTTCTTGTGGAATTCAAGTTTATACAATATCAAATATTATATGCTTTTTGATACATATGATGAGTTAGTCAAAGCTTGCTGAATGCTGGCATTGGGTTTATTATTCTGTAATTGTTATATAGAAGTAAAATATATTATCCTTTCTTGTGAATAATTGCGTCTAAGGATGCTTACGACTAATACAAGTTTATGATTTGAGAGAGAGAGATTTGGTCCGTTGCTGAGATAAAGCTGCTAATATATGCAGGTATTTGATGGCCATGGTGGTACGGATGCAGCATCATTTGTTCGAAAGAACCTTCTCAAATTTATAATTGAGGACAATCATTTCCCCACTTTTGTGGAAAAGGCAGTAAAGAGCGCATTTATGAGAGCTGATCATGCATTTGCTGATTCCTGTTCTCTTGATCACTCCTCTGGAACCACAGCTTTGACAGCCCTTATTTTTGGAAGGTTAAATTGTCAATTTCTTCATACTACCTTCTAATTTTTGTTTTTTGCTGCTAAGATTTATTGAAGTCGACATATATGGAGAAATGTGTTCATGATTTCACCTTTATTATTTTATAAAGGTGTTACTCTTAATTAAACTGAAGCTGCATTATTTTTCATTATTTTTCGGTGTGATAGTTAATTGTCGCTTTTATCATATTAGATTTGTGAAGGAGCTACTCCGGTAACCTTCCTTAATTGTTCATCATTTATCTGAAAAGAAGGAAAAAGATGTTTAAGAGATCAATGCATGGGAAGATACAAAATTGGCTAATGATTCATACTTCTATTGAGAAAAGCTAAAAATCTGAAAGATATCAAACCCATCAGAACCCAGAAATACAAATAATGTAAATGTAGTCATCTTTTATAGTTATTTGTTAGGACACTTATGTTGATAGCTAATGTTATCTATGCTACTTAATAATTATATCCAAGTAGTCAGTTTTCTAAGGAATCATAGTTAATTGAAGGTCAGAAAGTTGAAAGGTTCTGCAATCTGTATCAGAGATCAGGGCATTCCAGTTTTCTTTATCAGCAATCTAATTTGCATACAACAATGAATTCTTAATTTGAGTGCAGGTTAGAATAAAATTGTTGCATTGCTTATTGCTGCAACCAGCAACTTAAGCTTAATACTTCATTGCTTTAAATTCATTAATTCACTTAAAATTCTTAAATGAAGACACTAAGTTGTCTTTAAAATTCATAATATTATTTGCTCTGCAGGACTATGCTTATTGCAAATGCAGGTGACTGCCGGGCTGTATTAGGGAAGCGTGGACGAGCAGTTGAACTTTCCAGGGATCATAAACCCAACTGCAACAGCGAAAGACTTAGAATCGAGAGACTTGGTGGCATGATCTATGATGGGTATTTGAATGGTCAGCTATCTGTAGCGAGGGCTCTTGGTGATTGGCACATGAAGGGGTCAAAAGGTTCTGCCTCTGCCTGCCCCTTGAGCGCTGAACCGGAGCTGCAGGAGACAACCCTCACCGAGGAAGATGAATTCGTAATACTGGGCTGTGATGGTCTTTGGGACGTGATGAGCAGTCAGTGTGCAGTCACGATGGCCAGGAAAGAGCTCATGATCCACAATGATCCTGAGAGGTGTTCAAGAGAGCTAGTTCGGGAGGCACTCAAGCGCAACAGTTGTGACAATCTAACTGTGGTGGTTGTTTGCTTTTCATCCGATCCGCCCCCTCGCATTGAAATCCCCAGATCACGAGTACGGAGAAGCATATCATTGGAGGGACTGCATGTCCTCAAGGGGGCTTTGGATAGCAATTGATGTCAGGTTCATTATTTGGAGATCTGTAGCTTGTAAACAAGTTGGGGTCTTAAAAAATTTTGGCTGGAAAATAAATTGCAATAGGTAGAAGCAATTTTTCTTCTTTTCTGAGGGTGTAGGTCAGTCTTGTACATTTGAGATTAAATTATTTGTTCCAATGGGAAACATTTGATTGTTTCTTGTGTAGCTCATCAGATTTTTCTTTAACATTCCAAAATTTACAGCTGTTTGAGTGCTTCATACCCTAACCTCTCATGTCAGTATCTACTTTTGTGTGCTCACACTGGAAGAAGCCAATAGCTGAAAGAGCCAAACTATTATGCTTTAGTCATATGAAGCATCCAGATTACCTTCCCTTCTGCGTACATGTGGTTCCACTAGACTGGGACGTCGCCCCTCGGATCGCGACCCAGGTCAGGCGGGGCCGCCCGCCATGCTTCTCTTCTTTTCGAGATTTGGCTGTTGAGCCATCTAAACTTGAAAGGACCAATGATCAGATAGAAAGATTTGCAGTCTTTTTCACTTCATAGCAGACTTCAGAGACAGCCATATCTTTTAAAAGATAGGATGCCACCTGAAAGGGGCCTGAGCCTTTCTTTCAATCAAGCTAGTTCAACAATGGGTCATCTTACCTCTAGCATTGGATTATCTCCAGTGCCCTGAGTTGGTTCGAGTGATTTTGTTATACAAATTAGGTTAGTGGAAATTTTATATATGAATCAACATTCTTCCATCAATTTCATATGACTCAAATTCTCATGTGGTGTAAGATGCTGAAGTTCTGAAATCAATCACAATTTTTCACTTTATTGTATCTATTCTGTGTTCTATTTGGCATGGATGCAGTGGTAATGCATGTTATTCAAAGCCAATTAAAGGAATGGGTTAATACAAGCGAGTTCTCTTAATCATTAATAAAACAAAACAAAGTTCAGCCATCCACTTGTGTCCAAAGCTTGAAAAGCAGGAGCAATTACTTAAACAAGTACACCTAATTTTTCCCCCTTTCCAAAGGTGGGTAATTGATTGAACCATGACTCCAAGAAAACGACCTCAATTAGTTTCATCGGGAGAACTCTCATCCTAAGCCAACTGCTGCTGGTAGAAATTTATATTTGCAAGTGGCAATTTCGAGGCATATATAAACTATACAAACCTCCAAACAGGTGAAGACTAAAAGAGGCTAGGTTTGACTAATTCATTCCATTGCAATTAATAATTATACTTTGATAAAAGACAAGGAAATAATGACAACAAGCCACTAATCTCTAATGCTGGTAGGGAAATAATGGAGCTTTTCATTTTTACGTAGTCTTTGAAGATATATTGGGTTGATAAGTTTTGGATTCAGCATTGAACCGTGTCCATGAACTCAATTATATGGCGGTGATTGTGTGCATTATCAATTTTGAAGAGGCTAGAAAAGTTAGAGCAGTTGAAGGAAGAATCCTATCAGCCACGCATTGCTTTAACATGGTTCAGATGCACTAAAAACATTGAAAGTATAACCATATGGGCATATTTCAGATTTAGCCTTGAGGTTACGCTCATGCACCTATAATTGTGGATAAGATATGCATTACAAGATAGTTAATTATGTCTTATGTTCTTATATATATATATATATATATAGTCCAGAGCAGCCACGGTTGCTGTAGCTTATCCGCTCAACCGAAGGGGGAGAAGAAACAAAGGATCACGATCCCTATTCTCTGTTTCGATCCCTTTATCGTGCTTTGGATCAAAGACTGAAGTCAATTGGGCTTGGCGGCTTTAATTTAAGATAGGCTTAATTAGGCTGGTCTCACACTTTTATTCTTAGGGCACTACAAGACCTGTTATAAGATTATAATGCCAATAAAATAGAGGTCCTTCTAAATGTCCCCCCCCCCCCCCCCCCCCCCCCCAAAAAAAAAAAAAAACAGAATTACGCCCGAGCTTTTTTATATCCTGGTAGGTGTGGGTTGTTCATGATATTTTTTTCTTGGGTTGTGCATGCATAGCCCTTCAGCTCAACGAGAAACAACTCGGTGCCTCTAGATGAGGCGTGGTTGATTGAACCTAGTTTTCTTTTTGTTCCGTGCTGGAAAGGAAAAGGAATATAATTAGAATGTTTGCACCATGAGCCCGTTTGACAGTACTGCAGGTCGCAGGGGTATTATCTTTCAAACTTTTCTTGGTATAATCTTTAATAAAAAATTACTTATTATTTGATAATTGTATTTCAGAACCAAATCAAAAAAAAAAGCTTTTAGTATAAAATAATAATAATAATAATAGATATTACTTAATACTTTTAATTTATAAAGTATTCTTAATATATACATTATTAATTTTAAATAATAAATAATAAATTTATTTTAAAATTATAAAATATTTATAATATTATATAGTAATAATATTAGTATTATACAATAATAAAATATTGCTATTTTACCATATTATAAAAGTACTATATTATAATGTTACTATAGTATAATAACCTTATAGTGTTATAGTTTGATTTTTATAATTAACAATGTCGGATGATTAAAATATAATATTATCATAAAACATCATAGAAAATAATATAATTGTATAAATATCATTATATTATATTATATTATAAAATCAAAAACTGTTATTATAAAGTTTTTAGCTTATAAAATTATTTTTTAAAGAATGTTGTTGCCTGGAGTTAAACTCGTATTTCAAATAGAGCTACTGCCAAAGCTACAAATTAAAGCTGTCTTAATAGACGACTTCTTTTTTTTTTCTTTTTTTTTAGCTTTTCAGAAAGCTAAAGGGCTGTTTCAAAATTTTTACTGAATATATCAAAATCACCCAATAGAGCCCTTGACCCTGTGAGATGCATTTTTCCAATCCTCCAAAAACAACACCAAACAGGGTAGGCGTACAAGGAGGATCATCACTGGTGCTGGTCGGTAGCATATTAGTAAACATGTTGCTATAGAAGCATAAATAAATCCTTCTAACCTACAGTTCCTCCTAACAGGTCAGTCCACTCTGGGAAAGGTTTTCTTTATCACCTTTCAGAGTTCTTCACCTTTGAGTTCCACCATCCCTCCCAAATTCCCTACCCTGCCCATTTAGGCTCTCAGCCAAACCCACCCCATGCCTGAGGAACCTTGATATTTTTATCAGGGATAATTAAGGAGCCAAGCATACCTAGAGATGCCGCTGCTCATTTTCAGACCCCTTACCTCTCATTCAAATGCAAGACCTAGCTTATATGATGTATCATGTAATTTCAGGCGTCTGGGAGTTCCTTCTTGTTTCAATCACTTACATGAGCTCCTCTTTTGCTACTCTTGTTGTCACTATGAGTGGGTTTTCCTGTTTATATAATGTAACTATCATACTGTGTAATGTTCCTTTGTATGCAATATGGCTTCAACTAATTTTCACCCCAAAAAAAAAAAAAAAATTGCGAGACCAATCTTGGTTTTTCATTGTGAAGTGAGCCATATTTCGCTTATTTTCGTGCCCAAAAAAACGAAGAAAGAAACTGCTTTCTTTTTATACCAAAAGAATAAAGGCTGGAAAAACATGACTGAATAAAATTATAATTGGCGATATTTAGCTACAAAATTTAATGGTAACTCAGATTTGTAGCCTCAATTACAAGACTAAAAACCAAAAAATTATAAAATCAAAGTGTATGCTCATAAACTCCATTTACGCTTGATACCTCTCAAATTGAATTCGCTTAAAAATGACGAGACTTCTATCTGAATCATGGGCTTTCTATCCTTGGCCTCTTCACATGCTCGCGGTCATCCTTCTCGACTATGTTTGACCCCCCAATTTCTTTAGTTTCACTTTCTAGTTTCTCATTATGCTGATCTCCAAATGTCCATCCTGCAAAATCTGAATCCCAAAACAGGGAGGTTGGAGTAGCTTTATAGAATGCAAGCGGGACCTGTTTTATCCGTCGCCGGACCTGCAGGTTACAAAAGTTTGGTAGATTTGAGACTGATAGTCCTTTCCACTCAAGATTAGAAAATTCCAAAATAACTGCAATCAAGAAAAATAATTGGCCGAGATATTTCACTAGACATTTTCTGAAAAACATTTAGTCTTGCTGGCTCTATAGTAATTTGAAATATAGAGTTGATTTGAGGTATTTCAAATCTACATGCAATATGCAAGAAATGTTTCAAAAAGTATTGACTAATTAAATGACTGAGATCCCTCGTAGTGCCTAACTGATATGCAGTTACTTCATGCTTAGAAATATGTAATAAAGCTCATAAAAACAAACATTTTAAAATTAAAGGTAGCTCACTAGAAATTCCATTAAAAAAAAAAATGAGAATGAAGCAGAAAGCCAGGTATCCAGGGCTTCAGGCTTTTTTGGGGGCCTCTTGGTTATGCATCATGTGGTCCCATATAAGGTGGGCCTGGTAAATTCACAATAACAAACATACATTTTAAAATTAAAGGTAGCTCATTAGAAATTCCAAAAGAAAAATATAATAGAGAAGGTTGAGAAGGAGGCAGAAAGCCAGGGATCCGGGCAGGCCCTGTCCTTAAATTGGAAGCAAGAAAATAAACAACTATACTTTTCCACGCATGAGCAGCTGACCTCATCTCTAAATACTGTAGCATAGGAACCAGAACTGAAATCTGCCACTGTGACCTCAGAAGTTTTGGCCCTCACTGTCAGATCATTCTCAAGCGATGCAACAAACCTGTTGACAAAGTTAATATCAAAAACCAGTTAATATTTGAGCATATGACAGGTAGCGAAAGAAGAGAGTAATGCTTAAGGGTCTTTCGGTGTCATCCATTGCAGTGTGGCTCTTTTCCACTGGCTAGGGCTTAACCAGTCCCTAACCTGAAAAGTGGGCCCTGTCATGACTGGCCAATAGGTAGGTGCCACATCCTCCAATGCGAATGTGACCGCAGAATGCAACAAGTATTTTCATAAAGAAGATAAGGCTTCTTTACCTGGAGACTGCTGGGGAGTAATGATGGCGGAGAGTTTCAATTTCCCACAAAGAACTTCCTGCAGCATATGGAAATCTCAAGTCCATCATATGATACAAAATTACAAATATGGTGTAAAAAGAACACAATCAATGCATCTTGAGTTTTCTGGGAGGAAGAAATATTATGACAGCCATGTTGAAACTGAATCTGCTAGAGAAAAGATGCCTAATGAACTGTACTCTTCAGACAGTGCATTTAAATAGGGTTTGTGTTTAACAGAAATTCAATGAGCTGATTCTGATGGTCATCATCAGAAAAGAAATGCCTAGTTGCAAAGTAGGTCAACTGAGTATGAAACAGCCAAAGCAATTTAAATTATAATGTCCAACAAAAACAATTTACAAAGGTGAGTCAAATTTTTGAAGGCATTACTTCCTGTTAAAACCATTGAAAATAGAAACCTTCAACTTTTTGTAGGTAACATGAAATTTTTTTCATATCGATAAATCTGTCAGCTGCATGACATGAGTAACCTGCACATGATTTCTTTTGGAGGTTCTTTTAGAAAGTATTCATTCAGAATATCTATGAAACGACACCATAAGAAGAAAACAGTTAAACAGTGCTACTCTTAAAAAAGCAGGCATTTACTAAATTTCTAGGGAGGCAAGGATCCTTAGACCAAAAACACAAGAATGCAAAATGTCATTTGTTTTAAAGGCTAACATATAAAGGAAAGAAAATTCCCTCCCCCTCATTTTTTGAGGTGTTGAAGAAGTATCATGAGTTTTCTCGAGAAGGTGGTGCGAGAGGCTATAGATGACTACCAAAACTTAAGAATAGAGAAGTATAGGAAAGCTATAAGATGGCTAACAATGAAGTTAAAAAGGCAGTGCAAGAGGCTAGATTCAAAGCATATAAAGAGTTATATTGCAAGTTAAAAACTAAGATGGAAGAAAGATATCTACAAGATTGCAGGACTAAGAAAGGAAAATTAGAGACTTGACTCATATTAAATGCATCAAAAATGAAAATCAAAAAATTTTAGTTAAGAAGGACAAGATCAAGGAAGACGGCGGAGTTATGTTGATAACATATTCAATGAAAATTATGTAAACATTTTAGGATGCCTTACTAGTTCAATTGAGAATAGAAATGTTAAATACATGTAGAATTACAGTATGTGGTAATGGAGGCTATGAAAAAAGATGAAAATCGAAAAAGCAGTTGGACTGATAGAATCTATATTGAGGTTTGGAAGTTTTTAGGTGATGTAGAGTAACTTGGTTGACTAATTTGTTTAATAAGACCAAAAAAATATCCAATGAATAAAGAGCACTATAGTACTGATTTATAAGAATAAATGATTGAGCACAAATTATGGTGTGACAAAAATATTAGAGAATCAATTCGATATTAAGCCAGAAAGGTTGACTATGGAAGCCATTTTTCTCCTTCAAAAATTAATAAAGAAATATAGAGAAAACAGACAAGATCTTCATATGGTTTTTATTGACTTAGAGAAAACATATCATATAGTCTATAGAGAAGTCTTATGGTGGGTATTAGAAAAAATGAGTATCCGTTAGTTATATTAATGTGACTGATGAACATGTATAATGGAATGATTACTAAGTGAGAACTATCAAACATAATACTAGCAAGTTTTCAATCATGATAGGTTTTATAACCAAGATCTGCTCTAAATTATTGTTTTTTTTGCACTAGTTATGAATAAGTTCACTAGGCATATTCAGGATGGTATTCCTTAGTGCAAGCTATTTACAGATGATATTATCTTAGTGGATGAAACTAATGTTAGGTTAATCGTAAGTTAGAACTATGGAGGAGTGCATCAGAATCTAAAGGTTTTAGGTTAAGTAGGAGAAAGACAAAATACATGGAGTACAGTTTTAGTAAAATTAAAATTTGAGATGAAGGTAGAGTATAGTTGAGGATCATGAAGTTCCTAAAAGTGCTCATTTTTTTATATTTAGAATCAATTATTTATAAGAGGAGATTGAAGATGATGTTATCCAGAGGATTAAAGCAAGGCAGGTAAAATGGAGAAGTGCGACTAAGATATTAAGTGATCATATGATACATGCCAAGTTAAAAAGAAAATTTTATAGGATAGACATACAAGCAGCTATACTTTATGGTACAGATTGCTAGGCAAATGGAAAACATGTGCGCAGATGAGTGTGGTTGGAATGACAATGTTTAGATGGATGTGGTAATAAAAGAAAAGATAATAATAAGAAATAAAGTCATTTGTAAAAAGGTCGATGTAGCACCGAGGACAAACTGAGAGGACGACTTAGCTGGTTTGGACATGTACAATGTACGTCGAAGGAGACACCAATATGAAAAAATGATTTAATACATGTAAAAAAACAAGACGGTAGAGGTAGACCCAAAATCATAAAAGATGTAGTAAGGAAGGACTTGATATCGCTACATCTTTCAGAAAGTATGCTCCTAAATAGAGCGAAATAGAGGAAAAGAATTCATATAGCCAAGCCCAACAAGTTTGGGGTTAAGGCTTAGTTGAGTTGTGTTGAAGCAAGGTTCGCCGTACCAGTACCGAACCCCGTACCGGTGCCACACTAGCATAGGCGTACCGAGTGTCAGTACGGTACGGTATGCGGTACGCTAGACGTACCGACACTAGCGTACTGATACCGGTATCCATCGGTACAGGTATGGTACGCCCGGTACTGACCGGTACAGCATACCATAGTGTTGAGGACTTGAGGTATTGTAGCAATCATAGTCATGCATTTTACACGTTAATAGGGCATATGTATTTCGTGCTTTTATAGAAGGAACTAATTATAAGTATTTGTTATTGATGGTTACAATGCCTAACATGGACAAAATATATTATATTGCAAGTTTCCATATGAATAAAAAAGTAAGTTGTTAAGGTTGACAAGCACATAACCATGCAATACTCTGGTCTAAATCTGAGAAAGGAACTAAATCAAAAAAAAGATGAGGCTTCAGAATTTTTTATGAAGTTTGGCCAGTGAAAAAAGATTCTGGTAAAGTGTCATGTTCATACAAAATAAGTAGCCAAAAAGGAACTAAAAGAGGCTCCAGAATATCTATCTCGAAGGTCAACTTCTTTCTTTTTTTGCCCCTTAAAAATGTCATATTTAACACAGAGTTTTGACACATGCTTCATAGCTGTACATTAAAACATAACCTACCATTGGATTTCATAGTATAAGGATCATTGCATTTTGTTAAGTTTTGCTACTAAAAGATGAATTATCTATTAATTAACTTAATGAGACGTATACATTCCCTTAACCAATATATGCATCAGTATCCCGAGGAAGAAACTTACGCATGGCATTAGACTTGGCAGGGTCACTCTCTTCGCTCTTAAATGGATCAACACCAAGTTTCTTGTTGTGCATAGCAGCACCAGCATCAGACTCCTTTGCATCATCACCTGACTGCGTACCTCCCACAGAAGTATCTCTGTCAGTTACATCATCAACCAACTGCATGAACACCAAAGTAAACTTGTACTTAGGAAAAAGGATTAGAAAGCTTCGCTAGATTGAAAAGGTAAAATGATAAATTTTGGGTATATTTTTATGCATTACTTAGGATATAAATACATAAGTTGGAACAATAAAAGCTGTAAGTATTTAACAAGTCATCAAATCTTCAGCCCAAAGCATTCTAGAGAGTGCAACCATGCTCAAATAATCCATGTAATGATGCAGATGCATAAACTGCAAGTTATATGTGCTGAAACATGTGTATTTTGTTTCCTCATTTTGCAGTTTACTAGAAACCACAAATTGATATGTTAGTATATGGACAAGCTAGAGGACAGCTGTATGGCACTATCATAGATTTTAAGAACTTTATGAATAAGATTGTGTTAGCACAATTCATCTATCTTCTACTTTTTGCATAGTTGCGGATTAACAGCCCAGAAGGTCAGTAATGCCAACGAGGTCCAAAATAGAATGATGCAGATTGTAAATTTTGTTTCTTATAAGAAAGACTGCACCACTTGTTAATTATTAAGGAATTCAGACAAGGAGTTTCAATAAGGAGAGATGTGCAATTAAGTAGCAATTGTTAGTAACTTTCATATTCTTTTCATTGGAAAATATAACAAAAAAAAACATCTTCCAGCAAGCAAATATAGATACCAACCTACAAGAAACAAGGATTTAATATTGTTTTCACATGATTTCATATCTTTTGACCACAATACATGTGTTACAGCTGCTAATGGCTTTTATTTTCTTTTTCTCCTTTTACCCTACATAAAACATTAATGTTGAAATGTTAAAAGTTTGAGCCTTTGTTTGTTAATAAACTCTTTTAATAAATTCAATGAGTGCTTTCCTTTCACCATACTTAATTGAATATCAAAAGCAGAATATGTTATACTGTTATAAGGCTTCTAAAACTCTGTTCTGATAGATCTTATCCATGTCACACATACATGGAAAGGTAAACTAAAGGTTGACTTGTTTTCCGTCAGGGGACTCAAATGAAAAATTACCAAGGAGCACCATTCTTAAAATTTGTTTCAAGAGTGTTACTTACTATTTCCTACAATCTTGCTCATTCAAATGGGGCTAGTAAGACAAAGCAAACAAATGATTAAACTTGTAGATCATATTAGTCAAGTAGTGCTACCAACACATAATCTACGATCTCCCATGGGTTTGTTTGTGATTTACCAGTAAAAGCCACTTCTGCGAAGAATGGAAGGGTTTCATTTGGCTAACAGATACGTGCAACATCATATAAACCATCAGTTACAAACCAACATTGGTGTATCTAGATACAATGGCCCGGATGTTGGCAAAATTTAGCTCAATCCATCACACAAGTTTTGAAAGAGGTTATTGTCCACATTATTCCATAGCTAAGCAAGCAGATGGAGCACAACATGAGAAAGTATTTCCACAAAATTATGAAAATACGAAGTATATCGTTTTTCTGAACAATTTATATATGCATGGAGCTATATTGCTCAACAAGACCAACTTACAAATCTGTCCTATCAGAAACGTTGACTTAAAGACCCCAACATATGCATAGTCAAGAGGTCTCCAAAACATATAATTTTCTTGTGTATAGGCATTTTACTCGTGGAAGATTATATCAATGGCTTAGGTTCCCAGTTTGTAACCTATTTTGAGTTTGAAATTGTGTAAAATCCTTCTCCCACCGTGTCTATGTATAATAAGCCCCAAATGAAGTATTTAATTTTTCAGTCTACCTAATCAACTTAGGTGTTCTTTCGTCCTATTTCAGGAAAATTCAGCTATTTCATACAAAAACTGGTTTAACTACAAATTTTTACTTTCATCCCGAAAAATTAACTACTTTGTTTTCTTTTCGCCCGACATCTATACATTTTAAAATAATTATTTTGGTTGCTTTCTGAGAACATTGGATTTTGACTAATGAAAGAGCTATGAAACAGATTTTGAGGTTAAAGAAATGCCAACAACTTCCTTATCTGTTACCTTAGATTTTCATGCTTATCACACTTTTATCAATACTTGCATTTTTCCTTCACTTCAATGATTTATACTTTTAACTAATTCAAACTTATAATGATAGAAACTCTATGGATGGACAAAACCTATTGTAAAAGGCTGTTCATATGGACAAAAGTCACAAAACCATATGATTATGGTCCCCAACCAAAGAAGATTCAGAGGTATGGTACAATTGTTTATTCACCATGCCTATCATACTTAAAATTATGGTCCCCTATCAACAAAATTTAGTTTTTATCAATATAAACTTAAAATGTTGAAAGTTGAAACTATATGAATGGTCAAAGCATGGTCTGTTGTGCCAGTACCGAACACCGGACCGGTTGTCTGGCGACATGGGTCGGTACGGGCCCGCGCCATGCTGTGTCGGGCCTGTACCGACACAATAGAGGAGGCGGGGGAGAGGGCGAACGGGAGAGAGGAAAAGAGAGATAGAGAGAAGAGGGTGAAGGTGGCAAAGCCGGCAGAGGCCGGCGGAGGCCGACGCCCAGGAAGGAGGAGGTCGCAGATCGGTCCCATGTTTCGAATGAAACAGAGGTCCTGCCGCTTTTTAATTTCACAATTTTTAAGTGAAGTCAGCAAGCGATTTGCTGACTTCACTTAAAAATTGCAAAAAATTTTAGCTTTCGGACCCCTGTTTCGAACAAAACAGCAGAACGGCCGTGGGCTTCGCCTACTGCCCGAAAGCCGGCCTCCGCCACCCTCCCTCCCTCCCCTGCTCACTCTCTTTTCCTCTTTTTCCTTCTCCTTTTCTCCCTTTGACAACGAGTTTCGTTTCTGTTGCCGGAACTATCCCGGTCCACCGCCATAACGACTCGGTACGACTAAAACTACCCGGTTCGAGATAGTTCTGCCGACCCTAAGTCAAAGCCTACCAGACAAGGTATTTATATGGAGAAAACCCACTAGGTTATGGTCCCAATCAGACGTAAGTTCTGTAAAAAGCAATCTTATACTTTTATTTGAATCAAAGCACGATAATACACAATAACAAAACTTTCAGAAAAAAATAATATAAGAAAAATCGAGGATGAAAATGTTTTTGCTGGAGTAGGGGAGTTCGAGAGGGTAAGATTTCAGCAAGAGGTACCTGATGAACTAGAAAGTTAATGGAAGGATGCCTTCTCAGTAGATTGTGAATTACAGCAATAATAATTAGTGCTCCTGATGGTGGCACTGAAAGAGACAATCTACTCAATTTCTTCACAAATGCAGCAGCAATATATGCTGGAAGATATGCGGACTTCAAACAAGTATCAAGGAGCTACAAAGATTAACAAGTACCAGGTTAGAAAAAGATACTAACAGAATGCCACATAACATTGCAAAAGAATGAAACAGTAATTAAGGAAACAGTTAGATCTCTATCTGTAATTCTAGAAAACTATCCAAATTTATTTTACTAAGAACTACACTCATATATACAAAAAAGAATAACATGGTTATCAAAACTTTGATTGGATTTTCAAAGATTTTGCCATTAAAATGGCTTGGTCAAATAACTGATATATCTAGGTCATGATCATATCGCCGTAACCACAAAATTCCCTACTCTCAACAAATTTTAACTCCAAATTATCGGACTGGAACCTTGCCAGTCTCTTTAACAAATTCAGTAATGTAGCATATTGTCCTCATGGTTAGTCAAATAGCTTGATAAAAAATGGTACCAAAATTTAAGAACTACCTAGAAAGAGGTATAATGATGAAATGATTATCTTTTACATATCATTGGAGAAATGTTAGGAGACGGAGATCATGGAGGCTCATGGACCCAATGTTGGCGGGTTTTAAAAATTAAAAGACCTCGAGAGGTCTTGTTTTCAATCTATCAGGAATTGGGCAACAATCACCTGCCTTCTCCCTCTCACACTCAATCTCTCTATCTCTCCCCCTCCTGCACTATCTTCTCCATCGATTCCACTAAATCCGGCAAGAACTTCCAAAACAAGCCCTAAGTGTTTTCTTATTCAAAATTGTTTTCTTTTAAGAGACCCGCTTCCCATATTAGCAACCAAATCCACTCCCACACTTGCATCCACTTCAGGTATCAAAGGTTTGGATTGTGAAGCATAAAAAAGATACCTGATTTTGATGCTAATACTTGATTTTGATACTAAGGCTTGCAAAGTTTGCTGTCTCGGTATCAGACTATATTGGTATCATCCTGATAGAGTGTCAATATGTCCGACATGGGGGTCGGTTCGGTATATTGAAACTCAATACGCCCCCTAGTCTTGGTTCAATATTAGTATGGAATGATACATCCAGTACGGGATGGTACGCACTGGCATAGCAAACCTTGAAGGCTAGTGAATAAAAACAGGAAATGAAAACCATACCAAGATATTGCATTATTGGTGTATTGAGATTCAATACCCCCCCCCCCCCCCCCCTCATATCGACCCCAGTATGGTCCGGCCAATTCACACCAAGTTTAAACCAGCCGGTTCTGGCTAGTTCCAGGCCGTTTCGCACCAGCAAGGTCTGGTTCGGACCTTTTTCAGGCGGTTCGGGACCGATTCCGGCCGATTCGAAACCGAATCCAAAGGCTGAACTGACCCGGGTCGCCATTAGGTCGACTTGGTACAGGCAGTTCGGCATTCCTTGATATATGTATGAATGTATGTATGTGTGTGTATATATATATATATGTATGTATGTATGTACGTATGTATTGTATGTATATATGTATGTATGTATACATATATGTATCTATAGATATATGTATATATATATATATGTATGTATGTATATACATATATCTATGTATGCGTATATATGTATAAATGTGTATATGTGTATATATGTGTGTGTGTATATATCTATATATCTGTGTATATATATATATAGATAGACACACACACACATATATATATACATATGTATATGTATATCTATATATATAATTGCCAAATGTCAGCCAATTCTTATTAGATTAAGAGAAAATTTTCCTCTAAAATTCTTGTTTCAATAACTCCAACAAATTATAAATCCATCAAAAGTGAAATAGCTAAACCTACTGCTAACATCTATAGAAGTAATCAAACATGCGAATATGCAAACTAAGAAAACACCCTACTATGTGTCAACTAGAAAGAAAAAATTCTCTCTGGTGAGACGGAAAATAATATTTTAACAAATCACTAGAGAAATGAGCTCCTTAAAAGTGATTTTAAGACATTTATCATTGTAAGATAAGTGCTATCAATACTGTGGTGCTTTGATGTAACTTACTTGGAAAAACACTGCCCGATGCTTTGCCATAAAAACAGCTGGTGTCAATAACGCATAAAGCTTTTCATAAAATTTGGGATACTCCAAACCATGTTGTGTCATAAGAATAAAGAGACCGCTTAGTGCCATTACACTAATAACACCCCCTATGTCGTATGACCTAGTTAAAAAATCACTGAACATAGTTGGAAAATACAAGGTCAGGCTCCTATCAAGTATGCAAACTGATTTACTTAACTGAAAACGAGGGCTTCAGCACTACTTACCTTAGTATAGCAGGATTTGTCATATAAGGTATTACGATCTGATGAAGTGAAACAAGAACCTGAATATATAGATATGGAGGTTAAATGAGGAAACTAAAGTTACAAGAGAAAAATGAACTGAGAAAATATAAATTTAAGAAGTCCATGAGCAAATATTATAACAAAAGACCATTTTAAGCTCAACAAAATCAGAGTAACATTGACAAAAGATAGTAGAAGAACAAACATGTTCTTGCTTCAAACAGATCCAACCGGAATCTAAACCCAAATAACCTAACCTAATCTACAATATATCAAGCAAGTTGAATCCATGAGTTTGCCATTTTTTCTAGCAAAACTGCCATTTGTTTTTAAGTAGAACTTATGTGAAGAAAGAAAAACCATGTCCAATTGTTGAACTACCTCTAACAAATTTAGTTTTTAGTATTTACATCTTCCAAACTATATCGCACCAGACTCACTTAACTTGTCAATAATTTTAAATAATTTGTTTCTCAACATGCATTTGCATGTGATCATGTACCAGTAGTTAAAAAAGGTCCTGGTTACACTTTCTATATTAGAATCAATCACCTAGTTTCATAATTTACCCTGGCAGTAAATGACTAAAATGATAAGAAAAGATCATACAGATTATAGAATAATGAAAATGACATTAAAGAGCAAAGTGACATGAATTTAATAAAAGAATACCTCCTTGTACACATCGAGAGGAAGCTCTAGTTTAAGAAAGGATATCCATGCTTTGGTGAATTTTAACTTGAGTTTTTTGGTGATATGACTTGTAGATGAGACCTGAAAAACATTAAAGCAATAGCCAATTAGAAAAATGGGCAGGACTGGTAAGCACCAAACATAGAACTTATGAGGGAGATCCGAAGCATTTAAGAAACTTTAGCAATGATCAGAAGATAAAAGAATCACATGCAAAATATATGTTGCATGCAGTTATACAATTCTTTTATTTCTCTCCTTTTACTTAGGCATCTAACTTCTTAGGGAACCACCGTCCCAAGAATCGAACCTAGAACCACCTCCATGTGGCTTGGGGAGGAGCATGACCACTTGGTAATTGCCCAATTTGCAAATTGTTAATTTACTTAGTAGCATGTAATCCTCAATCTCTCAAGGACATATTTCAAATTCATATGAGTCATGTTTCTGTTTGTTGATATGGCAGAACAAAGGTTAGTTAAAAGGTGCTCCTAGAAACTAAGGTGAACAAAGTAAAGGGACCTGTGGGTGAACCTTTCATGGTTTCAAATTTAACCAAACATCCCTGATAACTTAACATTTTACAAACAATATTTGAAAAATAATTAACAGAAAAATGGTGATAAACCTAAGTACCTAACCAACATTCACAAAACTGTTCATCACAGTGACTTGAGAAGATCAATGACCACAGGATGCTCATAATGTAATTACATTTAACTTTTTACTCAAGCTTTTCAAAACAAGCTTAAGTGTTCTCATCATTAATAATATCTAGATTAATGAGAACAATGTATTTCTAGTAGCTAGAGATATCTAGATAGATAAAATATGATACTATAGACATAACTAATCCATAGCAAGGACATTGTTTGGCTTTACTTTGCTATTTGTGGTAAGGATCAGATTTAAGGAACATAACAAAATGCAACCATTTTTGTTTGTGGGTGTGAGAGAGGAGAACAAAGAAAATTTTTGCTGTGATTCTTGAAAAAAATGAATCTGTCTTTCATTATACTTTGTGCTTATATATTTAATATGCACATCAAAAATAGTCTATATCATCAATTGTTTTCTTAATGTCAAAATGGTAAACAACAAACATGTAGTGGTATCCTTGTACAAAAATTTTTCAAGTCTTCTTGTTTGTTCTACCAAAATAAAGGTATCTCTATAAATGTAAAAACCACAGACATAATTTAAGATTTAACAAGATTTTGAGATAGATATGGAGTAAACATAACAAACTTACCTCATTATTTGTGTTCTCTGAGTTTCGGCATTTTGCATCCACAACCATTTCATAGGAAGACACCTTTCCTGCTTCCTTTGATGAAAGACCTACAATTATGTCAAAAGTTGGAAAGGTCATCAAGAGACATAACTTAAACTAATCCTACAAAAGTAGCAAACTCAATAAAAGCACACATATGAATGTTCAATGTAGCGTTTGGATGCAAGTTCTTAGTCTGTTTGATTCCTTTGTTTTACGCAAATAAGATTTTATAAAACTTAGATCACTATTCTTTTCTTTAAATTGTATGTTCGGCTAGATGGTAAATCAAATATTAAGTCAAACAAGTGTCTTATTAGCCCAATTTTGGGGTTTTTGGGATATCTCCAAACTTCCATCCCCTCCTCTCCACTTCATCCACCCCTCCTCTCCCATCTCTTCTTCCTCCCCCTCCTTGTGTGCCTCTTCCCATCAGTCTTGCTCCCCATTCCCCACCCTAAACAATCCTCTTTTCCACCATTCTCACCCTAATATTCCTCTCCTCCCACATTTTTACCTAGCTCTTCCATCTGTCCTCTCATCTTCTTTCACTTCCTCTTGTTCTAGTCCTCCCATCAATAACATATAAACAAAAGTCTTTGAAAACCTAATTTTTCATATCAAACAGGTTTTCAAAATTAATTTTCATAAACTGACATCAAAGCAGACCCTACAATTTGGATGTTAGACTAGATTTTGAGATTACAATACTTAAGCACCAAAACCAAACAATTACAAAAGAACCATAGACATAAGACTATTTACAGAAGAACTAACTATAGTCTATAGGCACAACAATTAGAATCAATTACAAGAATATCCATAGAAGTTTCAATCAAACTATATATGATTTCTTTATTCTAAACATAAGAGGAATGATAAATAAATACCAACGTAAGTAGCCACTGAAAACAAGCTGAGTTTGTGTCCCAAGTCCAACATAAGGTTTTACCATTTCAGCTAGGATTTATAACCCATTAAGTTAGGATGCACCTAGCCCAAGCTAATACCTTAGTTTAGCTGGTAGAGAAGTTCTAAAGGATCAAATTATAACACTTTAGTACCTGGAGGTGAAACCTAAATCTTCAAGGAAAGGGAAGAAAAAGTAGAAAGAAAGATGAGAGCAAGGATAGAGAAGGAAAAGCCTATTTTCACTCAATTTTCACCATCAAATCACCACATCAGTTTGTATTACTTTTCATGACATAGCCATCCTACTTTGAGCTCAAGAAATAAGCAACCGAAGGACTAATAAGATAAGCAGAGACAGAGACATGACCCAGGCAGCTGGATACATTTTATTCACTTTCTTCTATCTTCTACGTTTGCACTTCTTTTTTAATCTTTTCTCCTTATTTTTCTCTCTTCTTCTTCTTTTCCTCGCCTCCTATCATTACAGCCTAGCGTGACCAATAAGATAAGCAGAGACAGAGACATGACCCAGGCAGCTGGACTACACTGTTACATTTTATTCCTTTTCTTCTATCTTCTACTTTTGCACTTCCTTTTAAATTATTTCTCCTCATCTTTCTCTCATCTTCTTCTTTTCCTCACCTCCTATCATTACAGCCTAGCGTTCCAAACCACACAGCATAACTGTACATTGTCGGCACTTAATGTTACGTAACATTGAATAATATATTACAGAAAGAGCTACAATATTCCTCTTTCTCTAATTAATACTGGCACTCATTGTCTGCATATGTTCCACTCTCCAATATTTGGATACCTTTCTTCGCATTCACAAAATGAATTTACCTAATGTTGCATTTGTCCTTGACATACATAAATTTGTTCGTCTAATGAGCAATTCAACCAATCTTTTTTCACTGTCATAAGGAAGAATAAGTAAAGTTAGAACTGCCAGCCAAACGATGATGAGAATGTGGCATGACAGATGAAACTGCTGGATAGCTAAAAGACCTTACCCCTATAAATACCATTTCGAACACTGGCTACCTAGCCTCCCTAGTAAAGGATTTCCCTCACATTATTTTAGATACAAACCTACAACAACTACAAGAGGCAAGGCTGATAGTTGTCATCCGAACAGAGGCTTCCTAGAGAGCATAAAAAAGGACATCCCAGTGCACGAGACTTCCCCTACTATGTTGGAGACAGTCATATGTACGCAGCCTTATGCTTGCATGCGGAGAGATTGTTTTCATGCTTCAAACCAGTGATACCTAGGTCACAATAGAGCAACCTTACCGTTGCACCAAGACCCACTCTCAGCTTTCCTAGAGAGCTTCAATTGTCCTTCCAGAAAAACTGCTAGTTCCCTACGTGAGTCCATATTTCAGTTTTATGCACGCTTAAAAATATGAATATGATATTCTCCTTTTGTATGTAAAACATCCACCAAAGGGCACTGACATGGCTTAAGATTCAAACCGACCGTCCAGGATAAAGCTAACAAAGTTACTTGGATACAGCAAAGATGGCTCTCTTGATCCTGAGGATTCTGCAATAGAATCATCCCACAATTTTCATCTGATGGGGAACAAATATGAACCAGCAAATCTTTTCTCATATCTAAAAGCCAGACAACTAGGAGAGAACCACTAGTTGTTCTGAAAGCAATTCATCTTTCCTGATGCAACATACAACTCTCAGTAAGTGACCTACCTTCAGTCTAAACTTGGATACAGAAGCAATCTTTCATTCCTCAACTTGCAAAGTGAACTAAGATTTAAGAACAGAAACATGAGCGTACTATTGCAGAGAAGTATGCTAGCATGCAAATGCTCCTTCCTGCATGCTGATGTATTTGTGTTTATAGTATGTGCAATGCTAATTAGGATTAAAAGCTGAAACATATGAGTTAATGATACCATATCACACAGAACCACAAATTATGATCAGGTGAAATCATGTAGATCACATTCCACAATAGCAGGAGATGCTACAATAATAATTTTTGGTTAGCTAAATCAGTATCAAGAGAAGATCAACTTAAGCATCTACAGAAGCAAACTGAGTACTATTTGACATGATATTCAGAAAAAGTCAACAATCATTCTAAAGAATATTGTGGATACCTATACTTTAGCTTTCTATCCAAAGGAAAGCTTGACAAGCTTATTAGTTTCGGTGCTACCACAAATCCTAATCCTAACGATAATAAAAGCAGCTATATTTCCCAACTTTTCAAATCCCATAATAACCCTAATTAGGTTTCTCCTTTAGAAATTTAAATCATGATATATGTTTATACAAAAGGATCCTAACCTGGCTGCACTCTATGTAGCAGTCCAAGAAGGAAACTATCCTTAATTGGGATTTCCATGACACCATACATAGTAAGATTCCAATGTCCACCAAAATCCAAAATCATAAAGATTATTGGTCATACCAAAACTTAAGCCAATTGGATCAAGAACTTCAATATACCATATAAACCTTAAACAATTTCATGACAAAGGCATATTTGCACCGCCTATATGTTGAAATCATTTTAAAATTTATTCTGTATCCAAAATCTTTAGTAGTAGCCACATGCATTTTAACTATTTACCAAGAAAAGAACCAGAGTTCTTCCAAGAAAATGGAGAACATGAAACACTGAAATCTTAAGCCTGTAGAACAAATGATTCCAAAGTAAGTAATAATTCTTGCATGAACACTTCAGATGAAAATGGAAATGGAAAAATAAAAACTTCATGGTTCAACAAAGAAAAGGCAACTTGTATAGAACAGATCTGTTTTATCTTTAGATCCACATAACAGCCTCCATTGTAGAACATGTTAATGGTAAAATAATATTCCTTTTTTGACACTTATAAAATTTGTAGCATTTGAGTTATCTAGAATACACCAAATGCATAAGTGGTTGTACATATAAGAGAAATAACATAATTACAAAAGGGGGCAGCACACCTTATAACAACTACTAGGTTAATCTTTTATATCTTCTCTGCCATTAATAAATAGGATTTGAAAATAACCAAAAATAATAACGAAAGCAAATATTTATCTTTGCTGCTTCCCAAATAATAAATGAATAAAATCTAATACCCGGTAGGCAGCCAAATATCAAGGCAACCCAAAAACAATAAACTCTACAATCTAATAAATATAAGGAGACATTTCAGAAAAGTAGTTCTACATAAAAAAAGGTATCCCAATGCATCTCCTTCCAATGTGGGTCTAGAAGAGTCAGATGTACACTGACTTAATTAGCATACAGAGAGGTTGTTTCCATGTTTTGAACCCATGATACCCAAGTCATCATGGAGTAACTTTACCATGGTGCCAAGACCCACCTCAAAAAGTTGTAGATATCATGCAAAAATGAAACATGCCATATCAACTAATATATTTAAGTAATCATTTAACAATATTCGTACTAATACATAAATCAATCTCGATCTGCTAATTTATCCATGATAAAAAAGATTAAGATGAGTGCCTAGACAAGCCCAGCAACATGGGTACGGCAGTCTTCTTTTAAAACATCAAACTTCAAAATATGAAATTGTTCAGTAGAAAGTATAAATTGTGCCTTCTGAATTTAATAGAAAAAAGTAGAGTATATAAAATCCTAGCATGAGGAACTTAAAATGATTACACTACCAATACTCTAAAATAAAATAAAGAGAAGTTAATGCTCACCTGACTGACTCCACATCTCGTAACCTGGTTCTTTATCAACTTCTAAAGGAGGGACACTCAATAAAATGTTGTACATAATGTGAATAGCAACATCTGTTCTGCTACACAAAAGTAATAATGAGAAAACGAGAGTATTAGGAATTGGGAACTGGAGCATGCAATATGTCAATGGCTTCTGCCTAATACATTAAACAATATCAACAGTTCCTTATCTGAAATCATGAAAGAGCAGATACAAAATAGAAGCAATATGCAAAACATAAGCAGCTTGTTAATCAGTCAATTTACACATTATATGTGAAAACTCTCCACATGCGGTTTGTTGCAGACTGACTCTAACACTTCAAAGCAACCAAATATCAAACATTAAATCGGAAGAATCACAATGCCCTCCTCAAATAGAAAGCTTCCCTTTACCCTTTGATGTGCAAAACTGCGAACAATCATCAATTTAGAACAGTACATGGTCACAGCCACCAACCAAATGCCAGCAGGTGCAGTCAAAAGGATATAATAAGAACCATTCATGAGTGGTTGAATGAGGATCGCCATATCTGAAACACCCAGCGTATTATCCTAAGTCTGCTATATCTAAATTCTGAGACTCTAGGCCCTTGACAATGGTAAGAAAAGGAAAACTTCTGCCGGCCTTAAAGGCGCAACCAGGTAACCTAAAATGTTGTAATTTCAGATCTGAGCTACTTAAAGGGGAAAAGATCATACACACTAAAACAAGGGAAAGAGATAGGAGAAGGAAGAGAAAAGAGAAAGAGAAGTCGCAAAATAAGAGAAGCCAAGCAACCCCTGCTCAATTTAATGTTATTAATATAAACATATCAAACGTATTGAAGGGATGTCTAGACCAGTCCACAGAAGTATGTCATTAGGATTAGTATCACTATATTTTAAGAATCATACTAGGGTTATTTTTGGGTGCCAAATTTCAGCAATTAAATGAATGGTTAAGGGATGAAGAAAGGAATTGAACATATTAGATTGGATTTTCTGGACTCAATGCCATTGAAAGGCCCCCTATCTGCCACATGTATAAACCAGGAAACGAAATATCCAAAAGGAGGTCTTATACAGATAACTTATATGATGGACCATCAAAGCTCAAAAAGGCTGATGCACCAAAAGCTATATTGGAGTAAGCCTGATAGAAGATACCTCAAGCATTATGTGAAGATCAACAGGTGTAATGGAACACACTTTGCATGACCATCATACCACCAATATCATCCTATAGAGGCATATAAGGTGACACTTGACTTAAGTGTCCAACAGACTCAAATTTTGAAGGTTATGACAAGCCACGGTGAAAAAAGCAGTTTTGTGCACATTAGTCCAAAAGGAAACTTCATAAGCATCAACACAAATAGAATTTTCAGATGAAACTACTTCCATTGCATCTGGCATTGAGCTAGCTTTCAAAACATCTTGAATCTCCCAAATCAAAGGTTTGATGAGGAAGTTTTGACTGATTTATGAAAAGCTATCAAAGTTGACAGTTCCAAATATTTTACAAAATGTCATTCCATGAATCATTAACTAAAAGAAAATTTTCCAATATTTTTAGAAATTTTTTTGAATTTATCGCTTCTACAAATTCTTGTTAGATAAGTTAGAAGTCCTAGAAGACCTAGAATACTATTTTTTTTATACTTTCTCTTTATTTTCTTAGATTGGTTGTATCCTATGATTACTAAGAAAGCCATGTAATCCCTCACTCAGGAACCAATCATTGAAATTAATAAAATTTTCTTTGAGACTCTTCTAAATTCTTGTAGAGGCGAGAACATGGTATGTGGTACCAATACTGGCACACATATTGGTTGGCGGGCAGTACCGAATAGTACTGTGTCATGCCGATCCGTGGCAAATCGATAATGGGGGAGCCAACGAGGGAGAGGGAGAGGGAAAAAGAGAGAGGTAGGGAGAGGGGGAAAAGGAGGGGGGAGAGAGAGAGGTGGAGGGAGGTGGAAAGACGGCTGAAAGCCCTTGGTTCCCCTATTTCGAATGAAACAGGGGCAGGGGGCCATTTTCTATTTTCTGGTTTTTGATAGGAAGAGAGAGAGAGAGAGAGAGAGAGCGCGAGGGAGGCGGAGAGAGAGGGAGGGGGAGAGAGGGAGGGAGTGTGAAGGGAGGGAGAGAGGGAGAAGTGTGAAGGGAGGGAGAGGGAGAGGGAAGGGGGGAGAGACGCGAAGAGAGGTAAGCGAAGGGCCAGAAGCCCCCGATTTCCCCTGTTTTGAACAAAACAAGGGTCGGGGACCCTTTTTTTTATTTTTTTGGTTTCAAAATGGAGTCAGCAAGTGCTTCCGGGATCCGAGGGCTTCTAGTCCTGCATCCACTTCTCTCTCTCTCCTCCCTCTCCCTCTCTCTCCCTCCCTTCCTCCCTCTCCCTCCCTCTCTCCCCCTCACTCTTTTTTCCTCTCTCTTCCCTTTCCCCTGTTTCGCCAAATTTCTCAAACCGAGGGGTAAAACCATACTAGTTCGCCCCTAATATAGCTCGTTACGCCCAAACCGGATGGTTTAGGGTGGTATAGCATTCCTTGGGTGAGAGGCTAAGAAGCCATAGTGTGAAGCCATGGTTCGAGATGAGATACTAGTGCTGGTCTGGATTCCTCTATTGACCATGAAAAGATTGAGGTGAGAGGCCAAAAGTTCAGCAGGAAGAGAAGATGCGAGGTCTTCTAGTTACCTTTAGTCTTTAGATTAATCAATTCTTTTGCTTCTATTTTTGGCCACAACGCGGCACGTTGTGGCATTTTTGGCAACCGGTTCGGTCCGGTCCGAACCGGACCAGGCGCCGACCGGTACGGCCCCGGTACCAGTTCAGTGATCTTTGTACAGTACTAAACCGATAAGGTACCAATGTTGGTACTTTATACCTTGAACAAAAGTTTTATAAGTGGTTATTTTCTCACCAATGTCACTAGGCAACTGAATTGGAGAAGAAGCAAGATAATGGTAACTTTCTTTTGAGATAGAAGGATAAATAAGCATTAATAAGCCAATAATAAGATAGTCAATCGAATACTTGGAAAGAATTTCAATGAAGGAAAGAGATAGCTTTAAATGAAAGGAGTTGTATTCATCTCTAGCCCATAAATAAGCAAAAAAGTTATATGAAAAGGCACCCTATTGTCCAAAAGTAGTCTACTCTGTAGTTAAGAACACCTGCCTTTGATTTCTATGGTTTTGAAGGATAATTTGATCTAACAATAGACAGATACCTCGTATTGTAATTTTAACTCGACTGATGGTGACATAATTTTCTTATTATTTTTACCCGCAATGGTACATTAGGTGGTTATTATGGTCAAAAATGTCAATTCAGTTATTAGAAGAATAGTTAAAAGTTCTCAGGTGATCATATGTTTGGTCATTTTTCCTAGACAATCACATTCTTATATAATTCATATCACATGGTACAAGAGTGTCCAATTCATCATCTGCCCTATAACACTCCATATACCATCTGATAAAGAAGGAAAAGATCAATCATTAAAAGCACCAAACACAGCAATTCTGTTTGTAGCTTTAACTCTTAAATAAGCATCAACTAGAGAATTATAAGGCTGATCACACACACTTAGAGAAACCACATTGTAAACATGAAACAAATGTCCATACCCCTCAGAAAAGAACATAACCATTAAAAAATGAATCAACATTCATAGGTTGGCAAAGAACACCAAGTGCATAAAATTCAAATTAAGCCAGCTTTAAGTTCAAAATTTAACATTTGATCATAGATAAAACTGATCGGTGATTTAGACTATAATTATTATGTGCAGAGATGCATGAAAACAGCAATAATATGAGAGACATGCAGTTAACACATTATCCAAAGCTATCTAATCCCCTCTTTAAAGTTTGAAGCTTACCTTGCTCTTGATAGCTCTTCATCATTGTTCAAATTCATTTTTCCAGACTCTTTTAAAAGTTCTAATACAAAAAGTTAATCAGAACGAATCTTAAGAAAATAACTAATTGCAAAAAATAATAAGGTCAAATAATTACCGAATGAATTTTTTGACACAAAGTTCTTGGCAATCTTATCCAAGCTTGTATAGGTGAAGTAACTGCAATGGAAGAAAAAAAAAAGAAATACTAAGATGACAAGAAATCACCTTCATCACATAGATTAACAACATGATAGGAGATGCAAGTGGCACTGCATAGTGCATAGGCTTTACAAAAAGGGAAAAACAGAAGTTGAAGATCTTGACTTTGTACATCTATATGTATTTAGGTTGGAAACATGATATCAAATGACAAGATCAAAAGAAATATTAATATGAGCACTTCAAAAGGACAACTTATCAAAATCTTACAGTTTCAGATGTCAAATAAAAAAGAAAGAAGAATTACCTAAAAATGCATGAGCTACAAAATCTCACAAAAATGAAATAATAGCCATAGTTGTCAAAAAGCCTAGGTAACCCCAGGTGCCTCCAACACCCTAGGCGATAATACAGGAAATTAGGCAATTGCCCAATTGACAGACATTGCACAAAATTCACAAAATAAATGTATTTCTTATTGATCAAAAACTTGCACTGCCTTCAAGAAACTACCCATATTACATGACACAAGGATGACCATTAAGAAAGCTTTTTCATCATAGTTTAGTATTATTACTTGTGCAAAACTTATAAAATAAAACACTGTTTTGCAGATGATAGAGCACACATTCTCTATTGGATGTGGATATGGGTTCAAATCCCATAGAAAACACTACAAAATGAAAATCAATCAAGTGCAACTAAGTACACATTATGAAAAGCAAATGCCTAAAATAGTCAATGTTTCCACCAAAAATAGTCTTTTATTCATCTCTTTGTATCTACAAAAGGCGAGCAAAGAAACATCCGAGCCTTTGGATTGACTTGGATGACCTGGCACCATGACAGAAGCTTCGCACATATCATTGAGCATCATTGGAGTTTGTCGAGTTTTGGGTCTAAGTATCATTGTTTTTTTAATTATAGTTTCTGTTTCAGTCCATGGCTGAATTTAATGACTAGTTTAGTCGCGTCTTATTAAAGAGTCAAGAAGGCATTTTAGGAATTAAATAACGGGTGGATTAGCAGCATATCATGATCAATAAAGCTAAAGTACATGCCTTTTAAGGTTTCTTTATTTTAGGGTTTTAATAAGCATTGTATACAAAACTTTTTCATCAACAAATTCAAGGTTCTTTTACTTTTCTCGGCCTGTGAGGCATGAAATGTGGGTGTCAGGCCCTAGGGAGTGATTCCATATCATACTGGTGTGAGATTTACTTTCTCTTCTTCTTCCTTCTCAATAATGTTCCTTTTAAAACTTCTTTGTTTTAGGGTTTTTATGGACATGGTACGCAGAATTTTTCATCCATGAAATCAAGGTTCTCTTTCTCCTTTCTCTACAGGTGAGGCATGAAATATGGGTGTGAGGCTCTAAGGAGTGATTCCCTACTGAACAGGTGTGATATTGGTTTGTTTTCTCTTCTTCCTTCTCAATAATATCTCCTCGTTGTATTTCTTTTTTTTTTCTTTTCTTCATTTTCTCCATATTACAACAAAAAGCAATCACCCTTCTAGTCTTGCTGTCATTCCCTTATAGCAATCACTTTGCAACTATCAATCAACACCTACTTCAGACTTTGATCAGTCCAAAACCTGATCTATGTGTTCCAATCAGATCTGCAACTTCTGAAGACCTGACAGCCCTCCTTCTTTGGTTATGGAAAAACTTGCAGTAAATCAGCAAATCATAAGCCTAGTCCTTGGAGTGCATCAATTCTGGCTATAACTAAAAAGAAAGTCTTGAATCTTGGGCTGTTGTACGCAATCTACGAGCAAGAAACAGAAACAGACTGGATCTAGACAGCGATTGCAGCATATTCACCTATGCGACCAAAGATTCATTGCTTTGCATCCTTCAAAGAATTCTGTAACTTTCAACAGTTTTGTAGCAAGATCATATACTTTAATTGAGAAAAGCAATTGTTCGAATCTGATTTCAGCAAGTGGCATTTAGGCATCTATATCAAGCATCTTCTTTGCATTAAAATAGGTTGTAATTAGTGTCATAAGCATAGTAGTTTCTTAATTTTAATTTCAGATTGCTGTTTAGTGTCGCATAGTATCATATTTTCAGACATTGACAAGGTTTGCAATCTCAATAACGGATCCTATACCATTACCATCTTAGTACAGTATTGGTATGCCTAGTATGGAGGTCGGTTCAGCGTACTAATACTCAGTACATCCCCATACTGCGTACTAAATCAATACAGTATGCCTGCCAGGCCTGGTACAGTGTACCATGTCCACAGAATTTAAATTTACATAAGTTTGGGTTAGTGTTTATCACATTTGTTTGGCATCATTTATTTGGTTCCCTAAGGTTGTCCTATGTCAATTAGCCACCACCATTATCATTAGCTACTGTATCTGTTGATAACACTTAAGTTTCCATGTAACATATTCAATGAAAATTTCCACAAAACAAATATTTGGCAAAAGCCATTCAATTCAATTTTTGTAAGGGAAATAGACTACTGCGTCTGTATTTGGTGACTACATTGCACTAATTCGTACCTAACTACAATCTTCTAAAAATGTCCAAATGAATTATGATAGAATAAAGCAAGTTAAAGCCCGCATTCTATACACGATCCACTAATACAAAATCTAGCAATACTGCAAAAAGAAAATATAACATACCGTACATCTATGTACTTGAAATACTTGGCTGCAAGCAATTCTAGCAATGGATCAACAGGAGATGTAGCATAAACCTACAATCAAATGAAAATATAAGAATTTAAAATGAGAAAAAACTTATCGGTAAGCTAACTGAACAATCAATGAATTGAGCAATATAGGACAGATCAAAATATGCAAACAAAATGATTCTACTATTTTACCACATGATTGTAAACTTAAAATAAGCACAAAGTTTTTGATTATTACATTCTACATGACATCCACTAGCTCTTGGGAATCATTCCAATTGACTACAATTTGATATTTATTCCCTTTAGAGTAAAGCTTACTCCTACTTGTTGATTTCAATGGCCATTTTATATTAAGTACCTGACGGACTTGCACACAATTGTGTAGAAAATAGAAATAAGTTTGTACTAAAAAAGGCAGAGCTATGTGGAAAACACTGGCTTAAGATACATTACTGGAGAGATAGTATCCCGTTATTGATTTTGAACTCGAGAGAAGTAGATACTCTTTCCTCATAAGAGGTGATTATGTGAAATATATACACACACATATATAAATACATATATATATACACATATATATTCACTTCAATCAAATATCCCAATTGGAAGGTAATGGTAACCAATAATATTGCATGAAACAATAGGGAACTAAAGATACAAAAAAGTACGCTTTTTCTACTTAGTGTGCAGCCGGAAATCTGGGGTGAGAGCGCAAGCACAATTGGGGAATAGAAATATATGGCTAACACAAGATGCTCCTAGGACCATATAGTAATGAAAAGGTAAATATTCAGATCAGTTAGTATTTTTCAACCATAAAATTAATACCATTCTATTGACACAGATTTTAAAGCAAAGCATGTATGAGTGTTCAACTTTTCAGTATATAGTTCGTCCAGCTCTTTAAAAAGAATTGTTCTTGTGAGTGTGATGGTCAATGTCATTTTGTCATATATTTGAAAATGGGTAACTCTATGTACACAGGTACGAGGTTAACGGTTGGTTTATCACATACAACAATCCAACACAGCTCTTGCAATCTAATCCATGCAACACTTAAAAGAACGATACGCGAGCTAGAGACCTTCATGTTACTTTAGAAATTTAGTGACAGAAAACCATCCATGTAACTAGGAGAACATTCATCAGATAATTACAACAATTCATCAATATGTGCACCATAATCATTAACATATATAGTAGAACAATGAGCGGCAAAAAACTTACAATGTTATTAAGAAACCTATGGTAAATAGCAGACTGAAACCTCCCCTCCTTTCCCAGCTTCACAAAATCCATTATTGCATCCAAAGCAACATCCTGAAATGCATACATCCGTCAAAACACTATCAACTCTCATGATTCACTGCTCCTAAAAGAACAGATATACCAACATTATTTTGCTTTCCAATAAACTACCATTGACGATGTTTTAAAAAAAAAAGAAAAAGTTAGAAAGGTGAAAAAATAATCATAACAGCGATCAATCTGTGGCCCTAATATGTTCCAAATTGACATGACAGCTCAAAATTAATTGACATGCACAAGGTTAGTAATAAACAGCCGCAATTTTATTCGTTTTCTTTCAAGTAGAAGTAACACTTCTCCATAACATAGAATCAACAGGCCACTAAGGGTGCAAACTTTATAAAATCCAGGCAAAAGGACTTACTTTGAGAGCATCCGCAGATTGGTCCGAGACGGCAATCTCGATCAGGGAGTTCACGAACTCATCAAACCTTTCTCGTAGCCACGTCCTGAACACCGACTCCGTATCCTTGTCCTCCCCAACACCTCCAGAAGCAACCGTCTTCGAACGAGATATAGCAGAAGAGGAAGGGATTTCGGGGAGGAGAGGGACGAAGAAGGATTGGAGGGAAATGAGGGACTCCAGGGAGAAATCGAGGGAGGAGGAAGTTGTGAGGAAGGAGAGGAGGATGGGGAGGTTGTTGATGTGGGCTCTGGAGGAGAGCAGCTGGTGGCCGAGGGTTTTGAGGTCCTCAAGGGTTAGGGCATCTCCCGTCTCCTTTCTCTTCTTCTCCTTCTTCTTCGCCTTCTGTTGGCTTTGCTGCGGCTTCTTCGCCGGAAGAGAAGCCATGGCCGGAGGGCGCGTGCAAGTTCTCAAGGGCTGGAGAAGAGAGAGGGAAGAAAGACGGAGGCTTTCAGCTCGTTATTTATAGGGTAGAGGGAGAGGGTTTTGCTGCGAGGGTTGTGACTTGTGAGGCAAACGAATTAAAATAGTTCGAGCCCGATCGAGTCTTGGTCCGGCTCGAAATCTCTTCAAGCTCAGTTCATTTAGTTTCAAATCGAGCCTGAACCGAGCTTAAACGGAGCTGAGCTCGATGGACAGCCTTGGCTATCTAAATTCTTATTTGATGGACTTAGGATCTTTAAGTGACTATTATAGCTCATGAGCCATTAGATCCTCATCTGACGGTTGAAATATAAATTTACCCTGAGAAAAGCAACATGGCATTGTTATAGTTTGTCTTATTATAAAATGCGTTCAAAAAAATATAAACAATAGACAAAGTTATACATAAATAATCAATATATATTGTATTTTTGTTTTTATTGATATATTAATTATTTATAATTTAGTCTACTGATTTTTTTTATTGAGCTTAATCAAGCCAAACATGATTTAATAGGGCATAGTTTACATGTTGCTAATGTTAATTGATGGTTTCTAGAATTTGCCAATAATTATATAAAATAATGATTTTAAAAATTAATAACAAGATAAATTAGAAAAATAAATAGAAAGGAGGGCGCACCAAGAACGGGGCGTATGGAAATAATATTTTAAGAATGAATTTTGTTTTGTTGTACAAGTTCACTACAAGATTGTCTCTGAGGTACAATGAATCCGACGCAACCCAAAGTCTCCTTTGATGAGCATGACCATATAGAAGGCCGATATAATGGACTCCATAGATTTGTTCGAGAAAGAGAGTAAGAAAGGCTTAAGAAAAAATTGAAAAGGAGAAAGGAAATAGAATGAAAAAATAAACCAAGAAAAAGCTAGTGGAGGCCTATCCCTCGGCATGGTAGCACAAGGCTTATTTCAAATATGTTGCGTTTGAGACCTAGCACCTAGAACCTTTTATAGGCTCAGTCCAGGTAACCATCGAAGAGATCCATAAAAGTACTCATTATATATATATATATATATATATATATATATATATATATATATATATATATATATATATATATATATATATATATATGTATGTATGTATGTATGTATTATATTGTTGTAGTTCAAATTTGGCCCGAGGGTGACCACGCCGGAGGAGTCGGAGGAGCCGTCGGTGGTTGAAAAAAGAAGACGAGGGCCACTTCCTGCGCGACGGCGGCGAATCTGCACAAAGTCTCACCGATGTTTCCGGTGAGGGCCCTCCGATGATCAAGTTAGAGTGGGATAAATTTGGTCCAGCCAAAAAGTTCCTTAGAAGTTACCTAATCGAGCTATTTATAGTCCCGGTGGAGAGGCCCAGGTATGGCCGGAGTAGTCATAGTACCGTCCTTTGACTGTTGAGAGCCAACTATCGAAGCGTAGCATAGTGGTGCTATAATGTACGGCCACGTAGGAGGGCGCACGCACGCACATGGGTGCGGTTGTTGGTGAGGTCGAGCCCGTTGAGAGGTCACATCATGCGTTTGGTGAGGTCGGCTAGACGGATGTGGGGGTAGCTCGGCTCCCTGGGTTCCGAGGTATGCTCAGTGAAGTGCCTCGAACTCGAGGATCGAGGCGCACTACTAAGTAGGCGCCCCGAGCTTGGTTAGGACGAGTCGGCGAATATTGGAAGCATCCCGAATTTGGTCGGGAGAGTCGACAAATATCTGAAGCTGATGGAGCTTTTAGCGGAGTCCGAAACTGAGCTGGTTCTGGGCCGGCTGAGGATTCAACCGAACGGTATTGGCGTTTATTGGGCCAAAACTGGGCGGCCTTTTAGCTGTGTGCTGGACGATTCACTTCGCCCCCCATCATATATATTATGAGTACTTTCTTTGTCAAAAAGTGGAAAATCTTCCTGTCCGTTCCTTATTGATGGTAACACATGAAAATTTACCTTAACCTATTTCCAACTAAGAATCCCGACGACTCTAATCCCCCCGCATCTGTTCTCACACCGTACTGATAATATCTCAATGGATGAAGAAAGCTTGATGGGTGTTCCCATTGTTTCATCAAAAAGCCTGCAGCAATAACGTATGCATCAATTGCTCCTTTACGATCATGTAAATATTGTACGTCCACTGCCACAACATCTAGATGACGAAAGAACAGGTCCCTGTTTCCAGGGATCTTGGTAGCATTCAAACTCAAGATGCAGAGTAATTCAAAAATCTTTGTTCCAACATTAGTGATAATAATTGAAAACATAAGGCTATGCACTTTCTATGCTCATAATCTTATGACACAACCCAGCTTTAAAAATGAGAAAAAGAGGACAAGCCTACCTGACACCACAATGAGAACCTCTTACAGCTTTTTTTCAGTGTGAAGAACGTTTATAGTTGACTCTTAAATTAATATATCTATCTTCTTTACAGTGATATAATTAACGGCAAGATTGCGTTATCACCACACATTATAATAATTATACATCTAGCAAGAACTTCACAACAAAGGAAAAAAGAGAAGAAAAACCTAGGTTGAGACTGTGCAGTTGGCTACCTCATGATAGCTCATCATTCCAGACTCGGATGCTATTGACTATTCAATAGAATCACAAGTGGAGACTGATAAAAAGAAAATCAGCAAGGGAGCCACATGCCTACTTGAGCAAGAATGCATGGTAATTCTTCCAGATCAGCGCATCAGGCAATATATAATATACACTTAAACAAGAGTCAATGCCAAGGTCTCACAATCTTATAAAATGGAAGCTGCAGTTTTCATACATCTGATATTTCTTTATAAGTATCATCTCATTGACCTCCATACTTAACTCCAAGCCTCAGCAGCTACTGTTTCCTGCACAAAGAGCACAATTACATCTCATGTAAGTCCTATACATATACTAGATTATGTTTTAGATCAAAGCTTTCATGTCTATGCAGTAAGGCAGGAGTTCTGACGAGAGAGAACAGAGCAAAGTAGAAGCTATTGAACTCCTGATACATAAAGAACTAGATACTTTGACCTTAAGATGCCTGACAAGTTTTCTTGTCTAACAAGCAGGTATATGAAACAAAAGGCTTGATGATTCACAATATAATGGTTTCAACATTTGAAACATATTTCTTTTGAGGAAGCAATTGATGCATATTATATATTCAAGCATGAGAAATATAATCGTGATGGAGGCAAAGGGTACCAGGGTAAGATGCTTAGCAAAGTTCCACTAAACGTAATACTGAGATGCCGTAAAAACAGATGAGAGGGGAAACGAAATGGTGTTGCAATTTGACAGTTCAAATATGGTTCCAATAATTGTACCTCTTCACTATAATTGGTCTTCCTTAGCCCTTGTACTTCATTGTCTCTTTCTCAAATCCAATTGTTGGGAACTGCTTCGCATACTCCTCCACCTCATGGCGGAGCTTTGCAATCTCGGACTGGACATTAGCATCTGTCTGAATGGTGGCTAGGAAGTCCTTTAGCTTTGACCCACCTAATTTGGAAAAAAAACGCATGATATATGCTCCAGACATCAGTAAATTCTCAAGAAAGACACAGAATTATCCAAAACATACTGAAAGAAAAAGAAAAGATTGATGAACCTTTGGTTTCAGCCTTAATCTTTAGTGCTATTTTAACAGCAGTATCAAAAAAGTCAGCGACTTTCGCAAAGTCCTCTTCAACAAATCCTCTTGATGTCAGGGCTGGTGTTCCTGAACCAGAAGAAAGGGGCTCATCAGAAAATATCAACCGACCTAGCATCATGAGAATATACATAGTGATAAAGCCTGTACCCATCCTGATGCCTCCAGGAACCATGGCAGATACATCACCAGGAACTGTGTTTTTATTAGCTGCAATATGAACCAATTCCAACACCTTTTCAACTCTAGACCCATCAATTCCCTGTAGAAATACTTTAGAAGTTAAAATGATTGTTTGTTCACAATTAATAGTTATGGCTGGCCCACAGTTAAGCATCAAGTAGTGTGAGAAAGTAGTATATTCACCACTAGTGAATCAAAGGAAAATGACCCTTTTAAATATAAACAACACGATGTATAATCAGACATATCAGAAGAAGTCTGAAATTCTAAATACAGTATGTGTTGGAATGCTGATAAAATATGCAGTGGAAGAAACAAATATATTTCCTTGTTACCTTGTTCTTCAGATTTACCAACACTAAATGGTTTTCTGTTCCACCAGAGACAAGCTCATATCCTTTCTCAACCAAGCACTGCAAGATCATGTCACTTCGCTAGTTAGATATAGCCTTAAAAGATAATTAAATTGGAGTCCCGATACGAACTCTGATAGTTAAGAAAATGTCATGAACATGAAACAATGCTTTTTGAAAATAAATCAAGGTTAATGTAAAACTTAGTTCCGAACCATAAATTTATGAATAAAACATTCCTAGCATGAGTGACAGCCAAGCTATCATGAGTCACATGTAGGAAACAGCTTGAAACTAAGGTTAGAAAATAACAAAAAAATGGAAGCTATACCTGAGCAAATTTTGAACAGTTACTGAGGACTTGCTCTTGATAGGCTCTGTACTCTGGAGTCATTGCCTGCAGTTGTTCAAGTGAAAAAAAAAGGAACAGACAAAGTTCAAGAAAAGTAGAAGTGGATACATAACTAGTTTATTATCTCTCATGTCACCGATAAGAAACTGAAACACATAATGAGAAGACATACTCTGCTCATTAATAAACTACCAATGAACTCAATATAACACTAAAACATGTTCTAATTTACATATTCTTGACATCTTCCCAGTTCATTCCAAGTCTAGGGCAACAGCCAGTGCTTTCCCTTTTGCATGAGATTTAAACTGTGTAACCAAGAACTGCAAACTGGCCCTTAAGTTTCATGCAGAGTCCCTCTCTTTCTAAAAGTTATCTTGAGCAAGTAATTGACACCCATTCTGAGAGGGTTGAAATCGAGTTGAAATAGTAAAATGATCCGAAACTTTAGGACGACACTTTGACAATCCCATGGTGAAGGGAAGAGGATGATTCTTTAGGTTAATGCTTCTTGTTAAAGGTTAATCTGTAAAGACTCTCAGACATATGAACCACCTAAAACACAATCTAGGTGTCTGATTTCGCGAAAAATATTTACTGTATTGCACTTTTTCCTTGATTTTTCTTTTCTCTTCAGATCTGATGACTCAGATTCCCCAGGAAGGTCTAACCTTTTTCAGCATTCATGCAAGTACCAGCTTTTGGTTCCTCGCAGGTAATAATAAGCTTCTTGCCCTTGCAGACATAAATAGCTGAAACACCAAATTTTCATAAATAAAACTTTGCTCCCCCAGGAGTTCTGCTTAGCAGCGTCTTAAAATGTGGCACATACTATTGCATATGCACCCACATATGCATATGCAGTCCTTTGACGGCACCGTATTGCCCATATGAAGTACTATATGCAATCATACTGCATATGGACTAAAAAGGCAGCGCACTTAGCCTTGCACAATCATTTATGTGGCCTGCTTAATATCGTGCCGCTTCATATTGGAGCCCAATTAGCATTCTAGAGCTACATATACAACCCACTCTTATGAGGGCAGTGGGCCCATGTAGGTGAAGCAGATTTAAGTTGATGGATGGGTTTGATATGGTCTTAGATAAGCCTGATACAGTACTAGTAGTGCTAAGATGCCATAATATAATTAATGCTATGTGTTAATTGTTATTGTTGTTGACATTGCTATTATCCATCCATAAAAATTACTGTCAACATTATTGTTTTCATTATACATAATGTATTATATTATTTTTAAATATTTTAAAAAAAGTAACTGCATATGCATTATGCGGTCCTTTGACTGCCCTGCATACACCAGCCGCTTCTTAAAACACCATTCTTTAGTGAATCTAGGATTTTTTAAGCGAGTCTTATTATAACATAAGGTGCATGCCAGATTTCTGGATCATATTCTTGACATATGTGCATGAGTTTACATACCTTTCAAGTGAGATGGATCATATAAATGAGGTGTAAAAAAATTTGACCTAGGATGGTTATCTAAAGAAATCTGGTTGGATCATGCTCCAGTAAATTACAAATGGCAACAACAGGTAACTTTCGGAAGACTGTAATTCAGGGAAGCCCACAAATTTGATGGACGTTAAAAGACATGTAGTTCTTACTGGATGTCTGAGGAAATCATATCACCTGACCAGTTTAAAAAAAAAAAGTATTTGATGTGAAGTATAATGGTCAACCTTGGTAAAGAGTTAACCTAAAAATAATGCTTAAATAGTTAAACTTACATAGTTAACCAAGTCGTACATCTTTATTTACGAGAGTGATCCCAAAGAGAGAAATGCTAAAATGGCTCATTTAGAGACTTGAGTAACAAGTCTTAATGCTAGTCATGTGTTATGATGACTTGCTCGGCATGACAATGATTTAAGGCAAGTATAATTGGACAGCTTTCAGAAAATGCCAATTATATCTGAAACTTTATCATAAAATATAGTGTGACAAAGAAAGACATAAATTTTGACATCAACATGCTGGCTGATTGCCAACAAATAGTAAGTCAACAAGGAAACTTTCACGATGAGCTAACCAACTAAAATATAATATTACTGATTCTTTTTGCTCTCTTTTATGTTTGTACTGAAGACCTTAAACTAAACTAAATGAAAGAAAAGTTTTCATCAAGTATGCTAACCTGTTTGAGTGCAACAGCTAAGCCAGTAATTGTATGATTGTGTGGGCCACCTTGAAGTCCAGGGAAGACAGCTGCATTGATTTTATCTTCGAAATCATACAAAACCTAGAAAATACAGTCATAAAAATTATCATGGTTATTCCACCTCTAACTTGAGGAGCATCCATAACAGTTATAGTGAAGAAGGAACAGCTTCCAAAAAGTGTCTGCTATTGAATTTTACTTACCTCTTGCCCTTGTTTGTTTATCTCTTTCACCCCCTTCCTGAAAAAGATCATGGCTCCACGTGGTCCACGGAGTGACTTGTGAGTGGTAGTAGTCACTACATCTGCATACTCAAAAGGAGATGGAATAACACCACCTGCAACAAGCCCGCTGATGTGGGCCATATCAGCCAAAAGGATAGCTTTCTGCTTATTGCATATCTGTTAATTCCACCAATTAAAACCACCATGAAATTACAGCAACCCACATCAGGAGAAAGACTACATCTACTCAAGTCTTATTGACAGGTGAGAGAGGGAGAGGATAAGAACTTGCCTTTCGGATGCGTGCGTAATCATAGAGGCGTGCATATGCACTAGCTCCAGCAACAATTAATTTTGGCCTAAAGAGAGCAGCACTTTTCTCCAACTGCAGGAATATATATATATATATATGAGCAGATACTTATTGTATCAAATGGAAATCTTAAAAGAAATCTGCATTTTAAGAGGCTTTACAAAACCTAACTTCACTTCAAGCAACTGAATGTCAGATGTAACTAAACAGAGTAACTACTGATAGAATCATTTTGAAAGTTGTCTAGCACAAGTAGCAAAATGCAAAATGGCTATAATTTCAAGCTTTTAACTAAGATAACTTTATTAGGAAGAAATTTATTTCTGCACTAGGACAAGTCCATGCAATTAATACAGCCAGAATTCAATTCAAAAAGCAAGAGTTGGGTAAGGAAATGGTGAAAATGAGTTAGAAGAAGAAACCTAAAGCAGTCACCTGATCATAGTCAATGTATCCAGTGCTCTCATTCAACCTATATGGCATTGTCTCAAAGAAAATTGATACAGCAGATATCTTCTTGGTATCAGTCTGCATAAATTTAACAAATAGATTGAATAGAAGGTTCTAAAATATTTTAAAATAAAATAGAACTCAGACTGGCTCAGATCTTTAATACACAATCAGAAGAAAAGAATCCAGTTGTTTAAATACATTTCCTGGTGCTAACACACCACATAACTAAAATTTTGCAAAAACAAAAGCTTGCAGATATCATTGCATCTATGAATCATATATAGCGAGCAAACCAGAGAACATTCATTCAGATGTTCATGAAAAGCAACGCATAATTAGCTGTCTAGGGGTAATTAATATAGCTCCATGTCATTAGCCTAGAGACAGGTGATAGTTTGCATGATAGGTTCACTTTCAAGAGCATCCAAAGTTCCAAACACTCAAGCGTACATCATACGTTTCATTCAAACTGTAGTTGACATGCAGCACATTCTTCCCAGTTTTCATGTTATTTAGAATACCTGTATAATTTTTTTGGGTTATGCCACACACTCCTTATAACAGGATTTCAAAAAGACGTTATTTTCATCCTTCATATTCATGTGCAGGTTCAACAAACACATTCTTGCCAAGGAAATACATTTCCACATAAATGCACATAATCACACTCAAAAAACAATGCATTACTTCTGGTTTAGATAAACACAAACCCATGCCTATATGAGGAATGATGATGTGGCATTCTTTCCCCTGCAACAGGATCCTCACAAATACATTGATCGAAAGAGTAATCATGCTAGGACATTTTACATCTTATCCTCTTTTTGCTAATGCATACGACCCAATAAACATATGTCAAAAACATCATGCTACAAAACAGAATTTTTTATCAACTACCAGAACATCCACCAGATTGTGAACACATGCAATATGATGTGAAAAATTAGAATGAACTTACTGCTCAGTAATGACCAAGCAAGGGTAAGTGGTACCAATAATAGTAGCTGAAAGAAGATTTTGCAATAGAGTTCAATAAACCTGGTAGCCATGTGAAAGATGTCCGCCATGAGGAAGATCCAGTGCCATTATTCTCTCATGTGGCTTCAAAAGTGCAGTATATACTTGAAAGTTAGAAGGAGACCCAGAGAGGGACTGCACATTTACTGCAAGATGCAAGGGAACAACATAATGTGCAGACTGAATAAAAGTATGCCAAAAGCAGAATCAAGATTTTCTTTCTTCTTTTTCATTACAAAAAGCTTTCCAAAAGACAATATTAGAAGGCAACCTAACATCTCTTCATTGGAACCAGGGTTGCAAAAGGATACAAGGACAAATTACAAGTACTATGAACTGGGCAGTGCTCTAGTGGTCACAACAATTCTTCCCTGGGGGAGTTTTTGAGCCTTGAATGTGCATCACCAAACATCTTGACCAAGTTAATTTACTTTAAACAGTCTTCCCTCCATAGTTCAGTGACAAAGTAATAATAGGATATGACTTTGTATTGTATAGTTCCAGATATAAGAGCAATTGACTTAATTTCTACAATTAAACAATACAACTATGACAAAAACTAAAATGAGAACAAAGTCTGTATCATGATATTCTCATCAGTTTTTAACCATCGGATAGATTTTCATTAGGCAAAGAGGACAAAGCAGCAATGTACTCTTTCTAACTTACTCTGGTTTTCATCAAAGAGATAAAATAACAGCACATAATTGCAAGCTAAGAGACCTTCACATATGGACGAAATGCAATCATATATGAAAGAGAGGCAAATTATGCGTATACATGAAAGTGCAACCACATATAGTACAGTAAGTAATGAGATTCCAAAAGTACATAAAAAAATTAAAGTTAGGAGATGGAACTAATCAGTGGTCATTGCATGCAGCTGTATGGAATCCAGCCTCAATCTTTGGCAACAGCTATAAAAGTGACTCCCATTTGAAAATATGGATGGTTGCATGTTGCAATAATGCAAGATATAAAATATTAAATTCTTTGAGCGAAAGTAGCAATAGATTAACATGGATGTTACCTCCCCATTTTGCTGGGTCTAAACCGAAAACTTCCAGGGCACGTTTCTGACACAGTGATTCTGCCATGTCGATGTATCTGGAATGATGCGAGCAAAGTAATTCTATCAGAGAGAGTGAAAAAGAATCAAAAAGCAGACTAGGCTTTTCTTTATTGCTCTTCCTTTTTTTTTGAGATATATATATATATATACACACACACACACTTGTGAAACGATAGAAAGATGAAATAGCGTTTTAATAAAGAGTGCTGAGAGGAAAACAGAACCAAATCTTACTCGTTTCCACCATAGTATCTTGCTCCAGGATACCCCTCACTGTATTTGTTAGTCATGACAGATCCTACTGCTTGCATCACCGACACCGATGTGAAATTCTCAGAAGGGATGAGCTCAAGCCCCTTTTGACAACATTGAAATTTTAAAATCATCCGTAAGTTGCTGCGATCCAGACTAATAATGGCCAAATCAAGTTCTCGCAAAAGAGACAAACTATACGTGCTATAATTAGTGTCTTATTTTTTCTTTCTTTCAATTTTGCAGAAAAGAAAAGCACAAACATAACTCTTTAATTTTCTATTGCCAGTGCATCTCATTGTACAAGAAAATGACACCAAGAAGAGAAAAAAAAAAGGGAAAGGGGAAGGGAGCGAGCCAGAGAGAGGGGGGGTAAGAGTACCTTCCACTGCCTGGCTTTCTCGAGCTCGATGATATTGAAAACATCCGGATCGACAGCCTCCAGTGGAGCATTCAGCTGCTTCGGCCACTGCAGATCCAAAAAAAAAATAAACTTAGGAATCAAATAACAGATCGGAAGGGGGAATTGGATGAATCCCAACGAGAAAGATCCAAACCAAAGACGAGATCCCCTCCCTTATTAGTTATAACTCTCCCAAAACCAAATAAATCATCTATCAGACTAGAGGCTCCTAGATGCATAGATTCGTACCGTGACGCGGGATCTCTCCTTGTCGTAGACATCCTCGCTCGGCAGCGTCGACTGATTTCCAAAAGAAAAGCGAATTAGTAGCACCGAGATAGAAAGACAGAGCTCACAATCCGTTTGACGAATGAACGGATTGAGAAATGGGATCGGAAAGGAGGAGTACCGACCATGTAGTAAAGCGAGCTCCGCGCGAGAGAAGGCTGCCTCCTCACGGCGGAGGAAGACAGCCGCCGGAGCGCCGTCGCCATTGCCATCTCCTTCTCCTCTTCCTCCTCTTTTCTCCGCCTCGAGAGGGATGGGGGTGGGTGGCTCCTTCTCTTCGCTCGCTCGAATAAGCCGGGCCTCCTTTTCGAAGAAAGACCGCGGGCGGTTGGTGGGCGAGGAAATGGGAGGCGAACCTAAACCAATATAATAGTAATTAATTAATTAAAGGAATGAAGTTAAAAAGGAGATGGGAGGCTGGCGATCTCTGTGGTCAGGGACGAGATAGGGTGCGAGTGGAGCGGCTGCGATGTGGATGAGACACCACATCCCAAAGTCGCAGTCCCCGCCTCATATATTGCAAGCTGCTGCAGTTTTATTTATTTATCTCCCTCAGTGATGATATTATTAATTTATGATGCAACTGGGACCATACGTCGGTTACCGAGTCCACGTCGCTAACTACTTGGATTTGGTGGCATCGCATGGTGCCTTTTTTTTTTTTTTTTTTTTTTTTTTTTTTGTTGCTAATGCGAGAGGGGGTAGGGGGGAGGAAGGGACAAGCCCACCCCCGCGTAGCAGCCCCCACTGGGCCCCCGCCCCGCCAGGAGAATGTTCGATGCGGGCAGAAATGGCCGTATGTTGGGCACCCCGACCGGTTTTACTCATACCCTCCCCACCCGTGGGCCCGGCTCAGCTACTCCTCTGAGCTCTGGCTCGAGTCCCACGTGTGAGTACGTCACACCCGGCACCACCCCGGCTACTAGCGGTTCAAGAGCGGTCCTACACCACAAGTCCAAGCAGTGGCCAAAGTAGTGAGCTTCGGTCCACAATTTAATCGTCGCCGCAGCGATTCGAACTTGAGACCTTGTGGTTAGAATTGCTGCCCAGTACCACTAGGCTACCACCTTCTTTCGCGGCATCAACGGTGATCGCTTGAAGGTCCATGCGCAGGGATTGCTTTAAGAGCTGTGCTAAATATGATCCAACGGTTAAAATCTAAGCTTTCGATTTGTCCGATAGATGTTGTTCACTGGACATTATCATTTCCATGTGAGGTTTCTGCAATGAGGGATTCATTGCATCAACGGTTGTGAGTAGATTACTTAAGCTATGTTTAGGATTGCTATTAGAAGTAGAGTTTTTGAAAAATAGCGCTTTTAAGAGTAGATTTTTATTGAAAATTATTTGTTATTTGATAGCTATATTTGTAAAGAGTTATCAAACTTTAAAATATCTTTAGTAACCAAAATAAGAAGTGCTTTTGATATGAAAGACTAATAAAGGATATAACATAGTATTGCATAGTAGAGTATAATATAATATAATATTATACACTATTATATATTAAAATATTATTATTTTGTATATTATTATTATAATATAGTATAATATAATATTGAATACTACACCATAATAATATAACATAATATGACATGATATAGTAATATAGTATTAATAGTACAAAATTAGTACAATGTAATATAATATTATTATAATTATAACATATAATATAATATAATGATATTGTAATATAATACAACAATATAATATAATATAATATAACAGATTAGAATCTAATCTAATAATAGATTATATTATATTATTATTACATATTATTATATATACTTAATAGTAATATAATATAATATAATATAATATATTATCATTTATATTATTAATCGTATATTATAATATCATTATAATAAAATAAAATTATGATTGTAATAATAGATATACGTCCATATATATATATATATATATAAATGTACAAATACACACACACACACACACACACATATATATATATATGGACACACACATATATAAATATTATTACTATTATTAGTGTTATTAGTATTATTATTTTTAGTATTATTAATATTATTAGCCATATTACTATTATTAGTATTATTAATATTATTGCTATTATTAGTATTATTACTACTTTTAGTATTATTACTATTATTAGTATTATTACTGTTATTAATATTATTGCTATTATTAGTATTATTACTACTTTTAGTATTATTACTATTATTAGTATTATTACTATTATTAGTATTATGACGATTATTAATATTTTTACTATTTTTAGTATTGTTACTATTTTTAGTTTTAAGATTATTAATATAATTACTATTTATAGTATTATGACTATTTTTAGTATTATTACTATTTTTAATAATTTTACTATTTTTAGTATTATTACTATTATTAGTACTATTATTATTATTATTTGTATTATTACAATAATTAGTACTACTACTATTATTAGTATTATTAATATTTTAAAATTATTACTATTATTATTATTATTATTTATATTATTATTATTATTACTATTAGTATTATTAATGTTATTAGTACTGTTACTATTATTAGTACTATTATTATTATTTATACATCATGGATGTTTGAAGTTTTAGATTTTTTGAAAGATAGAAAATATATATCTACAATTTCCATTACACCAAGGCTAAAACAATTAAACAGATCTAAATGAAATTACAACTTGCCCATGTACAAACAACATGAAATGGCTTAAAACTAATAAGACCGCAAATGGCTCGGTTGTCTCGTGACTCGACCTGACCCGTTTTTAAGGACCTATAGGACCAAGTCAAGATCTCAAATTGGACGCGTTCCATTTTTTGGTTCAGGTCTAGGTTTACTAAATCTCGACCTGATCGGATCCGACCTATTATTTTTTGGGTCGATTTTGGATTGTTTACCCAACGATTCGATCCGACCTAATCCAAACCCGGATTCGACTAATCATAGTCTGTGCTCGATCTGCCGGTTCACTAGGAATCAGATGGCTTGGATCTCGTGTCCTCAGTCGAAGAGCTGAATAGGGGGGAATGAGACAACTCCTCTCATCCGGTTCTTCCAGGAAGAGCTGCTTCTCCTTCTCCTCCTTCGCCCCTGCTATCTCCCTTTCAACCACAACTTCTGGCTTGGGAAAGGTGAGATCCCTCTCCTAACTTTTTGATTGATTAATTTATCTCCCTGACCGCCTGCTCTGTCACAACCACCCTTCGCCGCCATGATTCTCTCTCCTCGATCCCACCTCCTTGGCTTGAATGTACTCCGAGATGCTTGCTGCTCGCCGAAGACTCCCGGTCGCCGCCAACTCCCTCTACAATAAGCTTCCTTGGTAACAACGACGACTCTCCTCCAACAGTACGCTTAGGGTTTCGGCAGCACGACGGCGATCAGCTTCTTTGGTAATGCCCTGCCAATTCCTTCTTGTCGAATTACTTGTAGATTTGTACTTCTTTTTTTCCTATGTTTGTTCCTCGAATTCGATTTGCCTGCTTTTCTTGCTTTCGCTTCTCAAAAAATGTGGGACTTCTTGTGATTTGTATTTAATGTGATGGTTGCGGTTTGTGCCATTGGCCATGGGACAAAAGGTTATCAGATATTACCATACTTTGGGTGGAAAGATAAAGTCTTGCCAATAACAGCTGCTTGCATTTTTATTTTGATTTGGTGCTATACTTGAATTCCTATGGCATTGTAGCTATCTGGAAGTTAGTTTGCAGCACTTCCGACCTGGACCCGAACGAGGCCCGAATTTTTTGAATTGGGTCTGGATTATATATGAATCTGATCCGACTCGAATGATTTATTGGGTCAAAAATTGTAGCTATGGATCCAATCCGATCCGACTCGATCTTCTATTAAATTGGGGGTCTAAAATTAGGATCCGAATAAGAAATTAGGTTAGGTTGGAGTTACTCTGATTCGTGATTCGGTCCGATCCGACCTATTTGCACCTTACTAACTATATATATATATATATATATATATATATATATATATATATATATATATATATATATATATATATATATATATATATATATATATATATATATATATATATATAAAAGTTTCTGGGATACACCCACATTTTAGGGAGAAATAAGCCTTCTTGATGGCTGCTCACGTGCATTTTCACGTGGCAAATACTGGCTTCATCTCACGACTTTGTTACAAGCCGGCGTCAACTCTTGGAGTTCTCTTACCCTCTCCCATGCTCATCTTTCCCAACCCCTCAAAATCTCCTCTTTCCCCAGCCCATATCCGCCGTCTCTTCCCAGCCTTCCTCCCCTCTAAACCCTTCTCCTCCTCCTCCTCCTCTTCTTTCCCCACTCCAACCACAGCCCCAACTCCCACCCCCGAAGAAGACCTCGCCGGTCTCATCCTCCAACAGAAGACCCCCTCCGCCGCCCTCCGCATCTTCCGATGGGCCGCCCGCATCCCCTCCTTCCCCGCCGCCTCCCCCGCCGCCTCCACCGCCCTCCTCCGCTCCTTCCTCTCCTCCGGTCGCCCCGCTGCCGCCCTCCGCCTCCTCTCCGCCCTCCCCTCCCCTCCTGACGACACCACGCTCGTCTCCCTCATCCGCGCCCTCTCCCGCGCCGGCAACCCCCGCGGCGCCTTCCGCGTCCCCGACCTCCTCCGCCCCCACCGCTCCCCCTCCCTCCGCCTCCTCAACTCCGTCCTCGACGCCCTCGTCCAGCACGACATCGATCTCGCCCGCCACTTCTTCCGCCGAAAAATGGCAGCTTTCGGCGTCCGCGGCGATGAGCGCACCTTCGGCATCCTGATGAAGGGCCTCTGCCGCACGAATCGGATCGCCGAGGCGTTTAAGCTCTTGAAACTCATGAAAGACAGCGGCTTGACGCCAAACCCGGTGATCTACAACACTTTGATCCATGCCCTCTGCCGCAATGGGAAGGTGGGGACGGCAAGGAGCTTGATGAGGGAAATGAATACCCCGAGCGACATTACCTTCAACATTCTGATCTCGGCCTTCTGCGGGGATGGCAGTGTGGTTCAGGCCTTGGTAATGCTGGAGAAATGTTTCGATCTTGGCTTCGTTCCGGATGCCATTTCAGTCACCAAGATAGTAGAGCTTCTCTGCAACCACAGCCGGGCTATGGAGGCAGTGGAGCTTTTGGAAAGAGTCGAGAATAAGGGCGGTGTGGTCGATACTGTGGCTTATACCACTCTGATTAAAGGGCTTTGTAAGATGAAAAAGCCGCAGGTGGGGCGGCGGGTGTTGAAGGAGATGGAGAGTAAAGGAGTTCTTCCCAATGTGCACACCTACAATTCCTTGATCTCTGGGTTCTGTGATTCGGGGAAGCTCGGCTTGGCTATGGAGCTCTTTGAAGAGATGAGGATGGATGGCATCAGTCCAAATTTTAAAACTTTTGATACATTGATTCGAGGATTGTGCTTCGGAGGGAGGATCACAGATGGGTTGAAGGTTGTGAGCTTGATGGAAGAGGAGAGAGGAGGACATGGAGACAGCATTAGTCCTTATAATAGTGTTCTATACGGGCTTTACAAGGAAGGCAGCATGGAAGAAGCCTTTGAGTTTCTTAACAGGATGGCAAGCTCTTTTCCTAGAGCTGTTGACAGAAGCTTGAGGATATTGAGATTCTGCCAGGAGAATAAGGTTGGGGAGGCCAAGATGGTTTATGATCAGATGGTTGGGGAGGGGGACATTCCCAGTGTGCTGATTTATGAAAGCTTAATTGAAGGCTTGTGCAAGGAAGGGAATGTTCGTGAAGCATTTGATTTGATGAATTTGATGGTGGAGAAGGATCTTTTCCCTGAGGTTTCGACTTTCAATGCATTGATTCATGGGTTTTGTAGGGAAGGGAAATTTAGAAGTGCCTCGAAGCTGCTTGACGAGATGGTTAAGAGGGGTTGCAATCCTAATTCTGATAGTTACAGTTCCTTGATTTGTGGTCTTTGCAAGCAAGGTGATTTGGACAAAGCGTTTGGTTTCTTGGTGCAAATGGTGGAGGCGGATGTCATACCTGATCAGGACACTTGGAACTCCTTGCTAACGAGTGAACAACCATGGTTGAAATGTGAAAATGGCAATCAAATTAATGATGTTTTAGGCAGTTCTAGAGAGAACTGAGTTGCTGAAATTATTTAAAAAAGCATTCATCACAATTGATCTAAGAGGGGCATAATTATCCAGTAAGCTGGCTTGGAGTTGTAGGCCTTTCGTTGGTGTTTGAACTGAGCAATGTCTTGTTGCAGAGGCCACCAGTGATGGGGAATGGGTGATGAAGAGTCATAATGGATTTAGATGGTTTCACATCTCACTGGGACTGGCTGACAGGCTGAGGCTATTTTTGTTGAGATGATCAGCATGACATGATCTGCTTCTAGTTAAAAGAATGACAATGGATGGTATAATACATATGTTTGAGACATCTAAATGCAATTTTGGTTTTTATCTTGTGGAACAATTCAAGGCAATGAAGAACATAGAGGGGGCACAAGGACATGATCGGTCCTTAAAAATAATATTTCATATGGACTCTTCACGAGAGCAAATTGGAAGAAGGCTTCTGAGTTTTGTTACATGATGTGGAGCTTTTGGTTGGAGCTCTTGACAGATGCTTGACTATGTTGCAATCTTGCCTGGAACAAGGTACATTTAGGGAAGTTATGTTGGGTTATGATCAGATGTATGTTAATTTGATCACACTAAACTGAAAACAGTTGTGCAAAGAATGCAGGTCAAGCTAGCAGCATTTGCTTATCTGAATCAATAGTTCAGACAATTTTTTTTCTAATACTTTGAACATCTGATGTTTTGATTTATCCTTTTTTGCAAACATGGCAATTACAAAAATGCTTCAAATCAGCTGGAGGAAATAGGATTCGCTGACCTCCTAATCTTGGTTTTTGAAAAGAAAGACGAGCAAAGCCCATTGAAATTCCATTAATTCTATGAAATATAAGGAAGACAGGATTTGGGTCTTGGTCTCTTGGATCAATACACTCCACAAGGCTTTACCAGCCTGACAAGATGGCGCCCTTGTTCTCCTATCACTGGTAGACCTAGCCCTTTAGCAGTGGTTTTTGTGGGCAGGGTTCTGAATAACTCTGTGTGTTCCTAATGGGTGTCCTTATTACATGGTGTAATGAGATGCTTTCCTGGATCATTTCGTACCTTGAGTCTTTGCTTCAAAGTGAGTATGGATGGAAAGCAGTCAGCTAAAATATTGCTAGATGATGTTACATCTTGTAATAGTTGTATTGATGAATACTAATTTCTTCTACTCAGTGTAGAATTTCCATAGCCATTTAATTTAAAGAGATAAAGTTTGTTTAGTGATTGTCCTTGAAGGTCTTTGCTCTGGTATATTATCTGTGATTTATGTTAGTATGGATATTGCATGAGGACAGATTGTCATTTAATATGGATTTGTGATCATTTCTGATGGCACGGCATCGGTCCCTTGGTGCTGAGGAGCAGGATGTTTTCTCAAGGAATAAAGGGTGGTGCTGGATGGCTGCTGAAAAATCTGTCTTCCCTTGAATTCGAGACCCTGAATCTTCTGATTATGTCTGATATCGAGTAGTTATTGTACCAAAACAGTGTGTCAAGTATAAATCCATGTGGATCTGTGATGCATCGTCATCTTTTTCCTCAATCACTATTGGTCATGTATTCCACTTGTGAATCTAGAAGAAGAAATGTATTCCACCCATGGAAGAATCAAGTGCATGACTCTTTGGTTGTGTTACAAAAGCCATCTTTCTACCAGCATTTCTCAATTAACAGATGTTGTATCTGTCAATTGTAATTGTTCTAGATGACAGAATAAATATGACTTTGTTATGATCAATCCAAAGCACCAAATGACATTGTTCCGATGATGTATCCAACTGAACCTGAATCTATGGCTTCATAATGGAGTGAGATGGGTGCTAACCTATATAAAAAGAGTGCAGATGGAGGACTGGTGGTGGAAGCTAGTGGTTTTCTTTTTGAACAGAAATGCACTTAAAAATGGGGCTTATTCAGGGTGCTCGTACTCAGAGATAGGAGTTTGCAGGTGCTTTTCAGTGAGATGATTTTACATGTAAGTTCCAGGATTTTGTTTACTGCCAAGCACCTGTAGTCTTGTCTTGCTCTACCAAAAATTCCATTTTGTTGTCAACATCTAAACAATTTTGCTCACCATATATAATTTGGTGGAAGGGAAATGAACTGGCTATGTAATGCATTGTTTATTTTGCTAAATTTGTTAAAAGTTGGCTATTCATAACTATGTTTCATGTCTATTTATCATTTTTGTTTGGATGTACTACAAAGCAGTTTAATGCTGAGGGAAATCTAGTTACAGTAACACCCAAGTGGAACTTCTTATACAGAGAGCATATGAATTAGTTGGCATGGGATGTTAAAAGCTTTTCTTTGAATTCTTTGGCCTTTTACTTCGATATAATATCATAATTTCAACATTTGTATATCACCCAATGAGAAGTTTAACAACCGAAAATAGTAGAACATTTGTCGTTCCAACATATCGAAATAAAAAAAGGGAATGACATCAATGTGGCATGTCCTAATTCATATGTCCTTGGGCTTTCCCAGACGATGGATCGTCAATTCACTTTTCAAAGACATTTTTGCTCAATATTATTATTTGTTTTTATCGTAAAGATAAAATTAGAGTCGCTTGGAAGGGCAATATGTTAAATAACGATATAAAACCCTAGTTATAGATTGAAGTTGTTAAGAGTACCTTAGCAAATTTCCAAAGAAATATCTCTCCACCTATTTAGGTAACAAATCTAAGGAGTCAAAATTAACCATTATCCATATGATACCCAAATAGGAAAGATCCCCATCTCCCATCCCCTCCCTTATGTAAACCCAATGCCCTCATACCCTTGATTCCTAGTTCTATCCCTGGAAGGAGTCCCATAAATTCTAGAAATATAAATAAAAAACAAACCACACTTTCTCTCCCAAAACCTCTTGAGATCAAGGAAAAAGAGAGAGAGAGATAGATAGCATCTCTGGAGTGTAAGAAGCTAGCCGGCAAGAGCACAAGGCCCCCTCGCCAAGGCCCTCTCCTGCATCTTCTCTGATGGTAGGTTAAACAGTAGTACCCCTCTAAGAGTGACATGAATCGAGAAACTTACTATTGAGGGTAAACTTCCACCTAGTGTACATCGGCTCAAGTTCTTTATCCGAGAAGGCCGCCACCTCTTTGAATCTCTCTTGGAGGGTAATTATCTCGTCTGCCGTAGCTTGCAGCATCTTTTAGTGAAAGTGACGTGCTCCCTGTACTATCTATGACCATAAAGGCTCAGAATCCATAGATTTGGATCCGAGTTGAGTAGCAACACTCCTCGGAGGTGAATTCACCCCTATTTTCACTAATTTTGCCTTTTCTCCCCACTTTTTGCCCCCCGAAAAGGGTGATGTCAAAACTCTAGCTTCTTTCGCTTTTCCTTTCTCAGACAACACTTTGATTAGTTTGGTTGCAATTTGCATTATAACTCTATAAACTCTTTGATAGGCATCACTTAAACTGTACTTCAAAATTATGTTTGGGCACAAGTTATTAGTTTTTATCGTTAGTTGTATAACTTAAAGCAATGCTTATCACATGATTGCTCGAAAGGTTCATGCCTTTTATCATCTACATGCTAAAAGGATGACGGCCAAGTTCTATAAAATAGTTTATATATATATAATAATGGATACTATTTTGCAACTATAAGTCAAAGGATTTACTAGTAGTATAAGAACAAAACATTTTCATAATACAATATTTTTGCAATATAATAAGCCATTTTTAACATGTTTCTTAGCACCAAAAGTATAGAAAAAAGATATAAAGACCAACTATTTATTGATATGAACAAGTGAGATTTTAGACAAAATCAAAATTTTAATATCAAATTAACCATTTTTGCCCATCATTATAAAAATATTTCATAACAATTTTTTTTGAGATTTGTGTATTTATATCAAAATTGGTAGATATAAGTTTTACAATTATTTAAAACCTAATTTATCAATACAAAACGACAACAACACATAAGATAAAGCAGAAATGCTATATACAGAAGAGGCCGATTCAAATAGGTTGCACACTATTGGAATGCTGCTAATGTTAGAGATATTAGAGATAAGGACAGTGTTGGAGTTATTTGATAAAGATATGTATAGCAACTTGGGAACAGAGTAATTAGTCATTCTGTTGAAGGTGCTGAGTCAACTATAATATTCTTCAATTGATTACTACATGTTATAGTTGACTAAGAATAATGATTGCCAATCTAAGAAGAAAGATCATGAATGTTTTATAGGTCCTACGAAATGAAATTCTCCTTGGCTTTTATAGTCATACCCAAGCAAATTTCTCCTTGGCTTTTATAGTCATACCCAAGCAAATTTTGAGGTTAAGATCAATTAATACAGACATGAGCAAAACCAGTCCGCGATGCAGTTGTCGTCCCTCGTCCAAAAATAAAACAGTTTCGGCAACTTCAGCAGTGCGTAAATTTTTTTGTTTCTCCCAAAGTTCGATGGGAAAATTGGGCATCCTTATCCATGCCGCCATACGGGTGATGGAAACCCTCTCAGGTTTGACGTTAGGCCTCCATCTTTGGAGTGTAAGTAGCTAGCCGGCAAGAGCACAAGGCCCCCTCGCCAAGGCCCTACTTACACCTTCTCTAATGGTAGGTTAAACAGCAGTACTCCCTCTAAGAGTGACATGACTTGGAGTTTCTTTTCCAGGTCCCATTGAGCCCTCAGCTCTTTCTAGATGAAATTAAAGAGAAGACCACGATTGAGAAACTTACTCATGAGGGTAAACTTCCATCTAGTGTACACCAGCTCATGTTCCTCATCGAAGAAGGCTACCACCTCTTTGAATCCCTCTTGGAGGGAAATTATCTTGCCTGTCATAGCTTGTGGCATCTTCGAATAAAGCGACAAGTTCCCTGTACTATCTATGACCATGAACACTCATAATCCATTGATTTGGATATGGGTTGAGCAACAACACTCCTCGGAGGTGAATTCGCCTCCGTTTCTACTAATTTTGCCTTCCCTCTTGGCTCACGCTTTGATGAGTTGAGGTCTATGGTAGTCTTCGAGCCCCCCTTTTTGTCCTTCGAAGAGGGTGATGTCAAAACCCTAGTTTCTTTTGATTTTTCTTTCTCAGACAACACTTTGATTAGTTTTCGTTGCAATTTGTACTATAACTCTATAAACTCTTTGATTGGCATCACTTAAACTTTACTTCAAAATTATGTTAGGGTACAAGTTATTAGTTTTATCGTTGGTTGTATAAGTTAAAGCGATGCTTATCACACGGTTGCTTGAAAGGTTCATGCCTTTTATCATCTACATGTTAAAAGGATGATGGCCAAGTTCTATAAAATAATTTTATATATATATATATATATATATATATATATATATATATATATATATATATATATATATATATATATATATATATAATAATAATGGACATTATTTTGTAAATGTAGGTGAAAAGATTTACTAGTAGTGTAAGAACAAAACATTTTCATAATACAATATTTGCAATATAATAAGCGATTTTTAACATGTTTCTTAACACCAAAAGTATAGAAAAAGATAAATAGATCAACTATTTATTGATATGAACAAGTGAGAATTTAGTGAAAATCAATATTTTCATATCAAATTAACCATTTTTGCCCGTCATTATAAAAATATTTCATAATAGTGTTATGATAGTTTTTGTTGAGATTTGTGTATTTATGTCAAAATTTGGTAGATATAAGTTTTCCAATTATTGAAAACTTAATTTATAAATACAAAATGACAACAACACATAAGTTAAAGCAGAAATATTGTATACAGAAGAGGCCGATTCAAATAGGTTGCACACCATTGGAATATTGCAAATGTTAGAGATATTAGAGATAAGGACAATGTTAGAGTTATTTGACAAAGATATGTATAGCAACTTGGGAACAGAGTAATTAGTCATTCTGTTGAAGGTGCTGAGTCAACTATAATATTCTTCAATTGCTTACTACAAGTTATAGTTAACTAAGAATAATGATTGCCAATCTAAAAAAAAAGATCATGAATGTTTTATAGTTTGAGTTGATGAACTATTTTCAATTTTAGTTGGTGGTGTGGAGAGGGATGTGGAGAGTAGTTAAGATTGAGAGAGGCATGCAAGGACAAATAATTTTAAACTCTCTCCTCAGTCAAAACACCACAAAACGAGACCAATCTAGTGAAGTTTGGTCATACTAGTTCATGTCATGTTAAAAGTTTTTTGTACGATGGCTCAAAGAATTCTAATCATTTATTCTTTGATTTAAGGGTTATATGTCTTTTTTAGGAGGAGCACCTAGCTCTTCTGGTTTATTATTTTTTTGAAAACCAATTCTTTTACTTATGATTATTTGATCACACGTAAGCTTGTGATTGATGGTACATATTATAAATATTGTCACTAGTGATTGTTTTGAAAACTTGAGTTGTTTGAAAACTTTCATATTTTCTTCATCGGCCATAATTCTTTTAAACATTTGAAGTACAAACACATGTTTTCTTCATTGTAAGCAAGGTTGTAGATCAAAGGAAAGTGAATCAACAGAGTTTCCCCTGATTTCCAAGTGAGTAGTAACTTGATTACCGAAATTTTATAATACACATAAGGAGAAGAATGGGATCTCCTCTTTGAAAAATAAGATGAATGGCATCTTCTAGAGTCTCTTCAGACCAAAATCATGGCCTCCTACCCAATCTAATGATGCTAAAAATATACTTTTATTGGTAGGCTCCAACAACCAGGCTAAGAAAATTCAGAATTTTAATGGGTTCTAATGAATAATCTAAAAAATATAAATTTGACCCACTAGTCTCCTATTCACATTCCTCAATAATTTCCAGTGTTGCTTATAATTAAGGATAAGATAATAAAAAAATCAAGGAGAACACACAACATTTTACCGAATTAGTCCTAAACTAGATTCTTCCATAGCTGTAATGCTAAGAGATATATTATGAAGCAAATAATACAAATAATAACTCTATTTTGTTTCCTCATATAAGCAAAATCCCTGGTCTAACCCACCAGCCACGCACAAGAAGGTCTTATCATAGCATGACAAGTCTTGGGTGCGTCCTCATGCACAAGATTATATGCATACAATTTAATTGGTGCATAGAGATTTGAATTGTAAAGGCTAGTGCATGAAGATATATTGATACAAAAAAGTATTTAGCTAGACGCTCATAGGGTTGGTAGCCGGGCAGAGTTTTCTGGATATCCAATCCATTCAGGATCCTAATAAGATTTAGCAAAACCTTATAGAATTTGAGAAGGATTTAGAATTTGACCCTCCTATACCTACTACCAGATCGATCGATCGATCGATCTGTCTGTCTCTCTGTCTCTCTCTCTATCTGTCTGTCTGTCTCTCTCTCTGTCTGTCTCTCTGTCTGTCTATCTTTGGATACTTAATAGATTTACTGATTTTTGATGTGATGGATTTGAAATTTTTATACTAATTTATAATTAGACTTGAGATAGATTCTAGATATAGGATTTTTGATGACAGTAGGGCTAGCACACCTATTGCTATTTCTAGACGCTTATGATATGCTTGATACAAAGTAAGGAGGGTGAACAAGCAAGAATGAGCCCCTAGTGATCATGCTTCAAGGATTTTAGCCCTTTGCGAACAAACTGAGTGCGCCAAAAAAGCAATGAAGATTGACTATGGCTGGTCTTCCAGCTTGAGTTTGTTATATTTAATCAAGGGCCTAATACATGGGATTGAGAATTATCTAGTTAATTTAGACTACTGTAGTTTCTATATCTTCTGAAGTGATCTTGTTTGAGCCTTTCCCATGTCTAATTTCATGCAATGATGCCAACTTTTTTCTGTAATTCTGGAATGATGTCATATCCACAGAGTGAATTGGTGAATGAGAGATGGATGGCTGTGCACTGGAAAAATGTGTTAGCCTCATAGACCCTTCACCACCTTTACCCCAACTCTTGAGAGGCCAATCAAGTACATGCACATCAACTTATAAAATTAGATCCTTTTTTATATGAGGCATTTAGATAGATCCGTTTTGTTCATCGTGATAGCTATTAGCAAGTCTCTCCTTCAAAACTAACAAAGTATATTCTAACAGTCAGGCCCACACATGTAAAGCTGCAGCCTCTGCATAACACTATTCTTCTGACCCTGTTTTGGTCCAGTTTATGTTTTGGGAGCCAAAAAGTGGGTAAACAGCAGCAGTACATGCAGTACCACCAAAGAAAGTACAACCAAACAACTATCATAGAATCATAGCCTTGCCAACTGTACTGCCCACCTGTACTGCTCTCTTGCCTATATATATATATATAAAAGCACAGAAGCAGGAGGGGGGACACAGAGAGAGAGAGAGAGATTGGGATGTAGCAGTAGCAGTGGAAGGGACATGCAGAGGAAAGGCCAAGAAAGAGAGGAGGCAAAAATGGTTCTCATCTCAATGCTTCTTCTCAAGGCAGATTCCTGTGCATGCCTCCTCCACCCCTGCTGCTACCATTCCCCTCCCCTTCTGAAGTGGCTGCTCTGTCTTTCTTGAAGGTAAAAGTTATTGTATTTGATCTACTGTGCTGGATTATGAGCAACTTGCACAACTGGCTAAAAAGAATGATCATAACAAGATAAAGATGTTAGTTGACACATAATTGTTCATGAATTAAATGTTATATACTTTTGGCTTAGTATCACTGTAAATTAAGATTGTGTTACAATCTGTGACATCTGCTATGACAGCTTCTGAGCATCCAGTGAATGGATGTTTAACTGTAGTAGTGTCTGTTGTATAACCAGAATCATGGCGGCTATTTAGCATTTTTTTTGTTTAATTAATAATATCAAATTACATTATCATACCGATTAGTAAAATCTTTCTCTGATTTGGTAAATTGTGATTTCAGTAGAGATATCATCATTTTTTCATTAATTTTTGATTAACTAGGCAAATAACAGCTGCTATCTTAAATTCACACACTAGATAGTTTTGGTCAAGAAATGGCCATTATTCCGATTGCCATAATTGTAACACAGGTGATTTGTTGTTTGACTTGCCAGGATTATTGGAACCTTGCTGTATATATACATATGCATATGCATAGTGTAAATGTATGGATGCGTATGTGTGTATGTATGCGTACATACGTATGAATGTATGTATGCGTCTATGAAAAAAAAACCGTCTACGAATCTCACTGAACATCTGGTTAACCACCTCAAATGAAGCTGAATCTGAGTTGGTCAAACTAAAGATGGATGGGGGAAGAAGGAATGGCTGCTGGATCAGGTATGTGTTTTGTGTAAAGGCAGTTCTGAATCCATTAATGACTTTCTCCTCCATTGCCCTTTTGCAAAGCATATCTAGGGCAAGCTGAGGACTTCAAAGGCAGAGACTGGCTTCCCTGTTTTCAGGCTGGACCTGCTGGAGGAAAAAGAGGGTGAAATGAGCAATAAGAAGAGTTTGGAGTCAGCTGCTACTAGCTCCATGCTGGCATCTAAGGAACATAAGGCTAGGGCTTTTCTCAAGCATAAATATCCCCAATGCAGTTGATCCCTCATCAGCCACTAAACTCTTCAAGCTTAGCAACTCCCATGTATTTTAGGCTCTTAATCTCGCATGGTACTTGCTATGAATAAATAGTGGGGGCTGTTCTGCATCCCACTGTTCTCAGATCAGATCCTATAAGAAGAGTAACAACTTATGCTAGGTCATTTCTCTGAAAAAAAAAACAAAACAAAAAAAAAAGACACAACTGGAAAGGGGGGATTTCAAGCAGTTTGAACTGTTGGGAAACCAACAAGATCATTTGAGAAATATGAATTAATTAGTTCCACATTTTCTAGCTTGACTTGATTTCCCTTTTGACATCTGCATCAATCAACCTTCATCAGGGTAACTTTGGAATCTTCCACAGGATCATTTATCTTAATGGGCTCACCAGAATAGCTTGCCTTTTTTGGGTTTATTAGATTGAAAACCACAGAAGTTCAGAAATGTAACACAAGTATCCTGTTCAGAAAAAAAAAAAATACTAGCCATACCCCAATCCAAAATTTCCTGCTTCCATAGAGGGCAAGCAGTGAACAAGTTGAATCTGCATACCGAATAACTTGAGTGAGAAAGTTTGGAGAATGGTTGCAAATGAATATTTAGTCATGGATCTTTTCCTTGTAATATGTGATATTCCATCACCTTTACCAATGGATAATGCAAATTAACTCAATCCTTGGTTCTATATGTTCGAGAACCCGAACAAGTTCTTCTCATATTCAATGGACGATTACCAAACACTACATAAAGGTAAAAGAAGCACATTGACAAATATTTGACACCCAGCTTAAGTTCCATTTTCAGACTCCTAAAAATCTCAACCTTGGGAAAGCTAGGTTAAAAATAGGATAAAACACATCAAGGGCACCATATGAGGATATATTTGCTTATTAAATATGATTAAGTATTACATAAGATAGGATGCTGTTAAGAAGGCATCTGCACAAAATCAAAATTAAAACTAAAGAAGAAAAAGAAGCAAAACATATAGGAGTCAAAAAGTCCACGACTTCTGTATAACAGGATGATACTATATAGTAAGCCAGTATCTTGAACTTAACAGACATTTCAAAATATGCATAAGGAACAATGTGAAGCTACTAAAGCCATCATTTCCAGTTTCGGGCATGAAATTTTTGCTGAGCTATTAATATGATCAAGAAGTCAGAAGTGCACTGGCTACATTCCAGCTGCAAGGTTAATTTAACCTCATGGCTAAGATGACAAGATTTTTAGATCTTAGCAGGAACGATATCCCCACACTCTGGACATTTCTTGGATTGTCATTGGCTCTCAAGCTCTTGGTTCCTGATCGTCTGAAGAAGAAATTGTCATATCAAATCTATCCAGCTTAACCACACCCAAGAGAGAAAAAACTCAGGGGTGCTAGTGTACGTTTCAATTTGTCCACAATATTAGAATCATTTCCAATACAACTAACATGCTGCAAACAATGGTATGCCATATCATACCGATCCGGATGGTACGGAGTGTACCATACCGTACCGGTTCAGTACTGGTATATGGTACGTTAAATGTACTAATACTTAGTACACTGAACCGTCTCCATATCGGGCATACCGATATAGTGATAGGATGGCACCGATATGGGATACGATATGGAGATGGCATACCTTGCTGCAAACAATGCATGCTTTACATATAGGTAGTCCATATGAGGCCAATGGTTCAGAAAAAGGATGATCGTGAACTGTTACTAAACCTAATTAACACTCTCCAAATTAGAGGTGGGCATTGGGCCGAGCCGCCCATGGCTCGGCACGAAGCGGGCCGTGCCCGCTTGCTACAGTAACGGGCCGTGCTAGGCACGGCTCATAAAAGGGGACCGGGCTGGATTAAGGATTTCTGGCCCGCGGGCCGAGCCCGGCACGGCCCATAAGGGCCTGGGCTGGCACGATTCATGGGCCAAGCACGGCACGGCCCGCAGGCTAGCTCGGAACGGCTATTTTTATGGTCACAAAAATAGCCGTTTTATGGCTGTTGGGAGGGTAAAATGGGTAAAAAGCCACAAATAGCCGTTATGGGCCAAAAAAATAGCCGTTATGGGCCACCCATAACGATTATTTTTTTTTTGGACAGACGGGTCGTGCCCATAGCCGTTTTATGGCTGTTGGGAGGGTAAAAAGGGTAAAAAGCCACAAATAGCCGTTATGGGCCAAAAAAATAGCCGTTATGGGCCACCCATAACGGTAATTTTTTTTTGGACAGACGGGCCGTGCCAGGCACGGCCCGTGCCAGGCCCGGCATGGCCCGCCACCCCACGGGCCTAGGGTCGTGCCAGGCTTAGCCTTTAGGTTAAGCCGGCCGTGCCACGCACGGCCCGTTTGGTCTGTGGCCCGATGGGCCTAGGCCGGGCCTGGCACGGCCCGATGCCCATCTCTACTCCAAATTCAAATATAATCATAAATGATAATCGAACAACAAACAGGAATAGCAACACTAGAAAAAAGAAAAGCATAATTATATAAAATTCAATCAGCTATAACTGATGTATAAAATTCTACCGATATAAAAAATAGCAAGGAGTACAAGTCTGATCGGCAATTGTAAGTTCAAAAGAGAACTTCCTCATGTATGCTCAAGTTGTTAGATTCAGTATTTTCCCTTTTCCCTTTTCTTAGTTTAATAATTCTCCGGTCTCAATTTTCGCCGATCAAGTATTCACGTATGCTAAGACCAAGGAAATATGTAATCTCGCAAAATTCGCAGAAAAAGTGGTGTCTTGCCACCATGTTGTCAATGAAGGCTGCATATCATAAAATATTGTGATCAGGTGAGAGAAAACCATACTGAAAAGAGAAGTACAAGAAAACACACGAACAAGAAGATAAAGGAGGACTCAAGGCACAGTATAAGTCTCCAAAACAGAAAGCATTTAGATTTAGGTATCATGAACAACATATTTGTTTATTGGGAACTCTTAAGGAGTTTCTAGTCTAGTATTTACTGGAAAATTAACTACCTCAACCATTTTTCACAGATTAATCAATATATCAAGATACTATCATAAATCATTTAGATTCATATATATTTCCTGACTCCAAGATTGTCATCAGCATAGCTTATGTGAAAGCTTAAGAAAGCTTAACATGTCTCCAATACAAAACCCCTGTTGACCTATTGGTAACATGTAACAAAGACAATAAACTTACTGCTCAGAAAAAATCAATAAGGCATCTGGTAGTCCCATGGCTAGACTTTACTGCACAGCCATATTCATGTAAAGCACCTCAAAAGAGACACAGATGTACTGGAACTAATTATAAGATATATGAAAATACTTAACTGGAACATGCATGAACCCCGTTTTACTGATGTAATATAAATAATACATGCATTAATTTAAGAAATACAGAACCATCTGATATAGGACTAACCTCTTTTAAAGTAATTCACTGGAATATGCACAAATCATTTACAGCTGCACATCATCTATCAATCTACTCCAAGAAAATTTGTTCATGACTGTAGTTCAGCAAGACTGAGAAAATGAGCATGTGACCCCATCAGAAAAAAATAGAAACAAGAAATGAGTAAACCAATGCACAGAGAAATGTAACTCTCAATTATACAATATAGAATAACATAATAAAGCCTTCTATATTTATGTTTTAATCTAAAATGTCCATTTTACCTGCAATTTTGTGGTACCCTCCATGAATACAGACCAGATCTCTTTATGTTTGGGGGCAGTGCCATATAGTTTCTCCAATCATCAAGCATAACTCTTAAATCATGAATCTTCCTTCCCAAACCAATACAACAGTTTGCATGCATTGTACAAACTTTACTGAAATCTCTGCTTGGTTCACAAATCCCACCAAAATAAGTGGTACTCAAAAATCTAATCCTTACTCCTATTTCTGCAAGCAATGGGTCATATTTAATAAAATTAAGCACATCCTGGTCATGCAACCCTGGATGTTTCTCTCGTGATGAGTACCAAAACTTATAAAATTCTATACTTCGGTTGTTAGACTTTACATAGTTGAATCCCCCATTAGGCCTGTTTCCTAAATCAGTGGCACTGCCCAAGTACTGGTCGCAAGCTATCTGAAAATCTCCATCTGGATAAAAATGTGGTAGTGGATCCCGGAACCACATGATATCTGCATCCTGCAATTAAACCAACGATACAGACATTCAGGAAAGTCCGGTAATCTACAAATATATGTGCATAAATGAAACGGTCTGAAACTATAAAAACCATCACAGAAACATGACAAGCTTTTTTAAATTTTTCTTTATTCTGCCGAAAAATGAAAATCACCAAAAAGAATTGTTCAACAGCACTACAATATTTATCTATATTTTGAAACACATAACCTCCTAAGCAAACATGCACACACACACACACACACAGAGAGAGAGAGAGAGGAGAGAGGGGGGGGGGGAGGAGATTATTGCCCTGCACCTGCCTTCAACAGACAGAAACAAGTCTCCTGAAAGAAGATACAAGCAATTAACAGTGTGACATGTCAAACATCCTTGACAACTCAGCAATTGGACATCAATCAGAGCACTTATTTTGAATCAATTTGCTGTTTCTTTCCAAATTCAGGATTAAAGATATTTGATAACCAATTATTGCCTGAACAAGTTATTAAGCAAGAGATCAGTTTGCAATCACGACAATAATGCTGCAATGATGACAAACAAATGCAAAACATGGTCTCTTTTTTTCTCAGAAACAGGATTCCATTATTTTATGAGTTGTCACTGTTCTGCATGGTAGCTTACAACCACTAAGATGACAAAATGACCAGTAACAGATCTATGTCGAAAAGTCACCTTAAAAATTTTCATTGTGAAGTACAAAATATTCATGGCAACTACCTATAAAGAATCCTACTCCTACACCTATATCAAAGGTTCTACATGAGCTCCTGACATTTCCATAAGGTTCTTTTCGCCTGTATTATGATGAGCAACTCAAACTACAGATCTGCGAGATCTCCATTTAGTTATAAGAAGGGCCATGTCAACATCAACAGGCAAATGAAAAAACAAAAGCCGAGAACAAAGGATTGTATTCCTGGGTGGTCAATGTTATGAAAAGGCCAAACAGTTATGGTGGGAGAATTTATCCCTCGCATCAACAGGAAAATCAGCTTGCTGTACAAGAAAGGAATTGTTAGTTCCAGCGTTGATTGACCACTCCTCATGAAGAATTCAAATAAAGAGTTCCTAAAAGAAATTCCAAGAACATTTCTAATAAACTTTTGCTATAAAGAGAATTTCAAAGTCTTGAACATTCACTTTGAAATTCCCTTTTATATAAATCCAAGATTTTGGAAAACATCCATTAGACTTGTCTAACAGATAAGCAATTTTTGAACCTAGCGAATTTAATTTACAAATCACAACTATTATAAATATTTTAAGAGCCTATTGCATTTGGAAGGTACTTAGGATAAGATTAAATGGCCAAAATCTGGACATGATCATAATAAATAGATAAATTATACTATTGTTACTTAAAGAATGGGATCACAGAGAGAAAAAAAGTTCAGACATAAAAATGGCGGTGAAACATGTAAAAGAATGGCAAAAACAGACCTTCAAGGGTTCAAACAATTCCTCATCCTCATAGATCTTTTTGGAGATCACTACATGAATTTCTTGGAAAATATAATAAGATATCTCAGCCTCATCTTTAAAACTGAAAATTATGTTTATTTCACCAATTTAAAACATGATAAGAACCCAGTTCTTTAATAGCTTGATAACATTCCACTTCCCAAGTGGCAGAGAAGACAAATCAAGATTCACATCTCAATGGTATTGATTTGAGATTAGCTGTACAATAATCTGTTTTCTGTGTAGAACTTCGTAGGAACATGAAACTCTGATGATCCGATCATTCTTAAACTATGGGATTAAGCACATCGAGTTGCTACAAAAACTAAGGTTTTAACTGTAACTCACAATGAACACAAAAATGAAAAAAAAAAAAACACAGCGAGTTCAGATAAAAATAAAAATTTCATAATAGATCGACAAGATTTTTAAGTAAAGAAGATTGATCTACAAGATCCATGAGTGAAGATCATGAAATATACCTAAAACTTCTTGGTTTTTAAGGTTTTAACTGTAACTCACAATGAACACAAAAATGAAAAAAAAAAACACAGCGAGTTCAGATAAAAATAAAAATTTCATAATAGACCGACAAGATTTTTAACTAAAGAAGATTGATCTACAAGATCCATGAGTGAAGATCATGAAATATACCTAAAACTTCTTGGTTTTTGAGCTTGTCACCCTAGAAAGGAAATTTGAACTCAATTTTTAATAATCTACACTTAAATCGAGCCCATTCACTCTTTGACAGCTTCGCTCTACAAATGTCACATCCTTTGGAATCCCTGAAAATCTGTCAACCAAAAATAAGCCCTTTGAAACTTGATAAGGTTTATGTTTATCTTTCTCTTAAATTTCTCATAACCAAAATCATAGCCACCAAGCTTTGTCTTAATTGCTGGTAATCAGCTTTATGAGTCCACATTTCACAATTATTTAGTTAAGACACATTTCACAGCTTGAGTTATTTTTAAGATTGGTTGCCAACCATGTTTTGAAAGTTCATCTCAAACTTGTATTGAAAACGATCTGAAACTAGACTAAATGTGGAGCTTTGGCCGAAACTAATGTATGAGGCCAAATTTATCTATAAATGGGTTGTTTATGCTATAGTTTCACCATTTTTAGCTTTCAAAGTGTTAGGAACCATTTTCTATATATTAAACTTAGATTCCATGTTTTGAGAAGAATTGGAAGCATAGTTAATATGAAATGTTGTATCATTTGAGGAATCCGGCGAAACAAGGGAGAGGGAGGAGAGAGGGAAAAATAGAGAGAGAGGGAGAGGGAGAGGGAGAGGGAGAAATCCACCCATGTTTTCATGTGGCCGGAGAAGGAGCACGAAAACCTTCTCTCCCTCTCTCAGCCTCTCTCTCTCTCCACCTCCCTCTCCCTCTCCCTCCCTTCCTCCTTCTCCCTCCTCTTTTCCACCCTATAGCGGCGCTTGCTTGATGAGTTGACCGTTCTGTTCTCTTTGAATTGGCCGATCCCTTCATGATTGCATCTGACCCCGTCTCCCTTCCTTTGCGCTAGCTGGTTTCCCGACCTTTTTTTTATGGATACCCTTGTGAATGCCTTGCTGTTGAAGGAGAGACTCTATGTCTTTGAATCACCGTTCAACGAAGAGAGGCCAATAGCCGTACCAGAAAGCTGTCCCCGGAAAAACCGAGACCCATGCTGACTCTATTAGATGAGTGGTTGATGAAGGTCTGATTTCGCCCCTCTCCCTCTCTTTCCTACTCCCTCTCCTCCTCCCTTGCTGGCTGTGGCTGCGTCGGCACGGGCCTGAAAAAAAAAAAATACGGTACCATACCATACTGTCGCGCAACCGATACGGATCCCTATATCGATACAGCATACTTTGATTGTTATATTAAATTTCAGAGATCTAGAGCAAAAAAGGTAATAATTCTTAAACAATCTTTGCTATCCTATTACCGATGAGGAGGTATGCAGGGGAGGAGATCTTGAGATCAGGTATGACATGGTTTGCTACTAACTACATTGCACTTGATAGCCTTCTTTAAAAAAAAAAAAAGACTTGCATCAGATGTTTGTCATTTGCCGAGTGGCAGCAGAGCAGATTTAGGGTCTGCACTAAGAGGAGTAATGTGGAGAACTTGGTGACGAGGCAGACATTTTAGTAGTGGGCCCAGAAGATAGTGAAGTCTATTAAGCCACTATACGAAGCCCACATCAAATTCGTGAGAAAGGACTGGAGCTGTTGGTTAAGAAAATAAGAGAAATGCAATGCTTCAAGCCGTGGACATCGAGAGATACCCTCAAATGAGATTTCTAGATCATATAATGGAGAGGGCAAAAAATTAGATCAGAGAGGTAGACACGAAGCATGCCCAAGGGTACATCAACATCGTTGAGTAGCGATAGATGAGTAGGGACTTGCATCTAGCAGGTATGCAAAAAGATGAAAATTTGACTGCTCATGTACTTGAACAATTTTAATAAAATAATTACGAACTCTATATGCAACTTACTATCTGAACACGAGGTTCCACAACACGAAGAGCAAATGTCTGATAAAAAGGCGCCTCAACGGCCTCGTATATGTTTACTACAAACTAAGATTGAGGCTGAAGTGCATTCAAAAGGAAGTAGATCGATCCGATCCACAATGCCTTTGTTCAAGATGAGGATGATTTCATGATCGGATGGCTTATGGGCTAGCAGTAGAAGCCAGAACTTGATGAGTCAGGATCGCTTCTATGACCGGCCAGTTTCGTAGCTAATGAGGTTGGGGGAGAGCCACTACCAATATTTCACATCTGCTTCCAACTGATCAACCACTGCCACAATGATCACTGGGGAGTCCATCATCATGGTTCATTGTCCAAGACATCCTTCTAGAGATATGACCAAGGTTGCTTAGACGAAGCCACCATGCTACCCGATCGATTCGGTCAGAAGGGCGATATCCATTCTCCTAGCATAGCCAAGCAGAGGGGCACAAAGATAAAGAAGGTAGTTGCTCAGCGCAACCTGAAAGAAAAAGAAAAAAAATAGTTACAGCCCCAATGGAGAGAGTGAAGGAGTCAGTTTACTCAGATACAGAGATCAGTGAGTGTAACGATGATAATTCTGGTGATCATAGATCTAGTGGCCAGAGAGAAAGTGGAGAATATGAGACCACCATTTATGAGAGACAGCCATAGAATGGCCTTTAATTCACCGGTAAGTCCAATTTACGTATGCCATATAGGATAGGAACCAAGGTGCACGAGCTACTAGAGCCTATTGCAGCTGCTATGATATTAATGCCCTCCTCTGTTAAGGTGTTGTATAAGAAACCAGTATAAGCAAGAAGATCGTTATATTCTAATCAAATGGTGATGTATGCTTTCATCTTAGATGCGTGTGTGAACATTTGCACCTCGAGACACATGCTGATTATTAAGCATAAGAAATTTACACCAAGCAATGAGGATTTTACTTATTGATTGTTGGATCAGCATCTGCAATTGCTCGCAAGCATAAATTATATTGCTAGATTTTCTTACTGGTATAAATCCATTAATAGACAACATTTTATCATATAATGCTATATTCTCATGTTTTTCTACTTTTAGGATCAAATCATAGATTCCCAAATTATTTTCCCACTTCAGAAAGTGGGAAACTATACTTTTTAGAAAATTTTAGTCTCAAATCGTCTATGATCTTGTCCTGATTATTCTTCCCAGTACTGAGATCTCATCCACCATAGCAACATATCCTCTTCCAATTAGTCATTCGCATGCATGTTTCAAATGGAACGTTCATTTTTCTCTTGATAAGTAATCACCGGACATCATACCAAAGATGAGTAAGAATCACATGTGAAGTGAGACTATACAAGGCTTCCAAACTAAAGATTCATAAGAGGGCAGAAAGTTGGATCAGTCAGAAGGGCCTTGCCAGATGGAAGCTGGATAAGGCCTTCCTTCTCCCCACTCAGAAGCTCCCATTTAGCCCATATTCAAGGAAAGTAAGGTACCCAATTAACCCATCTCATGTAGCCTAGCCCATTTGACAAAAGCCCATTTAGCCCAGCTCTATTCAACCCAATAAACTGAATTGAACCAAAGCAAAATTTTCGGATCGGTTTGAACCAAGGTTCGCCGTACCGGTACCGATAGACGTACCGGCCGCCTATCGGACCGGCACGATTCAGACCGGTACCGAACCGAAACATTCTTCCCCATCGGAGCCAGGGAAGAAGAAGAGAATGAGAGAGCGAGCGAGGGGGGAAGGGAGGGAGGAGAGGAGAGGCCGCCTGCGGAGGACCGCGGGGGGGCGGCGGAGGCCATGGGGGGCAGCCAGCGGGGGCGCGGTGGAGGCCGCCTAATAGGGGACGCGACCGCGGCCTCCGCCGCGCCCCCGCGGGCTCCCCCCCCCACCGCCCCTCGGCCCCCCGCGGCCCTCCACAGGCGGCGGAGGCCTCTCCTCCCTCCCTCTCTTTCCTGCTCTCTCTCTCCTTCTCTTCGTCTTTTCCGGCTTCGGCTGGGTTCGGCCCGTACCGGTTTTCACTGCTCTGGCGTATTGGTTACAGGCCGGACCGGTCCGAATCGGCTGGTACAAGCCGGTTTGTCAGACCATGGTTTGAACCAAATTTTTTAGAAGGTCGGTTAGTTTCGGTTTCAATTTTAAAAAATCAATTTAAATTAGTTCGGCTTCAAATATAACACTAAATCGACCTAACTCAAACCATGCACACCCCTAGTTGAACAGATTCCTAAAAGCTATATCCAGTGCTGAGCAACCTTTCACTTCCTTCTCTTTTAGCCAAGGCCATCTTATATTGAGAGCTACAAAGCTTATCGGCCTTCACATTGGAGTATGAAATTCAGCCATATGAAGCGGCTATAAGTAGTATATCACCTCTTGAAGCTCAAAACCATCAGTATCCAACTCCTACCATCTTATGCAAACATTGCTCTTGAATGGAAAAAAGCGATACACAAGCATATTCTATAGTAGCCCAGAAAAGGAGTATAAAGAAGTAACTAGGTTCAAATGCAATAGTATCACTATTGGAGTCTATAATTAGTAAATGAAAACTTGTTAAATAAAAAATTCACCTAAATAAATGTTTGATGTATCACCAAGAACCGTCTAGTTCGGGACGTACCAACTTGTACTGGTCAGAACCAGCATGACAACACCATTCGGGTTGGGGACAACTCCAAATTGGCCCATACCGAGCTGAACAATACCTTACTGCCTGATACCACCCACAACCAGGATGCATGCTATACTGCACTGATTCGTGCCACCCGATTTCAGATGATACCATGATAAAAAATGAGAAAAAGGACTCAGGAGCTATCTCATACCATATTGTACTAGGTCATACTAATCATACCATACCGAAATGGTAAAATACTAGTATGGTACTCGGTATCGAGATTGCGGACCTTGGTTAAAACAAATAGAAATATTAAAAATAAATTTTTCTCACTTTTAGCATGTGTGCATTAACTGATAAAGTTCTTAAATATGGGCATGTATCAAAATAAATTGATATGTAAGATTTAAGTATTCTAGAGTACAAATCGAGAACATAAGGAGCATCATAAGCTTGCAAAATAAACGAAGTTGGCAAGTTAAAACATGGAACACACCAATCCAAAACTTTTTCTAATATGCATTTCATAATATTTAAGGGAAAATATTAGATAGCCATGAGTTTCCGTCCAATAAGAATAGATCAAACTTAGTTTCTTGGCAATAGACATATAACAAGAATCATAAATAAACAAGTTCAAGATTAAATGAATAATAATTGATACCATGTTCAGCATAACAATATGTCAGGCATGCATTTGCATACATGTTTTAAGAGATATTTCAAAAAAACGATTATGCTATGAAAAAAATAAATATCGTTGTCCATATTTCTTCGCTATGAATGGGTAAGTAGTTAAAAGCTTAGACACATGAATGGAGATAAACGTACTGAGAAAATGAAGTTGTATCCCTTTTCAAGGACTACCCGTAAAAATTCTATCCTTCTCCACATCATCTTCAAATATCCAGCAGACATAAAATGCTTCTCTTGCGAGAAATCCACTCCCGTAGTAGTAAGGGCAAAGCAATGGAAGTGTATGGACATGCATCGCATGTATGCCTTCCGGTCCAATGTAATTATCACCAAGTGGTTCAGAAGCTTACATGTACCATCACCAAACCGGAAACTCTCAATAAAGAGATCAATAATTGATCCTGGAGAAGCCCATGCGGCATTCAAGGTGGTCAAGATTACTGTTTTATCTTCCATGGCTGCCTCTTTTAGAACTTTCTCAAGCCTAGCATCCTCATTATCCTACAAATGGAATGTATATTGGATGATGTCCAAAATTAAGATGCAAGGAAAAAATCATATTGCTCAATGAAAAAATTCAATGGTTTATAGTTCAAAGGATCATGATGCAGAAAAATGAAAAGAATCCAACTTTCTTTCATTCCAATGTCAGAAATACATGATGCATGGTTCAGGTAAAGTCATCATGGAATGGGCAAATGGTACCCAGAATTTGAGACTGTTGATCAATCCAACACTTATAATGAAATGTTTCTAAGCTAAAAATTTAGAAACTCATTTTTAAATTGCATGGTACTAAAATATACAATTGTTGTTATTAGGTATTAAACAGTGACATCAGGATCTCATAAAATCTTCCATATTCAAATATATTAATTTAATTCCACTAACATCAATAGGAAATGGAGATAATAAAAATATAAAATAAACACTATTGTGTCTGTTATCTAATACCATTATATCAATTATACATAACACTTAATTTCTCTAAGGCTGTGTTTGGCTGCTGAACAACTAACTAGTGTGTAGATAGATTTAACCATTTGGTAAACACCTACAATTAGCTAACCACCGAATAAAATTATCCACCATTTGGTTGACAAGGGTTAGGCGATAAGTTGTGGAAAAAGTGAAAGTAAAGAGAGAGAAATGAGATATGTGATGGTTAGCTTTATCTCATTTTCCCTCGCAAATTAAATTAACAAGGTTAAGTGGCTTTTGGAGGCGTTGACAGAATAAGACCAACCCAAGCTTTTTGACATGTGTTTGGCTGGTTAAGCTGCCGACCCGTCCTTGATTAGCAGATCACCAGCAACCAAACACACCCCAATTGCACAGACAGATTCCTGAGATATAATTTTATTGCCACAAACATAGTCAATAATTCCTTCATAGATATCTCCTCGGCCCATAGAATGTATGGGTAGCCATGAACTACCTTAAACCCAAATTTTTAAACCCAAAAATTTCATCTTGTGGAGGATCCAAGATCTCAATGCCGCCATTATCATAGTTCAAAATTTCAGGATCACCAACATAGTTAAGCAATTCTAAGCATAACGCCAGCCTGACAACTTTCTATCTTTTTTCCCTGTTTTAAGTCTCTTAAAACCGAACAGATCCAAGTCAACCCAAATGCACCGTACTGGTCCAAACAAACCGGAACCCATAAGCTACTGGGGCCAGGTCTAGCCCTGAGTCACGTGGTCACGCGGACAACGTTAACTCAACTACGAACAATTGTTTCGTCTTCTTTTACGGATTGAGAAGAAAACAAAAGAAGACGATGACGACGAGGTATTGATTGAAAAAAGAAAGAAGTGAAAACGATAGCGATTTAATAGAAAAGAAATCATTTTGAAAACCCCAAACTGGGGTTCGAGCTCACCAAATCGACGGCGTCGATGGGCTCGTCGACGGTGGGGATGAGGAGGGCGGGGGCAGGCTCCCACCGGACGGAGGGCAGGCGGGGCACGATGGGGGCGGCGGCGCGGTAGAGGACGGCGCAGGGGAAGGCGACGGCGGCGAGGACGAGGAGGGGGGTCAGGCAGCGGCGGACAGCGTCGATATCGTCCGCCGGAGGGGATGCGGCGGCGGTGGCGGAGGGGGAGGAGGAGGAGGAGGAGGAGGAGGAGGAGGCGGGGGAGGCGGGGTGCATTGCGAACCTCCCTGCGCGACCCCCGCTTAAACGTGGGGGCTTTCTCATATAGAGCCAAAGAAGGGGGCGGTAATAAGGTGGAGAGGAAGAGAGAGAGAGGGGATGTGGAGTTAAACGTGAGGGAGAAATAGAGACCGGATGTGGAGTTATTCGAGAAAAGAGAGAGAGAGAGAGAGAGAGAGGGAGGTGAAGGGTTGCCGACGTCTCTTGAGAACTACTGGTTTTTTTTTTTTTTTGGCACGCGACTTCTGAACCGAGGTTTCTTGGGGAGAGTATTCGAGCAAAATGTGAGCACGTAGGTGGAGGCACGTGAGGAATTATGAATGGCTTGTGAAGCGGTGACAAAATTGGGCTTTTTGATAGCCGTAATTAAAGTTGCTAATTGTGACCGTATATACAGCAAATCACAGCCGTTCATTTCATATAAATATATTTATTATATTTATTTCGGTGCATATGTAATTAAGCTCAAATGAGGCTCAACACCGATTTAATCTAACAAAAGTTCAACCTAATTAAATATGAAATTGCTCCATAAGTCTGATGTGTATATATATATATATATATATATATATATATATATATATATATAATGTATACTATTATATGGAAGCTTTGATTCGGGGCTTACTTAGAATGTTATATTTTATGGCATCATAATATGTGCTTTGTAGAGTACTTTTCTAGAATTAAATTTTATAATTAAATATGATTTGTTTTTGAGTTTATTTGTTCGAACCAATTAAATGTTATTCAAGCTTAAAGAAAGATCCAATTCATGCTTGAAATGAGCTTGATTCAAGCTAGATATGAAGTTGAATCAATTTCACCTCAATATTTTGTAATGAAGCTGATCAAGTAGACTCATATTAAACTCTTTTCAAACTAACTAGAATTAAGTTTTATGAAATAATTAATAAATCAAATTTGACCTCCAAATTCAAGCTCTTTCTAGCTTGGCTCAATTACACGTGCAAATAAATTTTAATAAATTTTAATAAATTCTTTCTATTCTTCAGGTCTCTATAGCCACACAGCTGCAACCATTGATAATTATTTGTTTATTTTTATAGAAAGATTTTGGTGGATTGAGAAAATTACAATATTTTGATAATAATTTAATTTGTTGTTAGACCGAAGACCATGCAATAAGTGTGGAATCTTTGTGTAACCATTCTAGACATCTGGTAATCCTTCCTATTAATCTTTTAGGAAATGATTGTACAAATTTTCCAAAGAAACAAGAGAAAGGAGTAAAGTAGATTGGGTGGTCAATCAAGCAATGTGGAATGGAGCTTTTTCTCTTCTTTAAAACTAACAATTCATGTTGTTTCCTTTTTCTTTTTTTTTTCTTTTTTTTTTGTCAAATACACATGCAGAACATATGTATGCATGATCTCCAACATGATGAGCTATCTTAATAATTAGTAAATGGGATGAGTCTTGAATCTTGCAATAGTTTCTCCCTTGCTTGAGAATTGTTTAACTTGCTCATGTTCATCTCAATTTTGTTTAATATTTGAATAAACACATGTATATTATGCATATCATTTTCAGTTTTCAAATGAATTAGAGTGGTTTGTTTTCAAATATGGATCATTGATGTACCACATGATGGTCCTCATTGAGCAAGGTACTATGACCTTTGATATCTCTTCCTCCCTAGGCCCTGTTTAATGAAAGTCATGGTGATAATTCAACGATAGTTTGTGATAGAGGACCAAAACTCTCTAGTTCAATCATAGAGTAGAGTGGATCCCAACTTTTATATTTCTTGATATGTTTTGATATTTGAAGATGCCAACTGATGGAGGACCACTGTAGGAAGAAGAAAGAAAGAGGAAGAAGAAGAGAAGGAGGAGAAAGAAGAAATTATAGAGACGCGGGAAAAAGAAAAGAGGAGGAAGAAAGAGGAAAAAGCAGAAAGGAGGCTAGGATTTTCTATTCGATCATTCAATGTCTAATTCATAAGAGGGGTGGCCTTTATATAGGCCTTACATGAGGTCAAACAATTAACGACATACCAAAATCGATCCAATCACTCGACCTAATTACACAACTTAACAGCTAATCCAATTAACTTGACTAAAACAAAAGCAAATAACCACATCGACTCGACCAATAACAAAAGCAACTAACTAAATTGATTCGACCAAAAATAAAAGCAACTAATTGACTCCATCATCCGAATGAGGGGCTCTGATATCCCCATCACCAACTTACCAAGTTAGTACAGCCCTTGGTGTGTGGACCAAGTGACCTATGACCAAATCCCACGGTGTTAGGGTTATGAAAATAGTTTGCATCACCACATATGGCAATTAAAATACATGGATGGATGGTTGATTAATGGATGTTCTATCTCAGCAAATGATCCTAAGTATTGCATCCTTTCCCAATTGCATTCAGGGAAGAGTTCAATAACATAAGGAGGCATTGGACCTCAATCTACCATCCGCCGCATACGTGGCAACATAAATCGGTTCCTAGGGTTGTTTGAGAGGAGGGTACCCCATTGTGCAGCTCATTGTCTAGGGATCCTTCTATCCAAAAGGAAGAGAAATCTACATAAATCCATTCATACAACTAGATCATGAGTACTCCTACTGATTGTCCATCAGATCAACACCCAGTCTAATCTAGTTTTTTCCATTATATCAAATTGTACAATTCTTAAATTTCCTCAAACTCTTAGATTAATCTGACTTAGACATCATGGCTTGAGGTTAGTCTGATTACTCGAGTAACCTCATATTGCTTTTCATCAAACAACTTCGTGAATAAAACGAGTTCAGCTCAGCATAGATCCTTCAATGCTGGTCTTTGCCTCTGCAAGTCAAGCACAAGTTACTAACTGATAATAATTCAAACTGAGCTTGAACATGGCCGGACTCAAGCTCAGCTTGATCATTCCCTTCAGCTCAGTTCATTCTTAAACTAGAGCCAAAGATAATATTACCAAATTATTTCCAACAAAAAAAAATGGAGAGCCAAGGACAATATTACCGTTGTATCCATCGAACCAAAATAAGAGAATAAAAAAAAAAAATGACACTCACCGATTCCACGGCCGAGATCACAACGGGAGTGCTGCCGGAGTCCCACCGAGCGAAGGACGGGAGGGCTGCGATCGGGGCCGCGGCGCGGTAGAGCACGGCGCAGGGGAACGCGACGGCGGCCAGGAAGAGGAGAAAGGTGAGGCTGCGGCGGGCCCCTCCGCCGGATTCCGGCGGCCGAGAGGCAGGGCCGCCGACGGTCGGTTGCACTGCAAACATAGCTGAAAGACTACGTGTGGTCGTTAGTCCAACTCAGCGTGCAGCAAGTTACAGCTAAATATCCTTAATCTGTATGACAAGAATTTAAATTAAATTTGTGTTCAATGTCATATGATGCGATCTTTCCAAGATCTTTAAGACTACGACCTCGTCATCTCCAACTAGTAGTAGACGTATTCAATGCAGAGGAGAGATTCAGACTAAATTTTCTTTTTGTTTATTTACTGCATGCGGTGGATCTGACTGCCCCACTAAAATATCTTTATATTTGTTCGAATTCATTGGTGAATTAATTTTTTACTACTATAATTTTGTATGATATTCCTCCTGTCTCTTGGTTTCAAAGTCTTCAATGAAGGCCTCGTGGGCAGTACTCTTGGCCCTGGTTTCTCACACTGTAGACTCCATGGCTGTTTTCGTAAACAGTGGGTTATTATTTTAGGCATGCGTCATTGTTGCCCTCTTGGTGGCCATATTACAAACTAAATTGCTTTCTTAGGGATCTGGAAGATTTGAGTTGGTCATGCTTTCATCATAGTTAGTGAAGTGTTGAGAAATCAAAAAGCTTATGTCTTATGTATAAAAAAATGGTTCAGTTGTGTGGAATTCTGTGCAGATGATCCCACCCCAGTTACAAGTTGTGCGTGACACTGAAGCTATGGGTTGTATCTACCCAAGGACCATCTAATCAAAAATAGTTTTTATCTTATGGATAAAAATGATGTGCAAAGAAAGTCATGACTAACTTGGACAACTGGATATGGCACGTATTATATTAACAATTTCCAACTGAAGTGCCAATCAAACCTTTTAAATTACTGTCTACATTTTTCTTTTTTCTGGAGTTTACTTGAGCTCTACGGGACTAGGTAGGGCTGCAAATGGGTCGGGTTGGGTCGGGTCCTAGGTGACCCCGATCCGACCCGGTTGCATGTTCGGGTCCTAATTTTGGACCCAGACCCGACCCGGTTGAAAAACGGATCGGGTCGGGTCGGGTCCATACCTACCCCGATGGGTCATTCGGGTCGGGTCGGGTCCGGATCTGGTCGGGTCCGGGTCGGGTCCGGATCGGGTCCGGGTCGGATTTGCATTTTTAATTCAATATTTTGTCAACTCCAATACTCCATCACCGATTCACCAATTCACCATCAGGTGAAGCCTTTTGCAAGCTCAACAATTCCTCCTGAAAGGCTGGAAGCGTGAAAATAAAGGCTGCAAGCTCAACAATTCAATATCTGTTACATTCAAAACCGGTTCAGAATACGTTTCACCAAAAAAATTGAAGGCAAACTGATCAACCAGGTTTAGATCTAGCTTATTCAAAACACATTTATCCATCTGTTACATTCAAAATAGGTTCAGATCTAAAACAAAATCAACTTGTCCAACATTGAGACTGCAAGTACCTGCATCTAAAACATTTGAACAGGTGCAACTTTCCATCTAAAACATAAACATTTGAACAGTTGCAACTTGGAATTGCTATTCATAAAGAATCAAAGCTGGTTACAGTATTAGCATCAAAGGATTTTTCAAAGCAAAATTCAACCCCATATGACAAAGGACAATCCAAACAACAGCATTACAACCTGGGTCACAGTTTTAGGATCACAACATTACAATTTACTACATCACAGCAAAATTCTACCCCATATGACAATCCAAAAGGATGCATCACAACATCAACATCATGTTCAGTGAAGATGACTTGTCCCATTAGTTAAGATAGATTACCACCATCCTGCATAAAGCAAAGAAGCAACATCAGTTTACGATCATTATACTATAAAATTATAAAGTTTAAGCATCAATGAGTACACTTTTATGTTTGTGCAGGAGCTTTGAAGTTATGCTGTCTTTGCTGGTTATGTAAACAGGTTTGTCATGCAATGTATACATCCTTCTAACTTGAACACATGGAATCATAAATTTCTCTTTGCTTGCACCTACATCTGATAGCAACATATATAATGATGCAAGTAGGTGGTCATTTGGAACACTAAATTTTGAACATGAACTTCATGAATTCTACTAATTCAACTCAGTGCCTTCTGTTAACTTGATTCATCATAAATTCCCAACTGTATTTAGATACCTATCTCTTTTCAGCAGACTTCAGTCCACTTCGAGTTGATGTTGCGAAGATTAAAATTTAAGCACAATTTTCTTACTTCATAACGAGCAATAAAAAAAGCATTTTGCAGTCAGCATATAATAAGATAATAATCAACAACAAGATAGTCTCAATGCAAGAGATGAGATGATACCTTTCCACAGAACTCACAGAAATACTTGGCATGCTGGGAGACTTCCATTTTCTTGATTTGCTTTCGCAAACTAGCACCATATCTGGTACCTGGATCCCAAGACATGACAATAAATCGGAGAAAATAGGCAACAGCTACTGCAATGGTAGAAATAGACAAGCAAAGGAAAACAGCTATGAAGAATTTGGTTACCATATTTGCCAACAATTCCAGCCTTCTTGGTTCACTTCGTCTGCATCAAGAAAAGAAGAAACAAAAAACACACTTGTCAGGAGGAGTCAAACACCTAAAGAATTATAACAACTTCTTTCTCAAACCATTCCAATTATTGATATCCACTAGTAAACATGAGACATACAGGACAAAGGCCAATAGACACTTCAATTCCACCACCTATGCACTAAGATGTAAGTTTATAATCAAAGCTGGTTACAGTATTAGCATCACAGGATTTTTCAAAGTAAAATTCAACCCCATATGACAAAGGACAATCCAAACAACAACATTACAACCTGGGTCACAGTTTTAGGATCACAACATTACAATTTACTACATCACAGCAAAATTCTACCCCATATGACAATCCAAAAGGATGCATCACAACATCAACATCATGCAATTAACATCAACATCAACATCAACATCAACATCATGTTCAGTGAAGATGACTTGTCCTATTAGTTAAGATAGATTACCACCATCCTGCATAAAGCAAAGAAGCCACATCAGTTTACAATCATTATACTATAAAATTATAAAGTTTAAGCATCAATGAGTACACTTTTATGTTTGTGCAGGAGCTTTGAAGTTATGCTGTCTTTGCTGGTTATGTAAACAGGTTTGTCATGCAATGTATACATCCTTCTAACTTGAACACATGGAATCATAAATTTCTCTTTGCTTGCACCTACATCTGATAGCAACATATATAATGATGCAAGTAGGTGGTCATGTCACATGAAATGATGCAAATCGGAGAATTCAAATGTAAGCATAATAATGAAGATGAACTCTACTACTTACCAGCATAAGTTAATCATCGATATTAATATCAACAACAGTTTCGTAATCTTCAATCTTGTATTTTGTATGAGAAGGTGGATCATCTACAAATGAAGAAAATATGAAATTAAAAATCTCAAAGTTTTAAAGCACTAGTACAACTGATGCATGATAAAATTTATGAATGTTATAGAAATTGAACCTGCAAGATGAGGCAAGCTGTCTCGAAGCCAATCCTGTGTGCACACCAATACCTCAACCGTATTCGGAGATAGACTACTACGAAAATCATCCAAAACCCTGCCAGCAGTGCTAAAGGCAGACTCAGATGCAACGGTAGAAATGGGAATTGCCAAGATATCACGTACCATCCTAGACAATATTGGATATTTTGATTCATTGAATTTCCAATACTGTAGAATGTCAAAATTTTGATCTTCTAATGGATGAATCTGCTCCAAAAAATTAAATGGCATGTCATTTTTATTAGTATTATTGACTAATATTTTAATGTAAGCATCCAAATTAGAGATCGTAAAATACCTTCTCTTCCAAATAAGTCTCTAATTCTGACTTAGATGGTTGGGTAACTTGTACTCCATGGATGAATTCTTTATAGCCATGCATAAAACGATTCTCATCTCTTCCACCATGGGATGTAGACACCCTCTCATCCACTTGATTAAGAGAGACATTTGTGCCATATAAAATTGCATAATTATCATACAAAGTTTGAAGAACATCATGCACTTTGTTGATCTCAAATGAAGCACGATCATCATTACCATGGATTGTCTGAAAGCAATATCTAATAAGATTCATCTTATGTCTTGGATCAAGGACAACCCCTACAGCAAGAATGTGAGAGCATTCCTTCCAATACTTGTCAAATTTTTCTTGTATCTTTAAAGCCATCATCATCACAACTGCATTTGAACTCCTAGATTCTTCAATCAAGAGCATATTTATTCTCCAAATCTCATAGAAATACAAATTTGCAGTTGGATTTTTTGTTTGTGAAAAAACTTCAGTTATAAGATGAAAAACCTTTAAGAAGTCACAAATAATGATGCCTTGAGACCAATCTTCCTCAGTTGGCGCACCTTCAAAATTAGGATCCCGGGCCACAAGTCGCATAAATACATCCTTGAATTGTATAGCATCATTTAACATGAGATATGTAGAATTCCAACGAGTAGGTACATCTAAGCATATCCGTTTTTTACCATTCATCTTGAATTGTTTCACAATTCCCATAAATAATTCCAACCTTCCTTGAGATGATTTTATATATTTAACAGCCTTGCGGATCCTATGAATAGCACCCTCCGCTACCTTCAACCCATCCTTCACAATCAAATTAAGAATATGTGCACAGCAACGCACATGAAAGAATTTACCATCCAAAAGTAAATCTTTTTTAAATTGTTTTTGAAGTTCTGTTGCTACAACTGTATTTGCTGACAAATTATCAAGAGTGATTGAACCCAACCTTTTCTCAATATTCCAAGATAAAATACAGTTAGCTATAGCATCACTAATGACTAAGCCTGTATGTGGTGAAGGAACCAACTTAAAATTGATAATATGCTTTTTCAGTTTCCAATCATTAGTGATATAATGTGCAGTGAGACACATGTATCCCAATGTTTGATTTGATGTCCACATGTCCGATGTTAAGCTGATTCTTCCACAGTTCATCTTGAACAAATCTTCAAGTCTTCGTTTTTCCTTTTCATAAATTTTAAAGCAATCAGAAGACAATGTTGTCCTTGAAACAATATGAAATTCTGGTCTAAGGTTCCTAACAAAGGTCTGAAATGCTGGATGTTCAACTGTTGTAAATGGCATCTCTTGTAGAATTACCATCTTTGCAAGGTCCTCACGACTTCTTTCCTGATCAAATGAATAGGAAACTAACTCGTTCAATGGAACACCATCTTTTGAAGTCACGGTGCCTATTAATATTTTCTGTTTCTTATCATTATATTTTTTTGCCTTACAAATATTTGCATGTTTGTGAAGATGGCTTGTCCCATTTTTAGGATCAGCTGAAAAAATAAAATGACAATAATTGCATCTAGCCTTGTCTTTTTGATTTTCTACCTCACAATAATGATTCCATATCTCCGACCTCCTTTTTCTGTTCGTTTTAGAGCTATCTGTATTAGAAGGCTCCATTACTTGAGAACCACTACAACGAAGTACACTTGAAACTTCAGCCATGTTTTCATTGCTATCCATCTCGGACATTAACCTATTTTGCATGCAAGCATTAAATAAACATGTATGAGCATAAAATGCAACTTTATACAATGAAAACAAAAAAAATTAACGGCTTAATAACGATGTATATCTATGACAAATAACTGAATAAGTAACAAATATTTTAAATTTATATAAGGACAAAAATTTGCCACCAAAAATATAAATAAATAAATTCCTTCTTCAGAGTAGAAACTTCAACTTGAGAGTACAGATTTCAATTGAATAGTTACACACTTACACTGTTACACAGTTACACTAGCAGGAGCTAATTAATATACAGGCATACGGACAATCTAAACTTATTGTGAGCTAATTAATATACAGGAGCTAATTAATATACAGGCATACGGACATTAACCTATTTCATAGGCTTATAGCGTATTCATTGAATTTCATTCTCCACCATCCATGTTTTTTCATAATTTACAGCATGCAAAGCCAACTATAGAAATCCCTACTATATGGATCCTCCAGTCAAGACCCAAGCAGAGAAAGTAGATCGAGGAAGACCACAGCACTGTTCAAAACCTCTTGCAGAATATCACAAGTTATGCAAAAAAAAACAAAAACCACAGCACTGTTCAAAACCAGATCAAGGAAGACTTTAGCAGAGAGAATGTCGTGCATATAAAATCTTGAAAACTATGATTAAATCTCAAAAAAATTGTGCAAACTAGGTTAGATCTCACAGATTGGTAGAAAATAAAACAAGTAGGCCGAAATGATGCTCCCCAAGTGTGGCACGCCCCTCCTCCAAATCTTCCGACTATCCTTGAGGACCCCGACGACCCCCACCTCTCCCTCTCCCTCTCCCTCAAGTCCGGCGTCGTTGCCCTGTTACAAGATAAGCCCCCTTCGCCGGAACCATCTCCCGGCCTATGCTAAAAAAAATACGGAGGACTGGAGGAGGGACATACCTTGGGACGCCGAAGAATGGAAAGAGGGAGATCCGCGGAATGGGGAGTCGGAAGTCGAAAGATCTAGGGCACCGAGCACGGAAGCGGGCTACTCTTCTCCAAATGATCCTCCGCCGCAGCTCAAGATCTAGGGCACAGCCGCACGGGAGATCTAGGGCACCGAGCACGGAAGCGGTCTACTCCTCGACGTCCTCGTCTCCTCCAGATGATCCTCCGCCGCACGGGAGATCTAGGGCTAGGGCACAGCCGTTGCGCCGCACGGGAGAGAAAAAGGGAGGAAGGGGTCCAACAGGTGAAGCGGTCCAGCGGATGATTTATATATCATCCGTTGCGGGCTGCGGGCAAAGCACAGAGCACAGTAGTCAGTAGCACTGCGGGCCTGCGGCCCAATGGGCTGCATGTCTTAAAAAAATGGTCCAAAAAATTGGGTCGGGTCGGGTCGGGGTGCGGGTCGAAATTGGGCAGACCCGACCCGACCCGAAAAATAGAACGGGTCCAAATTTAGGACCCGACCCGGCCCCGCGGGTCCTAAAATGCGGGTCGGGTCGGGTCTTAAGCGGGTTGGGTCGGGTCGGGTCACGGGTCGACCCAACCCATTTGCAGCCCTAGGACTAGGGCATTATAGCTTAATAGTTTTTCTCAACCTACAAATCAACTCATGGCAGTTCAAAAACCAAGGGCAAAGTCTCAAGTAGTTTGTATTATAATTATAGAGACATTTTTATTTAATTGCAAAGCAATTTTTCAATCCATTGGAGTAGTACTTCATGAATTCCAATCCTTCTAAGATGGAAAACCAAAGATTGTTAATATCTTGAAGGCTTGCATTTCAAAATGATAAAGAGTGAAGCTTGAAGCATATTGGCAACAATGTTTAAAATTAGTGATAAGTATATAAGGCTCCATTTGAAATAGGTGGGGTATTTTTGCGGATAAGGAAAAGTTCTAGGTGGGGTGGGTTGATACCAAGTTTCGTGGGGATAACACTTACTATCATTTGGAGTAAATGTTGTTATCTTAAGTAATTATTGAACCTTTGTTATTTTTCTGTTTGTATGCTCAGCCCTCGAAAGGTCGGAGGCACTTGAGGAGAAGTAGGGTGAACGACCTTTTATATAGATGTCACAAGTTGCTAGGAATTTGACTCTTCAAGCTCCTCCTCGGTCCTCCGAAAGTTCCCCATTCTAGAGATAGTCGACTAAAGGGTCGATCCATCTCAGTTCAAGATCAGCTTGCATGATCGAGCCGGATTCTTCCTCTATGTCGGGCTTCTCAAGGATTTCAAGGTCGGTCATCTTCCCAAAATCTGCATATTTCGAGGTGGCAAGCTTTGAGAGTAGATCAACTCAATCATTCTCAGATCTTGGGATCTACTGTACTTTGAACTTATCAAAGGATGATGAAATATCCTAGACTTTTTGGAGGTACTTGTTCATCATGGCTCCTCTTGCCTCTTCCTAGACATACCTGACGATCAATTGGGAATCATTGAAGGCCTTTAAATGTCAAACTTCAAGCTCTTTTGCAAGCTTGAAGCTAGTAATAAGGGCCTCGTACTCGGCTTCATTGTTGGGGACTTCAAAGCACCCTAGTTTCAAAAATTTTTTATTTTATCTTTATTTTTTTTGGAGAGATTCGTATTAAGCAGGTTGAGCGAGTTGAGCATCACTGGTGATCACTACCAAGCTCTTAAGCATCAATCTCAAGATATTCTCAATGCTATGAATTTGGTCTCTACCACTAAAAAACGTTCGAGTTGAGAGATAATGGTTCGACTTCACTATATGAAAATGCAACATCTTTCAGCAAGAATCATGCCATAAACATTCCTGGTGTGGAAGCTAACATTCATAGTGTGGAAGCTTACTACGCTATTGGTCAAGGTTGGATGGAGAATCAACAAAATTAGTTCACCGTAGAGCACCATTTTCTGGTAGATATAGTTGCTACTGCAACTGACTCACGATTGCAAGAATTAAACAATAGATTTAGTGAAAAACACAATGGAACTTCTTATCTTAACTTGGCTTCTGATCCCATAGATGGTTATGGAATGTTAAAATTGATGATATTTGTAGATTGGCTGAAAAATTTTATCCTAAAGATTTCACTAAACAAGAAAAAAAATCACCTAAGATTTCAATTACAACACTAAGAACATAATGTGCCACAACATTCAGAATTGAAAAATGTATCATCTATTAGCGAACTCGATCATGGATTGGTGAAGTCAAGAAAATTAGAGATTTACTCACTCACAGATCATTTACATAGACTCATATTGAGTCTTTCAATTTCAACATTAACTACAAAGCATGCATTGTTAACCATGAATACATGAAAACAAGACATTGGAATAAAATGGATATATCTCTTAATTATTTGATTGTACATATAGAGAACGAAACTACCAAAACCTTTAGTACAGTCTATTATAAATGTTTTTTATTGTACTGAAGAACATCGAGCACAACTTAAATAATTTTTTCTTATCTATAAAATTTATTGTTTCATAATAATTTATTTAATTTTCAACAATATGTTCGGACCCCAATGGAAAATCCTAGTGCCACCTCTATTTGTAATGTTCTTGCTCTTACAAACTTGTTGATACTATAAATTCACTAAACATTGGGTGTGATCCTTGAGATTTTATTTCTAGTGTTGCTCCTCCTCCCCCCTTCGCTTCTTCTTCTTTACAACCTTGTTTGCTGGAAACCCCCCAACTAGGGTTTGTTAAGGTGAATTTTGATGGTTTGATTTAGGGCCACGAAGTGGGTGAGGATTTAATATAAGAGAGCATAGAGGTCGTCCTCTGGCTGGTGCAATGCCTATCTAGAACTCTTCTATGCCTTATGTCGAGCTACGTGGAGCTTGGGAGGGCATCCAAGTTATCGTGAATTGCCTGTAAGGAACAAGGATTCTAATTGAAGGACAATCATTCACGCCAAGGTTATAGAGTCGGATACAATTAGTCATCCCTCCCTTTGGAGTATTAAAACAATTCTTCCTCCCTCCAGGTGTTCCAATTTAAAAATATCTCTTTTTTTTGGTACAACGGCGCCTCACACAAAACGTGCATGAGTGCAGCTAACAAAATCAAAAAGAAGAAGCTAGAGAAAAAAAAAAGAAATAGTAACTTGGTTCTCCCAAAAAAACCCTTTGGAATGATGAGCCGCAAAGAAGGTCACCCAGTCAGCCACACTGTTTGCCTCCGAGTAAACATGGGTGGCCCGAAAAGAGTCACACCCTCTCGATAGTCTTCAAGTGTCGTGGAGCAGCGTGTGCCAGCCTGCATCACTGTGCCGACCTTGAACCTACTCGATCACCGTAAACGAGTCTCCTTCGAGGTTAATGCAGATCGCAACCAGAACATGCCTTGCATAGGAGATGCCCTTCCTTGCAGCTCTAAGCTCAGCTCCAATGACAGAAGTATCGAAGATCTGTCGGCGCCCAGCTGCCACAAGTTTGGCATTGTGGTCTCTGATAGATTGGCAATCAATATGCTGATAGATTGGCAAACCTGGCACCCCACCTTCCTTGTTCTTCCCGGTGGATATCTCTTACCTCTGGTCTACCTCTTCTTTGGTCCATCTACCCTTCGTATTTTTTTACTAAGATTGTAAGGTGTTTCCTATGAATCCCAAAGAAATGATCCTAGATGCATAACAAACTTTGTAACTATTACGCCCAAACTCGAAGCGCGACAGACGCTACACACCTGTACGACGGACCGTACAGGCATGCACGGCTACAGATCATATCAAAGCAATGACAAACTTTTAAAATTTATTTAAGTATTAATTTATTCAAATAGTTCTTACAATAGTTTCAAAGTAACATATACTAACATAAATCAAATAATCTAACTAATCCAACTAAAATGCCAATAACTGAAGAATCTTTAAGAATCTAGCGTACTCTCTAAGCCCCGTGCGATCATGCATCTGGATCTAAAAAAAGAAAAACTATCATAATGAGCTACACTAGCCCAGTAAGCAATATAATACCCCATAGTGGGGTCAAAGCATACCGGATATTTAATTAAAACACAAATAATGACTCAAAAATAAAACACGAATAATACATATTTTGTTTTTGAAATTTATTATCATTTTCATAAAAAAATCCGATACCAGAATTTCAATATCAATAGGTTATGGCCACGTAACCCAATGGCATGGGTCGCACAAAGTGCCAAAAAATACTATTATTAACCACCGGTGGCAATGGTGTCCAAATACCACTATTCTAATCGCCAGTAGTTTGGTGTCGAAACTAGTTTCTTACAGATTAAAAGTCGACAGGGCCAACGAATAATCTCCATTGGCGGGACCAGATCATAGCTATGTTGAGAATACATATATACAAACTAGATTTCTGCCCAATCACATTTTTCAGATCTTATAGCATGTAACATAATTTTTAGAATGATTATTAACATGACTAACTTATTTTACTAAGTTCAAAATAAATATCAGAATTTAGTCAACTAATAATTATTTTACTAAATAATTTAGAAAATACACTTTGAAGCATTATGTTACTTACCTCCTTTTTGCTTTAAATCTCACTTCATGCAAATATGTCAGATATACTTGTTTAATATCATTAAAATATTATTAATTTTAACATAATTTTAGAAGTCAAAATTAAATTCTACGGTCTCATGCCTCTATATTAGTTCGGTCGGGTGATAGTGCCCGACTCCTCAGGTCGGTTTGAACTAATAGGATTCAATGGGTCAGGTAAAGATCATAAGTGGTCAAATTTAGCTAAGGCTGAAGTATTGGCCGGTCTACCGCCCGGGTACTGGGGCGGTTCAGGGCGTCCACCCAAGAATCAACTTGGATTTGAGCAAAAGGGAAGCCAAGGCTTTGAACTAAGATCCCTAGTCTGGCTTAGAGAGAGAATCTCGGTCCAAGTCTTGGTTTGATTCTGATCATGGGTCCGGTCTAAGTGGTTCGTGCCGACCATTAGGAGAAAGGTCTAAATGTAATCAGAATGTGGGCTTGCTTAGAGAGAGAAAAAGATACACGATCTAAGGATAGTTTTCTTTCTTTTTTTTTCTCTTGGCCCAAAATGGGGATGAACACGATCTGAAATGGTTGGACTCGGCCCACAATGGATGGACAAAGCCCAAAATAAATAGACTCGATCCTCAATAGATGATCAGGGCTCCAAATGAATACAACTCACAATGGATGAATAGGGCCAAGACGACCCAAAATGAATATGGCTCCAAAATGAATAGAGCCCAAAATGAATGAACACGACCTAAAATGAACACGGCCCACGATGGATGGATAAGGCCCAAAATGAATAGACAAGGCCTAAAATGAACACGACCCACAATGATCACAGCCTACAACAGATAAATAGGGCCAAAAATGAATGAATCCGACCCAAATGTACACAACCCACAATGATCATAGCCCAATAGGATGAACAGGGCCCGAACTTAGTCCACAATGGACACAGCCCAAAAGAAATACAACCCACAATGGTTACGGCCCAACAGAATGAACAAGGCCCGAACTTGGCCCACAATGGGCACAACCTAACAGGATGAACTGGACCAACAAGGTCCAAAAGAAATACGACTCACAATGGGCACGACGCAACAAGACCCAAAGTGACTGAGCTGGGCTCAAAATTGGCCCACAATGGGCATGACCCAACATGGCCCAAATGACTGAATTGGGTCCAAATTTGGCCCACAATGGGAACGGCCCAACGGGGGCAAAATGACTAAAGTGAGCCCAAATTTGAACAGGGCCCAAATAGACGATCAAGACCCAACACAACCCAAAACAGGGGGTTCTTCATCCCGTTGAGAAAACAAGGAGGAAGGAGGAAAAGAAGGATGAGAGGGAGGAGGGAGGGAGCTCTGATGGTGGTCGGGCCTAGGTGGCCGGAGGTCGACGATCAGCGACCGTAGTGGCAGCTGGCAGCCGCTGTGGGGGCCAGCGAGGAGGAAGACTTAAAGAGCTCTCGGTTTGGGTCTGGAACAAGGGAAGAAATGCTTCGGTTTGACTAGAAATGGAAGAAAAGAGAGAAGGGTGGCTCACTGGCACGTCGATGGAGGGGAGGATCTCGGCCGAGGGTGGCGCCACGCTTTCGGCTGCTAAATTGATCTCAGAACAGAGGAAAAACAGGAGAGAGCTGCGTGGCTTCCGCGGACCGGCCGTGGCGCCTCCACTCCCATCTCGCCCGAAGAAGGCGAAGAGGATCGCAATCCTCTGTTCTAGCTCTTCAAAAGGGCCTTGGGCTGGCATTATTCTCACAGTAATGCAATAGTATTTAAGATTAACATGAAAATTAATATTTACATGGCCTTTTCACTGAAGAATGAATAAGTACATGAGCATATTTGGATGGCATCAATGCAAAATTTTATAATAAATAAGGAAATAGAAAGAAATTTCTTTTGGGGGAAGCACGTGTATTGCACATGAGCGAATATAAACTATGGATGTTTTCCTACGGAAGAAAAATACAAAAACAACCAGGGATGGTACGTAGCACGAGCCCCTCTAGGGTTTAAGAAATAGACGTACTTGAAGAAGAAGAAGACAACAATGGCGGAAGCGGAGGAACAACAAGGCTTAGGTCCATTCAAGGAGGAGGAGGAGAAGGAGAAAGAGCATGGAGAGAAGGCAGAGGGCCTGACGCCATGGGAGCAGCACTCGGCGGTGATCAGCCTCCCCCGCTACGACTACACGGCCCCCTCTTCGCTTCTCGAGCGCTCCCATTCCGGGTTTCTCATCACCTGCCCCATCAGTTAAACCTCCCTCTTTATCTCTCTCTCGATTATTGTCTGGAAATCTATGGATGAAATTTTAAGGAGGTCTCGTTTCTGCCTATGGGTTATTCCACACGAGTATGATTGGTTGAATTCGGAAATTTTGTATTTTCTACTTATTTATATGATCTGTGTTCTGTTTTTTATGGAATGTTTATAGGACTGTAGAGCTTAGTGTAGTTTGATTATGATATTTCCTTCACATCGAGTGTATTCAGTGCTAACATTTGCATGGTGAAATCAGTTGAATGAAATTAGAACTGACTGATGCGTTTATAATGATTTAGATAGCTGGGATAGATGCTGCTGTGCTGGTGAATTGCTTATCCATAATCATCTAAAATAAAAAATTCCAAACCAAGACTTTTGGTCATATTAAAAATGACAGATATGATAGATTTCAATAGGAAGATGATGAATAGAGATGCATAGACAACAACCATAATTTATTTTCTCTTTAATTCCACTCTCTGCCTGTACAACCACATAACTGCTTATGTTTATCTAATAACATTCTCCACCAAGACTTTGTCGATAAACTCTCAATTTTATTAGCCAAACATGACATTTTGAACTACTTTTGATTTTCTTGTCATGTTTGGTCAAGCCTATTTAGTTTGTTTTTGCTCATACAAGATCATTAGCCAAGTTGGAGAGCAGGATGAGGTTTATGACCCAGAGCTGACCAGCATATCTATTTTTAGTGGATGGATTTGGTCAAGAATGAGTAATGTTGGAACCGGATTTAGGTCCTCATTAGTGCAGGGATACAACCAATACAAATAGATTTAAGTGGAGATATTTCCTAATTTGATGGGACGCAAAATGGAGAACTCATGTAATGCAAGATGTAGAACTCATCACCTGCAAGCAGCTTTGGTTGGATTCAGGTTGGTGGAATATGACCCATCAAGTCTTGACATACTCCGCCTACAAGACTTAAAATATGATCGTAGATATACGACTCTCATGTAAATTTAGTTCCTAGATCTCTCAGCTCTGAAATAAATGGGAACAAGCCTTCAAGTTTAGTTATTATTCTTAAGAGCTGCCACTCTCTTGTCATCTTCGCCCAAACTCATCAGTCTCATCTCTCCTCATCTCCTGTTTCTCCAACCTCTTCTACATCTCCAACTTTCTAACCTCTCCTCTTTTTTGTTGCCATCCCCCTCATCCGCAATATCCTCAACCACTCCTCTCCTCTCCCTATCCTCTCATTTTTATTCCTCCAATCCTTTTTCTCCTCTCTTTGTTTGTTTGACATTGGTAGACCTCTTGCACCTAATTATCCAGTGGCTGATGGCCATTGCTGCCTTGCCATCACGGCACATTCACCACTCCGTGGGAGCATCCATGCTCTTCCATGGAATACTTGGTTCAAGCCTCACTAATGGGATGGACCATAGTTACTACCACTTGACCATCAGGATGCCATTAGCTATACTCCCTGTATCATTTGAGTTGCACATTGATTGCATCAAAAGCTTTTACCAACTCTTTCTCCTTTAAGTTGTTCAATCCTCAATTGTCTTTGGGTAAAAAGAAGTTAGGTTTTTTGAGTCTCCAACTAGTTCTCGTCAATTTTGTCCGATCCACTTGTTGGTCAAGTTTGGGTTCAGGTCAAGATCTCTTTGGCTTGACACCAGAGCTCGACCCAACTTGAATTCAACATGATTCATTCTGTTGTTGCCCCTCGCCTGGATTCATTTTGAGAGGAATTTAATGGTCTCAAACCAGTTGTAAAAGTTACGTTAGCAAGAAGATTTGGATTTCTTTATCAGTTGCATGAATTTGCAGCTTTTCAGATTTTTGAGTCTTTCCATAATACAAGGGAAAAGACATTAAATAGAAAGAGTAATGAAGAAAGGAAAAAAATGGAGGGGTTTATTTTTATTTTTTTGATCAAAAGGTGGGAATCTTTATTTGAGATCAGGCATTGTCTTCTACGAAAAATCCTCAATGGGAGATTATCTTCCATAAAGTGGCTGGCCTTTCTTTTTCTCCCCCTTTTCATGGCATTTCCATTTTGCTTCTTGAGATGGTTTGTCATCCATTGAACAAGATTTGAATATTGGCCTTTATGACTTTCTTCCTTCAAAGAGTTAAGGTGCTGCCATGTGCTAATTTATTAAATTTGCAAAATGCCCAACCAATATAATCGTTATGATCTGGTCCTCAGGTGACTTAAAAGAAACTTGGTAGGCAGGAACCTCATGCACTGAGCCACCCCTTTTCAAAAATCTAGAAAATTTTGTGATCCAGCAAGCTCCAGAATTGCTGAAGATGCACCTGTTGTCAGTTCACTGTGATTGGGTTGCAGACATTTCTTCTTGTGCCTAGTGTAAGCATGCAAGGCCTCCTGCTGGTCATGGTATCCTTGTCTATTTGACAATGATGTGGAATGATGCTATGAATGCAAGTTATTATGAATAGAGAGGCAATGTAACTTTGATAATGGAAGTTTATGAATTAATCTTGTCAAAATGATTAGGAGTAAAATTGTTGGATTCACAGATAAGCACCCAAGATATGCAATATAAATGATAAATTTTGTTTTGGAAAATGGATGATTCTCAACCTTGAGATATTCTTTTTATGCCAACTTCTAATTTAAATGTTAGAGTTTAGGTATGTATTGCTCTCACAAGGGAGATGATCACCTTTTGACTAGCTTGTGGATTGCCTGTACAGGGAAGATAATCAGTTTATGGCAAACTTTGAAATTGAGGGTGGCCACTTCCTCTTGGATGCATTTTTGAGAACAAAAGAGGAGTTATTTAATCGTCAACTTCTATGTTGCAGCTTTGCATGGGAGTTCTAGATTGCTTGTACTTGTGATGTGGTTTATTTTGTGTAATGCTAGTTCTTGAGTTTAGTAAATGATCATACAGGATTTCAGTGTTGCTTCAGTGAAGGAAAACTATGAAAAAATCATAATTTAATAAAAATAACAAAATTTTGATTAATAATTTAGCAAAGCTTAGAAAACTTGGAGAATTTCTTATATTTATGCAACATATTTTGAATTATCTTTAAAGCTCACAAAAGGTTTAAAATTAAGTTGTAGTCGGTCACATTAAGTCATGTGAATTTAAAGAAAAAGCTTTAGGTAAAAGTTTAAGAACAATTTATTAGGTTTTGAGAATAAGTTATTAGTTCATTGTTAAAAGAATCTTGTTGCTGGATTTTGGATTGTTAAAAGCTGGGGAACGGGAGGTTGTAGATCCGAGGATTAATGTTCTGTAGAATGGCACCAATTGAATTTGTGGTTAATTATTCTCATAGGACAAAAATCAATTTCATAAGAGAAGTCATAGTATGTCTTTATTGCACATAAACTTGTGCACCCTCTCCATTTTCATACATGTAAAGATTAGGTTTTTTTGGCAGATATACCCCTTCAAATATGTATTGCAACCTCTTACTTATCATTCAGGATCTTTGGCTTTTAATATTCCTGCATGCTTTTGTTATTTTAATCTTCCTGAGTCATGGGCCCTTCATGCTAGATGTTTGATGAACAAATTATTCCATTGTTTATTATCACTTTTCTTTTGCTCATTATTTTAAGAAGATAATCTATTCCGTTTCTTTCCAGAACGTGAGAAAAGTGCAACAAAGGAAGCTATCTCCCTTCTTGAAGAGGTTATAACTAGAACTCCTTACCTCTTTTATGCATTAGATTATTGCCTATGCTTGTTGTACAGTGGATCAGTGATAACATGCTATACATGTGGAAAATAAAACAAAGCTCTGGACTTGAGAATTGATTATAATATTTTGTGATTGCTAGCATTTATTGATGAAAGATTTAGTCCTGCAGTTAGAGCAAAATCTGCTGAAAAGTTAAAGGTATGTTTTGTATTTACAAAATCAAACTACTACCAAAATATAAGAAATTCATAATAATTTAAATTTGAATCAGATTGTCTATACAAAGGCTTCCCAGTATGGTTTGCCGAACCAGGCTGAACTGCCTAGTTCACCCCGTATCGTACCGTCCCGCCGGAGAACTGGTACGGGGTCCGGTACCGGTTCCTCCGACCTTGCCTTAGTCACAACTTAGATATTGTCTACTGACAACAAAATATGAAATGATGTTTAACCATTGTTAGGTCCCAAAAGTGTGAGAATTAACTGAAACTCCTCCTTCCTTCCATGACATTTATTTGCAGTTTATTGCCTCCTTTTTTAATTCCCAAAAGGGTCCTCAGGATGATTGATCAATATATAAACCTTAACCATTATGATTTGCAGATGCGAGGACCCTAAATCGGATGATGCAGCTATTAGAAACAAAATTTTTGTATCAAAAGACTTTCACAAATGATTTATATAAAGTAAACGTGACTATTGCATTTCAAACCATGATAGAACACATGAATGATACCTAGATCCGTATTTTACACCTCTAATCATGTTTTTTGTGGAACATATTTAACCAAAACCAACTAGTCATAAAACCTGAAAAATGAATCTTATGAAAAGCAGGTCTCCTCTGGTTTTTTCGTAAAACCTATTTTGTAGTTAATTGTGTAAAAATGATTATCTATTTTAGAGAAACTTACAAGCAACCAGACAGTCCTTATCTACATCAAAACTTTGCCTTTTTTGAACTATGGAGCTTAGCTGTGTGGCTAGTAGTTATGTTGGTTAAGAAAGCCTTTTGTATTGTTTATTGAAGCTAGTTTTGAGTCCATTTGTTTTTGTAGCCTAAGTTGTTTTTTTGTTATCTGACGATAGATTTGCAAATTCTTCTTTCTTGCAAACTCTGTATAAATGCATGATCTTAAATTCTAGGGTACAAAACTACTGTCTAAATGAAGGTCTGACCTTTTATAGTTGTTTCTTTTATGATTGTGGTATATGATTTGTCCATCTCTTCTCTCTTTTCTTATCTTTCTTCTTTTCCACCCCATGTGAGGCAATTGCTTCATGGTTAACTTGGTGTTGGGAATTCCTAGCCAAAAAATGGTATTAGGAATAAAAGGTCACTTCTTTTTTCAGTCTGCTCCCCGAAGGAAGCAATTCTTAATCCACTCAACTCAGACATCTCAAAGAGAATAAAAGAAAACAAGAGAATTGCCAAAGTAAGGTTTTTTTATTAATTCTATGATAGAATTGATTATAATACCCTTTTTATACTAATGAGGTCTGCCTATATAAAATCCAAGTTGGATTCCTTTTCTAGTTAGAAGAGGTTATTGTTTGCTCAAAATAGGCATGACCGGTGAAAATACTCATAAAAAGGTTAAAATTCTCCTAGAGCTCGATCTTGATTACTTTATCAATTTGGTTGTCAATTGCTTTTCCTAAGTCTTCCTAGATTATAAATTATACTTGATTCAAGTTTTTCCAAAAATGAAAATTTTACTTTGACCTAGCCATTTGAAGGCCTAAATATCATTCTATGCTATGATCTCTGCGTGTATCGAACCTTCTTGTAGATCTTGAAAAGTTACCAGTTTTAAAACAAAGAGCACCTCAATCAGATGTCTTATAGGAATTTATTGCCTTCAGAAGTTTAGATGTGCAGTTCAGCTTATGATGTAATTGATCTTGCTTCCAAACCTTGCCGAGACATACTTAAAGTGGCTGCAGTGGCACAATGAGTCTAGCAATCCTCTTGGACCATAGTCCATGACTAAATGGGATGATGGCCGGTAAGTATTTGCTATTCCAATCAATTGGCCACCAATAGAACAATTGGAGGGAAAAAGGCTACATCCCAAAAATAAATAAAGTTAGCGCACACACATCCTAGGCCACAACTAGGCCCATGCTTGTGCTGCGCATGTGGAGGCATCATCGTCTGACTTGAGCCACGTGTGCAGAGGTGAGCTAAGGGTCCTGCAAGGAACCCGAGAACCAAATAGCAAAGAAAAGGGGAGGAAGGTATGCGAAGCAACCTTATTGTCCTTTTTGGTTCAATGTGGGACCATAAAGTGAAATACTTGATATTTAAAGTTCCCTCCCTCCCCTTTGCACATTGTCTAGCATACACTCAAAAAGGGAAATATCTAAACTAAAACAAAACGGTAAAATTTTTGGAAAAATCATAGTAAATATAGAGAAATCTAATTTATCCAAAATATGAGACATACTATAGGCAAAATATGTGACATGAGCTCAATGATTTCCAAGTGTTCCTTCTACATTTTCCAAAAGATTTTCTTATATTTTGCATTATGCAAATACTACATTATCTTTTCTTATTCCCATTTCATGTAAGGGTTTGTAGTTTCCTACATTTATTTCTCAGTTTGCTGGCTAGTCTCACAGCTTTTGATGTTAGGGTACCAACCAAATTGTCTCTTTGTATAACACAAACTTAGAGGAGGGGGATTCTATCAATTTCCTTTAGCTTTCTTCTTTTTTTCCTTGCCACTATATATGGAACTTTCTTTATTTATTGGAGTGATTCACCAAACTCCTTAGTGGGCCCCAACACAAGTTAGCCCCACCTCATGTTATTAAAGCCATCCAAACAAATAGGATCAAGGTCTGCCGAGCTGTCTAGTTCGGGCGAAACTGGGTCGGTTCGTTAATAATATTCGGTTCTGGCCCCTACCAGTCGGAACCGATATTGGATTAGCCGGAATCAGTCCTTTACCGCCTTGAATCAGCCAGAACCGGCCGGTTCGCACCGAGTCAACTCGATTTTGAACCGAGTTAGGTATGGGCCACCTGCCACTGCTACCCGATGCCTTTTAAAGGCATCCGGTGGCGTTGGAAAGGCTTAAGAAGGCCTTTCCAACATAATTTGAAAGTCCGAAGGTGCTTTTCCTTCTCAAAAAATTTACAAACAATACCAATTCAAGCAATCAGAAGGAAGATCCAAAGCTAAATAAGGTGTGCTTTCTTTCTCCTATTATTTTTCCTCTTTTTTGGGGGTGCTTGGAAAAATAACTCAAAAATTGCAAAATAAGAGAAGATTATGCCAAAATGTTTGATTTGGGCTTGATTTTTTTATAGGTTGTAAATCTATGGACGATGTACATGCTGACATAAAATTTTTTAATTTTTAGATTATAGATATTTTTAAAAAATAAAAATATATTTTTAGATTAAAAGGGATAAATTTTTTTAAAAAATAAATAAAAAATGTAAAATTAGAAACATATTTAGGGGCATGCAAGCTGCTCTCCATAAAAATTTGGTGTTCATTTATTCAAGTTTTGATGTGATCATAGAAATATCAAAAAAACATCAAATTAGACTTAAATTCACTGAAAAAGTTCGAAAAGAGTGATTACCAATTAATTTTATTTGAGAACTCGAATAAAAAATTAGGATGTGCCGGTCTGTGAACCGGCATGCCCTACCGGTTCAGTTCGGCACCAAACCGTACCAAGCATTGACCAGTACGAGTCCTGGTACCGGTTCGCGGATCTTGAGCAGGATGGTACAGAAAGCAATTGTTCATTTCAGATATTCGTGCCTCTTGGTTGCATCACATGTGCAGAACTCTAGTATAGTTAATGCCTATTATTTGAGTAGATCAGTTAACCTTCTCCAATATTTCAACACATAAGAGTAATCTAGCCTATGTGACATCCTAAAATACTCCTCTATGTCATAAGAGGGTTGAATTAGGCTGCTTCAGAGTTAATTTATAAATTTACAGGATGTCTTGGATGCTGAAGTTCTTTATGCCTTTAGATTGTTTGTTTAAGGGTTTCTTAGAGAAAATCACATAAAGAAAGATCTGGCTTAGAAGTATCCATGAAGTATCCATGTCCATACCTGGTGTCCAAGTATCCCACAGCACACCAAGCTACCCATAAATACGTTATTCTGGCCTAGAACAGTATAAACACAGGCTGTTTTCTAAAGTTCAGTAAGTGAATAATTTACTTTGCACGACAAAGCAATAAAATTCATCAATTTGGCATGAGTATGCGGCAAAATTTTGATTAAGGACAAAGAAGAATACACTGTGGCAAGATTTGGCTAAAAAAACTTATAAGAGTTGTTGATTAAGTATCATGATCTGCAAAGATGTCATCAAAACTAATATGAAGCGAATTTAATCATTACACGAACCTCCACCAATAAAGAGATAATCTCCATTTATCTGTCAGTTTAAGATGCCAATCTGATGCAGAGTAAAGAAACACACAAAGAAATACAACCTGATGGAAGTGCAGAAGTAATAATTATTTATTAAGTTTAACAATTATAAAAATTCACAGCTTGTTCTCCTGATCTGGTTTTTTGATTTAAACTCCTTTACAGATGATCAATTACAAGTTTAGCTCTTGGATTTCTTCCTTGATATTTTATTTGCTTTTACACTTCTTGTGATCTAAGGCATTGTATTGTTTTGTATTTTTATTACAATGACATGCATTCTTATCACTCTTGTGCAGTATGTCGGTTATACATGTAGCAAAGGCTGTGAAAGTTTACAGCCTTGTGATGCAAATGTTCCAGCAAAGAAGAGGAAAATATGTTCTTCCGAAATATGTCCAAGAAATGGTGAAGATGCAGAGAGAAATGGGGATATCAATATATTGGAAGTTTCTGGTAAGGGTTTATAGTAATTTAGTACAATATCTCTTGAGTAGATGCTACATTTCTTGTAAACTGAACATCTGATAGCAAGAGCCGACCAATGATGGCTTCTTTTTTATCATTATTATTTTATCTTTTAAATGAGATAGCATGTCTTTTTATTCTCTTGAAACAGGTAAACTGGAAGAAGAAGCTAGGTTAGGATCTTCAGAGACAACTGAGAATGTAAAAGACAGGCCTGATCTCTCTCTGGTTAAGCTAACAGGGAGCGGGTTACTTCTCTTTACTTTTCCTAGTAATAGCTTCCGTCATGTTGTTGATATATTGTCAGATATGTTTCTCTCTTTGCGATCTGGAAAGCTAAAGCCGCCTCTGTAAGTTGCATGTTTCTACTATTCATACATAATAAGATTTTCATTTTTTTTCATATGATTTACATTTCTTATCAACTAGCTTTAGGTATAAATACATCAGTAAGGAATCCCCTTAAAATTCATGTGATTTCAAACTGCAGTCCACTGAGATTTATGATCTGAAAGTTGTTTCTGCCACTGTGTTTTGCAGCAAATCTATGTTCCATCTCTAATTATTGGAGAGCAAAACATGGCCTGATTGACACTCACATGTAGGAAGTCATGATACCATACGATCTGCTATACTTGCACTCGTTAACTTAGAATCTTATGCTCTAGGCTTTTCAGGTTTACATTTATCAAATTTGACTTGTAATTATAGATCTCTTATTTATGTATATAAAAAATAATTTTGAATTATGATCACTAATCTCAACTTTTCTTTTAGACTAGTGAAAATAAACAATTGGAAACAAAAACAAGGAAGAAAATTATCAACGATTTCAAATACAATTTTTTCCTATGGTTTTTTTTTTTCAAAATTTACAATAACTTAGTTTATATTTTTATTCTCATTAGAAAAGCTGGAAAAACCTTTTGTTGAACATGAAACAAAATCTCAATGATTGGAAGAATTTTGCTATTAGTGTTATGAAAGAGGAAGAGCCATTAATATTTTGCAGGGATGGCAATGGGTTGGGTATGTTTCAGGTAGGTCATTACCCGTATCATCCCCATGCTTGCCTTGGGGCAGGGTGGGGCGGGGCGGGTTTTTTTTTTTTTTTTTTGCATACAAATCTTCTTTTTTTGCCTCGGGGAAGGGACATGTGAAGAGTATACATCTAGGTTAGGTGTGGGCCATGTTTTACCATTACCTGCACCTGCCCTGGATCTACTGTGGGTCAGGTAAAACCCACCTATTAGCGTTGGGTCGGGTCGGGTATCTAATAGGGCAGAGTAAATTGCCACCCCTAATATTTTGGTGTTTGGTATATGTGTTAATGCTTGCAAGGCCTTGCAATACCTCTATTGCATTTCTATAATTTGCAGATTTTATGGATTATGAACAATAGAGTGACAAGGTGGTAGTTATCCTTATTCTCATTATAATTAAAATTAATTAAGGTTTGTTGCCATGGATATTCAAACTTGTTATCAAATTCTTTTGCATTCTCCATATTGAAAGAGAAATGTTAATGAAGATGAAACATAGAGTTTTTTATGGAAACTTTTAATTAAAATCAGCATGAACTATATTTTAAGCCAGAAATAGTACACAAGTATGTGACTAAATTGGCAAGATAAGAATATATTATACTTTAATCATAATCATCTACGATCTTAGCATTTATAGCAACATGTGTGTCAAATCTTGACCTTTTCTACAATTTTTGAGTGTACGTCATAAGAAAAATGGATAAACATAGTAATACACATTAAAGACACCCCTTATGCTTTTCAAAATAGTGGTCTAAAGTGGTTCCTCCATTCCTGTATGTAGCAGAAGATACTGCATATACCTAGGTGTTAGCCATGTGCTTAGGCAGTCCCTTAAGATTTTGGTACATTAAATGATACTGACAGAGGTACATGCAATGCACTTTTCATAAATTAATGATAATAAAGTTAAGAATGGTTTGCTAAACCAATATCGGAGGTCGTACGTACCAACGACTAGTTCAGTACAGGACAGGTCTGTATCATGCCATTTCAGACCGTACCAAAGATATAAAGAGGGAGAAAAGGAGGGAGGAAGGGAGAGGGTCAAGAGAAACCCTACCCCTAGTAGAGTGAGAGAGAAGAGATGGAGGGACTTACCGGGAACCCTCGAAGGCGGGGTGGAGGGGGGTGTGGGGATGGACTCATTACGTGGGGGGTTTAATAAGCACAAGCCGAAGGTGTTTAACCCAAGCTAGCCCCATGTCAAAAATAAAGATTGAACCATGCTGGTCTCGACCAATCTGGTTTGGTATGTCCCAAATCGGTCAGTTCAGCACGGTTCAACCATCCTTGGTTAAGATAATATATTGTTTCTTAATTTTATTTGTTTTATGTAAGGTTTTCCATGTTGGTTGGTACCATACCAAAAATATCGTTGCATATTGATACTAAACTGGTATCGGGTCTTGTATCATACCGACACTCGATACGCTACAACGTCTCGTACTATACTGGGTACCGACACTATAATAGCATGGTACCGATATGAGGGTTGATACCGAAATGGTGAATCTTGATTTTATCTTTAGCTGAAATGAATACATATATAGCATATTTAGATAAATTGAAGATTAAAAAGGATCAAATATAGAAATAGAAGTGAAGAAAGAAACCAAAGTAAAATAAATTATGATGTAAAGTAAAAATTAAAATAAGAAAAAATATAGCAGTGAAAAGAGGATTGCTTGTCAAATATAACAAATAATTTGAAATAAAATACTATAAAATAAACTAAAACCATAAGGAAAAAATGAAAATTAAAAATCGGTAAAAACAAAATCATAGTGAAACTAAAAGTACAAAACAGTCTGCAAATGAGCAAATAAATAACACATCAAAGTAGAAGAATTCAAATTTAAAATGTACAAATAATATAATAGAGTACAACTAAAACAAAACCAAAGATACAAAAAATGGAAATAAGAATGAATTAAAATTAGAAAGAAATTAGTTAAATAGAAGGGAATGATAAAAAAATAAGAATATTAATTAATTTATACAATAATCAGAAATATGAAAGATGATATACTTATAAGAGTTTGATTATTTGGAATTGTAAAACTAAATATACAAAATGTTAATAAAATATATATTGGATTGTAAATTAAAAATTTTGAACAAAATTAAAAAATAAAAGAAAACAAAAAATATATAAAGATGGGTCAAATATAAAATATAACAGATAGCTAGAATGAAAATAACAATTAAATATATTAAAAATAAAAATATAAATTAGAAAAAATAAATTTAAAAGCAAAATCAAAAGGTACAAACATTTTTAATAAAAGTTAAACATATATAAAATTTTCAAAATTAGGAATATATAATAGATATATAAATATATGTACAATTTCAGAAAATATAAACACTTAATGAGATAATAAACCACAGTAAGTATGGAACTATGGATAGAAAGAAACTAAATATATTAAAAAAATAAAAATAATATAATGCACTAAAAATAAAAAATAATTAAAATAATAAATATTTTAAAAAATATTGTAAGGCTTGTAAAGGAGAGATGGGCATTGGGGTAACTGCAATAATTATCAAGCGTTAGCCCAAGTTGTTGGGGCTAGCGTGTTGATTATTGTAGCTGTCACAAGCTAGATATGAATTGGGTAAAAATGAGTTATATTCGAATTTTGATGGAGTAATATACGTAAGCAACATCCTTGATAGAATACTATAAGTTATAGATTTTGAATTATGTGTTATATTTTGGTACTTAATTTAAATTATGTTTAGAACTTGGTGATGAAAGAAAAATAAAATGCTTAATTGTTTATGGTCTTGTAGAAAATAACCTCTTTTATGTTTAACTGTTGCTATCTTCTTAGCTTTCTAGTTTCAAAGATTTTATTTTATCTTTCGTGGGATCATTCTCCCTTTCAGCATATCAAATGAATGTTTATAGAAATGAACCTTTATTACCATTCAACTGCACATGTTGCCTTGAGATATTCAATAACTCTATTTGTGCATTCTTTTCTAGCGGCTTACACTTGCAAACATGTTCCGACAAAATCAAAAACAATGTTTTTGCATTATTTATGTTCGCTGTATTTTCAGTTCTATGTCTGACATGTATTTGTCTTCTGATTACCTAATCTACTAGTAAGTTATTTGTATATGTAAAATGGGCCAAATTCCTTTTTGCTATTGGGATAATCTTATTATGTTTATTTAAAAATTGCATCCTTTACAAGGATTGTAATCTTAGGACTAGGTATCGTACCGACTTGTTATCAATTCGATATGGTAAAGTATGCGCCCCATACCAAGACAACTTTTGACCCCTTTTTTTCTCACTTTTTATTATGGTTCTGCCTGAAACTGGGTGGTATGGGTCGGTATGGTATGGTTGGTACCCTGCTCTCGGGCAGTACCAAGTGGTACTAGGCAGTTATGCCTGGTTCGATTCATACCAAACTGAACCTTGATACATACCAGTACATTATCAATATGATTGGTACAGATTGATACGAGTCGGTATCGTAGATCTTGTATCAAACATACTTTCTACACCATGCTTTAGTATGTCAGCTGGTTTCGTGTCTTTAAATAATGTATCATCTAAGTGCTAGTCATTTCAATGAACAGTTGGTGCCATCGTATATTTCCTATTCAAGAAACTTGCCTTCTGACGGAGAAGAACCTAAAAGTAGTTATTTCAAAGCTTGTCCAAGAATATTTGAGCAATAAACAAGACAGACTTGATGGACCTTTCAAGGTAGTATTTTTATCCGTGCATGATTCATTATATAAACTTTTTGAAATTACCTCATAAAGATCTCTATTATTTTGTTTCTGTTTTAAGCCTTTTTACCTCAGCTTATTCCTATGGATAATTTTATAACTGAGAGTATGTATTCTTATTCACATCTTGAGATGAAGTTCCTTTATAGTTACATTGCTTTCGTGCTGTTGGATTTTTTTCCCTTGATTTAATGGCCTTTTCCTTTTGGGAGTATTGGTGGGAGCAATACTAGTTGGCAATTTAGAGTTGCTTGGATCAAACACTTAAGGAAACAACCCTAACAATGTTTGAACCCAGAACTTCCTCCTACATGAAGGACTCCAACAATTGGGTTATAGCTAGCAGTGTAAATGAGCTGAACAAAAGCAAGCTATGCCTAGCACAAGCTCGGCCAGTTTTGTATTCGAGCTAGCTCATTCAATTTGGAGCCAAATTTGAGTTATTCACAAAAAGCTTTGTTACAAAGAATTGTGAGATTTCAACATATTCCAAGTCTTCTATTTATATAGTTTAGGCTAAGGTCTGCCGTACCAGTACCGGTGGCGGCCCGGACTGGTACGTACCGGTTCCGTATCGGTCCATACCGGTCCCGTATGGGTACAGCAGTCGTACCGGCTGGTTTTTCAATGAAAACTTCCGGTATCGGATCCTACGCTGATTCGGTACCGGTCCCTGCTCAGACCGGTTCGTACGGGCCCGTACCGGCCGGTACGGCATATCCTGAAATTTAGGCTAATTATCCAAATTGTATTTTAGTATTATAATTTAATACATTATATTTTATATAATATATATTAGTTTGTAATAATGATACAAAAAATTTTATTTAGGAAATATTAGTTAAAATAAGAGTAGAGCTATTATACTTATGACTTGATTCCAGAATCTATCAGGTTGAATTCCAAGCCGTAGGTTCTCATCAAGATCCGTGTCACCATCCAGCCAATAAAGGGATGGCATCTCCTGCCGGTTCCATCCAGTTCCTTCTCGTTAACATTGTTCAATACCATCTCCTTAATGCTCGACTAGATTCCATCTGGGGCCACCCATCTCGTCAAATGCCACCCACATCCCCCCCCTCTCTCTCTATGGAGACTACATTGATGGAATCGATCCTTTTTCTTTCTATAAGGAGAGGAAGCATGGGCCCAATGGAGACTTAGTATATTTTTTAATAGACTGGAGGAATCTGAATAGAGCTCCTGTTTTTCGGGGTCGAGGGATTTTTTTTGCAGGAAAGCTGATCATTTTACATGGAAATATTTCTTTATATGCTTGATGGCTGGTTATTTTGTTTTTTGAGGTGTGACAAATGAAGCAAACTAGGGTTTTTTCAGGAGGGCTTTTGATTGGTTTTGTGGGAGTTTTCAGTTACCAATTTGGTTGGGATTGATGAGAGTTTTTTCTTTGGAATTGATCAGGAAATTGTCTTTTGGGTTGATCAGAGATGTTGAGGAAGAGGGAGAGAAAGGTGAGAGGTAGAAAGAGGGTTTTGCCTTCGCTGAAAGAACTATTCGCTCTCCTTCTCTATCTTGATCAATCTAGATAGCTGTATAGGGATGGGACAGGTAGCCGGAGACTAAACCGTGTAGAGCATTGAGTAGATGGAACTGAGCAAAGATGCCATCTCTTTATTGGCTGGTTGGTGATGCAGATCTCTTGGTGATCCTATGGCTTGGGATGCGACCTGATAGGGCCAGAATTAGGTTGCAAGTGTAATAACTCATACTTATATTTCGAGCCAAGCTCAAGTGAGCTAAGCCTAGCTCTACCTAGGCTCGTTTACTAAGCATGCACGCCAAACTCGTGCTGGCTCACTAACGGCTTGATCATTTGACAGCCCCAGTTAATAGCCCAGTTTAAAGAACATATTGCTTTCTTGATATGTTTAACATAAATGTCCATGCTCCCTTGTTCAGTTTGTCTATTTTCAAGGGTACAAACACTTTACTGGTTGTTATTCACTTACCTGTTACTAGTTGTTGTTGCTCTTCCATGAGAAAGATATATGCATCTATTTTTGTTTAACTAGTAGCATACTTCTCTACTGAATATGGCCTGGATCAACTGATATGATGCCTCAAAAAATAATTATCCAATGTTCATTCTCCTCTGTTCAGTCTGTCTATTTGCATGTGTACATACTCGTTACTGGTTGTTATTCACTTACCCATTACTATATGTTGTTGCTCTTCCATGTGGAAGGTATATGTATCTATTTTTGTTTAACTAGCAGCATACTTCTCTATGGAATATGGCCAGGATCAGCCAATATGATATCTCAAAAAATAATTGTCTAATGTTGATAACCCAGATAGTAAGCAGCTATCTCATAGCTGCTTGTATCAAATAAATAAATAAAGAATGCTCTGTCATAGACCACTGCATGAATTACAACCGAGGAAGCAGCAAACTTTGTTGATTTATTGTGTGAATAAGTACCTGAATCTCATAATTTTCATTTTCTTATTGAAATGTCTCCATCTATTTATCTCTTTATTTTGTTTTCTACATTTGATTGTGCTGGGATGATTATGTTTCATCTTGTTCCTGGAAGCTTAAAAATGCTAGTTTCCATATATTATTCTTGGTAACCACCTGCTCATTATTGTTCACCAAATGCCACTTGCTCTACTGCAGTATAATGTTCTTAATCACCTCTATAGTTTGCAGCTGGATATAACAGGAGAGGCATTGATGAGACAGAGATGAAGGTTCAGAAAAACACTCTAGAAGACTCGGAGGGGTTGACTTTGTTGGATCGAGACACATGTTTCAAGGTGGTGGCTGGAGCAGTCAAAGCTGTTGCTAAAAATGCCGTCGTGGATCTTAAATCTCCTGAGGTAACTTTTATCTCATTTCTATGTGTCTATTTGAAGCATAACAAGAAACGAATTATTAGTCCAGCTGCAGTATTCCATCGTTCATGGGTGGAAATACCCACCATCCTATCCTTTGTGCATTTCAAACTGTTGCTTGAATGCTGCCAGAGACTAAACCAGCAATAAAGCTCCAGTGTTTTTTTTTCGCTCTTGCAGAAAAAGGAGTTTTGCTGCTGGGTTTAGTCTCTGGCGACAAAGCTCCATTGTTATAGTAAACCAGTTACTACTTGACAGGGTTCTAATTAGTCTGAGCAATTGGTTCACATATTTCCTGAGTATGCAGAATCACCACTTTCATATCTTCATCCTGATATGAATGCATGTACTGATTGATTAAGTTAATTATCCCCAGGTAGCCGTGCTTGTGGAGTTACTGCCACTTTCAGGGGTGCCGCATGGAACATTAGTGGTTGGAGTATCTGTTCTTCCAGTAGTACTTGTGACTACCAAGCCACGGCTGTGTGTCAAGTCTCTGGTTGCTGATACAAAGGTGGCAAAGAAAAGGGGCTAAACAGGTTGAGAGATCTTCCTAAATCTTTCCCTCTTGTGCAAATATTCTCTGCTGTCCATTGTTTCCACAGTAAATAACTTGACCCTGCTATAAGATTCAGAGAAGAGAACAAGGAAGACAAAATAGTGAAGATTATTCTCAACATTTCATTCTAATTTGAGAATCGAAAGGAAATATTTCATTTTGCACTTGACGCCGGGTAAAATTTTGATCTTGTCACTGTTCAGGACTTGTGCGTGTTTGCCTTTGGCATTTCGGTTATGATCATTTAACTTTATGGATGTTTGATAATCCAGAAAGTAAGGGTTATTTTTTTTACATAAATTAACAAAAGGGTGAGCAATGATTGTACTTAAAGTTGAAAATGTTTTTGTCTGTGAAAGTTGGTGCTTTAGTATGATTGGAATTGCCTCTGGTTTTTGTGTTGTGGTCTTAGAAAAAGTTGAGAGCTGATAGATTCTCTCTCTCTTCTCCTGCATGTGCGTGTACGTGACCTTGCTTTCTTCAGTGACATGAAAAATTGCTGCTGTTGCTCTCCAACTTATTGAGGATGACAAAAGGTTGAGACCTGTCTTTCGAAATGGAATGGTGCTATTGTACACTACTCAGCTCCCCACATCTGTGGCCACAAGAGTTTGAGGACTTGTATTTAGGCATGATTTTCCATTCAGATGGATAACCATCATGTATCCACACTTGTTTTCACTGTTGTTCTCCCAACTCCCTGAACAATACTGTTTGATTTTGATGGAAAAAATTAATTTCATAGCATATAATTGAAATCTTAACATGGATTTTTCCATGTGTGCCAGAAATGCTTATTTGCTTGTTTAGCCCCTCCAAAATGAAATGTGCAAACCTATGCTGAAAACTTGCATATATGCTCCAGCTAAATCTAAAATGTGCAAGCATGCTCCTCCAAATTTTTTTTTTAAAAAAAAATCAAAAAAAAGAAAAGCTGAACTGCAATTAAATTTGACCTCCTGCATGGAGGTCAATCAGAAAAAGAGGAAAGAAAGAAATGTTACTTGACCAAAGGTTCAACTTATCACCATTTTAAGTAACCTAGGATTCGATGACATCTTCCAATATAACTTGGTCATAATATTTAACCCATTTATCTCGTTGAGGGTTTTCTGCATTTATACTCTTAATAGGTGCTTAATTGCTTGTTCGTTTATTGCAAATAAAAGCGCATATATAATATTGATGTTGGCATGAGATTTCAAAAATCTCCTAATTTCTTAAATATTTTATGCAATAAAAGATGAAAAGCCCATGGACAAGATGGATTACCTTTTAAGCTATCCAAACTAATTTTGGACTAATGAAGTTTAACGCAACAAGATTTGAAGGATGTAACTACAAGTTTCAAACCTTTAGATAGACACACATTCGCTTAGTTTTGAAGAGTAAATGTGTAAATAAGATACTTTTTCGGTGCATATAAGCGAAAGTCCCTATAAAAAAATTTTAGCATCAAAAGGATTTTGCATGCCACCCTAATGTATATTGAATTTATTAAAAATGACCTCCTATAAGTATAGAGTGAAAATCCCCAAATGCAACTTTAAGCTTTCACCTCCATCCCTCCAAGTGAATAATTACAGATACTAATATATTTTGAGTATATGAATGAATATCTTTTCTTAAATGTTTGCCTTGCCAATTAAAACTGCTTTTGCAAATGGTCTCTAAATTTCAAATTTAGATAAGGCCAAACTCTCTTTCATATTGTTTTCAGGAAAACTTCAATATAGAAGTGCTCTTCTAAATAAATTTAACAATCTGCAGTTATAACTAATTAACAATAAAATGCAAACCAATCCAATTATTTCTTTTTGAAAAATCCTCTCTTGATTCATTAAAAATCCAAAAATACCACTTTTGAGCAAAAGGTAACTACAAAAATGAGAGTTTTGTCCTTGCACCCAAAAACACCGTGTTGTTAGTACAATATAATCTTGAGATAGGAATAAAAAAGTTTTATCCAAACGAAAAAAAGAAAAAATCATATCCCAGCTTATCCTGGAATCAAATATACCTACTGGCATAGTAATGATTGATCTAAATTGGCTATTTAATTTCCAAACTAGGCCTAAGACTTTAGCTCCCTTGCAAATTGAGTGTCTAAAGAAATCAAATTACCTTCACATGGGCAGCCAAATTTTACAAGATGCTATTTGTTTGTTTAGCCGATTTATGCACTCTCCTCACAATTGATGGCAGTTGTCAAATAAAAGATCCACCTAGGGTAACTGTACTTTTATTGGAGGAAATCTAGTGATATGGAAAACAAAAAAGGAAGGAGCGGTTGCTAGATAAGTAGTAAGCTGAGTATAGAGCAATGGTGCGCACAACTTATGAGCTCATATGGGGGGAGAGGAACGAGTGATTTTTATCGCAACTGTTTAGTTAAGAAAGAGTTTCATTTCCATTCCGATTCCAAAAATAAATAGGAGTGCCTCAATCCTTCAAAACCGATTTCTAATTCTCCCTTGATATTCAAATCCGGTTCCAATTTCGATTCTGATTCTAATTATAAATCAAATGCGTCGAAGTAGCCATGCTAATTCCCATTCTAATCCATTTTGATTCCAATTTCGATCGCAAACCAAATGTCTCCTGAGTTTTGTAGTTACTAATTCAACGAAGACATAATGTAATAACTAAATAGCAATTCATATTGCATGTAATCTTGTCTTCTATAAGAGAACAAAACACATTGAAGTAGGCAATCATTTTATCAAAGCAAAGTGGAGGACAAAAAATAGTTACAACATTTGTTAAGACAAGCAATCAATTTGCTGGTATTCTGAAAATGTCTTCTAGATGCTAAGCATCGCACTATTTGTTTCAAGCTGGGCATGGGAGGTATATATGCTCTAGCTTGTGGGGAAATGTTGAATACTACTCATTATTGGTTTGGGCTTTCTTTTATGATCTTTATCATTGTAGTCCTCATTTGTGGGTCTTAGTCATATAGGATTGCTTGTATTTGACTGGGATGATTCTGAAATGTTGCAAAGTGAACTTGCCCTCCATCAAAAAAAGTTCTGATTATGAGACTTCCCTTTTTCCAGTTTTCTTTTGCTTCCTTTCTTTCTTTCTTCTGCTAGGCTTGATCAGCAGCTATCAACGTGGAATGCTTTGAAAGGGTGTGAAATTTTAACTAGATGTCACCTTCTAAAATAATTTTATACAAAGAGATTTGCAGCTCGTCTTATATTCTCCAGCAAATCCTCACCATAAGAGCCAAAATAAACTTGAAAGGTTCTAAAAAGAATTTAGTCATAGGATTACTAATGTTCATTTTTTTTTTCTAGGCTTGTTTCCTAACAAATATTTTAGTTAGTAGTGTATTAATTAGTTAAGGAACAATTTGTGTAAATCTAAATGATAAATTAAGTGTCACCAGGGATTTTATGTAGAAGATTAGTATAAGCACCTAAGGGGATGTTTGGTATGGGGTGATGACTCCAAGATATAGGAAGATGTGGGCGGAGGCGACAAGATCACCATATTTGGTTACATTCTAGTGATCCCAAATCACCCGTATTTCTAAAATAACCAATCAACTTGGTGATCAACTCATCGAGAACGGGTTTTGAAGATCACCCTAAGGCCATGATCTTAGACTAAATTTGGGGATAAAATTACCTCTCAGGAGAAAAAATAGTATATCAATATATCATTAATATATTATATCAATATTATATATATTATATTATATTGATATTACATATATAGTATTTATGATATATATTATATTATAAAATATTAATAATTATAATATTATCATATTATTATTCAATGTTGTTGTTATAATTATAATAGAAAAATATTATTGTACCTTATATTTATGTTATGAAATTATTTAATATATTACTTCTATTTGTCTTATTTTTCTAATCAAAATAATTATTAGTGTTAAAATAGTAATATAATATAAGTACAAATGAAGATATCAATTCTATAAGTATAAATAATATACTTTCTAGGAAGTCAAAATTATAACTATCTTGTTCAAACAATTCTACATGTAACTTTCATGGATCTACTTCTAGCCATTCATGTGTATTTTACTATAATTTATTTGAGAAATTTGTTTACATAGTTGCAAAATATATTGAATATATCAAGGATAATTTTAATATTATATGGTCAATGATTTGAAAGTTTGTGAATAATTGGGGGTCTTTATTCACTAGAATATAGTATGCCAAACACAGTGATCTTAATTTATCAGTGATCAGATTATTTGGGATGGAGATCATCGGTGACCTATAATCACCATAATGATCCCATTTTAATTACCAAATTCCACCAAGAATGCTCGTAGTCATAGTTGTTAAATTTTCACTATTTGAGTTTTTTATTATATTTGCATTTTATATTTTCCCTATGTCAATTGAATTACGTTTTACCCATGTGAAAGCAGGTATCATAATTCCTTTTCCGGATTCTTAATTTACAAACATGGAATTAAAAGATCTAACAGAGAACCCAATTATGGGGCTTCTAGAGAGCATTTTTGTCATAAGGAACAGCAAAGTCTTACACCAAGGACACAAAGTTCAGCATTTCAACACCTAACCAACTAATATCTTTTTTTCTGAAGAGTGAACGTCCTTAAAGTCTTCTGAATAGTTAATTACTGTTGCCACCATCAATTTGTCCTGGAAAGTTCAAAACTTTTCCATAAAATTAACTTTTCACCATCAATTCTAAAATCAATGATGCTCAAACAGATGCATGCAACTCATCACTTAAATCCTTGTTTGAATTGTTATAGTAAAAAAGATCCTTCAAACTGGATAACCTTCTCCTAGGTTAGGATTAATTTGGCCTCTTAGCAGCTATGCATTACCATTTTGGTGTATGAGGGTTTAGTGATTTGCCAATACTAAGCACAATATTGAAGATAGGCTGCTAAACTTGAATGTAGAGAAGCCACACTCCAAGGTCTTTTTTCACTCCCTCTTGCATGTATGTGCTTCCACAGGCCAACAGGCTGTTAGAAGCTACATGGAAACTTTTATTGACTTCAGCTGCAAGTTCTAAAATAGAATCAAAGCTAATAACCATCAGATTAAAAGTAATTAAGTTTGGAACTTCTAAACTTTGAAACCTCTTGCAGTTTTAGCTTTGACAAAGCTGAAACTTGCTAGCTGTTGCTAAAGCTTCAGGTAGGAGCCATCTTGTTAACTTCAACAATACTACACCACAATTTAGATTTCTAACATTCATGAGAAATTCATCGACTTCACCCATATTTAGTAAATACTAAGCATCAGCTTTTGTTGTAGCATTTCATAAGCCTCATAACTGCAACATAGCCATTAAAAAACAGGTATAAACAACTAGTTGTTTCGACCGTCGAATTAGCTCGCCAGGCATAATTATTCCATGGAAACATTGTCATAAGCTATTTGTGGCATACGGTCAATTATTTCTACCTCTTTTTTCTTTTATTATGGACTAAACATTCTCAGTCAAAAAATTATTCCAGAAATTGTAGCCGACCAAATATGAGGATAACTAGAGGCATAGTTATTCCAGCATGCACACTTTTTCCAATTCCATTTTTGATTCCTTGACAAAAATGTCTATATATTGTTATTTTTGGATAATTCAAGTGAGCCAATTGTTCAATGAATGTGATTTGTGGATTAGAATTTAGCCACTATATTGAGCATCACAATCATGTCGCTAACAATTCATGTGTTATATAGTTTAGCAAATGTGTAGATCATGGCATGTCATATATGAACATTTTGAGATACAATATTTTGAAATATCCAAACACCGTATTTCTTATCTATCTATGGCTTTATTAGATTTCAACAGATGCTCCTTATGTGGATCGTCCAATTTTAGTATACAACATTTTAAATGGATCCGCCGGTTCACCAATCATTGACGGTTCTAGAACCGCTAAGCCTACATTACATGCGATAGTACCTAGAATTACTACTAGACCGGTTAACATCACTAAAGTAGAGGTTAAAATGTTCAACACCTGTAACAACCTAAGTCTTCACTCAAAAAGACTAGTCATGAAGATGTCACTTATATTCTTTGATCCTTTATAAATACCCAAGATGTCTCCAGTGCATAATGGATATGGGACTAAATACTGACCTGGACGTCCTCACACACTCTCCTTATTTAAGTAGCATCCTTGCCAAACTAAAAGTCCAAGTTAAGCCAATCACAAATACTATGGTTGACTCATGGTTACTCCAAAAGAGTCCGTGTTATGATGTCCTTCAGTCCATATGTGCTATGGATCAGATTCACTCTAGTATCATTTGTAACAATCCATAATTTCACCCCAAAAGACAAGCGAGAATATTTTTTTGGATTTCTTAACTCTGTATAAGTATGCAAGATCAGTCCAGCATATAACCAATTTTGGACTAAATACATGCCCATTGAGATCCACACAATACCGGGTTCTTTTGCAGGTCAAAAATTAAGTTGTTTCTGAATCATAGAAATATTGTTAGGTGTCTCGACTTCAAACTACAAAGGAAAACTATATAAAAATAAATCTACACCAAAAATCAAATATTTTAGTGAAGCAATATTCTAAGTATTGTTGTGTATAATAACCAAGGGATCCGTTTCACTTCGCAATATACCATTATGATACAATATCTCTTGTTTTTACCAATACTAAACAGCTGGAATACAGTGATAATGGCAATGCAGTACTTTGCAGCACTAGGCAAGGCTTTTTTTTTTTTTTTGACTGGATATAAAGTGAGGAGAGAGAGAGAGGGAGGAGAGAGAGAGAGCCGCATCAAAAAGTGTGCGGTCAGTGGGGTATTCTCTCGAACGGGAGCTGGGAGTGTGTATGGACGACAAGAAGGCGCAGGAGAGGGAGACAAGGAAGGCCGGTAGGGTCGAGGGGCTAGGGCATCTCCCTCCCCGGGCCGAGATGAAGGAGGCGACATGGGCGGCGGTGGCGAAGGGCACGGCAAAGCAGGGAAGCTGGACTTGCCACCGGATAACTGAGCGGGAGTTGGGGAATTTGCAGAATCGGTTCTCTGAGGTTCTGGAGGTCCCCGAGGAGCGGCTGGAGATGACCAGAAGGGAATGGCAGTCCACAACGGTCTTTATGCAGAGCGTAGGACGGAAGGTCCCGGTCGACTGGGTAGTGAGGGAGTTGAGACGGGCGGGGAATATGGACTATAATGCTGAGGTATTTACCATGGCAGAGGATGTGTTGGCGGTCCGCTTTGCTTCCGAAAGAGATCGGGAGGCGATGATGATGAGGGGTCCGTTCCTGGTGGCTGGTCAGCTATTCACCATGGAACGTTGGCGGCCGAACTTCGTTCCGGGCTCCGGCGGCGCCAGCCGAGTCGTAGCATGGCTGCGTCTCCCACGGTTGCCTCTGGATTTTTGGGCCAGGGAGACTATTTTGCAAATTGCTGCGACGGCCAGAAGACCGCTTGCCTTGGATGCAGCTACTGATCAGGGGACGAAACGGGGCTTTGCGAGGGTTAAGGTGGAACTTGATATCAAAATTCCTCTGCGGCCCGGAATATTCATGAAAGGGGTTGAGGAAGGCATTGAAAGGAAGTTTTGGCAAAGCTTCGTTTATGAGAACCTACCTGACTACTGCTACAGGTGTGGTCGCATCGGCCATGGGGAGGCGGCATGTGATTTCTCCCCTCCGATGACGGCAGGAAAGGAGCTGGGGGCTGACAGCTCTGCAGGACGGACGGAGACAGGGAAGGAGCCTCGGGATGAAGAAGAACATTTGGTGTATGGCCCATGGCTGTCTACGAATTGGATAAATGGCCCCAAGGATCCTAAAGGGGGAAGCCGGAAGCTGAAGTCGGGTGGGGCGAGCACGAGCTCTGCTCCGGCTCCGGTGGCCAAGGCCGCATCCCTGGGTCACGACGAAGGGGGACCGAGGATGCCTATTTCCCCGCCGGACCTGGAGGGTTGGCAAAAGCCAACCAAAGTAGCCCGGCGGAAATCGCCGGAGCTGATGAAATCGGGATACCCAACTGAACGGGTGGTCCAAGGGCTGAGTCAACCCGGAGGCCAAATCGAGTCAAACTGCGAATCGGTGAGGGGACTCGGCGGGGGGCATAAGCCCTCTGGATCAGTTTTGAGCAGTGGGCCGTGTCCAAGCCCACTAAAGAGGGCCCGTAGTCCACCGAAGCCCCAGCGAGTTTCGGCAGCCTTCGACTCCAGGTCGCCGGGAAGCTGCCCGGCTACACCTATCCGGGCTCCCTCTCCCAGTGGAAGTGTGGCCGGAAAGGTCGGAAAAGGGCGCTGGAGAAGCAAAAGCTCGCCACCCCCCCTCTCGCCGGCGATCTCATGCATGGCCGGGCAAATGGAGGAGAGGAGTGGTCGGCGATTCGGGAGGGGCAAATCGCCCCGGCGGGGGCTGGCACGGGCAGCATCGGTGGCGGCGGATCTATTGGCGAGGGTGACTGGTGAGGACGTATCCGCCAACGCTGGGAGGAAGGTGATGACCGAAGACCCTGTGGCTATGGAGCTGGCTGGCTGCGGGCAACCAATTCATGATGGAGGGAAGGAAATGGCCAGTGTGAGCTCTACAGGAGGTGGCTTCGGGACAAACCAGGTAGCAGCTTCCTCTTTCCCCTCTGTTTTGTGTGGACAGCAGGAGACTGTGTGTATGGAAGGTGAGGATCTCCATTGTGATGCCAGTGAGGGGGGACTGGAGCATGCGTGCCAAACGGCACAGGTGAACAGTGACCTTCACTTTCAAACTCTGAACCGATTGAAAGCTTCGGTGAAGAGTGTGAGTCCCAGCGTTTCGAGCATTGCTAATGACGTAATAATTGGCGATGGTGGGAATTCGATGACTACAGGTGGCAATGACCCTGGGGGTGTGGGCGGTGCCGGTGATCAGTGTGCATCATGAGAGCACTTCTTTGGAATTGCCGTGGCGCGGGGAAGCCCTCTTTCGCCCCGGCTTTCCGTAGGTTAGTGCATCTGCACAAACCGGAGATATGTGTTCTGTTCGAGACCCGGTTATCCGGGCTGAGTCTGCAGAAGGTAAGGAAGATGCTTCCGAAATCATGGGGGTTCTATGCTGTGGAATCTCAGGGATTGTCAGGAGGTATTATTGTGACTTGGTTACAGGGTGGTTGTAAAATTGATGTCTTTAATGTTTGCAACCAAGAGGCGATCATAGTGATCTCTGAGGAAGATCGCAGACCGTGGGTTCTTGCAGCTGTGTATGCTAGTACAAAGTTTATAGAACGGAGGCTTTTATGGGAGGAGGCATCTTAGCTCATCAGTCAGGGCTATCCTATGTTGGTGGCAGGGGATTTTAATTGTATTGCTCATCCCCATGAAAAGATGGGGGGAGGGCTTTTACTTACAAAAGGGAGATCAGGGAATTTCAAGACTTCATTATGGAGAATGGCTTGATTGACTTAGGCTTCTCGGGGCCAAAGTTTACATGGTGTAATAACCAGCAGGGTCAGGCTCGGGTCTGGGAGAGATTGGACAGAGTCTATGCCACAGCCGGGTGGATCCAATGCTTCCCTGATCATCATGTTCGTCATTTGCCAAGGATCGCATCTGATCATAGTCCTTTACTGGTTAGTACCGATACACTTGTCTCAAGTCATTCCCCTTTTAGATTTGAGAAGTTCTGGTTATGCTACCCACAGTCTTGGGAGATAGTGAGGGAGGCATGGGGTATGCCGGTCAGAGGGGATGCTATGTATCGGGTGTCATGCAGACTGGAGTTAACTAAGAGAAGGCTAAGGAGGTAGAACCGTGAGGAAGTGGGAATATATTTAGGCGGATTGAGGAGTCTGAAGTGGCCATTCTTAGTTTACAATCCCAGGAGGTAGAGGGGAGGGGCTTGGAGGATGAGGAGATGGGGGAGCTTAGGTCACTTTTATCATTACATGACTCTCTTCTGAGGCAGCAGGAGATTTTTTGGAGACAGAAATCACGGATACAGTGGATCCGGGAGGGTGATCGGAACACCAGTTTTTTCCATCAGGCGGTGGTGATCAGGAGACATCGAAATAGGATCAGGGCTATCAGGGATGAGGCTGGGCAGATAGTGGAGGACCCCGACATGATCCAGAGAGTGCTGGAGGGGTTTTTCAGGGCCAGGTGGTCCGAGCAGTTAGGCAGTGGGAGTCCAGAGGGTTTTGTCCCGCCCTCGGCACGTGTGGCAGAGGAGGATACTGTGGCACTGATCAGGCCGGTATCGGAGAGGGAGATTCGGGAGGTTGTGTGGTCTCTTGAGGGGGACAAGGCGCCGAGGCCGGATGGTTTTCCACCGTTGTTCTTTCGGAGGTACTGGATGATAGTAGGACAGGATGTGACGGCAGCCATACAGCAGTACTTTAGCACCGTAGTTATGTCTACAGATTGGCAGAGGACCTTGATCACTCTTATACCGAAGCGACAGGATGCTTCTGAGCCTAGTCACTTCCGCCCGATCAGCCTATGTACTACCATGTACAAGGCGACAGCGAAGTTACTAGCAGTCAGACTGAGGGACATTCTTCCGAGGATTATCAGCCCGGAGCAGGGGGCTTTTGTGGGAGGTCGGAGCATTTCTGATAATGTTCTTATTGCTCAGGAGTTTATGTTTGATCTTCGTAGGGCATCGAGCAGGAGGAGTTTGATGGGGATCAAACTTGATATGGAGAGGGCCTATGATAGGATGAGATGGGACTTTGTACAGCAGTCCTTGCAGGAATTTGGCTTTCATGAGATATGGATTAGATGGGTGATGGGGTGTGTCAGAGCTCCTTCTTTTGCCATCTTGGTGAATGGGACGCCCTCCCGGTTTTTCGAGTCTGCCGGGGGATTACGTCAGAGTTGTCCTCTATCTCCCTTACTCTTTATTATATGTGCAGATGCTCTCTCTAGAGCTCTTAGGCAGGCAGTGAGCAACCAGGAGCTGGTTGTTTACAGGCCCGTGCCGGACGCATCACCGACCTCCCATTTGCTTTTTGCCGATGACTGTCTACTTCTAGCCCAGGCTACGAGGCAGGATGCACGGGTCATTCAGAGGATTCTCCGGGACTATTGTTCGGTATCTGGTCAACGGGTCAACTTATCCAAATCAGCAATATGCTTTAGCCCGAAGATCAGAGTGGCGGTGAAGACTTCTATATTGAAGATGTTGGGAGTGGGAGAGCAGGAGGGCATGCTGAGGTACTTGGGTGTGCCACTTTCGGGTCAGCGGTTACGCAGCAGGGAGTGTTCCTCTCTTGAGCTCAGTATTAGACATAGATTGGAGGGGTGGCAGCTACATTCACTATCCATGATGGGCAGGGTTACCTTGGTACGGTCAGTTCTCTCTTCGATCCCTATTTACTTACTGTCCAATTTCCTTATGCCAGTAGCGACTGTGCGAAATCTTGAGCGGATCTTCAGGAATTTTATCTGGGGAAGGAATGGAGGTAGAGGGGGGATCCATCTGATGGCGTGGGAGGTTGTATGTCAGCCGACCAGGTGTGGAGGATTAGGGGTCCAGTCCCTAGTGATGAGACGGGAGGTTTTGTTGGCTCGACAGGCTGCTAGAGTAGTACTAGAGCCGGATGGTATGTGGGCTGCTTTGATGAGGGCCAAGTATGGTGCTCTAGCGCCTGGGATCCGTGGCGGCCGCCGCCATTCACCGATATGGAGGGAGATTTGCACTAGAGTAGGGATGGTGCTACCGGCGATCAGGTGGTCCATTGGGGATGGGCGGTCCGTAGATGTGCTGGAGGACAGCTGGTTGACAGAGCAGCCTATCAGTAGGTTGCTGGTGATGGTGGACACGGCGAGGATAGCTGGGCTTAGGGTCAGAGACCTGATCGAGCTGGAGGGTGGTCGTTGGAGGGAGGAGCTGATTCAGGAGGTGTTTGGGGCGCAGCTGGCAGAGATGGTCCTGGCCCTACCAGTTCCTGCCAGGGAGAGGCCAGACAGACTAGTCTGGGTGCCGACAGGGAGGTCTCAGGTGCGTGCCAGGGATATTCATCAGCTGATGATTAGTGAGCCAGGCCGGCAGATAGAGGGGGGATGGATTTGGAGGATGCGGACTCATCTGCGGGTGTCGCTTTTTATCTGGAAGGTGGCATGGGGCTGCTTACCGACCAGGAGTTTATTAGCACGGCGTGGGATGAGGATCACCCAGGGGTGCGAGGTGTGCATAGATACGGAGGAGACTATTGATCATGTTTTATTGCAGTGTCCCAGAGCCAGGGAGATTTGGAGGAGGTCACCGGCCCTATTGCCCCACTCAGTTGAGTCGACACAGGATTTGATTCATTGGTTGAGGGTCTCTATGCGGAGGCCCAGTACTGTTGATGCGGGGATTCGTTGGGCATACATGGCTTATCATATATGGTTGGACAGAAATTCTGGTGTGTTTGAAGGTAGAAGATTACCGCCGAGGATGGTGGTGGATAGAGCGATTCGTCATGCGAGGGAGATCATCACAGCTACCGCGAGGTTCTCTTCTGGGATGGCCGGGGACATCTGGGGTACTTCTTCCGCTGTCACAGCGCCCAGGTTCGTCCTTGTTTCTTGGGTACCCCCACCCCTTGGTTATCTCAAAGTGAACTTCGATGGTAGTATGTCGGTGGACGGAGTGGCTGGAGGCGTCGGTTTTGTGATCAGGGATCATCTTGGGAGGATGATAGCAGCTGGTGGTCGTCGCACGCCCGGACTTACTGCTGTTGGGACGGAGTTGCGGGCAGCTTGGGAAGGGATATCCTTTGCCAGGCAGATACTGGGTGCTGAGCGGCTCTGCCTTGAGGGGGACTCCTCTGTGGTGATTGACTGGGCTCGTGGATTGGATAGATATGGTGACGGCCATCCCCTTATCCGTGATATCCGTAGGTTGGCTCAGGAGTTGAGCGATTTTCAGGCTCTACACGTTTTCCGGAAGGCAAACCGTGCAGCTGATTGGGTGGCCTCTTATGTAGCCCGACATTCCGGGGAGATCATTTGGACATCGGTAGGAGGGATACCCCCTACCTTGTACTCTTTTTTTGCTTCTGATATGGCTGGATGTACTCAAGTTAGAGCTATATGAAATGTCGTTTTTACCAAAAAAAAGGCTTTTTTTTTTTCCGTACTGCGAGCTGGGTCCGGACATCGGGTGGAGGGTGAGCCTGCCATCTGACAGGTCTTACTCGATTTTTTTCGTACTAGATGGACGGAGGATGAGGAGGCCAGTGATGGGGACCGCCCTCTGAGGGTGGACGTGGGTATTCGTGACGTTGAGAGTGTATCCCTGATCCGGCCGGTGTCGGCACAGGAGGTACAGGAGGCAGTCTGGGCCTTGGCTGCAGACAAGGCCCCGGGACCTGATGGTTTTTCCCCTTTCTTTTTTCGGCAGTATTGGGGTATTATCCGACCAGCGATGGTGGAGGCTATTCAGTGCTTTTTTACCCAGGCAGCTATGCCTGAGGATTGGAAGGCTACTTTTATCACACTTATACCTAAACGTCAGAATGCGGCTGAGCCTTGTCATTTTAGGCTCATCAGCTTGTGCACAACCTTATACAAGGTTGTGGCAAGAATTATGGTGGGCAGGATGAAGCCCCTCTTGCCTGGTCTTATTAGCCAGGAGCAGGGGGCCTTTGTGGCCGGCAGAAATATTTTCCATAATGTTATGTTGGCCCAGAAAATGATGTGGGATCTCCGACAAGCATCGAAGTGGCACAGCCTGATGGCAGTCAAGCTGGATATGGAGCGGGCTTACGACAGGATCAAGTGGAGTTTTCTTTAGCGGGCGTTGGAGGCGTACGGCTTCCCCAGACAGTGGATCGGTTGGGTTATGGGGTGCGTCCGGGGGTCAAAGTTTTCTATCTTGGTCAACGGCACACCATCACCCTTCTTCGAGTCCACCATAGGGTTACGACAGGGATGTCTCTTATCCATTTGTTTATTATCTGTGCTGATATTTTATCTCGGTCTTTGCAGAGAGTGTGCGCCAGCCGGGAGTTGGAGGCCTATGTCCCAGCCTCGGGGGTTCGCCCTATCTCCCACTTACTTTTTGCTGATGATTGTCTTCTTTTGACCAGGGCACGGATTTCAGAGGCTCAGGTCCTTCGCAGGGTGGTGGCGGACTACTGCGTGGCGTCCAGCCAGAGAGTGAATTTGCTCAAATCTACCATTTCTTTTAGTCCTAGCACGGAGAGCAGAGTCAGACAGAAGATCAGAGGGATACTGCAGATACCGGAGCAGAGGGGGACGCTTACCTACCTAGACGTCCCTATTACTGGCCGGAGGCTACGGGTGGCAGAGTGCTCGGGTTTGGTGCAGCGGGTCCAAAGCAGGCTGGAGGGATGAAGGGCGTCCTCCCTATCCATGATGGGGAGAGTGACACTGGTCAGAGCAGTGCTGAGATCCATACCGGTGTATCTTATGGCCAACATAGTGGTTCCGAAGATGATCCTGTTAAGGATCGAGCGCCTTCTTCGGAGCTTTCTGTGGGGGTCATACGGTGGAGGTCACGGAGTGCACCTGGTGGCTTGGGAGCAGATTTGTCGTCCTACTAGTGAGGGTGGTCTAGGGGTGCAGTCCCTCATAGAGAAGCGCGAGGCGTTCATTGCTCGGCATGCGGCTCGGTTCATGTTAAAGCCACACGGCCTCTGGAGTCAGGTGATGGCAGCCAGATATGGTCGAGGGGCTGCAGGGGTGGCACAGAGGGGTCATCGAGTCTCTTTCATGTGGCATGAGATCGGAAGGTACCTGCCGTCAGTATCGGCACACATCAGGTGTTTGATTGGCGATGGCCGGAGTATTGATGTGACCAGCGATTCATGGGTGGACTCCCTATCCCTGAGCTGTTGGCCGACTATGGTCGACACAGAGGCAGTGGAGGGGCTACGGGTGTGTGACCTCCTAGCACCACGAGGGGCAGAGTGGGATGAGGCCAGACTCAGGCTATTGTTCGGGGTACACCTAGCTGCGAGGATTCGGTCCCTTCCATTACCAGGATGCGGAGGGCCAGATGTCAGGGTGTGGGGCACCTCGAGCCGGGCCAGTGTTAGGCTGGGAGATCTCACCCATGTTATTCAGCCGGAGTACGAGCCGGGGCCGGATTGCACTTGGATTTGGAGGTCCGGACTTCACCCGAGGGTAGCTCTCTTCCTATGGAAGGTGTTCTGGGACCGCCTTCCTACGAGAGCAGTGCTGAGCAGGCGTAGCTGGGGGGTCCCGGCTGAGTGCGGGACATGTGGAGCTGAGGAGTCAGTGGACCACGTGCTCTTCCAGTGTACATGGGCGAGGTCGACATGGCAGTGGACTGGAATCCCGCAGGGGGCCCGAAGTGCACGGCTACGTTTTCTTAGGGTGATACGGCAGTGGTTAGCCAGTTCACGGACTCGCGAGGAGGGCATCAGAGCTACTTGCACAGCACTTCAGATCTGGCTGGCCAGGAACGCCCATACTCTCGGCGAGCGTAGGGTGTCACCGAGGTTTGTGGCAGAGTTTGCTCGAGCACAGGCCATGGAGATCAGACCCACCTCTTATACAGACAGACCTTTGACAGCTTGGGACACCTGAGGTTCCTCCCTTGGCAGCTCCTCAGATGGTGTTTTTCACCTGGGAGCCCCCACCCCCAAGCTTCCTCAAGGTCAACTTCGATGGGTCGGTTTTGGACGGCGGCACGCGGGGCGGTGCAGGCTTTATCATACGGGGCCCGCATTTCAAGGCAGTGGTCGCAGGAGGCTGCCAGTTGTTTGATACATCGGTTCCCGGAGCAGAGCTGCGTACAGCCTGGGCGGATCTTCGACATGCGCGGGTAGTACTGCGGGCCAGCTCGATTATTTTGGAGGGTGACTCGGCCATTGTCGTCAAAGTGGATTCAGAGGGGATTGGGGGGTGAGGGCACAGACCACCCTTTGATTCGCGACATTGTGATGATGATGAGAGATGGGGGGGCCATCCAGGCCAAGCATATATTCAGGGAGGCCAATGGGGCAGCCGATTGGGTGGCTGCCTATGCAGCCCACCACTCGGGGTATGCCCTCTGGTAGGGGGAGGGGGAGTTGCCATTGGCACTCCATGAGTTATTGTATTTTGATCTTATTGGGTGTATTCGTATCCGTACTATATGAAGCACCCGTATTCAGCAAAAAAAAAAAGGCTTTTTTTTCACCTCCATAGAGGACTAGGCATGGAAAATATTTTACTTGATAAGACTTAATTAGCAGCTCTTACTAATGCATCCATTATACCAAGTACATATGAAGTGTCATGGAGGTAATAGGTATGATGATAAGATAACAAAGCCAACAAAATAAAAAGAAACATTGGCTACAACTCAATTCTCTCCCCTCCCCCCCCCCCCCCCCCCCCCCCCCCCCCCCCTCCAAAAAAAAAAAAAAAAGTAAAGAGAAGAGATTTACAAAGTCCAAGCTAAGAACCACAGATGGACATGGAGAGATCTAAATTGATTCTGGGACCTTCTGAGTAACCTGAACACTCACTGAAGTTTCTCCTCGAAGACGAAGAGATTGTGCCACTGCTTTCACTTGCTGAGGGTGTATTACTCCTGTGGGTTGGGTGCAATGTCAAGGATAGTGATAGTGAGCAGTCATCAACCTCCTCCCTCTCCTCTGAACACTCCTCGAATAATAGGGACACATATGATCGACATCCCTTCTCGAAGCTCCCCTCGGACTTGAGCTTCCCTGCAGAGATAAGATTCTGGTCGCTTGGTTTGCTGCTCTGCGGTCAATAAAGAGAGAAGATGAGTTTGTTTGATGTCTCATTTTAGAAGAACATGCTGCAGCTCACGCAACCATGCAGATAAGTTAAGCATTGAATTGTATTAAATATGCCTGATCTCAAAGGCTTCTCTTAAATAAAGCCGTAGTTTTAAGTTCTTTAACCAAAAAGTTCAACCATTACTCACTCAAATTAATGCATTAGTCAAAGTAGAGGGAACTTCACTAGGGTCATCCAAATGCCACCATTTCCTCACTAATTAAACTTTAGATAGGGTTGCAACAATAAACAAATGTAAACAATTATCTGTTAACAAGTGGACATAAGTTTGATATAATAATCAAATTACATAGAGTCTCACCCATTCTTTGAGAGGCAGCAACCTAACTATCAAGAAGATACTATTTGATCAACCAATGGTCTTAAAAGTCTATTCAAATAGCCAGTATAACTCCAATATCTTCTGAGTATAGATCAAAGATCTGAATAAAGAGGTTGCCCATTGCAGCCCTTTTTTGTCAGCAACAAATGCCAAATATACTAGTGTAGCTCTACTATTGATTCCTCTGCGGCTACATGGCTGCATCTCATTGATCCAGAGTGATACATGGGAATGTGTGGGGATAGGGTGCAATACAATGTTTAGGAAGCTGGTCAAGCATTCAAATTGATAAAATAAGGATGAAATAAGAAGGAATATTCATGTCATGAAACATGTAAACATAAATGCACATGCATGGGGCACGCTCTTAAAGTTAGGAAGGCCGGGCTCCATGCAATCTTTCAATATCAAACCTAATCTTAGAAACGCTTAAAAAAAAGGTTGGTCAAAGGAGGAGATTAGAAGAGTTAAAGAAGAAAAGAACACAAGGCACCTAAAAGTAGCTGAGGACACTCAAGAGGGAGAGAGAAAAGTTGGAAAGGGAGAAGAAGAACAGGGTGCAAGGGTGGTTTCTTTTATCACTTTTTGCTGTACCTTTAAAGGGCCAGATTCTTCCACCATATATCCCAACAATTTGAGCTTGGAAGGGTGGTGATCTGCCAATAAGCCAGTCTCCGCAGCATCTTTCTGCCACCTGAAGCCCTCCTCCTTTATTCCCCTCCCCACAGCCATGGCTTGCATGTAATCATCAAAGCAGTACGGGAAGGTGACTGCCTCGCTGATTCCTTGGCTGCATTGCAAGCTTTTGGAGGTGGCTTGTGTCTCCATTCGAGCCCTGCTAATAAAATAAGCAAAAGAAGTGGGGAGAGATTAGCAAAAGGTGAGGAAAAAGTGAGGGAGAAAAGAAGATGGGGGTCATCTTTATATGTTCCTAATGTGACCGATATTATTTGAAGTGCATAAAGATAGATAGCTAGCCAACTTTTTCAGAGGAGGATGTGGGAAGTACCCGAACTGGGACTGGAATTCCTTGGTGGTGGGCTTTGAAGGAGGGGAGGAGCCATCATCATCTCGCTCATCAGCACCACCATCATTGGCTTCACATGTGTGCTTTCTTGCTTGCAATTCTGATGCTGAACAAGAAGATTGATCCATGGAACAAGCCTTTTCTTAGACTCAACTCTATGTTATGAAAGCATAAGAATAGAAACTGTATGGTAGAGAGAACAGAAGTTTTGAGGTTTTCTGAGGCGATTCATCATTAAAAATTGAATTTATTGTGAAAAAGAGTCAAAAAGAAAGAAAAAGAAGATGTGAGTTACTTAAGATGCATGCCAGGCAAACCATGTAAAAGATATGAGTTTTTTTGAACTTCACACCCTTTTCTTTTAGCTATTTTATTGATAGCTCCCGGTTCATGCATTCTGAAAGGCGACCAGAACCAATTAAATAAATAAAGATGTCACCTTCTAGTTCGAGGGGAATTACTGTAAATGGTGCAGCTCAACAAAAAGTCTGGCTTCCTATTCTGTACTGTTTTTGGCTAAGAAACTGTCTTAATACTAAGAAAGAGTAAATAAAAATCGAAAGCAAACTCTAGTATCAAAGCTGATCCACATGAGGGAAGAAAAAAAAAAAAAAAAGGATGCTGCATCAACTTAATGAGTAAGTATCTTTAGATAAGTCATATGAAGGAGTACCAATGGTAAAAAATAAGCCACAAATTTTAGAGAGAGAAAAAAAGGAAAAAAATATAAAAACAACAAGAACCTCTACCAACAAGGCTTCTCAAATGGCAAAAGATGAATACTGCATCAACTTGAAGGTTAATTGATAGAGAGAGCTTTCTTAACATAAGATAAATAATCTTAAAAAATGGATATGGATTTCTGTTTGAAGGGAAGAAGCATTTTGGCAGGAATAATTTTTGGTGGACAGAAGAGCAGAGATAAAAACCATATATACCTTGCCTGCCCATGTCATTCCTCATGCTTCTGTACATCTGATTAAAACCATACCATCCATCTGTCAGCCAAACTTCCCCAAAAAAACACAAAAAAGGAGAAAAAGAGACAACAATATGACCATGGATAAATCTGAACCAAGTTTCAAAACAGCATAGCCATACCTGGAGATGACTTTTAACATGGGATATTGTGAGTCCTCTAACATTCATGAGCTGCAGGACAAGCTTAGGTGTAGCCTCTAGAATAATAGAGGAAATAAGCAATGAGATTACAAAACAAAAGTAACAACTATAAGCAGTAACACAGAGAGGAAAGACAAATAAAAATAAAGGCAAAGCACAAAGGTTTCGAATGGAAAAGGTACCAACTTTCCTGTCCTCCAAGCCTTTCAATGGCACGAACAAAGCAGTGATGGAGGTCAGGGGTCCATCTCAAGCGAGGCACCTTGGATCTGATGTACTGCCTCACACCTCCATTTCTTCCACAGTTCCCCATCTCGATCTCTTTCTCCTCCTCCTCTTCCCTTCTTCAAATGGGCATTATTCTCTTCAGCAACTATAAATATACCTAGTAAAGTAGATGAACTAAGCCGAAGGAGAGAGGAAAGAAACCAAACAGACCTTTCTGGAAGTCTTAATAGCCAAACTCTATCCAGTTCCTTGTCCCAAAGAACCTTTCTTTCTCTTCTCTATCACGCGTCTTCCCAAAGAGAGAGTCTCCCACCGGTCCCAGGGACTTATCTATGGCTGTCTCTGTCGAGAAAACCCTTCTTTGCCTCCTCTAATACCCCTCCAAAACCCTGCCTTTCTGCTTCTCTATCAGTTTCCACCGCGTTTTCTCTCTAGAGCTCTTACCTCCGCGTTCCTTCACACGAGGATAAAACGAAAAAAAGCTCTGACCTTTGCGTTAGTCTGTTACTTGGGGTCCTCTAAATATCGTTGGGACTGTCTAGGATTAACTTAACACTTGGAGGCCACGGATCACGAGAGGAAGCCATCATTAAGAGGAGTTAATGACTGGAGAAAGAGAGGAAGTGGGCAGAGATAAGAGAGAGAGAAAGAAGACTAGAGACAAAGGAGAGATGACAAATTCCTCTGCTGCGCTTTTCTGATATACTCCTGAAAAATCCAGTATAAAAAGGAAAAGAAATATCATATATCATCGCCTTCACATAATTATAATTATTGCACTTGGGTAGAGCTTTTGACTCACAGCAAAAAATAGAGAGAGAAAGTGGGAGTTGTAAGAAAGAGATTTGGGCTGCCAACTCTAGAGGTATGATCATAAGAAAACGGCTATAGAATCGCTGAGCACACGATTTCTTTACTCCCCTTCTGCCACACTTTCTTAACTTAAATAACTACTATTACTATATTACTATTTAGTACCTACTGCTATAAAATAATTCAATAGAATATATAGATGTAAGAGAGAGAAAGACCATTGAGTTTTTACTAACTCACGGATAAGTAATAATTGGCCTCTTTTCTCTCTAAGAAGATTTGAATGGCATGGAGAATATATTATTGTTTAAAGATGCATGAGTCAAAACATACGTCTGCCATCTCATCCCTCTGTATTCTTTCTTGTCACGAAGTCTAAACTTCTTGGGTAGGCGCGCAAGAGAACAAAGACCATGAGGTTTTAACTGTAAGTCCTTAGGATCCTGAAAACAAGCCTTGGGTTTAGCCCATAATACATATATAATTCATGTGGTGTTTTTCCAGGGGAGTTGGCCTTTTCAAATCAATCACAGCAGTGCCTGCCTTTTAAAAAAACCAAGAGACCATAAAAACCAAGGTGGAGATGGGGTTGTGTTGGAGAAAAGGGTCCAAGGAAGCAGAGGAGAACAAAACAAACAAGAAAAATAGGCCCTTTCTTCTTCTGTAGGTGTAATTATATTTGAAAACTTTAGAGGGGAAGTCAGTCAGCTGGCTGGCTGCCACTGAAAATTCCTCCTGCCTCATGTACAAAAAAAAAAAAAAAAAAAAAAAACTCCTGCTTCCATGCAGAATTGGGCAGACCTAATAAAGGGTGTGTGTCATGGCATTTGTAAATGCCTTGGACTTTGCAGATAGAGGAGGCCACCTTCCCTTTTGTTGATTATTTTTTTATTAGTTTTGCTTACTAGGGAAGCAAAGGAGACTTAGTCCTACTCTAGATGTCCTTAGACTTTAAACATGCTTTCCCACTGTAGCTTTGCCCTTTTTCTCCCTTTCCTTTCCTTTCTTCGGAGACCATGATGTCTTTATCTTGGTTAAAGTTCATATTATTTGTAAGTAATTGACTAGGAAAGAGGTCATGAATGACCCCAAGTTCAAACTTCAATCATAGTTGTAGATATAGAGGGCATAGCGGGTATAATATGAGTTAAATGCATGAGAAAGTTCAAGTGAGTTATCAAGTCTGTTGCAAAACCATGTAATTTTATTGCTTTATGGGAAAAGTATAAAGAAAACAATGGACGGACTCAAGGAAAAAGAAACACTAGTCGTACGGTACGCAAATTGCATTCTTAATTTATTACGTGATTTGAAATCTCATTAGTTAATTGACAATCAAGAAACTTGAAGGATCCCTTGGGTTTGTGAACAAGCAAAATTGAAAGTAGGGAAGAGCTATTATAGTTTTTGTTGAATTATTTTTTAAAAAATATTGAATAATTACTTTAAAGAATTAAAAAGGATTAAATGATAGTTTTATGCTGAAAATAATTTATGATAATATTCACTTGAAATAATTTTATTTAGTATACCTACTCCTTGTTTATACTTTTTTTTTTCAAAGAAAGTATTTTGTTCTGGCATGCAAAAGATGTGAGGCTTGAAATAAATCTTATATATATCAAATAATTTTTTGAAAAAGAAGTGCAACTCAGAAAGAGTTATATAAATCTATTTACTTATGGCAAACATGATTATTCTATGAGAAAGTTATCATAGATAATTTCTTGACATGTATGCAGTATTGTATCAACAAAAAAATCTCCGTAAAAGTTATTTCAAAAGCTTTAGTCGATCACAAACTAGAATAATTGTCATCAAAATAAATAAAAAATATTCACTTTATAACTATTTTCATATACATAATTTCTATTATTATTATTTTTATTTATTTATTTATTTATTTATACCTATTTGGGGTGGGCGTGGTTCTCCACGTATTGACACTCATAATTTTTACCGTGGGAAGATCAAGAATTTTTGGACCCTCCGTTGCATCGGGTGACCGAGTATGCTCCCTGCAGTTCATTCATTTGACCATAAGACTAGAGCGACTTTTTATTCCGCAATATTTTTTTTCATTAATACACTCCGCCTTGACAATACGAAGCAATAAATTGGTTATTATTTTATATGATTACTAAGTTCATAGTAGGGGTTAGTCTTTTTTTTTTTTTTTTTTCAACCCTAAGTTGGCCGCATTTACATCTGTTGTGTATGACCCGCCGTTGTACCAAAAAAAAAAAAAAATTATGGTCAAAATGTGAGTAAATCTTCTTGAAAAAGCTTAATAGGATGCAACATTGGGAGCAAGATGGAAGATAAAGAAGGAAGTAACTGCGAATTTTCCTCTCCTCCTTGCAATAGCCCAAAAGAGGGGCAGTGTAGGAGCAATAGAATGGAAATAGAGTGAATAGGGCGTACCCCTCTAAAGCTCTCACTTTCAAAAAAGTGGGTACGAACGAAGACGGTGTGGATGCACCCACCCTATTACTATGTGCTCCCTCATAGGCATTGTGGTGACTTGGATGTCACCCCCGGCTTTTAACTACGAGTTCGAATCCCATCACCACCCCGGTAAGAAACTCACGAGGACATGACCGTCGGGCACCAACGAAGACATCGAGGGCCGCAATCATGTGAGGTTGGATTAGATATAGATCTAAACTCCATTGATTCGGATTTGACTTACTTATTTAAATAGGTCAAAATTCTGAATCCAAATCTAGATAATCTAACCTGACCTATAATAGCTTGAATTAAGCTAAATAGATTTAATGGTTAAGCATTACTATAGTCCATGTTGGTCGCATACTAACCAACATCTTCGATCCGCTTCCTCTACTAATTTCTATGTATACATATTAAGCATAATTCTATACAAAACAAAGTAGAAGCGTACGTAGAGATACGGAGGATTGAACAAAAAATGGGAGCTAGAGAATGGACTAGGTGTTCCCTTTTCTTTCTAGTTTCTAACTAGTAGGATATACGATGCAAGATAGGAAATGAAAAGTAATATGATTTTTATAAATGGATACTAGAAGGAAAATATGTAGAAAATACTCTATAAAATTTTTGTTAACTTGTTGAGAAGCCAAAGGGGCTCATCCATAAGAAGTTTGACAAGAATGGGACTATAACATGAATAATTTCTCCTTCTAATAGTCATCATCTAATCTCTATTGATTGAAATTTTGTTCCCACTACTCCATTTCAATGGCCATTAATTTTTTGTTAGCTTCACAGTCATATATATACTTGAGCATAATCGTGTGCAAAGTAAATATACGCATAAAACAAGCACAACCTCATGCGAGATAGATGTATTTGTGTGTGAAATATTAGTTGGATATTGCTTAATCAAAAAGTGACTAGTCCAGCAATGATAAGATAATATAATATAATATTCTACTGAATTTGTTTCTCATTTAATCCCAAAGGATTGTGTATATACATCAAATTCATACCTTTAGATTTTTAAGACTACTATAGAAAGGACTTGTCCTACTGGTCATACCCCTCTACTTAGAATTGCAAGTGGGTCGATTTAGGTAGGATCCACACAATATGTGCAACTAAGTTGAATGAGAAAAATTGAGATCAAATTCAGCTTCAAATTCATCAAAAATAGTAAGCTCCAAAATCGCATCCAAACTTGATTAATAATTGGATTCAATTTTGATTCGAGTACTTTCAGGCTTAATTTAATGCATGACTTTAGTGACCAACTTCCCAAAGGTTAATAAGGCGGTTTCTATTTTATATGGTGTGGGATCTAAAATGCATTCTCCAAACATTCTTTTGAAGAATGATTCATACCGGGAGCATGACAAAAGAAAGATTCTTCTTTAGCCAATAACACAACATGAATAAAAAGTTTATTGTACCTTACTTACTGTTTGTTACCACGCAAGAGATCCTCAGCCTCTATGCTTGAATCATCACGAGATATACTTTGGATCGAAGGTGGGAAAGAGAAATTGATGAAGAATCCAGGAAGAGTAGCAAAGGAACATGATGAGCAAATTGTCATCTCGAGGTGTTATTCTATTTAGATTATGTAAGAAAATAACATGATATGGGAAGTGAATGATTGATTTTTTTAAAAAAACAATATTCAATGGTGAATGATTGATATGGGTGTTATTCTATTTAAATTTCTATATATGTTTGTTTCTTTGTAACATAATCAAAATTTAAATATAGGTTAGGATTAATTTGGGACTACAATATCAATGGTGAGAGCTTAAGGAGTATGCATGAGAAAAAGGTATAAGTCTAAATATGAAGAAAAGGATTGACACAAATCATGTATCTAATTTCTTTATATTTCTATATTTACACATACTACATATATACAGTTTATTTTTAGTATCTTTGTTATTGGATTTTTAGATTGAGATATAGTTAAATCGAAGCTTGATTCAATAAGAAATCTTTACATCGTACCTCCACTTAGCAACTAGAGGTCCTAAGTTCGATTATAGGGTATTGCGTCTCTAAAAATCTGGACGTGAATAACTAGTAGTGCATACCCTCTTCTTTGAAGAAAATAATCCATCAACTCCATTATACATGATAACTAAAATATTATCTAATTATTGATATTTTTCTACAAAGATTGTTGCATATTCGTGGATGCTAAGTTAATAGGAGTGTAATGCAGCCAAGCTTGATCAATCTTAGGTCTGATCAAGCTTAGTTCGAAACTAATTTTGTTTGATTGGTCTACCATTAGTTTGAGCTCAACCAAAAATGATTAGATAATTAGCTTGATAATCATAACTTGGAGCTGAAATCAACTCAATATTGGATCAAGCTTGGTTCAAGCTTGAATAAATACTTGATTTGAGCTCAATTTCAAGTTTTGTTCATGCCTAAATTAATGCTTATATGATTCCAAGAATAAATACATTACAATAATTAAATTACCACTATAAGAAAATTGGGCATTAGCGACGCTTTTTTTGGCCTTTAGCGACGCTTTTAAGCGTCGGTAAAAACCATCCCGACGCTTTCCTAAGCGTCGGTAAAGCGTCGCCTATGCTACAGTGGGGAAAATATTTTCCGACGCTTTCAAAAGCGTCGGAAATTAGCGACGCTTTAAAGCGTCGTTAAATGTGATTTTAACGACGCTTTAAAGCGTCGTTAGAATATTATTTTTTTTTAAAAAAATTTCGTGATTTTAACGACGCTTTAAAGCGTCGTTAGAATATTATTTTTTTTAAAAAAAATTTCGTGATTTTAACGACGCTTTAAAGCGTCGTTAGAATATTATTTTTTTAAAAAAAATTTCGTGATTTTAACGACGCTTTAAAGCGTCGTTAGAATATTATTTTTTTTAAAAAAAATTCGTGATTTTAAAAAGATGACAAACAATTGGATGCATTATCTTTCTACTAACAATTGGTTCTATATAGAAGCACGAAGTAATACAAGATACTCATAAACAAGCATCAGGATATCTGTTGTCTCAAATATACTGCCTTGGTGTCTTCAGCATCATCACAGCATCCCACACAATGTTAGAGATGTGACATTTTCTTCTTTTTCTTTTGGTGGAAGAGCCAAAGCCTAGGCTTTCTAAGATCTGCCTACTGAACTGAAAATACCTGTTTGGAGAGTCATCTTCAACGTACTTTGAGAAAATCAAAAGGTAATGAAAGAGTCCTTCTGATGACTTTCTATGTAGAGAACAAGATTTAAATTATTCTGAACAAGCAAAAAAAAAGGATGTACAGAAATCATCCTCTACCAATAATTTAACTTGGCCATTTGATGGATACGACAGCAGCAATGATATTTTCTGATACTGCAAATCAAGTTGTACATGCTGAAAGGGTGATCAATTGCAATTATCATAAAACTGATTTGGAGAGCCTGCATAGGAACTTTCTTCAAATTCTATTCAGTCATGGCTCTGAAGTTCCCTTTCTCGGCCTCGGGGGCATGGTTTTGGGATTGGTAAACCAGGTAGTATAGAGGAATTGCTTGTGAGATCCATCATGATTACAGATTAACCGCAGCTTCTGCCTCTCCCTCATCCATCTCAATAGTATCTTCATATGCCTTTTGCTAGTCAACCCTCTCAAACCAACACCCTGAAATAAGTTTACACAGACAACAGTTAAAGGTTGCATCATTGGCCAGGCAAATTTGGTATTATAAGAAAAATCATTTGAACTGTTAGAAAGAAAAAAAAATCACACATGATGGGAATCAACTTAACAGCACTGAAGTCAAAATTCTTTAACATCAACAGAACACCCCTTTCCTCTTGCTTCTTAAGTTCACCACATCACTGCTTCCACTCACTACAAAAAATGGGAAGGATTTCCCGATACTCACTTCCTGAAAATGCAGTATTGATTTGAAAATGCACTCACTTAAAACTCTTTTCACCCACCTTATTTATCAAATTCTGACTCTACAAGTAGTGCCACCCTAATTACTAAGCTTGAGATATGAAGGCCACCATATGGGGACAATTAACACGTTTATTTTATTCAGAAAAAAACAAGAACAGAGGGGAAAAGATATACCAACCATCAAGAACATGATAAAGAAAAGAATGCGAGGTAATGGTTGCTTTCGTGCCCTAAAATATGTGCACTGCATCAATATACAACATATACGAAATGGTTCAAGAACAAAAAGAACCAAAAACAAACCCTAATTCCAATAAGCAAAAACCAAGAACAGAAACACTGACAAGATTACAAATTTTCCATGTGCCAAAATACCACAAATACAAGGAAAAGTGAAAAAAAAAGGAACCATAGAAGCATCAATTGGAAGATATACCTTTCCGGATGATAGACGGAACCATCTCCAGAGAAATCACTCCCGAACGAACGAAAACCACAATTCGGCACATGTAATTTCCCTCCGAAGGAGAGAGAGAAACCCTGAGATTAGAAGGAAACGAGCATCAGGTTTTCTTTCCATTGCAAACAGATCGAGAGAAAAATCAAGCGTGGCGACTAGGGGAAGGGAAATTAGAGCTGGAGTACTTACAACAAGAACAGATGGGGAAAGAGAGGCCAAGAGAGACCGTGTGCAGTTTTGATTCGATTTTAGAAAAAAGACGACGATGAAGGGAGTGGAGGATGGGGCGGTGGAGCTCAGAACCCTCGTCTCGTCGCCGTCGTCGTTCAAGAACTCGGGGGCGATGCCGGAGAAGGCGCGGTTAAGGAGGACAGCGAGCAAGGAGAGGCCGCCCACGAAGATGGGCAAGCTCCGGACGAACCCATCGTTGTTGGAGACCCAGTCGCCTACCAAATCCCGCCGGGGTTTCGGGCCTCTGTAAACCCCCTTCGCACCAAAGAAACCAAGTTATAGAAGAAGAGAGATGAGAGAGGAGAAGAGAGGAGGGTACGGCTGCGTACCTGAGGATAAGCCGAGGGAGGAGAGGGAATAGGCGGAGGGGAAGAGGAGGCTCTAAGGAGAGGCGAGGACGGGACTGGCCAGGAATGGCGACGGAGAGGAGGGCGAATGAGAGGAGAGGAGAGGGTTCGAAAGAGAAGAAGGCAGCCCACCTCCATCCGCGAAATCTTTGGGAGGTCGGCTCTTGGAGCTCAAGAACCGGACTGTGGGCTATGGAGGGAGGGGGTCGATGGGGTTTTGTGGAGGGGAGGAGTGAAGTCCGACGACGCTTATAAGCGTCGTCGTATTTTTTTCCTACGCCGACGCTTAAAAGCGTCGGCGGAACGTTTTTTTACCAACGCTTTCCACAAGCGTCGGCAGTTACCGTTGCAAGAAAAAAATATGCCGACGCTTTTTTGTAGCGTCGGCAATATAGAGTCGCCAAAACCCTTTATTGTTGTAGTGTACCAATACAATCATACATAGTTATATAATGCACAATATCTATATTAATTGTATTATTAAATGAGAGTGAAATAGCCCTTGTTCATCTTTTCACAAATATTTGCAGAAAAACAGTATGATTAAGGAGTTAATTCTATGTATGCCTCTAGTTATTTTTTTATTTCTCATATGCATAGTTTCTCCTAAGTATCAATTTCTCCTACGTATCCCAAACTAGCTTGACTCTATTTTCTTTTTTAAAAAAAACTCCATCTATCTCTGATCACATCTCCAACCGAATGAACTTTTTTTAAAGTAAAAAACAAACAAAAATATCTTACTCTTTATTTCATCCACATATTATTTCCCTTATTTTCTATTTTTGGATTTTTTTATTTATTTATCTTTGTAATGTGCATTACATTTGTTCATTTCTAGTCATACAAGTTTTATCGAGCTAAGCATGATTAAGCTGGAGCTAAGCTCAAGCTGCTTGATTTGTTGAAAACTCTGCATGTTAAGCAAGAAAAAGCTCATAGTTCTTTTTCAGAGAAAAGGGAGAACCACTTTGAAATATGGTTAATGAGCCGTAGATTTTTGAGGATGCACCATCCGGCACCAAACCTAAAACTTTTGATTGCTAAGCAATTAGATGTAACCATTATGGTAGGTCTTAGTTTATATATAATACTTCCTAGGTTTAATTAAAATAACAAAAAATAATGTAATCAAAAGATATTTTTAAACAACAGTAATCCTTATTTCCAATTACAAAGAATTGAGTTAATTTAAAAAGAATAATAAGATATACGACAAATATATGTTATTGTCCAAGTAATAAATTTGATAGCTACCAAGTTAGAAGTTTGCTTTAAAAACATGACTTAGTCAACCATGCCTTAGCTTTCAATCTCAAGATCATTTGACAAATCTCCCAAAACCTTTATCAATTTAATAAGTTAACAGTTTGTCCAATGGTGTACTTACGTATATATAGTAAAGAGAAGATGTACAATATTCTATTGATGGATTGAAAGCAATGAAGCAACAGTAGCTTAAGACTTCAAACACAACCATGGTTAAGTACATGGATTCAATTGTTGCACGGATCCAAATTCTTGGAATCCCACCCGGTTCCGATCTTGCCTTGAATAGCCGAGATTTATTATTCGTGACAGAATTTATGAATCGTACGGCGAGCAGCTGCTGAAAATTTTTCCAAGAGGCCATTTAATTGATTTAACGTGTCCCATAAGGAAGGGTGACCGGATTTATCCGGATAAGGAGGCTACCGAGGAATGGCACGTTAAAAGTTAGAAAACTTCATCGATGGAGGAGGAGTCAAAAGACATCACCATAGTAACATATAAATTTACAAAAATTAAAATACAAGCGTATCTGCAAACGCACTAGGTAGCTCACTTTTTCTAACTTAAAAAGTGCCCTTCTTGAATGGCCGCATATGAGGTTATCTAAATAAATAAATAAATATTTTTTATAAATTAATAAAAAAATGATAAAAATAATAATAATATTTTTTATATTATCGTGAAAATTTCTTCATTGTCTTTGTATTTTGGGGGCTCTCACCTTCTGGCCATATCAATGTAAACTTCGATGGTAGTGCTTGTGGCGATAGTGTCAAGGCAGGAATGAGATTTGTGATCAAAAGTTACGATGCTAGGCTGAGGACTGTCAACCACACAAACAGAGCTCAGGGCAGTTATGCTGGACAAGTTCTAGGGGCAGAATGAATTATCCTTGAGGATGACTTCGCCCTGGTGATCGAGAGGCTATAAGGTGGGGGCAGCGGGGGATGAGCACTCTCCGTTATGTAATTTACTTTGGTTGGTAGAGTATGGAAATTTTTAAATAATATATATATATATATGTACCGAAAAATGAATAGCACAGCTGACAAAAATATCTATGGCCTCCTCTGTACTCAGGTAAGGTTGGTAGGGAAGTTCTTGTCCCAAAATTAAAAAAAAAAAAGAAAAAAAATATCTTTGTCGCCATTTATGCTGGGGTTGCCAGAAGGAATGATGGGAATTCCTGCAGAGGGAATAATGGTGGCAAGGACATGAGCTAGCCCTCCTAAAAGATTTAAACGTTCGTAATTATTCTCTCTCTTAAATATTTATTTCCTATAAGTTTTTGGAAAATAAAAAATTCAGAGATAGGACTTGGAGGACGCAGAATATTTTGGCGTGCACCGAACGGTGTGCATTGATTTACCACCGAATGTTTGGCTTTCTCTGTAAACACTATTGTCTATTTACTTTCTTTTTCTTGATTGACGTTGTAAAAATAAACAGAGGAAAACAATGACGTAGACTACGTGCAAGGGAGCAGGGTGAGAGCCTGCCGAGGGTCAAAAATGGAGGAAATCCGGTATTGACCGTTCATTGCAGTGGCTCGAGAAAGGAAGGAAATTTCTGTGGTTGATTTCCTTGGGGAATCTCGGATGCTTTTGACGTTTCACAAATATGGTAGGAGGAATTTGGTGCGTTTCTTCTTTGGTCGCAGCAAGATAGAGGAAGAGAAAGGTGGAGTTAAGGCCAGGTTTGTTTGGAGTGGAGATAGAACTGTAGCAGTTGTTTACATTTATGAGCTCTTTTATTCTATTTGTTTTGAATGGCCAAATTTGAAAAGCCTCTAGATGCTCAGATAAGTTAGTTATGCATTGGATGCATATATTGGACCGATTTTAATAGAATAATACTAGGATAGTTTGATATTGTGATATAATAGTATACTAAAATATGATTTATTCATAGTAACATAGTATTATCATAATATTAGAATAATATAATATAAAAATATATTATGATCTTATTATAATAGTAATGCAATATAATATAATATAGTGTATCTATTAATTAGTTAATAATTATAAATCATGTTTAATAAAAAGTATTGCAACAATTATTATTATGTATTAATATATTATTACATAGTATAATGATGTTACAATATATGAATGTTTTTTTCTTATTTTAGTATAATATTATAATAGTATTATATTATAATATTAATTTATATTACTATAATATAGTATAAAGTATTATTAATTTATATTTTTTATTTTTTATTTTAATCTAAATATTATAATAAAAATGTAATTGTTTTGGTAAGGGTATTTTGGTCATAGAAATAGCTTTCCAACATGTTTCAAAAAGCACTTTTGGCGAGAAGCTCTAAATTGAAACTTTGAAATTTTTTCAATTGCTAGGAGGACTAGAAAGTTATTTTAATTTTTTTTTACCAAATATCTATATATCATCAAGAAATATCTTTTTGGGCTTAGAAAGCACTTTTGATTCCTCCAAAAATAATCCCAAATGGAGTCTTAGGCCATTAGCTGGAGGAGTATTATGTTACAGATTGACTGCCCCCAAGCTTAGGCTATTGGCTGGAGGACTGCCTAAGCTTCAAACTTATGTGGCACCACCTATTTATCGATATGGGATTATGACCTTCTCCCTCACTCAATCTCGTGATACCCTCTTTTGGCTCCACCACTCCTTGGAGATAAGGAGGCAAAACCTTCGCCTAACTTACCTTGACCTTGGTATCTTTGGTGATGGACCACATGGTGTGTCGAGCTATGGCATACTGGGCTAGGCTTTGATACCACCTACAACAATCTCATAATCCAAAAGCTTAAACTATTTGATGGTGGGCTGACCAAGATTATAAGCATATATGATGCCTCCAATCTATTTGATGTGGGTTGACGACAACTAGCATTGTTGATTGTGGATGGTAGTTAGAAAAAACTTGGGCAAAGTTATTGCTTAAGAGAGGCTGAGAGCTAGGAGAGGGATTAGGCGAAATAGACCCTAACCCTCGCTTAAACCCCATCTCACTCTAAACTTGTATATTATATATATATATATATATATATATATATATATATATATATATATATATATATATGCATATATATAAATATTATATAATATTGTCTAAGCATCCCTCTATTTGCTTCTAAACCTAGGGAAAAAGGATTTTTGATTTTATGATTGACAAGATGGAGAAATGGTGAAGCAGATGGAAACAGAAATGCTTATCTATGGCTAGACGAGTCACATTGATAAAAGCAGTGCTCAATTCTATACCCATATACTTTTTAGCCAATGTCACGGCATGACTAGAAGAATTGTATAAAATATGTGAATTTATCCAATTGAGCCATTATTTTTGAAAAGAAAAATCTCTAGAGAAACCACTTCTCCATTTTTGAATCGAAAGAGCAAAGTTTCTCCTAAATTAGGAATGTCATTTTGTATCCACTCTCTGCTTTAATACTAGTAAGGGATAACTGACTTCAATGAGTTTTCTAAACTAAAAGACATATTTTCTTTCTCTCGATTTTTTTGTACCAATCTTCCATCAGATATTTGGTATTTTTCTTTTCGCTAAATTGGTTTCTTTGTGCCTCCAGTTTATCCAATAAATTCTTCCAATTTTAAATCATTTAGTGCGAGTGCTTCATTCAATAAATTTGTGGTAACTCTAAAAAGAAATTAATGCAAAATTTCACTATAAAATTTTATACATTTAGATGCAAAAAAAATTGTTGCTAAAAAATAAATTTCATCATCCAAAGATTTGACCCAAAAAAAAAACTTTGTCATTAGGTTTGTAGCCAATGCCCCATCAATAAAAATCATCTACGATGAAAATAGTAATTCATCATAAAATATTCAACATTTTGTGATGAAATGAATGTTGGTGCTAATACTTGCATAGCTCGTGACAATCTAATTCATCACTAAGAAAGTAAACAACATTGTCTAAACATCTATTTTGTCACAAAAAATCAACTCTAAGGGTCATGTATGCTATTTTTTTGCTACAAAAGTAATTTTGTCATGATGAAAGCACTTTCATCATAAAATATTTTGACAATCATCCCAAAAAAGATAACTATTAGCGACAATACTATTTCGACGCTCAAAATTAGGCATTAGAGTGAAATCTTTTATTGCAAATTATGACAAAAAATGAGTAGGATATTACCTCCTGCTCAACCACTTTGACAACATTAGTTTGTAATAAGAAATTCTGGTTCATTAAATTTATTCAAAATTTATTCACATTATAAAATATACTCATTTCAAATATATTATAGTAATTCATATTTTAATAATTAATTATTTTTTATAGAAAATTCGATTCTCTTTCTTTTGATAAAAAATAGAAATGAACAAATTCATTTTCTTCTTATAATATTTTGAAAACAATTTTTTTGGAATATTTAAAATAATTTCAACATATTTCTGTAATTGTATATATCCTTTTCTAAAGTCATCTAAAATAGATAATTCATGATTCTCTTTACTCATACTGTAATAAAAAAGTAATTGTATATATCTTTTGAAAACCTTTTAATACCTCATATTATATATTAAAAATAGCTTTAATTTTAAGTTATTTTTAATATAAATTGTCGGTTGAATCAGTTTTCATGCAAGTTTCATAATTATGATTTAGACCATTACATGGTTGTGGCATATCACTTGCAATTTTGGTAGTGGATTTTATTTCTAGCCTATAGTTATCTAATTGTTAAACTAACTTGACTAATATAATTTGTTCATCAAATAGATTTGGTTAAATCCAATTAAAAATAATATATGTAACCTATATATTATAAAAATTACATTATAAAAATTTCACGTAAGAATATAATATAGAATCAATTTCATTATAAAAATAACTCATCATTTGAATTCCAAATTACTGCTCAACAAAAGTAACTCGTCATAAAAATAAATCATAAATAATTAGCATCAAAACTTATTAAATATACAATGATAAATAGGTGACAACATCCATTTCATTTCTAAATAGTTAGTATTTTGCAACAAAACTATATATGTTGCCAATAAATATATATTTAACGATGAAACACTATTATTGTTAAATTATATAAATAATTTGTAATAAAATTATTTCATCATAAAAGTTATACAATAATATGTATGTATAAAATCCAATTCATTGTTAAATAGTTAATATAAAATCTATTTATATTCTATGACTATACACAATATAAATAAATAAATATCCAGTGAGAACATGTTAACCTCGCTTAAAAATAGAGATCCACCTGTAATAAAATATAGTTTTGGTGTCAAATACAAAAAAAAATATTGTGAATAAAAACAAAAAAATTGCTAATTTTTCTTTAATTTCTTATGTCCCCAAGAATATATTTGATAATGATTCTAACATCTTCGTCAAAATTAATAATCAATTCATGACAAGAATATATCATCACTAAAATTCATGGCATTCGTAAGGCTTCAAATGGATCGGGTTGATCTGTGACCCGACTTGCTTATATCCAATCTGACTCATTTTAAAGGACCCATAGGGTCAACTTGTGTTTTAAAATTGAACCAGTTTCATTTTAGAGGCCAAGTCTAGATTTTCTGAATTTTGACCCGATCCGATTTGACCCGATCAGTTTGAAATTTGAGCAATTTTGGATTTTCAACCCTACAACCCAATTTAACCGGAACCCCTAAATTATTAGGGCCCACTAGCTATTTGTGTAATTAGAATTTACTCTCTCTTTTTTTTTCCTACCACCTCGGTTAATTTTATATGCTATAAATTTGAATACAACCTTTTCGGGCCCAACAGCACCACCTTCGTCGTGTCGGCCGAGATCTTCCCGGCGAGGCTGCGGTCGACGTGCCACCGGATCTCCTCGGCCGCAGGGAAGGCGGGCGCCATTGTCGGGGCGTTGGGTTTCTGTATGCGGCGCAGAACCAGGACAAGGCCAAGGCCGATCCCAACTATCCGGCCGGCATTGGCGTTAGGAACTCGCTATTCTTGCTGCCAGGCTGCAGCCTCTTGGGGTTCTTCTTTACCTTCTTGTTGCCAGAGTCCAAGGGGAAATCTTTGGAAGAGATGTCCGGGGAGAACCAGGATGAAGAAGATCAGATATCCGAAACAAGTAGTTACCCCATGACTGTCCCTGTTTAGATTTACTTTGAGGGCATGGTTTAGCTACATGCATGCAAATCTGTGTCTAAGAATTATCATCAGGTAGCTTTGATTGAAAAAAAAAACCATGAGTCCTATGCGTCCCACGGCCTCAGACAAATAGTTTCTGAAAACCTTGGAGGCTCTGTAGGTGTTAATGGCACATCTAGACTGCCTGTTCACAGTCCTCGCTATGGGTGAACTATTTTTCTTGATTTTTTCTTTCGTCAAGTCCATCTCATTTTGGAGAAAAAAGAGTGATGAGATCGTCGTCAATATCTGGTTCTAGATGTTCTTCTAGCATATATTTTTCTGGTTAATTTGTTGGAGGATAGCAGAGCCGCATGCTTGCCATGAATCTCCTCTTGGTTGCCTATTTTGCTGACCTTGAGGGGATAAGCCATTGTGGATGCTAAGAGAGATTGTTGATATATGTGAATAAAGTCCATACAACATTTTTTTATATACGCTTATTGCTTCAGAAACCTGACTTCTGGTTCAAACATGAATTAATTATGTAGGTAGGAGTTGAACTGTCTGGTGAACGAGATGCAGCAAGTTAGAAGAATTGGAGCAGTTTGAAGAATGGCATTAAGGATGGCAAGTCATCTTGGGGTTGTACTATTAGCTTAGAGAAGAGTGAGCAGTTAGCAGAAATCCGGATCTGAATCGGACCCTATCCGGACACAAATTTTTTGAGTTGGGATTGAATTATACATGGACCTGACCCGATCCGAATGATCCGTTGGGTCAAAAATTATAGCTATGGATCTGACCCGACCAGATCTTCTATTGAGTTGGGTCTGGGTCTAATATTAGGACCCGAACAAGGAACGGATTAAGTTGGGGTCATTCATGGCCCAGTTCGATCCGACCCATTTACACCCCTAAGTATTTATGATAATAATTTTTTGTTATGAAAATATGATAAATTGTTACCAAAAAATATTCCCACCAAAAAGCTGGAGTGGGAGTATTTGGTGCTCCTAATTTGGTGATAAAAATTAGCAACTAAATATAATTTTGTTGCCAAAAATACTATTTCAATAATATTCCAAGATGAATTTTTGATTTTGTTGTCTTATGGTACTTATTAGCGTCAAATTGTATTTTGTAGTAAAATATTTTTTCACTAATTGAAAATTTTGATGTAGTGATTCGACTCATTCAAATGGTAGAATATCTAAATTTAAACTCTTAGAACCTAGTTTTCAGTATTTTTAAGGTGTAGGAATGTATCAAAGAGTTATGTGTATGCTCTTGGGTTCCTTGGAAAATATGTGACTCACATCTAATTGCAAAACTATCTGGCAAAGACTTATTTTGTTTTGGTTTAAGTAAATAGGTCGAATTTTAAATGTGCCTCTGTCCTTATAAATGTAAGAGGTCCTAAAACATATAAACAATTCTTAGCTCACTTTTGTGTACAGGACAATGATTAACAATGTTTTATTCTAGCAAGGGAAAAGATATATATGTAAGATATATATGTTTTATTCTTAGTTTCCCTACTAGCAAGGTAGTAGGGAAACTATGATGTTGAATAAAATTTTGTCAGGTATCCAAGTCTCCAACCCAGTTGGCATCATCATAAAATGCTTGAAGATCCAAGGTACAGCAATTAAAGTAAATTTAATGAGCAATTGTGCCCTTCAAAAAATGATAGATTCTCCTTATAGCAACAAGATGATCAAATGTTGAGTATTGCAAACACAAATCTGGCCTAATGAGAGCAAAAGATATTATAATGCACCACCAATACCATAGCAAAAGGAAGAATCCAGCAGTGGATCACCATACAAAGAGCTTAATTTGATAGAAGCAATGGCCAGAGAGCTATTAATACAGGTTGGAACCATCCATAGAGGCTTAGTGGAGAAGATCAAGATCATATTTCGTTTGAGACAAAAGTGTGATTTTAATCTCTAGAAAAAAATGTAGAGGACCAGGATCCTTCACGGAAAATTTGACCAATTAGATAGGTGATGTAAGACCTATCATTCTTAGTGATCACAACATCAATATAGATTAATAAAAATAATGATTTTATGATTATGCCGCCAAACAAAAAGAATGGATCAAATGTCATACTAGGCTCATAATTCTTTTAGTAGATATATAAAGATCTTTCATACATTCCTACACCTTAAAAACACTGAAAATTAGATTCTAAGAGATTAAATTTAGGTGTTCTTCCATTTGAATGAGTCGAATGGTTAGGTTCCGTCCGATAGATTTGGAGGCTTTGACATCATTAACATGCCTTCCATAAATTTATCATTGGAATTCTAATCAAATTGATTCATGATGCAATTCAAAGCTAACTCAATATAGATAATTTCATCTAAAAATTCCAAATGATCCCGACGATTCCATTTTAGGACTAATGTGTATGGAGGCAAATAATCTAAAGAATCTTAAGATACGACATGTTCTTCTATGCTAAGTTACAACATTTGAACTAATGGACATCTATCAGTTAGTGGTTTGGTCTATGATGGCTCATAGATTGGTGTGAAATAGATTCAGCATTCTTTGACTTAGTATTGGAAGTCTAATCCAAAATTACATTAGGAGTTTGAAATGGTTAATAGTTATAGTTGTAATGGAATTGGGTTGGATTAGGATAACAAAAGAAGAGATAAGAGATAAGTAGGGAAGATTTTCAGTTGTACATGAAAAGGTTCTTGGCCTGATGGTGTTTTGGTGGAGAGAGAATGGTCCATATAAAAGGTGATTCGGCTGTATAGATGTACAGAAAGAAACTAAATTAATAAAATTTAATATTACATTTGGCTCTTCTATTTTCTCTCCTTCTTCTTCTCCTATATTTTCTATAGTCATATCATTGAATTTGGGGCTGCAACTCAAAAGTAATCTTGGACCGCATTAAGAATCCGCCTTAATTAATGGATATACGTAAAGCTGACTCCCTCGCACTTCCCATAGATGCAGTCCCATAAGCTGAATGTTGCGTTTGAAGGAAGTTTTTTTTTTTTTTTGAGAATACCACAGAAAGTTATTTTTTTTAAGAATACCCATTGCACTCTCTCATGTTTTTCCTTTCCCACGAATGATAGTTTAATCCTCCCTAACTTCTCTTTTCACCTGCAGAGCCAAAAAACAAAGGGCAGTTCTAAATACACCCCCCCCGATTGCTCAGGACACCCCCCAAAAATTAAAAAAAAATTAAATACTCTCTACACCCCCCCATTTGCTAAGGACACCCCTAAAAAATTAAAAAATCCTAAATTACCCTTCACCCTCCCCACCCCCTCACCTAAATTGCTCTCTACACCCCCCAAACCCCCCCCCCCCAACCCCGCTCTTCCCCTCCAAAACTCCACTCCAGCCGGCTTCTCCCTTCCCCCCAAAAAACTTCGCCTCAAGAACCTCAAGCACCTCGCCGGCGGCCAAACCCCCTCCGTCTCCCCCTTCTCCCTCGCCCAAAACCCCCCCGTTCCCCCTTCTCCCTCTCGTCGCCGGCATTCTCCCCTTCTCCCTCTCGTCGCCGGCATTCTCCCGGAACCACCTCCCCAGCCATCTCCCGAGCAACGAGCACCTCGCCGGCGCCTCCACGACCACGTCGAGGTAGCTCCCCGCCCCCCCGCCTCCAGTGCTCCGTTCGGCACTGGATCGCCGAACAGAAGGGTTCTGTTCGGCTGAACAGTGCCGAACAGAAGCTCTCTGTTCGGCAACACTCAACCGAACAGAAGCCTTCTGTTCGGCTGCACGGTGCCGAACAGAAGCCTTCTGTTCGGCTGCACGGTGCCGAACAGAAGCCTTCTGTTCGGCTGCACGGTGCCGAACAGAATGGTTCTGTCCGGCTCTGTGCAGCCGAACAGAAGCCTTCTGTTCGGCTCTGTGAAGCCGAACAGAAGCCTTCTGTTCGGCACTGTGCAGCCGAACAGAAGGGTTCTGGTGCGTGCCGTGCTGAATTTTGTGCCGAACATTTATGTATGCAATTGAATTATTTTCTTTGATATAGCCTAACATTGAATTTCTATATTTTCAGACATGGATCCCCGTCCCGCCAGAGTTAGACCTACGGCGTCAGCTAGGAGACGTCATGCTAGGATTGCTTCTCCCGAGCCTGCTCATATGCCATCGGACTCTCCTGAGTCAGAGCATGATGATATGCCCGCTAGGGGCGAAGACGATGAGTCCGTTGGACCATGTCCAGGAGGTCCAGAGGATGAGTCCGTCCTGATCAGTTTCAGGACGCATATAGCAGCTTCCATCTGGAGGCAACAGGTATTGTTTATTTGTTATAGCATTATATTTTGTTTATTGATGTTTTATAAAGTAGTAGTAATTATACATTTATATTACAGGAACGAGCTCCACTAAAGTGCATGAACCATACTGCCAAGGTTGGTGAATGGAAGTGGTGGTCTTCAAACCAACCAAATACCAGGTTCAGAGCACTATTGAGGCAGTCGGGCCTCGTAGAGTTAGTACAGTGCTCTTATCGATTCATCGATAAGATTCTGATTTCGGGCTTCGTAGAGAGATGGCAGCCCGAGACGAACACCTTCCATATACCATTTGGCGAGATCACTATCACGTTGGATGATGTATCCGCCATTTTAGGGATTCCTGTCGCAGGTTCCTCAGTATCAGTTTCTCCTGAGAGGATGAGTGATCGGGATGCTGAGGAGCTACTTGTGGAGTTGTTGGGGGTGTCAGCTGGAGACGCGCGTCAGGAGGTACTGTCATCGCGCGGTCAGTCTGTGAGGATGGAGTGGCTGAGGACTCAGTTTCACTCTGTATCTGATAGAGACAGGCAGCAGAGGATAGAGTGTGCAGCACGAGCCTATTTGTTATTTTTGTTAGGCTGCACACTCTTTGCTGATAAGAGTGGGACCAGGGTGCCTATAGCGTATCTGTGTTTACTGCGGGATCTAGATAGGGTGAGCACATATGCCTGGGGTACAGCTGCCTTAGCATATTTGTATCGGCAGTTGGGGATTGCGTCGAGGTCATCAGTGAGACAGATCAGTGGTTATATGACGCTTCTGCAGGCATGGATTTATGAGCATTTTCCAGCACTCAGTCCTCACCCGTCGCTCGAGTATACTGATGCCAGTCCCCGCGTGCACCGCTGGATGCCCGGTACTCCATCCCGTACCACGATGGACCATTTAGTGGTTCTACGTGAGTCATTGGACCTTTTGAGCATCGATGAGGTACGTATCATATTACCATTTGCTTGTGTTTGTCAGTACATTTAATATGCGATATAGTATAAAACTGAAATGGACCTTTTGTTTTACAGGTTATTTGGGATCCCCATCATCGGCTTCGGGGAGATCGCCCATATATACCCGTCGCATTTTTTAGTGGCTCCATCAAGTGCCTTGATATCGTAAAACCCTATCATCCAGAAAGGGTTCTTAGACAGTTTGGTCGTATTCAGACCATCCCTCGAGCGCCACTAGCCCCTACGCGAGCCAACAGAGGTTCCACAGCAGGCTTGTACCGGATACATTACTCCTATATGGATCAGCTTTGGGAGCGGTGGGAGGACCACGTGCTGAGCCAGGCGAGCAGGAGCCACCCAGTTACCCGGCCATCAGACAGCGTACCGGGATACATGGAGTGGTATCTCCGTATCACGCACGTTGCAGTTCAGCCTCCTCATCTGCGCTCGAGTACTCATTCTGGAGCTAGGGGAGGTCATGATGATGCTGACATGCACCGGCGGCGTAATGCAGCTGCACTCGGTATCAGTACCGACATTGTACGGATGGGTCCCTCAGAGGCTACGTCACTAGGTGCCGGGCACCTATATGATGCTATTTCTCAGATGCATCAGGTACTTCTGGGTGATGAGCCTGGCCCGAGTACAGCACCCTCTCATTTGGATCCAGGACCCTCTCATTCGGACGTACAGCAGTACACGCGTCGACGATGGCGTCATAGGGATTGATGATGGAGCCTTTGTAATCTTTGTAAAGCCTTTGATATTAATGAAAAATATATATTTTTGGTACATTTACGTGTAATCTTTGTAAAGCCTGGCCCGTTCTATTTTACATAAATATAACAGTGCACATAACAATCAATCTAACAATGCGAAGACAGATATTTTTTGATTTATATTGATGATGGAGTTTCAAAAATTGTACATATATAAACAATCAATCTAACTCTACTGTCTTGCCTCCACCTCCCCCTGAGGAGATGGAGTCCCGTGGGGGGTTTGACCCTGAATCTGATACGACTGATGTTCTGCCTCCACCTCCCCCTGAGGTACCTCCAAATGTTGTTCCAATCAAAGCTGACCCTGGACAAAGTTCCCCTCCAAAAAAGGCAGCAAAGCCTAAGAGGGTGCCAGTGGCAAGACCTGGCCTTGCAAGGAGAGGGCAGCCGATTAACCTCTTAACCAAGAACATCACAGAGCCCTCTTTTCCAACAAATGTGTTAATCATCTGCTCAAGCTTGTCACCGTTAAGTTCTTGTACATCAGAAAGGTCTATTAGTTCCCCTGTTTGATTTGTTTGCTCCCACCAGCTCTTAAGTATGTTTCTGTTTACATCTGAAATCTCAACGAAAACAACAGTCGTCATATGTATTCCCAGCTGATGATGGAGTTTCACAGTACATGACTCTAAGAGCCCCAAAAAATTTACAACTTTCAAAAATTGTACATATATAAATAATCAATCTAACTCTACTGTCTCGCTAATTATAACATTAGGTGAGATGCTCTCTTTGAACTGTTGAATCCGTGCTTCATATGAATTTTCCCATCCGGTAGCACAAGGAAGATGATATTTTCGCCAGTTGGTCGCTACTGGCGGAACGGGATGTCCCGGCAACAAGAACACCTTCAAAATTAGAAATAAGAAAATATTAATAGCTACAAAATTATAAATAAGCAAAATTAAATAAGCAAAATTAAATATTCGCAAGTGTTGTGAACGTAGTACCTCAACAAAATGATTTCCATTTACGAATCCGATAGCGATATCTTTGCGGGATAGAAGAGGTACTGGCACAGAACGGAGAGGTAGGAAGGTCAGACATTGTTGCAACGAGAGATGGTATAGGACAACATTATAGCAGGATGCTATAAGATGACCCATGTCCGGCATAGTCATCCATCTGTCATATGGTGGACAATCATCATAATATGATAATGCATGAGTGATCTCAGCAATCGTCCCTTCCACACCATATAATGTGCGATAGTGGTCCGAATGACATTGCAACTCTTGCAATAAATCCTTCCTAACACGCACCCAGTCATCTTCTCCAAATCCCAGTAAGTCAGCTATTGCCCTAAATCCGCAATTCCCATCAGCTTTTACATCCTTGATATGCTGGATGTATGGTCTCAAGGCAGAAGGAATAGCATCAATATAGATAATGGGCGTATGTGACTGGGCTCTAGTACGAAAAATCTGCAAATAATATCAAATGATAGAAAATATGTAACAATGGCAGAACATGTCCCGTATCGGCACATCTCGGCACGGCACATCCCGTATCGGCACATCTCGGCACGGCACGTCCCGACATGTCCCGTATCGGCACATCTCGTCACGGCACGTCCCGACATGTCCCGTATCGGCACATGACATACCGGCACGGCACGGACCGTCCCGTAGACGTTGTGATACCTATTGTAAGGAAATAAATATTTGGTACTTACCTTTTGCTTGGGCCGTCTCTTTTGAATCTGAGTAGATGGATTGCGGATGGTAACTTTCTCAACACCAGGTGAATAACTATCCTGTCCAGATAGAACCAACTCAAACGCAGACGGGTCACGTCGAGTAGACGTATCAACCTTCAGTGAAGCGCGCCCACGTGAACCGGTCTTCCGTTTTGCAGGCTCTAAAAGAGGTGTACTATCTGGACTTGCAATCTCTCGTAACTTCTTGATCATCTGCAATTGAGAAGCCCCATCTAACTTCTTGAATCGTAGCGCAATCAAATCTAACTCTGCATCACAACTCAACTGAATTGGCTGCACGGGGGGGGTAGGCAGAATATCAAGTTTCCTCCAATGAGGATCTATGCAGTCGAGAGGAATGGGCCGACCTTCCACCCTGTACCGCGCAATCTGGTGAGCACATGGTATACCATGTGTGCGTCGAATAGCGCACCCACAATTTGAATCATCAAACCCAACTGAATTGGCTCGTTTCGATTGGGCGAGGACATGATTTAACGCACTTATAGATATGAAACCTCGCAACTCTTTGAATTCAGCTGGCTTGAAGTTGTGCTGCACTACCAATAAACTCTTCTCCAATGAGGCTTTAACAGAGCTGTGCTGCAACTCAATCAATCCATGTATTCTAGTCCAAGATGACTCGAAACTTCCTTGGCTTGATCCAAGCTGCTTTTTGAGCTTTGCATGTGCACTCTCGACCCTAGTAAACAAATGAAAGTTAGATATAAGAATTGAGGCAAATTAAATTTAAATGAGTCTTTATTTGTGATACCTATTTGTCGTCACATTTCCGTAGTGCCTGCATGTATCAGTCCACGCCGCAACAAATCTTTCCTTGTATTTGCTCAGCCAAGTATCTGACACATACTGTAGTGCATCTGGATAGGTACCGAACTCTCTCTGTAGTGCACTCCAGCGATCATTATACTCGTCTTCCGTGGAGGACAGCACTAGTACATTCCAACTCATAATAAATTTATCCCATTTCTCCTTCAATTCGAAAATTTTTTTGCACTTGGCCAAAACATTCCTACTAATATGCCATCTACATAATAAATGTCTAGCAGTAGGAAATACTCTATGAATTGCATTCATCAAAGCCAAGTCTCTATCTGTAACAATCAACTCAGGCAAAACATCATCAGCTATGACACTGCGCAATCTCTCTAATGCCCAAGTATAGCTTTCTTCCCCCTCAGAATTTAAGTATACAAAAGCAACTGAAAATGTCATGTCAGTAGATGTCACCCCCACAATCTCTAAGAGCGGAAGACGATACCTATTCGTCTTGTACGTGCAATCCATTATCAACACACGGGGAAATGCACGGAACAAATCAATGCTGCCAGGGTGTGCCCAAAATAAGTCATGCACAACATCCGTATTAGTACAATTCCTATGCCACTCAATATATTTAGCCTCTGATAATTTACCTAATAGATGTTGCATTTCAGACCTCCCGGCTTTCTCTGCAACCTTAAACCGTTGACGTACATTGTAGATAGTCTTGATAGTCGTAACATTGAGGGCATCTCTTTCCTTCAATGTGGATAATATGTCCTTTGGACGAACCAAACTCTTCGACATATCCACTAACAATTCCGTCTCCTGCTCAGATAATCTCCCTGCATATGAGTGCCCCTCCAGATTCTCTGCAGCGGGATGATTGTGCACTCCACATACGACCAGTAATATCCAATCATCCGCAGTATCCAATTTCTTTCCTCTTAATGCAAAAGGGCATCCACACTTCTTTGTCCCACAGGCAGTCTTTATTCGCTTTTCTTTTGTGGTTCGGTACGTCCCACCCCTCTCACAACCTAACGTAATTCTGGGTTTCTTAGAAATGGTACCTGCATCGGATGATTTGATTACAACAACAAAACCATTTCGCCTCCCAGCTTCACGACACCAATTACACAAGTCCTCTCTACTCTTGAAGATCTATACATTAAACAATTTATGTAAGTACACAGTTGTAAAAATAGCTCGCTAAACTAATACAAAATTGCACAATATATTATAATACCTCGTAAGTTGTAAATTCGCTTGTGTAATCCAGTACAAATTCTGATCCAATTATACTAGATTCGGTTGTAGCATAGCCCTACATATAAAATAATTTATCATCAAGAATTAATGAATCAGAGGATCTGTTCGGCACAAAATTCAGCACGGCACGCGATTTGGCACGAGAAGGCTTCTGTTCGGCTGCAGAGTGCCGAACAGAAGCCTTCTGTTCGGCTGCAGTGTGCCGGACAGAAGCCTTATGTTCGGCACTGTGCAGCCGAACAGAAGCCTTCTGTTCGGTAGAGCGTTGCCGAACAGAAGGCTTCTGTTCGGCACTATGCAGCCGAACAGAAGCCTTTTGTTCGGCGATCCAGTGCCGAACGGAGCACGAATCGTGAAAAAAAAAAACTTTCGAAACAAGGTGGAACACGTACCTTTGCGGCCGATTCTTCGTCCCAAATCACTAGTTGCTTGTCCATGCTTCGAATGGGGCTTAAATCTCCTTCAAAGATCGCCTAAACGATGTAAATGGATCGAGGGGTTTAAGGGGGGTTTGAGGGGTGGTTTTTTTTTTCCTTTTCAAAACGAAACGGAGGAGGAGATGGAGGAGGAGGAAGGGGGGTGTACTGAGAAAATTTCAAGGGCAATATGGTAATTACACTAAAGGTTAGTTTGGGTAATTTTTTTTTTGGTTTTTGGGGGGTGTCCTGAGCAATCGGGGGGGTGTATTTAGAACTACCCAAAAACAAATGATGCTCCTCTGCCTTTGTTATCTCAAACCCCTCTCAAATCTCTTATCTTCCTGCCCTACACAAAAGCCATAAATCCTAAGACAAGATTCTCTACCTCAAAGAGTCCAGTGCGCAATCCTAAGACAAGATTCTAAATGATAGTTCCTATTTCCCACACAACCCCTCCCTCCTCAACTCTGCCCTCATCGTCCTCCTACTGCCTCCTCCTCCACTCTGCCTCCATCTTGAAGCTTGTTGAGCCTGCCCACCATTGGATTTACCAGCTGTTGACCCAAAAGGTTTGATTTTGATGATACAAAATAAAGAAGCTTCGAGAAGTTTTTATTGAGTTACTAGATAAATTTAATAAGTTGTGTATGAAAAATAAAGAGTAGTTTGAGTCACATGGTCAAATTGGATGAGGAGCAGTTGAGATCCATCATTGAGCATGTGATTATTGGGCTGATGGCATCCGAAATTACGGAGAGCAGCAATTCCCTAAGTCACCACATGACACTCTTCCTACAGATCAGAGATTGGAGCCTCATATTTCTTCATTGACCCAGATGATAGCTGAGCTGAGGCATGAGGTGTTTGACATTCGATTCTTGGTGACTAATCAATTCAGGAGGATAGCAGATATTGAAGGGGAGGCAAGGAACTTACAGGTTTCTATGATGAAAGAAATCAAAAAATTTACTGCATATACATAGAAAATAAGTGAACATATTCTAAGGATTCTCAAGGAGGTTTGGGATGAATTATGGTGTCTGACTGATTCTCTTACAACATTTGCCTCTGCTCTTGTTGGGATAATTGGTCACTTCATGCAGAAGTTGAGAGTCAGTGGACCCTCTTAGCCTGGTCTATCTCGTCCACCTCTACTAAGGTTTAGAGCTCGAAGATCCACCATTTATCGCCCTTACCATAGCTCATCCTCATCCTCTTACTCAAATGATTCCAGAACCTAGGAACCTTCCTCATCTTCTTATTTTGTATAGATTTCTAGGTTTACTTGATCTACTTCTTATCTTTGTACTTCAGCAAATACAATTTATAGAATCATAATTTTGTTTGCTCACTTTTACTTAATGAAACTCTATAGTTTAAGTTCCTACCATGTGATATGTGTTCATTTATCTTGTATTGTGTTTTAGCTTTAAGTATTTGGAATTAATGTATGGATATTTTAGTGTTATGAATTTATGTTATAAAAATCTCAATATATCTCTCTTGTGTATGTTCCTTTCTTTAACTTACCTTTTTGATTATGACAAAAAGGGAGGAAATACCAAAAGGAAGAATAGTGAGAAGCAAGAATAAAAATATGTAGAAACCTAACCTTATGGAATATGGAGGAAAGAAGATTATGGAATATTGAAGCAAAAGAAATAATCGAAACCTCTAAAAAGAGTAATAAGAAGGAACCAATATGTAAAACATAAAGTGGGAGAATTTCTCTATATAGCAAAGTTTGGAGTAGCATACAAAGCTAACCTTGTGGTAGTTTTCAAAGAAATCTTACTCCATTCAAGCACTATTCAATCAAGAATAAAAATAAATTATATATATATATATATATATATTGATTCAGTATCAAAAGATGTCATTCTCGTTTATACTATTATTTTTGGAATTCAAAGATTTTGTCATCATCAAAAAGGAAAAGATTGTTGATCCAAAATATTTGATTTTGATGATACAATATATTTGAGTAATGTGTTCACTAATCAGTTACTTGGAGTGTACTAGAATGCTTGCAGGAAGCCAAGAAGAAATTCTTCAATCACTCTCAATATGGAGAAATGAAGCTTAATTATCTAAAGCTCTACACAAAGAAATTCGACTCCAAAGACACTTTGAAGTAACCATTGAACGCTCACATGCAATGGCAGCAAATTGCAACTTAGGTTATCTCAAGACTTAACCCCTAAAATCCGATGTGTTGACTCTGGCACACTAATACAGACTGATATTCCTTCACGAGTCGACCCTAGAATAGTCTTAGAAGAAAGATAAAGAGCCATAAAATTCAGCATATTGGCAAGTTGACCCATAGAGATCACGAGTCAACTCCAGCCAGACAAAAGTCAACCTAGACTCTTGGCTCAAAAGCATTCTCCATTTATTGTGTCTATGCATGACTAGACATGTAGGTGGTAATTACATGCGACTTTTTTCTTGAGGGTTAAGGTAATTCACATTTTTTCGGTATTCACAATCAGTAGATACATCTGTGACAAGAAGCTCGAACCCTATATGGTTCACGGTAGAGCAATGGTAAAATCAACATTATATCATCCATCTCGAAGATAGACAATTGTCACCCATCTTGAAAATAAAGAGGGTTGATGCCAGGCATGCATGTCATAAGGATAAATGACTATCGTCTGCCTCTAAGATGGATGATATAGCTGCTATCCAAGGATGTACAACCTCTCATTACAAAACATGCACATGAAGGATTCAAGCTCCATGTATAGTAGCCAAAAGAGAGAGTGGGAGATTAGAATCCTGGAAGCAGCACTGGGTAGACAAAACAATTGACTCTGGAAGTTGATTAGCTTCCCTGAAGTCCTAGACCAAATATCATTTAGACTAGGGGGAAGGTCAGCGTGCTAATGAAGCCCATGCCTGGCCAATCTCGAGCCATAAGGGTGTAAAGGTTACATATCACTTTTAGATCAGAGCCAAAGATATTCCATCTGCGTTTTGGAAGTGACATAAGTGAATTGGAAGTAAGTGAGTACTCCTACTCCTTTTTATTTTGAAATAAATTACTTCATCCTATGTGGTAAACTAATTTATTCCTAGGTTACCAACAAAATTAGTTACCAACAAAAAAGGAAATATAAAATTAATATTCTTTTACTAGTTTGTTTGTCATCCCAAATTTGATTTTCTTTTGTTGTGATATTCTCTCTCTCTCTCTCTATACATATATATATATAGAATATGTTCGATAATGGATATTAATATTTAGTATTTTTAAAATAACTCATAAAATTATTAGATTTTGTAGCATAATTACATTTATATAATAAAATTATTATGAGGTTCATTTAAATTTTTATTATATTTTATATTTTAATTTTTTTATTATTTTATATATTGGGGTCGGTCGGTCGGCGCCAGAGAGAAAAAAGAGGCTAGGGGTGGTGGGAAATAAGGGCGGGTAGGTTGAAGATTAGGGTTTGAATGGTGGTGAGACTTGGCCTCCGATGACGCTTATAATCGTTGTCTTAAGTCTTAGGCTTTCGATGACGCTTATAACCGTCGTCTTAGCTCCAAGGCTTCTGACGATGCTTATGAGCATCGTCTTATGTTAGTGTTTAGGCAGAGTTTAGTGAAAGTTAGGCTTAGTGCATAGAATTCCGACAACGCTTTTAAGCATCACTTGGCTCCTTTCCCTCATTTCCTTCCGACGACGCTTATAAGCATCGTCTTACTATTTGCTTTCGACGACACTAATTAGCATCATCTTACTATTTGCTTTCGACGACACTAATTAGCATCGTCTTAGTTTCATCCCTGCTGACGCTACTTAGAAGCATCGGCAAATTTTGGCATCGGAGCCAAAATTACCGACGCTTCTACCTAGCGCCGGCATATATATGTTGTCATTCCTCTATTTTCCTATAGTTTGTAGTTGACTATGATTGAACTGTTATGCTTCGACCTTGACACCTGTTGGGGGGAAAAAGTGTCGCCACGCTTTGGTAAGCAGGCCCCTCCGAGCAGGGGCCAACCGAGCAGACCCCTCCGAGCAGGGGCCGACCGGACAGACCCCTCCGAGCAGGGGCCAACTGAGCATACCTCCTCCGGCTTGGGGACACTCAGTCTTACCAACCTGAGGACGCCTGAGTTGCACACTGAGATTACGTCCATCCGCAGCACGGTCGTGCAGACAATTAATGTGTAAGGGTCGTGCAGACACCCGGTTCACTCAACAGTCAAAACGCATGGCCCTTGCAGGCCCCTGGGCTTACTCAACAATTAAAGCGTATGGTTTCCGTCGCCTATGGACATCGAGTCTCTCACGGCAAACCCGTATGCCTACAAATGATGGCGACTCCATGATGACAGGCTCCGGCCTAATCTCCTACCATGATAGCATTGACTTACATGATCAAGCATTAATGACCAATTGTACGGCAACCAATTTGCTCTGTCACGTCACAGGTAGCCCAATCCTCCCTATAAAAGGGGAATTCCTCCACTTAAGGTGGGGGGTTCTTTTCCGTCTCACTTTTTCTTTCCCCATACAGACCCCTGACTGACTTAACCATCGGAGGGCCGGCGCCGGAGAGCCCAGCCACCGGCTTCTTGCAGGTCTCCAGGAGGACGCCGCCCGCCGACGCGCCGCCACCCAGGCAGCGAAGCTCCTCTTCTCCAGCCGACGGCCGCCCCCGGATCCAATTTCCAGCAACAGTAAATAGGTTGGATTTCAAAACACTAACATAAATATTATTATATTTGACAAATATAAAAAAATAAATTATTTTATAAAATTTTATGATAATAAACCTACTCAACAGGTGGTTGAATCGAGTTTGGACCGAGCTCAGCTCAAGATACCACGATATCTAATCAGGTCTAGATTCGATCTAGTCTTGCCTTTGAGCCTACTTTCTAGACCTGAGCCCACTACTTATCAGGATTCGAGCTTCTTGACCGAGCTCTTGAGTCGTTTGTTTCTATTTTTCGGATCACTAGTTTGGCTTTATCTTGCGAGGACGGAGCTAGTGGAAAAAGGGACGGGGATGATGCAATCGATGTTGCATGAGAGTGGAGTGGTACGAGTGCACGTAGAGTTACGGATGAGGGAGAATTAGAGAGGAGGACGAGAACAAAAAAAATAATTTTATATTATATAATATATATATATATATATATATATATATTATAATATATATTATAAAATAGGCTTAGGAGGCTGAGCCAATGTAAACCCAAGTTAGATCTATTTAATGGGCTGGCTCAAATTTCAGATCCAGCCTAGCCCTTCAGGCTTAAAAAACAATCCTAGACCTATCCAAAACTGCGGATGGGCTACTTAGAATTTGAGCAGCTTTACACGACAGCAACGATAATATCAAAAATCATCCATAGATTTTGTTTAAAAATTTAAAATAACATGATGCTTTTGGAATAAAGCACAACTTGGTGGGGGAAAGTTGAGCTTCTTTCAAGCATGTAGATCCTAGGAGACCATCCGGAAACTCTTTGAGAGAGAGTACTTTGGAGAAAGAGAGTAAATATAAAAACTATAGCTCATATAATTGGTTGGTTCCGCTAATTTTTTCACTCCTATAGGGGTAGCTAACAAAAGCTAAGTCAAGTGCCTTTTGGCAACATTTTTTTTATTTTAAAAAAATATTTTTATTTTTAAAATTTTAAAATATAAACATATTTAATATAGTTAATTTTTTGAAAAATATAAAATGATAATAACAGCCGAGTCCATGATAGTGGTGGCAGAGATATATGTAGAAGCTATAGTAATGATCGTGGTGGTGGCGATAGTGATAGGAGGAAGCTAAGAATGTGGTCGTCACAGTGATGATGAAGGTGGGGTGTGGCGACTATTGCAATTGTGCTCGTGGGTGGTGGCAGTGTCAGTGGAGATAGTATAATAATGGCGGTGATGATAAGATTATAGTAAAGTAGTGGTGGAGACGACAACAATGACATAGTGATGATGATGATAATTGTAAAGACGGCAGTGATATTGAAGGTGTTATATAGAGTGGACGTAAAAGATATAAATTTCTTATTTTTAAAATATTAAAAACAATAATTTTTATTTTATATTTTAAAAAATAAAAAAAAAATTAATTTTTAAAAATAAAAATTAGAAAAAAATGTAATAGATTTATTTTTTGGATTTCTATAACTTTATTTGTAAAAAATAAAAGTGATGTTAATGATTTTTGTTTAAAACAATATATGTACTTTGGTCGAAATGATTGGTTGTGTAAGAATTTGCAGGAAGGGAGAGAGAAACCTGTGCGGTATTCAAAGTTACAAACAATTAATTCTTCTTGCACGTGAACAAGTTCCATCGATAGTCACCACGCCAGGAAATGTCATCCCTACGCGACTAGACATTTACTCCACGTCCTTTTTGGGTTCCACAATGCTGCCATCAAAACAAGTTTTATATTTTATGAAATCCAAAAACGTAACAACTAAGTTGGCAACAACACAGGCAAACCATCATTTCATCATGATGATCCAAAAAAAATAATATTCTATGGCCAGAAAGAAGATTAACAAATTACTTCCTTAATACTTACATGATTTAGGTTGTCACGACCCCCACCCAAAACAAAAAGAAAAACATCATTCTGTCTACCAAGTACAAGCCATTTTAATCGACTTAATGCTTTTAAAACTCGTTTGGTTCGTGGAAAGTATTTTTCCTATGATTTTTAGAAAACAGATCCCTAAAAAAAAGATATCTGGAAAAATACTTTTGGCATGTTTGGTTGACAATGAAAAATAATGACAGATTTTTAGAGTACTTATATTTGATTGACCATCCACTTTCCTGAAAAAATTATGTGTAATTTCTATTATATCCTTAATAAAAATTAGGTCTTTAATGTCTCTTTAATACTGAAGGGTTTTTTGGAAAAAAATAAAAATAGAGTGATTTTCGGCTCACGGAAAAGTAACTTTGTTATGTTTCTTATGAGAAAGACTTTTTCATGAAATATGGAATAGAACTTTTCCGTCTCTCTTATTTGAAAACTCCAATTAAATAAGAGACATCTCATTATTTTTTTCGTTGATCATACTTTTTTCTCTTCTTTTTCTGAGAACCAAACGAGCCCTTACATTGCTTGGCTTGCATCTAAAAAAATCCAAACTAATGGATTGGCGAGCTACATTGTAGCTGATTAGATGAAGCCCGCGTTCCGGTCACCTCCCAAGGGGTAGCAGTGAGCTTAACCCTTTATATACTTTTGCATGTAAATGGATTTCCAAAAGCAAGGGCACCACTGCACCACCTCGAACGTATCAACAGCACCATGAACACGTAATGAAGTGATCCTCCCCCACCCCCATATAAAACTGCATCCCATGAACCGATCAAAAGATCCATCAATCGTCCTACGCAAAGGCAGGGGACATGGGTCCATGAGAGAGAGAGAGAGAGAGAGAGAGAGAGAGAGAGAGAGAGGGGTCACGGGCGGGGAGACGAGGGTGGGTACGGAGGAGAGAGGAGGTGCCGTGCAGGCACCGCAGGGGCTGGCCGGCGAGAGAGGAGGATGGTCACGTTATATACCATCAAAAGAGTCCCCACCACCCTCTCGAGTGCATGCAGGGAATAATTACACCACCCCGCCCTGCCCCCCATCATTATTCTTGGTTGTGTCCATTTGAAAGCAGAGGCTGAAAGGGAATTTTTCGCTCATTTCACATAGAAAGCCATCATTCCTCTCCTGATTCACAAACCTGTCCTCGGTGCCATCCTTTGTCTTGTTGACAATCTTCAGAAAGATAAAGTAGGCATAGTGTTCTTCTTCATTTAGTTTAGCCAGGTTTGATCATGTCTCTTTAGTGAACAAATGAGTTTAGGTGGTCCAGCCTTGATTGGGACTATTGATTCAGTTCCATATAAGGTGGTTGGCCAACTAGACCTATAGCGGCTGGTTAGAACTGAGCATGACTAAGAAGAAGATTGTTTTCAAGTTTGTTCAAATTGGTATCAAAGTCCGAATCTTGACCACAAAACGTTGATAGTTAGGTGTTCTTGGGATGATTATGATATAATCAACCCAAACCAAACCAAACTTAACTTTCAATGATAGCCAATATGATCATTTCACCTGCTCTTCTTTGCAAGCGTATTGATCGCCATTCTTGATTTCCATCGCCAGAGGACATGTTTGACATTCTATATGATTTTGTTTTCGTTTTCATAGCTATTGAAAAATTTCTAAAGAAAGAACAAGGTTCAGTTAGGTAGACATATCAGAGGAAAAATATGATTGGTACTAAATTGTTCTACCATCACAGAAAGGATACTATGAATCCCACTAAGGGTTTTCTTTTTGTTTATGTAAGATATCAAGAAATTCAGAAACTTGTTTGAAATGAAGAAGATTTGCCACCATATTTTTCATAGGAAGGCAATGTTCTAGTGCCTCCCTATTCCACTCTGTTGCACTAAAATATCATTAGGAGTTAGCAATCTTTAATTGCGCCAACCAAACTTTTGTATGTTGGTTGGCACCGTTCTAACCCCATGGGCAGAGGAAGGTAGTTGCCATGCAAGAGACCGGAGGGAAAACATTAGTTGCCAGCTTGACAATTCATACAGACAGAAGCGGCCGAATGCATTTGAGAGCCTAAGATGAACGCACTAAAAAAAAAAAAGTTCTTTTTAAAAAAATAAAAAAAAAATTAATAAGTGCAAAATACTCTAATCTATCTTGCCAACCTGAATAAGTGCAAAAAATAATGAAAAAATACAGATGTGTCTTCCACTACTTTGAGGGGGGAAAAAAAAAACTTTGAGAGAACTTTCTCATACGACATGTACGTAGTGAAGGATTTGGCTGTCAAGGAGGCGCTTGACGGCAAAAAAATTCCAATACCCTGCTGATTATGAATTGATTTGAGGAGTGTTCCAGAATACTTCCAAAATAAAAAAAAAATCAACCAGTGATGGAAAGTCATAGATTGATGATTTAAGGCATTCTACAGAAATATCAAATTCCATCACCAGTGATGGAAGGTCCTTCAATTCATTGTGAACCCTAATTGTCAACCTGCAAACTGCGACACTTACGAATAAGTCATGTTTGATGACTTTCCCATCCATAATTTCTAACTTGCCTTCAATAAAACTAGTCTTAAAGTCATTTCCAACAGACCCCTAGGAAACTTCTAAAGGTCAGAGAAGACCATTCCTGTAAAAATATTCCTTTCCATGTGACTGTACCCACTTTGGGCCGAGGAGAAATCCACAAGCAAAGGACCACAGAACAGGTCCACATTGGAGACTTTATTGCCTGGTCCAAGGCCCCAAGTACTGATCATAGAGCTTTTAAATGGCAATACGGCTGGGAGCAGCGTAAAGAGTTAAAATAGATTAGTTAACTGCATGAAGAGAAACATCCAGAGATCATTTACCTCCCTCTAAAGTCATCAACATACTATGACTTTAGGTCGAAACCATTTGTCAGAGCCATCGATTGCATGGCTCCGTATGGACAGATGGCTGGCTGCACCAAGTGAAAATAAGAAGCTGGGTTGGGGCATAGTGACACAAAGCATCCAATTCCATGATCTTTGTAACGTCAGGAACACGCTTGTAGACAAATAGTTTTCTTATTTCAATAGCTGGAGCATTAGATGCACAAGGATAAAATTGAAAAGCAAATAACATAAGTCAGGTTTTATCTGATTCCAAATGGCAGTCCTGATGAAACAAACTGAATTTTAGTCCATGGATACTGTGTCACAGAACATCAAAAGGTGCCTTTCTCCCAGCTATGCAATCCCCACTTCCCTGTTGAACAGAAAAGGTCTCACAAATAAATCTATAACGCATATGATGTGCAGAGAGTAAGGTTTAAATAGAATCTAGAATTCCAATTAAAAAAAAGACCTTGCTGAACTCATAAATAAAGGAAAATTTATTATTTTAACCCAAAATGGTAACACATGCCCCAAGGCAAAATATAACAAAGCATGAAAGTGTAGTTTATCCATTTTATGAAGAGATCTCCCGGGGAGGGGCACCTGAAGCCAGACTAGAAAAGCAACTTCATTTGTGTGCCCTTTTCAGTGAGTAACTCGGTGGAACCCACGAACTAGAATATATGCAAGAAAACAAGCACATATCAAGATATAAAGAGGGTGTGATTTTATTGTCCCATGTTTCTATGTGGGAGAGGAGGGGGGTAGCTAATTTTTGTTCTACCACTCTCTCCCCGTTTCTTGAAAATCATGAGCATAGCAACTGAACAATACAGGTGAAATTTAATATTTAGACCATTTCTCATGTACGCAAAAACACAACTACTTTCAAAAGTATGCTAGTTCCAACAGAGTGAAATATTTCCAGGCTATAAGAAATAACATTTGTCGCCTTGTTCACTTCAAACTTTTGTTAATTCATCTGTATAGCATCAAAGTCCGTTGGCATATTAAAAAGGGTGCCCCAACTAGACCTGTTCATGATGGGCTAGACGACCTGCCTGGCCTGCTCGGGATCAAAGCATTTTGGGCAAGCTTGGGCCCAAGGTTATAGGCCAAGTGGGCCGAGCTGGGCCTGAAAAATAAGTCCATCCAATAAATAGGCCAAGCTTGGGCTTGTGGATTAAAGCCCTGCTTGAGCTCGACCTAGTCCCAAATTTTTCTATTTAATAGTGTCATTTGTTTATGTCTGATGCATTTGTTGACTTAACTGACAATTTGTGGCTATTTTTTTATTTTTGATGTACTTGTAAGACTTAATCGTTGTTGATATGTAAACTTATTGGATAATAGAGATATTGTAGATTGGCAGTATTATAAATTATTCATATTTTGTATTTTATTAAAATGTTTTAAAATATTTTTAGTAACTTTTAAAAAAAATAAAAAAAGGACACATCCTGGTCCAAAGTTCAAGGGCTACACTAGGACCTAAAGGTAGGCCTGAAGGCTAGGCCGGGCCTAGCAGAGAACGAACTTAAGTATATTGTGTTCACCTTTGGACAAAGCCAACTCAAGCCTGTCCTGAGCCTGGTACATAAACAGGTCTAGTCCCAATGCATAAAACTCCCATCACTAGGGCTTTTGGAAGGGTCGGATGTATGTAATTTTACCCCCACGCGCAAAGAGACTATTTCCATTTTCCGAACATGTGACATCCAGGTTACGATGGAGCAACCAACAAATTCCATAGACATACTATTTTAATAAAATCAAGATCATCGAGAGTTGCAATTGGCAACAATCAATGACAAAAACTTCAAGAATGAAATAAATGCATCAAGCCATAAGAAGATTATTGCTATCTTATCAGAGAATTGCTAAATATCTGCACATAGTTTCACATAAGAATCAATGGTACTCCAAAAAACATATTAGAAAATTCAGACAACATGACATGGGATAAGAAATCTGTAATAGTTATATAGGTTGGCTTACAACCATATATCTACTATCACATATATGCAGGAATATCTGTCAACAACCAAAATGATCAGTTCGTTTTCTACAAGAATATTTTTTGTGGCAACATTAGAGGTAGATAATAAGAAAAAAATTAAAACAAAAAAGAAACCACAAAATAAATTTATTTCATACACTAGAGAATCTTCAAGTGGATAAACGGTGATTTTGATGTCACTACATCAAATCATCACTACCATCACCTCAATCATTAGATCGTTGTGAAAATTTGGTTGGCTCTGTTGAGAATTCAAAACAAACCTAAGCTACGTTCTATCAATCGGATGGTTTTTCTTCTATCATTTCTCTTTACGGAAGATTTCGCTACCCATCTGCACTCCTATTTAGACAAGTATGTCCTACTACTTTCATGCTAAACAGGCATGTCAACCATCGCCATACAGACATGCTCACCAAATCTTATCCAAACCTTGGTTGCCAGAACTAGGATCGAGTGTGCGGCAGTAGATGGGGGTGCGGGGAAGCAGATATTTTAAAAACTCTCATAGTAAGAAAGCACTTAGGAAGCGGGTACAAGTTTGAAATTCTAAGAGGATTCCGAATCAGATGTATTGCCCCTAGATATAAGATTTCAGCTATTAAGGGTCAAACAATGTGGAAGCGAAAAATTTAATTAACCTGATTGATTGTTTCCACAGGAAGGATCATGTGGATCTGGTTTTGCCTCATAAATCGTAGTAGGGGTTAGATTGTTTCAGATCATTGATTAAATCGCAGATCTTAAGAATTTTATATTTATTTCAAAGTATTTTAGATTATGAAAGAAATAAGAATATTGAAAAATGAGTCAAGTGTAAAGCAGATAAATCAAGAAGAAGAAGCCATCAAACATAAATATAAGAAGTCTAGCTCTTGTACTATCATAAACTCATATATGGTACTGCTGATGAAGCAAACATCATCTCCAACTACTCAAGATATCTATTATATACTGCCACTCCAATTATCTCAATTCAATTACCTTTAAGGTGGAATTTGTTTGTGAAAAAAGGAGTAAGGTTTTAACAATTAGTTGCAAGAATGCAAAAGCAACTCTTGTTTCCACAAACTCCACAAAACCCTTTCATTTAGTTTTTAAAAACTAAATTCGCTGACACTGGCTTGCTAATCTTATGTGCTCAAGGCTTAATAGTGATAAACAAGTAATTCTACAATCTATAGGAAAATTAAAAAAAGATGAACCCTCCATATATGGGAATAAGCATATTGAAGTTAAATCTTATTATCCAAGGGATTGCTTTTCCCATTTTATGGATCTAGATCATATGATCATATCTGATGCCAATCCAAGGATGACTTCCAGATCACTAAGGACCATTTAGTTTGGAGTCAAGATTCTGAGAGCAATGTTCACTAGCAGAGTGCTGAAAAGGCCCATTTCATGATAATTCAATGCAAATTTATAAATTCCTACACTGCCAAGCAATGAGATACCTGCTTTAACCAAATGTTTTCATCCCCACCCACCCCCCCCCCAAACACACACACACACCCTGCCTCTTCTCCAATCTGATTGGCCAACATGCAAATGAGTAGAAGATATGTTTCCCTTAATCTCATCAAATGCACGCTAGCTTTCAGATAAATGTTCAAACAATTTATCTTAATATATAATATGCAGCCAGAATAAATTTTTTGTATGAAACAGCATGCTCAAACTGCCCCATTCCATTCTTATATGCATGAGTACTTTGCTTATCAAATTCCTCCCAATTATCAAAACGAAAACAGTTACATTAAATTCTGATATACTTCTAGGTATATCAAGATTCTGCCACTACCTGGCATGAGCACTCATAGTGAAATAATCATTTACAAAGACTCTTCTAGTATAGCCTATGAACTGAGAATCCATCTTAAGCATAGTCCTATTGCCAAACAAGGCATGGAAGCCAAATTATCTAATTCATCGGATGATATCCTATAGAAACAACCAAGAAAACTTTATGTTTTATGATTGTCCTAACCAAGATCCGCCGAACCGGTACTGATGCCCATACCGGTCAGCGGACAGGTTGGTACGAAACCAAAATAATATCGTACTAACACACGGTATGCTTGGGCATGCTGGTTCTATATCAGCACACCCAATTTTTTGTTTTTTTTTTTAGTTTTTCAAGTTCAATTAATTGATCATCAATCATTTTCCATTTTTTTAATAATTTTAAATCTAATTTGACGTTTTTTTTTTTAATGTTTCAAGATCTTACTTGACTATGATAGTTTTAAGGTGCCTTATTTCATTTTTATTGTGTTTCCTTAGAGTTGACAGAACTGTTGGGTCATCTAGATTAATTTAAGTGTCACTTGGTATTGCACAATATGTACCATACCAGCAAGTTGACCTAACAGAATACTAGCTGAACACTAATACTTGGCATCCTATAGTGCCACTACATGCAAATCAATGGCACAGAACTGCAAGAGTATGTATCATGCCAGGGAGATGCCAAAATGTGGTACTTCAATCAATCTAGATATCTCTTTACAGGGGGCCACATAGAGAACCCTAACTTTGATTGTTCTGTGAGTAAAGCAAATTTAATGTCTTCTTTAGTTGTATTTAGTGGATTGCTAAGATTAGGGTAAGAAGTTCATAAAAAGAATATCTTACTTATTTCATATTAACTTTTTGATTCTAAAATCATCCATGACATTCCGTGTCTAGACTTCCTTAAATATTCAAAGTAACTAATCACAACTCTATCTATGAATGCGGACATGCTGATGAAGTGATGATAATGTAAAATATCCAAAGGAGCTTAGGCTGAAACAACGAGCTAACCCAAATCGAGTCTTTTAAGAATCAACAATAATGCTAGAACTTATACACATATATAATGTTAAAGAATATAAGGGAGAGTCTTAGAAGCTTTTTTTGTATGCTATGGATTATTAAGATCTCTCGAGTCTTATGGACTTGAATTTCTCCTAAGAATTCATGAAGTAGGTGAAGTTTCAGGTTTGTAACATGATTCTGGATGTGGATATGTCAGTTTTACCTGCTTCTTGTTGTAAGGAGGATAGGATTTTTTACATGATCTGTCCTTTCCATGCTTTGTCTTCTTGTAGACTTGGATATGGTATAAAAGTGTGAGAGAAACGGGGCAAGTGAGATTAAGGTGAGGGGAAGGTGGATGTGTGGATAGTGGGACTTTGCAAGAGGGCTTAAAGCACGAGAAGGGGTCAAGCCATGGATAAAGGATAGAGAAGATGGTGGGGGAGTAGAGTTTTAAAGGAGTCAAAGGAGATGCATGGTATGGACCGAGACTTACTCAACAATACTAGCAAGCCAACAACCAGAAACATTGTGGCAAGGTGACAACCAAGTGAAAATAGGTAAGGCAAAAAAAGGTAGGGTTGGGGAAAGTTAAGACATTAGTGGATTAGATTAAGACCAAGAGGTGAAGTAGGCAAAAAAAGACTCACAAAGCGCAGAAACATGATCATAATAAGGAAGAGCTGACAAATTAAAGAATCCTATTTTTAACACTATAATGGCAACATTATAGAGTAAAATAGGAGATCACTTTGAGTTTTTTCTCATAAATTAAAGAATCCAATTATTTCTAAAATGGTCATGATTGACCTAATTATCTAGATATCTTTTCCCCCACACATTCTTGAATTACATCAACTAGTGTAATCTATTATTGAAGTTGCTATTGACAAATCAAATATGTGCCTTTATGGGGTTTATAGAATCCTTACTTCGCATATTATTTGCTTGCGCTTAACTTGTGATGACTAAATACAGCTCCAGTCAATCCACAAGCATTAGTCTAGCAAATGCTAGAATGTCAATGTGCATGCGTGCAAGTGAAACATTAAAGCAACACTGGGTTTAGAAAACGAGGAAAGAGTGATGGAAAATAGATTTAGATGTTACAATCATAAGCAACGAAAACCAATGAGGGCTTCTTTTGTATGGAAAAAGTAGTAAAACAAGGGAAACATAACCAATTCTGGGTAAAGTTGTGCATTAGCTAAGGATCTAGCTCTTGAGTGAAATCTATGGAAGTGAATGTTTCATAGGTGATTCAAAAAAGATGGTGTAAAGCTTCTCAATCATGGTTAGTTTAGTAATAAATATTAAGCAATCAATAAGTTAACACAAGCCATGAATATGCATTAAAGTGTAGAGAGCAAGAGAGAGTGAGAGAGAGAGAGATAAAGGGAAAAGAAAAGAAAAGAAAAGTCAAGAAAAGTACACCTTGGTTTCCTTTAGAAAAAAGAAGCTTGTATGCAAACTGGATTATGAACAAAGAGAGAAAGTTAGAGGGAAAGCGAGACCAAGAGAGCAAGAGAGAGAGCAGACTAAGAGCGAAAGAGAGATTGAATACATAAACAAAAACTAATTTGGAGCAAGTTCGCCGTACCACCCTGAATCATCCGATTCAGGGTATACCAAACCGAACTGAGGGCAAATCGGCACAGTTCCACCTATAGTTCAGGAAATCTGGTGAGGGATGGAGAGAGGGAGGAGGAGAGAGAAGGAGGGAGGGAGGGATAGAGAGGGAGAGAGGGGGGAGAGAGAGAGGCCAAGAGGAGAGAGAGATGCCTCGAAAGCCCTCATCTCCTCTGCAGGCCGCAGGGGGTCATTCCTATTTTGAAACGAAATAGGGGTAAATCCCTACATGTTCTTTTGCAAATTCTTAAGTCAGCAAACTTAAGAGTTTGCACAAAAAAAAAAATAGGGCTCCGCCCCGATTTCATTACGAAACAGAAGCGATCTCTTGTAGCTAACAGAGGAGATGAGGGCTTTTAAGCCCTCTCCCTCCCTCTCCCTCACTCTCACCCTCCCTCCTCCCTTTCCCTCTCACTCCCTCCCACTCTCTCTCTCTCTCTTCCTCTCCCTCTCCCTTGCCAGCTCTCTCCTTGTCGGTATAGCCTAGAACGACACACCACGATTCCATATTACCAAGCAACTGATACGGATCCAAGTATCAATACAGCCAACCTTGATTTGGAGATCAATACCTAAAACTATGTAAAATTTTAGAAAAAATGAACACATGATTTATGTTTTCTATACATATACACACAGAGAGGAAGAACCAAGGAACCCCAGAGGGTAAGAGCGCCATGGTCCGTGTAAGTTGCTACACTTTTCTTGCAATCTTGTCCCTTGTTTCTAAGAATCCATTTTAGCAAACATAAGCATCCCTTCTCCAAAACAAATAACATCAAATGTGGCCCTTCCCTCCCCCTCTCACCTTCCAACCCTCTCTAGAATGAAGATATGACAGCATATGAATTACCAAATCCTCCCGAGTAAACAACTTTATCCACCCAACAGTTGGAATGACTAAAAACATTCTCATTCTTAGTTAGCAATCACCTATTGGCCAATTTCCACATGTAAAAATTAGAAGGGAGATTTGCCAAGTTTTGAGACATCATAGGTTAGGCATAATCCCCCTCTAAATACCCCTCTCACCAACTTGTCCTAGTCCCAAAAAAACCTCAAACAACATACTGAATTCATCAAATATATGTTCTCAGACATTCCTCACTATTTGAATCTGGGAAATAACCACAAAAGAACTCAACTACATTCTGGCATCAATACCATTTTGGATTCGTTCAAAACTTATGTACAGATCTTTTTATCACACAAACTCAGGAAACAAATCCTTCTAAATTCTTCCATTACATAAAATTGCTTTCTTCATTCTTACTAAATCTATTTAAGGGAGAAAATAAACTTAGAGGAGTTCGATAATTGATTGGCAAGCCTTCTTGTTGAAATGGACCTAAGATCTTTTCCTTTCTTCTCTATCTTAACCATTTCCTTTATTATTTACTGCTATTTTATGTTTTCTTTAGATCTAACCAACTCCTGTCGATAATGAGTTTTTACCATGATTGTGGCTGCATGGATCATGACTGAAATATTTTGATATAATTTGTACCACTTAAAGATATAAACAACATTTACTTTAACTTGTTTAGATATAAGAGATATCATTTATTTAACTAGGAAGATTATTTAAGAGCTAGCATTTCCATATTATAAAATATCTTTTTCTGTGCAAAACCTACCTAGGTTTTAAGAATATTACATATATATATATATATATATATATATATATATATATATATATATATATATATATATATATAGTTTGATAGTTAGCATCTCTCATACCATACAGTTTTGCATTGAGCCAACACTTTGCACACGTTAGAACAGAATGATCCGAAAACATACCAACAGACAGTCAAGGATCCATGAAGATACATCAATTGAATCATAATTTCCCAGTCTTTGTTAAACAGCTTGATCTTCATAAACTAAAATATATGGACCTATTTTTGATTCTTGAGTACATCATCTATAATGACTCCTCATGAATAGGCCATTGTTTTGATAACCACTAAAAACACATACAAATACAAATTTACTACTCTAAAACCCTAGCATCAAAATTGCAATTGTGATGAGTGTAGTTTTGCAGAAAAGCAATAAAAATTTAGGCCACAATTAGACTGATATTTGAAGATATTCATCACTCTGTTGTATGTATCTTGGCAGTTTAGTTGACACTAGCATGAGATAGACTAATGGCATTTGGTAACCAAAAGCAGTTTAAGAATGTCTCAACAAAGCCATGGTTTGCAATTGTACCTTCCTTACAGAACTTAAGGCCTACAAAAGTCAAGCATAATTGATAAAAGTATGATGTATTTTATTTGACTAGTCAACAACAAATAGAGGAATGCCTTAGATTTGTGTTGAACAGTCAAGAATAAGGGGAATGGCATAACTTGAATGGATAATCGGCCATTGAGTATTGATGATGAACACAAAGCAAGGGTGGATTGATGTTTTTTTCCAAATACTTGTAGTAATTAGGATAGTGATGGTGCTACAATTAAGGAGGTGATGTTTTTTAAAAAACATATCCACTGACTAGGATTACTTTGATTTTTCTGGATATCTCTAAGATTATCAAAGGCAGCCTCCAAGACAGTACAACTGCCCCAACACTTGAAAATTTCTTGGGCTTTAGAATGGACAGCTACCAAAGTACCAAGTCTGACACCTAGGCAAGCAAGCACCTAGCTACCTAGGGGACACATTTGTCTCAAGCAAGCACCTGCACTCATTCTGTCTTCAAGAAATAGGGTGATGATATTCTGAAGCTGGTTTTGATGTTTCAAGAGCAATAAAAAAGCTTTTTTTTTCCATTTTAACTATTATACAAAGTTTTTTTTCTTTTTATGTTTTGTTTTTCTAGGAGTCAAACTATATGCTAAACATTAAATCATTGATAAAAAACTTAACAATTCCAAAAACAATGATGGATACACTTTCAAGAATGGGTGTGAACCAAAAAATTATAAGTTTTTAAGATCTCTAGCCTACACATCAAAATGGTACAAAAATGTAACATAAATTGTAGTCCACTAAAATACATAGTAGGGCAAATAGAATGAAGATCCACATCATTAATCACGATATACATCTTAAAACATACTTAGATTTGAATTCATAGGTTTCAATGATTAAATTAGAACCAAACATAGCATCATGCTATTAAAACAGTTCATTTTGTTTGCACCAATTTGATGCACGGATTAAAGACCACAAAAACACATGATTTTTGGGTTGTAGACATTTTCAATTTGGATGGCCCATCATTAGTTTTGAATAGTTAAATCTTTTGCCAAAAACTTAATATTTTACAATGTAGGCAAACTCACTATAGGCAGACAGACCAATAGACAGCTAGCAAGCCAAACAAACAGGGTTGTCAAATGAACCTATTTGCTCAAGCCTCGTTTAGGCAGGCATGTAGGCAAGTGAGTAGGCAGATAGACTAATCAATTGACCGCCATAAAATTAAATGAATAGACGGATAGATAAACAAAAATTCAAATAAGGTTGCCCATCGAACTAAGCTACTTGAGCTTGGTTCATGCTCAGCTCCGCTTAATTGATCCTCAATTTGCACTATCCATCAATTAGTTTTGAATAATTAAATCTTTTGCCAAAAATTTAATATTTTATTGCATAGTCCAACTCTCTCTGCATAGGTAGGTATATAGACAGATGGCCAACAAGCCAGACAGACAGGGTTGTCAAATGAACCCAATTACTCAATCTCGATTCAGTCAGGCAAGTAAGTAGGTGGACAAGGCAAATAGACTGACCAATCAACCGACCCGACAAACAGATGATACATAAATAGACAAACAAGGTTGTCCAATGAACTAAGCTACTTGAACTTGGTTCGTCTCAGCACGTCTTGAGCTTGGTACATGCTCGATTCAAAACTAAAGGAATACATCTTGGACCACAGATATAGGCTTGAAATTAATTTTGGGTTGAACCAAAAAGCAACCCAGCTTGATCAAGCTTGGCTAGATAGGCTCAAATCATATTATATATTATATTATATTATTTATATATATATATATATTGACAATGGATAGTTGGATCTTAGGTATAATGGTAACATGACTAGAGTTTGGTTCACTAAGATAGGCCTGACCTCCCCTCTTTGGTCACTTGTTTCGCCCAAGACCACACAACACCAACTTCTTCTTCTTGCATGACCCTAAAGGGCCCGTACTTCCCTTTTCTTCCATAATAATACCACCAATGTTAGAGCCCTCTCCGGCCACTAATGATGTCATTGGCTTCCATGACCTCCCATTTCTTCCCCTTGATCTTCTTTCCACTCTCTCTCTCTCTTCTCTAAAACCCTAACCTCACACAAGCACCAACTAACACCTCTGTTGGCTTCCACCACCACTACTAGCTCCACCAAGCTCCTTATCTCCCCTTCTCTTCTCTCTAATCTATCCTCTCGATGCTCCCCCTCTCTACTCTAAATTCTAATCCTCCAACATCCGGCCACCCCCACTATCGCTGGTTTCCACCATAACCTGTGCTTCGGCTACTTCTATAGCCCGATTTAGGATCATCAAACTAATCAATTAAGCTCATGTTCAGCTCAGTTTGAAATTAAGTGGTAAAATCAAAGGCTAGGATCATGAGGCACAATTTTATCATGATGATTCAAGTCCTTATGCAATTAGGTGTGTATTTGTTCAATATTTTATTAGAGTCATGGCTATTAAGTAACTTAGACGTTAAGTTACTCGGCCACCAAGTTAGACTTTTTGAGTCACTTGGCTATCAAGTTACCTAGCACACAAATAACTTGGTCTCCAAGTTATTTCTTTTATTTTATTGGTTGCTTGGTCTTTAATTTAAGGTAGGCTATATATATGTGTGTGATAAGGGAAAGCCAAAGATAGACTTGAATTATGAGTTGTATTGTGAGAAACAAAGTTGTTTCTCTCTTCTCTCTCCTCTTTAGTGCCTTCTTTTCCTCTCTCTCTCTCTCCCCCTCCCTCTCTTCTCTCTTTCCCTTTGTCTTCCTCCCTTTCTTCATCTATTCCTCTCTCTTGTCTATTACAATTTGAACCATACCCTCGAATTAGATTATAGGTCAATACCAACTCTTCCACTTTAACCCTAAAACCCTAAGAAAGCTCTTTCTAACACGAAACATTATATAAACCCAAGGAATGACCAAGAAAACTTCCTTGTTCCCTTCAATCTTCTTAGATTTTTCACTTCTGCTTCGTTTTCTGTGATATGGCAGCAAGACAACAAATTACCTGTTCCCCAATTTCACCCAACCCTTAGGCCCATCTACACATAAGGAGACCATCCCCTTAAGTTGTCCTACATCATTAACCTTGAGTTGAGCTCGAAAGAGTTGGAACAAATCAACCTTGATCTAGCCCAAAATTGATTTGCGCCCAAGACCCAGGCTCAATCAAGTTCGGTGTATTTACACCCCTACAGACAAACAAACAGATCATACAAATCCCTTGATGGTAGAGATCCCAAGGAAGCAAATAAAGATGATGTATCAATTCAGTGGACAATCATCAATCCAACATTTTCTCCTCCCCCACCAATTTTGTGCCACTTTTATCTTTCTAAACCACAATATAGACCACTTTTCTTAGAGAAGTGGATGACATGTAGCATCGAGATAATTCAAAGCATGAAGACAACTAAAATTGATCTTTGAGTGTTTTCTTTTTTAGCTTACATACTAGCTTTCAGTATTCAGGTTGAAGGCATACGGGCAGTTCTTTTCTATTTGACTGCGATGTTTTCCATGGATTTGGGGAGCATTAGGGTGTACTTTGTTTTTAGCAGTGAGTTCAATTCTCTGGAACACCAACCTGCTAATTCTCATAGAGCTTAACGAGTTTGGTGGATTTCCACATTTTGGCTCAAAATAATGATTCATGTTCTATAAATTCACCGCATTGGTTTATAATCCACATTCTTAAAACATAGTGCCTTCCATCTAAATACGTTATTCTCACAGAAGTTCTTTGAATATATGTATAACAAAATGCATCTTAATTAAAACCATGACAACCCTGATCAACTAAATTGATCTCTCACATCAATCAATAGATTTTTTCCTCTATCATCAAAGGATTATGTTTGTCCTACTCTCACTCTTTCAAGTTGAAGATCACTCTATTTGTGCTGAGTTTTATGACATATTTGGTCTCATTAAGGAATTTAGCTATTTCCCTTCTATAAAGAAACTACCAAAGATGCCATTAGAAAGTAAGCTACCTATCCAAATACAAAGTCGTGTCATTAGAGAATCACAGAAAATCTCTTTGAACTTAAATGTGTCCACAATCCAATTTCTTCTCACATACAAATGGCATAACTTGTTTCTGATACCATCTCTAGGAACATATTCTTGGCTAAAACTTTCTTAGAATTGTTAAATCTTTAGTTTAGGGTCATTCTATACTCTCCATTGGCTTACTTACCCTGGATCATACTCATTCTCTATTATAAGGTCAAACATATCGAGGTCCCACAATTTATTATTAGTGTTATCAATTTTTAATGTTTGAAGCATGGTATGCAAATTTTGAAATAGACAACATGTCTCTTCTATAGACTCAATCAACAACTTCAAATATATGGCCATTATAGACTTGGTATTTATTCTGGACTTGCCACAAGCCAAACCATCCCCTTAAATTGCTGCTCTTGTAATATGTTGGCATTGACATAACAATCATTCTAATTGCCAGGTAGCATCTGCACTTAGTTTCATGAGTTTGTAAGGCAATGAGAGAGGGAAAGAGAGGGAAACCGATGAATTGGCAGGTCATATTTATCTACGCCCCCTGTAATCACATCATCATGGAAGAGGGAAGTGATAGCTAGAAAAAGGAGTGCAAGGGATGTCAGAAAAATTTTGCACTACTCTTTTTTTAAAAGGCATAATAGTCAATACATTCTAGAAGCAACAAAACTAACTTTAACTATATCATCTCACCACCCTGTGCTAAAGCCTGCATTTATCCGACCACTTAAAATAGTTTTTTTATCTAAGATCTAAGTGTCCTTAAACCACTCTATAATTAACAAACTAGATCTTTGACACACATGATGCATGTCAGAGAGGAATTACTACTTGGATATGGCAGTTTATCTTCCATTGTGCCACCAAAGATAGTAGGTTGTTAGTTCTGATCACGCTAGATCTTCATGTGAAAGTGCGTTAAATATATAGCAGAAATCGGGAGGTTTCCGTTACATATTAGTATGGATGATACATTCTTCATCCCTCTTTTTAGCCATCCCTTTTGCCCCTCTCAATCTAGTGAATAAAGAGTCTTCAACAAGGAAATGACAGAAAGGGGGATAGAGAAGACATATGGGCATTAGGCCAATAGCTAGAGAGCAGAAGAAAAAATGGATGATGAGAAGAGGGTGTGACAGACCATGTCAAATTCCTTTGTCTCTCTTTTTTATTTATCTATTGCTCTCCTTCACCCTTTTTATTCTTTTTTTTTCTCTTCTTCTTTTCCACTCCAGCTTTCCACTTAGTTCTTTTCTTGTCCTCTGAACATGGTGGAAAAATGTGGGCAGCAGCTAGCTGTAAGTCACATTTCACTTTTAGTTCACCTTTTTTTCTTTTTCCCCTCCATTTGTTTTTAATTCAACATCAAAATTCTAGGTATGAAGCCATACTTATTTTATTTTTAAGGATTTTTATCTCAAGTATCCAACTAATAACCTAGGGTTCAACTTAGGTCGTTAAGAGAGTCGCAACATATGCAGGAAATACAAAAGCATACCTCGTATCATCTTTCCATTTTTCCTGTTTCTCCCATCATTCTATAATCCTATGTATGCCTTCTCTATAATTCTCTGTATGAAAGCAAACGAATAATAAATATTAATTTTATTAATTATATGGACTTCTTATCTAGGTACCCACCTAGTTGTTTAGACATTTTGCTTGGACCTGCCTTTTAAGTGAGTTGCTATCTAGGCAGTTAAGCAACCTTGAATAGTTTAAATCATAAGCATTGAACTACTGGTCAAGTTTTTTATGGGATTTTTTTGCCTAAGTATGGGAATTGGTTAAGAAGTCTAAATCTAGGCATACTTTATGTTAGGTGGTCCTTGGTTACTTACAGTTGTCTTATAGCATGTCCAATACCTACATATATTAATGTAATTAGGGTAGTGATAGATCAAATGAATAAACACGGGAAGTTCACCTATCATATATGCTACTATACATCAAAATTTTGTTGTAAAAGAACCATAATTTGAGGCTTTCTTTGCTCACAAGCCCATGTTTCTATCAACCCACATCTTACCACTCCCTTCCATCCTAAACCAACTCATTTTATCTTAGTACCAATAATTTTATTTGAAGAGCCAACAATTGGCCTATCTACTAGTATAAGGACAAAGGAAGGTTGTATCCATTAGTTTCTAGGTGTCATCTCCACTCCACACTTTGGGATTACTAGCTGCACTCCCAGTTACATAAAATACATGCATTTTTTCTCTCTTCCTTTGTAAAAAGCATAAAGGAGATCATCCAATACAAAAAGCATTTATAACCTTTACATCGCTATAAAATTAAGATATCTCTAAAGAATACTGTAGATAACCTAGTTGCTCATATTAACACATGCATCTGCATGTACTCAGTGGTAGTAGGTGTGCAACTCCAACAGCTTCACTTATACAAGATTCACATCAAAAAGGACCAATAACAACAAGGATGGAAGCTACAAAAAGAAATTGGGAAGGCTAGTAGTGATAGGTCCTTACTATGTATAAATAACAAAAAAGGATTCACATAGTTGACTAAGCAGGAAAAAGTTTGTCCCTTTTGCACGATAGTGATGCATAAACTTTCATCCATGATCATCAAGAATACAAGTGAGATATCCTGCCTGAGAAATGTGCCTTGTGCCTAAGAAAAAAAATGAAAAAACCATGCATTATCTAGACTGCAACCTTGATTCACCTCTTACCTTACACCCTTCACCCGACCCCATTATTTTAAAGGCACAAGAGTATTTAAGATGAGAAACGAGGAAGTTTAAATATATTCATTCTCAAAGCATAATAAAATTTTCCTTTTGTAATTAAGTATAAATTTCTTAATCCTAGGCTGATCACTCCAAAAGTCTTATGTCGACTGCAAAAAAGGTCTATGAACTTGAGAAGGAGATCAAGTAACGAATCCACGCCAAAAACCAAACATAAGCAGCAATACATCGCGGGAGCAAGAACAAGAAGAACCAAATTTACCGTCCTTTCTAAGACGCCACATTCCAACAAACACCCTCACCAACAAATCTAAAACAAACCCACGATTCAAGACAAGGCAAACAAAAATCCCCTCTGAAACCCATAAACCTAAGACTCAAGAAAATTCCAATTTTTCTTGAAGATCTGACATTGCTGGCACTCCAAAACGAGGGATAGATCAGAAACGAGGGAAGATTCCATCAAAAAAAACCGTCAGTAATCAATCAATCAATCAATTCCATCAATCATATAAGAAATAAGAAAGGGAGAATCAATCTGGTTGGCTCAATCGGATACTGACCAGAAGAAAGGAGGGAAGAAGAACGGGGGAATGTTATCAGGTACTGGCGGTGGAGGGGATGAGGGGGATGGGGGATTTGCCCTGGAGCTTGGCGCCCTTCTTCTTCTCTTCTAGCTCGCGGATCTTTTGCATCTGGAGCATGCGCTCCATGACGAGCTCGTACTCGCACTTCTCGTAGGCGTGGCGCTCGGATTCGCATTTCCAAGGGAGGTAGAACTCGGCGACGCGGCACCTGTTGAGGGGCATGAGGAGGTGAGCGCACTGGTCGCGGTAGGGGATGGGCACGCGGGCCTCCACCATCTCCTCCTGCGTCGCGATCATAGGCTTCGACGATCCCAGCTTCACGTCTTCCTCCGCCATTTCCTACTGCTCCTCTCTCTGTATGCTCTCGTCCTCCTTTTTTTTTTTTTTGTGGCTAAAACTCTCGTCCTCTTCTCTTCTTCTCTTTCGTGGCAGGTCTCGGAGACTCGATTTCTCTGGAGCTTCCCAAATTTCACAACCCGTGCGATGCGCGGGTCCGATTTTCCTCTCCGTTTCCCAGCAATTATAACAACATAATAATTATAATAAATAAAAATATTTAGCAGGTATATTTTTGCTATACTCGAGCAATGAATTTTAATAATTATTATTATTTACCAAAAAAATAATAATTACTAAAAAAATCCATCATTAATACTTAATGGTATATCTTTTATTAGCCGGTGTGTGTGCCGCTATACCAATCTCTCCCACCCAACTTCGAAATGCTCTCATGATGGTTGGCTCTTATTCGAAGGGCGCACCCATGATCTGGATCCTACTCGACATTACTTGATCCTCAACAACCCTGGTAACCTTGGTGAGAGGCCCACTTGACTAATAAAAGTTACTATACATAATAGATCTAGCTCTCATACCACTTATCACTAACTCATAGTCCAGAAGCCTATTAATATTCATATCGACAACATCCTGCAGGGTACGATTTTGTTCTTCTGTAATGATAGCCATGATTAACGAAGAGTTTGCAAACATTAAAAAAAAAAAAAGAAGAAAGCAAAAAAAAGAAAAGTCTCATATTTTTCTCTCTTTTCTTTTTCTCTTATCTTTTTCTCTCTCTTTTACTTTTACTGTCAATGAAGGGTGGACCTCAGAGGATCCTTTTCCTATAACCTATGATGTCTTCAATGACCCCTAACCGCTAGGTAACGTGCCAGACCCCACCCTCGGCCAGGCCAAGCACTGCTAGATTGCACCATCAATACTTCCTATAGTGTTATTCGTATCCTAGCATGATTCTTGATTTGTAGATGATCAATTAGATGACCTGGATTGGACCGACCAGGATGTCAAGCACTTCCGCTTGGCCAGCTCTATATGAATATTGAAATTTAAATTTTTAATTTTTAAAAATAATTGTGGTGAAATTTTGATAAAAATATAATTTTTGAATATTAGTTTTTAAGAGAAATTTTCAGAATTAATTGGATCTATCAATTGGTTTCGCTTGCAAGTAAGTAATGCTACTCTTAGATTTATCACTAAATTATTAAATATTTTTGTTTGGAATCATGATTTATGAAATTGATGTATAGTATTTTTAGTTATTGAATATGCCCTTATTTGGAATATTAAATGATTCATGATTGAAGTATTGACTTTTATATGGATTATTTTCGATTGATTTTGATGCCGTATAGTTTTATAATTTTTTTTATTTGGAACATGAAATATATTTTTGAGAAAAAAGAGTATTGATTCAAGACAGATTTAGACTCGTAGGCAAACTATATTTCGATACCTTGTTAGTGGGGGTTGTATGTTGGTATGTTGATACCTTGCTAATAGGAGTTATATATTGGTACTTTGATATCCTGCCAGTAGAGGTTGTATGTTGGCACTTCGATACCCTACCAGTAGGATTTATACGTTGGCATTTTGATATCCTACCAATAGAGGTTATGTAGTAGCACTTTGATTACTACTGAGTTTATGTTTTGGCCTAGCCATAGGGTATAGATATGGTTATAGTTCTGGTTATCAAGATAAACTTGATATTTTGGAAAAAAATTGATTTATAAATAAAATTTAAAACTTTTAAATGATTGGATTCACGTGCACATTGTTTCTGATAGTGTTGTATATTTAAAATTATTGACTATTCATAAAAGTCCCATTAGATTTCTGTGCCAGTACTTCCAAGCCATTCCAACAAGAGAGGTTCTCTAGGTTATATCAATATTTTTTAATAATGGAATCTACTAGGCCTTGAAAGGTATAGATTTTAGAATGGTAAGCAGTTTGGCTAACCCTTTCGAGAATAGGTAAATCATACGGTGCTAGGCATGGATAATTTGAGCCATATCCTCATAGTATGCCCTTAAATATGTGAGAGAGCATCCAATTCCATTATACTTCTTAAAATTCATCTTTTTGAATTTTAGTGAAATGCAGTATTAGAGAAGAGGTACATGGTGCATCGAGTACTAAAAAATGTGCATCAATTTATATTTACATGGAATATAATTTGCATCTCATGAAAACTTGCGCGTGTTATCTTGCCATTCTCACTTGCGCCTTTATAGTAGAACAATCAATCATTTATTCATCGAGCATATGAGTATTAAAATTCCAATATTCCCAATGGACAACATTGAATTAGAGTAAACTTGACACATGATAGAGCAATTTTATATTCATTAATGTCCAAAATACTTGTATTTATACAAGAGGCTTCAAACTTCACCAAGCCTTGTTTGCGCTTATTAGAATCGGCATGAAACTGAAGATGTAAGCTTGCAATACATCTCCATCATCCACATTCCTATCAAGAAAGAAATAAGAATATTATAAATTTAAATCAGGTGTGGAAATTCGGTGAGTTAGGCTTCGTACCCATCCCGAGTAGGGGTGGCAATACTTAATCGTTTAGTCTATTTAACTTGTTTCAACCCAAGATTGGCTGTACTAGTATTGGGATCTATATAGCTTGCTTGGTGTTTAGTACAATACAGCATCGTGTTGTATTGTTTCGGGCCATATCGGCAAAGCTAGAGCTAAATAGAGAGGGGGAGAGAGAGGGGAGAGAGAGAGGAGGAGAAAGAGGTTGCTGCTGCCGAAAGTTAGACATATTACTAATGCAAATATAACCAACAACAACAACAAAAAAAAAAAGTAGATTGTTCACATAGCCAATGTTCCTATTTACAATGTGATTGGACAAACAAATGACAAGGAATGCACATGTTTGTAGTCTCCTATTCCAAGGATGCTCACTCAGCATAATGTAATAGATGCACATATGTTCCTAACAAGGAATTCACACCTGAGTAGCAAACAATGCACAATTTTGATGCTGTAGGTATAATAACAAATAATTTAAGAAATCCGGTTATAAATCCTCACTTTATTAGTTCATTAACTCATTAATGTAGTCAGAAACCATATAATAGAAAGATAAAGTATAGCAAACAATTGCCCATTAAGATTTCTGAGCTAATAAGAACAATTTCCGTATTGCACGTGCAATTCACGTGCAGAATATCCGATGGAAGAGTGAGAACGGGCTGAAACAAACTTGGGCATCCATCTGGCTCTTCCAATTTTAGCCTGCGCTACGAAAGATGGATGGAGAGGAGGAAGGGAAGGGGATGGCGGCTCTTCTAAGATGGGCGGCGGAGATGGGCATCTCGGACTCCCCCACTTCCACGAGTCCTCCTCGATCCCACTCCTCTTGTTTGGGCCATTCCCTCTTCGTCTCCGACTTCCCCGATGCCGGCGGGTAAGCATTCCGTTCCGATCCTTCTTTCTTTCTTCTCCTCTTCTCCTCGTTCCCTTTCGGATGGCTTCATTCTTCTACTCTTCTTCAGGAGGGGATTGTCCGCTGCCCGTGATCTGAGGAAAGGAGACCTGATCCTTAGAGTTCCGAGAGCCGCGCTGTTGACGAGCGAAAGTGTATTGAAAGACGAAAGGCTTGCGTCCTGTGTCCGAAGCCACCCTCGTCTCTCCTCCACTCAGGTGGGTTTCTTCCCTTTTTTTGCTTCTTTGCTGCTTGTTCCTATTGTCTTGTTTCCTCTCTCTCTCTCTCTCTCTCTCCACCTGATTTTTTCTTGCAAGTTTCTCTTCCTTGTTCCTTGTTTGCTAAATTATGTTGCGTTTGTTGGATTATAACAGTCATTTTGCATTTCTCTTCATATTTATTTTTGATTTGTTATTTTTGGGGCTCCCTCTCTCGCTCGCTCTCTCTCTCTCTCTCTCTGGTTTTTGATGCAATGGCTCCACCCAATTTATTGAAGTAATAAATTCAAAGTAGTGTGGGCGGGACTCAGACCCAGGTCGGTGGTACCCGACTTCCAATTACTTCACCAACTGAACCAGTTGGCACCCTCCTGATCTTTTGGTGCTGCCTGGGTGCTGGTCGTAAAGCATTGAGTATGCCTACTTTTATGCTTAAACTTTTGTGGATAAGCTGGATTATAGATAGACTTTATTAGCTAGGAAGCTGGACATGCAACTTGGGAAATATTTGTAGTTTGTAAAAACTTGGGAAGAAATCTGGAAGTATGACAAGGAAGAGAAAGAAGCAGATACATTGATGCAAGTTAGAAGAGAACGAGGGTCATCAGGATGAAGAATATTTACGTATAACATTTACAATGCTAAGAACTAATACCATTTGAAATTTCTTAGTTAGTGGAGATTAAACAAGAGAAATCTACGAGTAGGGATATATGAAGTTATTGAGGTTGTAAATGAATATCGACTTAAAGGTATAGGACATCATTGCATGCACCAATCCATTGAGGGCGAAAGTCTTGGAGTTCGTTCCTTGGTTCTGGTTACTGCTGAAACAGTATGGGAGAATACGAGAACGATTTTTATTTTCCTCTGTGTGTGTGTGGATTTGAAAGTGTTTTGGGGATGCGAGCAACAGAGTTAAAAATCCTGTCATCTTGATGTTTATTATATAATGACTGATAGTAGGTGAGGGATATAATTGACTGTATAAGAGTATGGATTGCATCATACATCGAAAATGATCGCATTAGAAGGGTGGATTTTGAAGTTGACACCAAATTTACTGTCCTTTAAAAGTTGGCTGCTCCATCAGTCCATCAAAAAGCTCAGCCAATAGCATTATACAGTCAGCTGAGTTATGAACAAGCCGATTCATACGATGGACATGTTTCCAGACGATCTGATCTGGTTCAACTTGACTCATATTGGCTGGCACATAGTCAAACAAGGGAAATGGAATTCTTTTTTACCCTTTCTATTTATCCCCTTCTACTGACATGATACAAATCCATAACACTGTTGTGACAACTAGTTTACCCTTTCTATTTATCCCCTTCTACTGACATGAACAAATCCATAACACTGTTGTGACAACTAGTTATAACAGAAAATATATGATATCTAGGTCAAAATTTAGCAAGCTAGCTTCTCTAACTACAAAAAATTCAGCAAAAATGACATAGATTAACAGGAAATTAATTTAATCGTTGTCATCTAGCATTGTATGGTCAGAGTACAACCAGCAGTAGCCCTGTTCCTCCAACAAATGTTAAAAGAGAGAACTTGAATAATTAAATGATAATGAAATGATCATGTAAACACAAAAAGAAATAGAGCTGTAGATACTCACCATTTTCATGTGTACAAGTGAAGATCTCACAAGTAAATAAACATGGATCTATACAACAACATGAAACCGTGAAGATTTCAACCAAGGTTTTAAATCTCGTGGGACCCGGGGGGGTTTCCCAATTTCTTTATGGAATTGGATGCCCTGCATCTTGCCCCGTTCTGGTGGCTGTCCTGGTCAAGGATCATGGTGCTTGCTTGGGACGTCCTTTTTCATATTTTTGATTTTTTTCTTAATTTATTTGAGAAGTTTTACAAAGTCAAGTGTTGCCCTTCTTAATCTATCCTCAATGATGCGTAGATATGATGTTGCTTTCTTCTGACCCACTGCTCCTACAATCTCTTCCTTGCAAGCAGACACCTTGGCATATGCATGACCCATCTGAGGGAACTTCTCACTGTCGACTACCCTTAGCACTACATGTGAAAGCTTCACTACTTTAGCCAGCTTAAAGCATCTGTTCCAAAAATCATTTCTCAATATAATACCCTCAATATATTGCCCCTCATTGCTCCTTTCAAATCTAGAAGTCCTTCATTCATCACAATTAATATAGCCCTTGAACTAGGCTGATTAATCAAGGAGGCTCTTCAATGCTATGTAGTTAGCAGCAATTCTTGTCAACCTTGGCCAAAGTGTCTCCCTTTGTACATGTTTCCTCATTAGAGCAAGCACCCAGGTATGATTGTAGATGTATTTGGCTATTGATTGCCTACTTTCTACTACTGACTTTACATAGGCAATTGCCTAATATCCTTCATCTTCAAGTCCATACAATGTGTTGCACAAGGGTTCAGTATAGGTCCTGCATCTCGAGCATCAGATCCTCTCCCATGTTCTCGTAGTTTGTGCCATTGTCAGTGACCACTTGGACAAAGTATTCAACAATCTCATCAGTGTCGTCCCTAAGCAAGCATACAATATAATCAGACATCCTTGGTTCCATTATTTCTTGTTCAGTGCCTAAGAATCTAATGCTAAAGCATGGAAGTGTGACCCGGCTAATTAAAATAAATAAAAGAAGGAAAATGGTATCAAAGTGGAGATTGGAGAGTCATAGAGCCAAAGGCCCTTTGGTCCCCTCCTTCCTGTGGATCAAAGTTGAGACTTGAAGGGTAGAACCTGGTTCCTACCATCAGGGAACCAACCATTTGAGAGCTCGACATATGAGTGAGAAGGCCTCTAACCCCGAGCCTAGTTCCCCTTAAACTCTGACTCTATTTCTCTGTTTTGCTGAATCTGACACCTTGTCAATTGTAGAGGAAGGAGTTGTTGTCACCTTTTGATTTGTGGGGAGGAGTGGAGGCGATGGAAATCGAGTGGCTGACATCCAAGAGGCCTATGAGCAACACTGGTGTCATCCTTCACAGGACTAAGGCGAGATGGCCGATCGGTATGTCCCAGCCTAGGGCAGGCAGGATGGTTGGATGAATTGTGTTCCTAGTTTTCATATTCTTGGTTTACGTTGAAACATATATGTTGGTGAAATATAGGGATTCAACACAAAATCCCAAATTTCCGTGATTTTGATGTTGGAATAATGCTTTAGGGTGTGAGTCTGGAGTTCAAATTCTATCATGCTCACCAATAACAAAATTACCACATGTTCTTTCAATCGAACACTAAATAGTCCTTGAAATTTTCAAAAAATTTAAAAAAGGAAGGGTTGGAAGGGAGAGACTTACCAAGTTAGAAGACTTTTCTAGCTCAAAATCTACAATTCTTGCTTTAGTTCATTTAAATTGTCCTTGAATGGATTTCGTGGAGAAATGGTGAAGAAAGCTTCCAAAGGAATAAAATCCCTATCCTATGTTTTATCAAGTGGTTTACTCTTGGTTCGGCATGGTTCGGTACACCCCCCTACCATTCTATGTTGGGCCCATATCAACATAGCATAGAGGACAGGGAGAGGGAGAAAGGGAGAGAGGAAAAGAGAGAGAAAGAGGGGGGGAGAGGGATAGGGAAGAAGGGAGGGAGAGAGATAGTGAAGGCCAATGGAGCGCGGCCCGACATGACAAAGAGGGGATAGGAGAGGAAGAATGTGAGAGAGGGAGGGGGAGGGAGAAGGAGATAGATGGAGGCCGCTGGAGGCTAGCGGAGGGTCGTCGGAGGCCTGCGGAGGGTTGGAGAGTGGCACAAGTTTTTTTACTTTGAAAATATAAAGTGAAGTTGGGAAGGGGGTTGCCAACCGCACTTAAAATTTTTAAAATAAAAAGGGGCTCCTACAAATCTCTGCTTTGAACAAAACAGGGGTCCAAAGGGCGGAGGCCCTACCCTGCCCCTCTGCGCCACTCCGCGGCCCTCCAGTGGCCCGCCGGCAGCTTCTCTCTCTCCTTTGCTCTCCCTCTCTCTCTCTCTCTCTCTCTCTCTCTTTCCTTCTTCCTCTTCTCCTCCTTCACCGGTTTCTCGTTTCGAATGCCGGAACTATCCGGTCCACTGCTGGTATGGCTCGCTACACCCCATACCGGGCGGTTCAGGATGGTTCCACATTTCTTGGTCCTTTCAATATCATAAAATTATACATTTTTGGGGATGCATTATTGACTACCTATTTTTAACAACCTATCTCTCGATTTGAGTAATCTCTGATATCTTCCATTACAACAAAGATTAGTAAGCTAGTGATATCATGCTGGTTATTCTCCCTCATTGTTCTTTTCAGCTGATCTTCATGGATCTCATTTTCAAATATGAACTTGAGTCTTATTAGTCCTAAACCTCCTATTCTGCAGGCAAATCTAATTATGTTGTTTTCTGCCACTTTTGGATATTTCTGTCATTTATCTATTAAACTAGTTTCCATACAGACTCTTCCAGTGGTAAAAATTCTGGAAAAATGGGAAGAGAACAACTAATACATCTTGTACTTCCTCAGACATTGAAGTTTACTTCAACAATCTGCTAGCTTTGGTCAATTTTTCCATCTGGAGTTTTCCTTTTCAATTTTCCCACAATCCCATCATAAATTTTGACTACCTAACTTGAAGGGCTTAACTTTAAAATCATACAAATGCGAGCGCCTGATCTGAGGAAATTCCGATCCACATTTGTCTGTTCAGAAGCTCGTCACTAAAATATCCTTAAAATGGTTCTTGTTTTTAAGATGTCAACATAAACTTGAGAATAGCTATTTGTGTAATCACTGCATATAATTAGGATGCCATGTACATGAAATATTTGAGCAACAAGATATCTTTGCATTCCACCTTAAGCCTGAATTTCAAGTATTATTTGTTAATAATGATACAACTCTAGATATCTTTGCATTCCACCTTAAGCCCGGTTCCATTCCACTTATTTTTGGACTCTACCCGTTTTTTCTTCCCCTTTCACTTCACTCTTCAGGGCATGTGCTGCATAAGTGCTAAGTACTAGTATGGAATTAATTTGGACAGAAATACTCGCTTATCTAGAAAGACCTTGAAGGAACAGGGAAGAAATTTGGTTGAAGGCTGTGATATAGCTAGGTCCTTTAAAAGATTGATGACAATCTTGAGAAACACTGGCTCACACTCATCATTTGATTCATTAATCAATTTGATCCTTCATTTATATGCGGCTTTGACTAGACACTGCTTATAAGAGAGTTTCCTTAAGTGGGATGTGTCTCATAAAGAAAAGAAAGAAACCAAAGAAAAATATGTCACAAAGTTATAACTAAATGAAATGGTTTGCTAAAATTGTTTTGCTGAAGGAAGGTGGGTTTATATTTCCAATTAATCTGTTTGTCTTTACTTCTAACAAGTCACTTGCTGCTATATTTTCAGAATGTGGTTGTGTGTCTTTGTTTGACTTCCTGCAGCAATTGTCAAAATGAAGGACATGATCATATCAGGTGAAACTGGGACAAACACATGGATGCACATGCACACCTGCATACACACTAGAATCTGGCACTTGGAATGCACGCGTTCGAAGATGGAGACACTGGCTGTGTCAATGTACACCGTTTAACTTAGAGGCATCCATGCAATGTCAAGAATGCCTCTGATACAATATCACATTTTTATGTGTTATAGACCTCATAAAAGTCAACCATATTTTCTAGGAAACTAGCGATTGTTTTGCTAACTTCCCAGGGGCCCTCTTATCCGTCATCTTGTCTTTTATTCTTCTATTTTTTTTTACAACTCTGTTCTGGAATAAAATTAGTTATGAATATTTTGTACAGATTCTGACCGTATGTTTATTGGCTGAAGTGGGAAAAGGAAGGGGTTCTCAATGGTATCCATATCTGGTGCAGTTGCCTCGTAGTTACAATACACTGGCAAACTTCACAAACTTTGAAATTCAAACTTTGCAAGTAAGTTCCAGCAAAACCTTGTTTTCACATAAAAGTTTGGGTCATTTATCTGCTTTTTGGTGCCATATAGTGTTCAAAATTATTTATCTGATTCTCAGGTTGAAGATGCTGTCTGGGTTTCAGAGAGGGCTGTTCACAGGGCAAAATCGGACTGGAAAGAATCCATCAGTCTTATGCAGGAAATGGACCTTAAGCCTCAACTTTTGACTTTTAGATCATGGCTTTGGGCTTTGTCAACTGTGAGTTAATGGTTACTTTAACGTAGTTCTACTTAGTTTTGTTCTGTATTTATTCTGGATTATTTTTATTTAGATCTTCACAGTGCACTCTTTCTTCTGGAAGATATCTTCCCGTACATTGCATATACCATGGGATAATGCTGGTTGCTTGTGCCCTGTTGGTGATTTGTTTAATTATGCTGCACCTGATGCGGAGTCTTCACCTGATGCTTCAGAGGAAAGATATGCTGAGCAGCCTGATTGTCACTCGCAAAGGCTAACAGATGGTGGATACGAGGAAGACACCACTTCATATTGCTTTTATGCAAGAAAAAGATACAAAGAAGAAGATCAGGTACCTCTGGATATATTTTGAATTGGATATGCTGACTCTTTTTTATTTTAATCTTAATTATATCATGCTGGAGAGCGAATTCTAAACCTGCTTAGCACACTGTTGGTGTCTGATTGCTTTTTTATTTTTAAATTTCAAAGTGACAAAATACTTCCTCTGACAACAAATGAACTTGCTCAATAAATCAAGTTGTGAAATTATAAAATTTAAGATCAACATTTGGCAGCAAATGCTGAATGCTGCTAGACTTGGGATCATTCAGTTCATGTGCAGTTGCCTTGCCACACCGTTAGCTTTTCATGGGCTGTTTGCTTAGCAGTGCCCATAGGATAAAGCCCTCCAAAACCTTATACAAAGACCATAAAATATAATTTTCATCTCACCCTCCAAAAATTCTACACTGTTAGCATGCTGCATAAGTCCATAGGAAGTTACTGATGCTGAAGCCAAAAAGCTTGTATTTCAGCAGTTATCTTGAGAATATCTAGAATTATAACCATAAATATCAAATCCTGTCACAGCAATATCTTGAAGATATCTTTACGAGCAGGAAATTTAAGCACTGTCCTACGGTAGATGATGGGCCAAGCTGTTGCAAACCACAAGGTGATTGCAAAGTTATTATACTGTATCATTGATTAATATTACATTTATTTAAGAATCTTAATCTCTTGATCTTATGTATCTACAATTCAGCAATTTTGATGAAAAAGGTAAAATATATCGACGATATCAAAAAAAAAAAAATCAAATTAAGGTACTAACAATTTTTGGGTTAAAATAACCGACTTTTGGTCATACAAACTGAATAAAAGTTTGTGCGTCAAAAGTCTAGGATTCAGTTGCAATTGTGATAATTACATGCAAAGCTACAAGAGTTCACCTTTCAATATAATTTTGATTTGTTTGTCAAACATGTCTAATGATAGAATGATATTCTTCAACTTTACGTATAATTATTTAGATAATCTGAACTCAAAGCTTGCTGATAGGATTGTCATTCAACTCTCTCTTCTCTTCCCTCTCTATTTCCCCATCCTCGCACACTAGTTTGTTTGCACTTGCATATGCACATGGAATCATAAAAGTAATAATAAGTTAAACACAAAAAAATTTCTTCATCTCTTATAGATTAGACTAATACAATGTACATTCAAGAGTACTATTAAGGGTGACCTCCACTATATGCATTACCTCATTTAAAAGTTATGGAAGTCAAATATAGATGCAAGATTTTGAGACATTAACCTACAAAGGAAAGGATGATACTGTTATGAATTATGCCTTGATCAATAATACATACTAGTGCAATTTAACACTAGTTTCCACCAAGTTAATCCTTAATCTTATTCCAATTCTAGAACCACTTATCGAACTTTTCTGTTTTTCATTGTAATCCATCTTTTAAACATGTCATCTCTTGGTCATCTTTAGTTCAACCATAAAATCAAGTACAAATGCTTAATTTATGGGACTAGAAAACAACAATCTTTTAAAATATATATTTTCCTTATTGCTTGAAACATTTTGGTTAAAGAAGTCTTAATTGACATCTATTATACATTTCTTTGAGGAATTTCTAGAAGCATTAGAAGGAAACAATGTTAGTTAAATAAGTATGGTTCTGTTGGACCATGCCAATCTCTTTGGTTTGAAGTATTGTGATAGCCAGCTAATTCTAAGTTTTGACAAGTCTGTTGTTTTTGACAGGTTCTTTTAAGTTATGGGACATATACTAATCTAGATCTTCTAGAGCATTATGGTTTTCTTCTAGGTGACAATCCAAATGATAAGGCCTTCATCCAGTTGGGCACAGACATATGCACATCCAGCAATTGGCCAGTAGATTCTTTGTACATTCAACCAAATGGAAGACCCTCTTTTGCCTTGCTTTGTGCTTTACGCCTATGTGCAACACCAGTGAACCATCGAAGAGCAGTTGGGTGTCAAGTTTATGCGGGTTCTTTGCTCTCTGTTGAAAATGAGTTATTGGTCATGAAATGGTTGGCAAAACGCTGCCATGATATTTTGGAAAAATTACCGACTACAGCTGAGGATGATGGCTTATTGTTGATTGTTATAGAGAAAATGCTATATAATCCCTCTTGTCTAAAGTATGTGGATTTGCAATGTTGCAAAGAAGAGATAAAAAGCTTCCTTGAAGTGCATGGCCTTGGAATGGAAGGCATTGGGGTCTCCCAGTTGCCTATGAAGGCTAGGAAGTCACTAGAGAGGTGGAAATTGGCAGTTCGGTGGAGATTCGGCTATAAGAAAATGCTCATCAGTTGTATATCTTATTGCACTAATACAATTGAAAGACTTTCTTCTCAGCAATATTGTACAAAGAGGAACAATCAGACCGGCATGCCGGGTTGATAATCTGAGTTTTTAATGGGCATCAACTATGCCTCATGTTGCAGTCAAACATGCAGTATCGGAGTTGGTGGTTCTGGTATGTAAATCCACTCCAACGGACAAACCAGCTTCCCAAACAGCATTTTTTTCACATGGATTAGATTTTTGAAGATGCAACTAAATTTTTATCCTGGCATTTGAAGGATAGTAGTGTCAACTTCGGATATTTTTATGATGCTCTGGGAAACCTGCATCTTGATCAGCACTAACCCCCGCTAAACATCCGACATCTTAATGTGAAGAAAACTGCGCTTTGATCTCCTGGCCTTCATGGTACCACATGATGCAGCACCTGCAGTTTTGATCCAAATTTCACTTCTAAACCGTTCAATTAAGCATCTGTGATGGATATTGCTGATGTATTTTAATGGACTTTGTATCAGTTGTAATAATGGATATCCTTTTCTAGCAATTTTTAATTGTTAAGATCTGCTCTCTTGGAGATTGGCACAAGTTTCTGTTTTTGTTGAAACAGGCTGCCCTTTGATCTAGTGCTTTTAGTTGTGTCAAAAGAGAAGCGACATCATGCAGGCCTTCTTATTCCTTGTTTGATTTGACTCGAGCACTTGCTCTTCTAAGCCTGATTGCAGGACTACATCTACGAGGGAGCGTCTGTTCAGCAATGGCTCTACTTGTTTCCAACAATTATGACAATAGTGCATCAAATGCAATATGATAACAGTGATGAATCAGTACGTGGTGTAACCGTGTTTTAACCCAAAGTGCATGGTTTGAATCAATATTAGAGTTTGGGTTCAATCTTGCAGCTGACTCAGCAATTTATTTTTACTTCAGGTCAAGGATAACATGAGATTGGAAGCAGAGCAAAGGGGAGTCACGGGCTATTATCTGATTCCAACTGCTAACAGCAGCTAAGACTGACCATGAGTTCAGACTTTTCCAGCTAGTTTTATAGAAGCAGTTCTATCAAGCGAAAGGTAATGATGCACTTAATAGATTTAAAAGAGAAGGAAAACCATGATAAGAGTCCCTGATACATTTCTGGCAACCAACTAGTCTTATCTGAATGAGGTCCATGGACATTTTCATGAATCTCTTGTACTTCAATTCTTTGGCATGATGATAGTTCCACCTTTTGACCATACTCAATTACTTTCTTGCATGCCAATGTTCTTCTTGGTTGTTTCTCCCACCCATCAGTTATTGCTTTCCTTTTTGCTCTTTACAACTTTCTCATCCTACTAGAAAGTTCCGAGTCTTTTTTACTAATGCGAAGTCGAACTTAGTTTCCTGATCGAACTAACCCTATTGATCCAACCAACCATAGTTTTAGTTTCAAGGAACCGGTTAGGACCTAATAGGATAGAATGCCAAAGAAGTCCTAAGGTAGTAAGCCATGGAGAAATGTCCAAGAAAACGATCCCATGGTGAGACTTGTGAGAGAGAGTATTACATTTCAAGTTATGCATGTATATCGTGAGGCTAACGGAGCGGCGGACTGGATAGCGGCATATGTAGCGAGCCATTCAGAAGACACCCTATGAGCCGGAGAGAGAGATATTCGAAGTACTTCGAGACCTTTTGTTTTCTGATTCTATTGAGTGTATTCGTACCCGTGATGTATGAAATACTCGCTTTAGTGTGTACAAAAAAAAAAAAAAAGATCTCATGAAAACCGTCGATCACTCAATCGACAAACGCAAAGACTATCCAAAGCATGATGGTCTCATGATGGTAAATAAAAATGCAGAAAGAACTAGCATACCGAAGGAAGGTTCACTTACAAGGCCATGAAGTGGTTGCTGATTCCCAGCTAGGCCGGAATTCGGCTGATGGCAAAGAAATCCTCTTTGAGGCAGATCAAGAAGATTAAAAGGTAGAATAAGATGCTAAAATATCTTTTAGCGATTCTTCAATGAAGGAAATTGGCTGTGTGGTTGCTCAAGCAGTGCAACCATTTCATCAGGCCATTATAGATTCTCAAAAGACCTCCAGAAGAGGGAAGGGAGCAACTCAGAATGTAATTCGAGCAATAGAGAGAAACACCGATAGAACAGCTCGTGGTTTATAGCAAGCTACTCTGAAACTAATTGAAATGAAGAGAGAAGACCTGCATGACCAAGACTTCGAAGACAAATGTTTCACAATTTAGATCTCATTGGTGGAGAGATCAATTATCTTGTTAGGATACAACAAGCCTTGTAGGACGAATGACCAACAGGAAATAGGCAATACGGTTTTAGATCAAAATTTATTGATGATGTTCCACCTACAGAAGTGTTAACTAGAGAACAGGGGCACGCCTAGAGAAGGTTAGATTGGCAACTTTTCAGACAGCCATACCTTGATGAATATGACAGGATATTCAAATATCCTGGGAATTATAAAATCCATGATTTCATTAAGTTTAGTGGTCATGGAAAGTATTAGACCAAGGAACACATTGCTTGATTTGCTACACAGTATGGTGATCTTGGTGGAGATGATTTCAGGAAGCTGAGAGTATTTTGTACTTCTCTTGCTAAGCTGCTTTTCAATGGTATATAATTTGACCAGGAAACTAAATTTATACCTGGCAAGAAATGGAAGAACAGTTACATGGTTAGTTTTATAGGAGCCAATAAGATATCCATACTGAGGTCTTTATAAGCCAGGTTTCAGAAATTTAGATAGAGATGTCGCTCAACTTTGCCTGAAAGTGAGTTTGCGCATATTGCACAAGCTAGGCTTTGTTATAAACTGCAGAAAAAAGTTTTATGGAGTAAAATTTACGGATTTGCCAGAATTATCAATTAGGATTTTTTATATGAAGCATTGCTCAAGGAAAAAAATATGTTAACATAATTTTAGATATTACGTAACAATCTACATCACCCATCATTTTTTTTTAATTAGCGTAATCCTATATCAAACTATATTATTTTTTTTATATAAAATCTGTATATGAGTACCTTAGATGTACCGAATATGATGGAACATATAAATAAAATCATTGTTTTCTCTCTTTTTTTTAATTTTTTTCTTCTATAAATATTTTAACATAGTATCAGAGCTACTGATCATCTAATCTGTTGTTGTCATCTCTTCTACCTTTGTTATAGCCGATGTTGCTATGTCTAGAAGCTTTGAAGACTTGTATTGTCGATCCATCGATCTCTGTTCTAGGTAAATTAACACTTGAAGATCCTTTATTTTTCGGTGGATCCGTAGATCTTCTATTTCCTATTCACTAAATATTCAAAGATTTTATATTCCTTAGTAGATCTGCATATCCTCTATTTTTAGTAGATTAACATCCAAAGATTTTTTATTTTCTAATTAATCCACAGTTCCTTTCCACCACCTTTCTCTTTAGCTTCAAATTTCCGGTTGTCTCTCCTCACCATTGCTCGGCTCCTTTCTCTACATTTTCGATTTTATTTTCTGCCTCCAGCTCCTTCACCATCCAATTTGAGGTATCTTGTTTCTCTTCCACGGTGCCTCCATCTACAAGCATCGTTAACTTTTGATTGTCTTCTCTCTAAGCTCTATCCTCACTGCAACTGTCATCTTTAATGTCTTCTCGTTGCCACATCATTAGATAAGTCAATTAACCACATCAATATACATGTCAGTCAGACACATCGATAGACACCAATTTACTATGTTACTCAGTTATATCGACTTGCTTATTCTACATTTTATAATCATGGCCTCTTCTACTATTATTTCCAATCTTAGTGTTCACCATTCTTTCTCCACCACTCAAATAACCTAAGCATGATCCTAGTCTCGCAAGTCCTCATTGGTGACAATTATTCTCTATAGAGTCATGCTATGAAGACTGCTCTATGAGACAAGAATATAATTGACTTTATTGATAGCTTACTTGAAAAGCCCAACAAAAGTTCCGCAACATTTGATGCATTACAACATTGTAACACTATAGTACTTTTCTAAATTTGGAACTTAATCCTAGAGCTGATCACGGGGCTTCTGGCCCACCCAGCCCGTCTAGCTCGGCCCGGAATTTTTCGGGCTTGGGCATTAAAAAAAGGCCCATGGGTCGGGCCTGGGCAAGAAAAGCGACCCGACCAAAAAAATCGGATCGGGCCTGATCGGGCCATTCTGGCCCATTTCCAGATTCCAAACAAAGAAAAAATCGGGCCTATCGGGTCGGGCCGGGCTAGACGGGCCTAGAACCAGATTTATAAAGTCGGATCGGGCCTGAATAAAAATTTAAGCCCGACAGTCGGGCCGGGCCTGGGCATAGCCATCGGGCCTAACTTCTGCTGTAGAACCCGACCCGAGCATGACCCAGCCCGAGTTTTGATCAGCTCTACTTAGTTCACAAAGATCTCATCAACAGCATAGCCTATTTTGAAACTATAAAGGAGGCATGGAAAGATCTAGATGAGCCAAATTTATCATATCAAGTGAAATATCTAAATGCATATTCAAGATCATTATTTATTACTTCTTATTTTACCACACTCAAAGCGTATTGCGAAAAAACCAATAATCTATATCCACTTCCTACTTATACCTATGGTGCAATGAAAGAGTTGAATCGAACCTCCATAGTTAAAAAGATTTTTCAATTTCTTATGGGGCTCAATGACTTCTTTTTAACCATTCGGAGCTAAATACTCACCATACAGCTGCTATATACAGTAAGTAAAACTTTTTCTTTGATTTTGCAAAAGGAGAAATAAAAACCATTGCAAGCTAAATCGATGCAGTCTCTTGAAAGTGCTGCCATGGCTACTTCACATCTTGACAATGGCATCTATACTAGCTTGATATTAATAATGTCTTCCTCCATGGTATTTTATGGGAATAAGTTTGTATTCAACTGCCACTAATTTTTTTTCATAAAGGGAGAAAGGAGAATAATCAGCCTATCACCTCAACAAATAATTATATGGTCAGCACATTTTATTGTGATAACCAATTAGTACTTTATATTATTGTCAATCCTGAATCCATGAACGAACAAAACACATTAAAATAGATTGTCATATCATTCAAAAAAAACTACAAACAAGCACAATCCAGAGCAAATTCGTTTGAAGTGACAATCAATATGCTAATATTTTTACCAAAACTTAAGATCGTGCCACATAAGTTGGGTATCATAAATTTACACATCAACTTAAAAAAGAGTATTACAATTAGAAGTGGCAAAATATAACCTAACCCGCCAACTCGATCTGTGTTCAACCCGCCATAAATAGGTTCAAGTTTGGCCTAAACAGATTTGGATCGTAAATAAGTTGACCTCTTTAACCTGTTTATTAATTGGATCGAATATATATTTAGATGTCTGACCTATTTAACCTGTTTGATATACAGATCGGATTGGATCAGATAGGACCGGCCCAAGCCTCGGCCCAAAGAAAAGTGATAGCTGCTTAGCCTCCCATGGTTCCACCCTCCCATATATAGGTGGGTGCTTCTTCTTCATGTGCGTTTTTTTGTATGGGCCCAAAGAAATTTGCACGGCATGGGTAAGATCAGATGGGACGGGAACTCCCCTCATCTCTAAGAAATTTGCACGGCATGGGTAAGATCAGATGGGACGGGAACTCCCCTCATCTCTCTCCGCCGAAACCTCCAAGCCTCCATGGATCATAGCGCTCTCTCTCTCCGTCGAACCCTCCTAGACTCCCACCTCTTCCTCTCTTGTCGAAAAAAATCCCAAGTCCCGACCCCCACCCCTCTCTCTTGCTAGAACCCCAACCCCCCACCTCTTTCTTGCTGTGGACGACAATGTGGGAGGTGGCCAAACGGACGAGCGAAGGAGTGAGGACGGGGAGCAACTCGGATAAGACAATGGAGCATCCAATTGAAAAGACGAGGCGAAATTGGATCCGAGCGGTGGAGCAACAGAAGCGGCGGCGCTTGATGAAGGCAACAACGCTCAACGGTGACGGCTCAGTGCGGTGCTACAACGGCGGCACAGCGGCGATCGTGGTAGATCTCAAGGCGGTGATTCAACCAGTGAAGCTCCAACGAAGACACAATAAGGCAAAGGAGGCCAATCAAAGAAGATGAACATATAATCTTTTTTTTTTCCTTTACCGTCCCACCTCTCTCTCTTTCCCTCCCATTCCCTCATCCTTTCATTTTCTTAAAGGGATCGGTATTCAACAGGTCGAGTTAAAATCGCAGGACAGATTCAAATTTATAATTTTTTGATCCGACCTATTTATGTTTGATCCGACCCGATTGCCATCTTTATTTACAATTCTCAAAATCATGCATGATCATACCCATTATAATTCAATATCACAGTTACCACATATTACTTACACAATTACAACAGCTATACCAACAACAATCAATTTTCAAAGATTATAAAATTTAACTACCATATTAAAATTTAATAACAAATTATAAAATTTTACTATTATATTTTATTATATTTAGTCCATAGTATTTTTTTTATAATTATAAAATTTTATTATTTTATTTAACTTGTATATAGAGCTATAGAACACACCAGTACCATAAGCAAAACAAACAATAATCTCACGGTCTCATTGCCTTTTATAGATCTCCTTCAAGATTCCATAACATTTCTAGCTCATTATTCATTATGGAATTTGGCAGGCAATAACCCAATAATAAATTGAAGAAAAAGCAAAAAATCGCCACCTAGAAATTATGCAATTTTCGTTTTAAAAAATAATGGATTTCTCATAACAATTGCAAAACAAGCTGACTTTTTTTTCACCATCTTCTTTTTGGCAGAAAATAAACCCAAACACATCTGGTCCATGGAAAGATCTTTGCGCCCATTAGAATGTTTGAGATGGAGACGGTGCAGGATGGGGCGGCACATTTAATGGGGACGGTTCAAGATAATCATCTGAGCTTGAACTGGCACAAGATTTCAACAAGGGATGGTACTTTTCCCAAATGCTATCAGTGCAAAGAAGCTCGAGGGATCAATCTTTCTTCTGTCATCCTCAATTTGTCGAAAACAATTGTGCGCGTAGCCAAATTTTTGAGAGAGTGAACTTCGATACATATATATGATAGATCGGTAAAATGGCTCTTATAAAGTTGGTCGTTATGTTTCTGGTAATATAATATAAGTAGTTGTTACCTTGGAACCATTACTGAAACGTTATTTGTTCTTTTTGTTTTTTTTATTTTGCTACGATAAAGTATCAAAAAACCCCATATCCAACCAGTTCCGAAAAAAATTTCTATGAGCATGGCGTAAACCAATCATTTATTCATATAACACAAGCCGAGTCATTTATGTTTCGAAATCTCTAAGCTTAATTAATTATCCTAACAATGTAATTGAATTAGGAGAAAGCATAAAAATAGCATGAATGGATCAGATTCCTGGCTTGATTTTTCTCCCCTATAAAGGAGAAAGATAAAGAAAGCGCAGAGTATATTCAGCGTCGATCATGTGGGGAAAGGATCATCACATCCATTCATTGAGAAAAACATAACGATTACCTTTATAAATCAAACAGTGCGAAAAATATTGGAACTAAGATTGCCTTATAACCTAATTATTCTAGGTTGTAGAGATTATTTTTTAAATGATTTATTTCCTTTTAGAATTAGAAGCTTAAAAAGAATCAAAATGGCAGAGAGAAGAGAAGCCTTACAGAAAAACAAAAACGACGACATGTTTAGACTTCAAATACATCGTTGGAAAATGAAAGGATCAGATTCCTGGCTTGATTTTTCTCCTCCATGAAGGAGATAAATAAAGAAAGCGCAGAGCATATTCAGCGTCGATCATGTGGGGAAAGGATCATCACATCCATCCATATAAAACCAAACAAAATTCAAAAAGAAAACCTAAAATCTATGGGCCGTTTGATTGATAAGAACTTGAGAGGATCAGAGTCCTGGCTTGGTCTTCTCCGAAGAGAATGTAAAGAAAAGCGCATGTTATGTTCAGCGTCGATCATTTGGGGAAAGGATCATCATCTCCCCTTTCATCAAACGGCCAAAAATATTACCAATAAACGTTCCAAATAATTTTATTAATAAAAGTAAACAAACAAACAAATAGATGGGAAAAGCAAATTAGGATCAGAATCCTGGCTTAATTTCTCCACTGATAAGAGGAGAATATTATAAAAGCACGATATAATCATAGTCGATCATGTGGGGAAAGGATCATCACCTCCGCAAAAAAAACCCTATTCATCACATCAAAACAGAGATATATCTTCTAATCTAATTTAACCAAAAAAAATTAAAGAAATCAACCGAGATTTTGAGTAAAAGATAACGGAAAAATATCTCCAGATCTGCGATTAGGCCAAAAGGCCGGAAATAAAAAAAAAGCAGATGATGGAGAAGAGATGAGTTTAGCGTCTGTCTCATACGCGGCGGCGACGAGGAGAACCTCCGCCGGTAATCAGTTCTCCGACGCACAAAACTGTGACAAAAACCCTAAACCCCAAACCCCAAACCGAAAGACAAATCGAGCTTACCTCTGCCTGGGATCCAAAGCAAGGAGGAAGAGACGGACTGGATGGAGAGGCCAAGCGGAGCACGGAGTTTATTTATAGGGAAAGGATGGGAAGCGAGGACGAAACCCTAGCTTCCATCTGAAGGAAATCAATGGCTCTTATGATGCCACGTCGGTCTAGGGTGATTACTCTTGGATGGGAAACTAGAACCTTCTATGGAGGGTTGTAATGTACCTGACTCAGCCCAATCCTACCTGGGCCAGGCTTGACCAAATTTAATATTGGACTGAGTTGGAGTTAAAAATGAAAATTTAATATTGTTTTAATTATGAAATATATTATTTTAGGGTCTGTTTGGTATCACTTTATTATATTATTTTTTTAAAAAAAATAAAATGATAAAAATGGTATCACTTTAGATGGAAAGGAGAACATATCTTTAGCTACGCTGGATAGATGTGTAGGCATACTACCGATATCTCAACCAAAAATGATAAATAGTAGTGGGTTTCGTTATTTTGACCTTCAACAACATTAGGTCCGTAATACTACCCTTTTTGGTGAAAGGAAGATAAGCTAAAAGCTGAAGGATATATCAAAAGTAAAAATTAGTCAGGTAAAAGGTCCCTTTGTATAATTATAATTTAAAATTTATTCAACTATTTTTTAACTATTAAATAATCGTTTCTCTCTAATATTAGAACAAAAATCATATGTGATGGGCACTAGAAAAGAAAATATGGGGTGCGCTTCCTATTTTGCCATGTTTCTCCTAGTACCAATTTTAAAGAAGAAATCCAAAATTAGGAACTCCTCCTACTAATGGAATCGTGAGTCACATGATTACAAAAAATCAAAAAAGGGTTTTTTGCATAGATACCCTTCTAAATGTCAGATTTTGTATGAATACCCTTCCAAAATTGATATTTGCATGTATACCCTCGTAAAACTCTGTTATGGTACAAGTACCCCAAATATAACGTTTGTTCTAACGGTGTTAAACAAATTATATTTATATTAATTAAAAATAAAAGTAAAATTCGAAATGACATTATTACCTTTAACTCTTCCACCTCCACACCCCCGTGCTTGGGTTCCCCGCGCCCGACCCCCCCCCCCCCCCCGGCGGCTTCCCCACCCCCCGCGGGCTTCCCCCCCGGCGCCCCCCCTCCCGGCAGCTTCCCCACCCCCCCCCCCCCCCGCGGGTTTCCCTCCCGGCGCCCGGCTTCCCCAACCCTCGCCCCCACCCCCCGGCGCCCGCCCGCCCCCCACGAATCGGGATCCCGATCGCGACGTTATCGCGGGCGTTCGCGAGATCGCGACGCTATCGCTGGCGTTCGCCCGCGGGAGACACGATCGTGAGATCTTGGCTGGTTCGCCCGCGGGCGTTCGCGATGGCGAGATCGCGATCCCGCGGCACATGGCGAGCGAGAGCGTCTCAAGATCGCGATGCGCTCGCTCGGGACCTCCTACCCCCTTCCTCTCTGTTCTCGAACCCAACAAAGAATAAACAAAAAAAATTTCTGGGTTGTAAATCTATCCTCTCCAAAGACGCGGTCGATCTTTCAAACCTTCAAAAACTCTTCCATCAGTTGATCATAAACAAAGTTGATCATAAACAAAGGTATTTAAATATCATCTTGCCCTCTCTTCTCTTTGGTTGATTTATACTATTTTTCTTCTATTAATTTGAACCAAAAAAAAAAATCATTACAAGTGTTAGAACAACAATAATAATTGTTGTAGCTGATTTTATTTCATTCCTATTTTTCGCTGTGAACCTATATTGAAACTCTATTTTTTGGTTTCTAACTGTATACCATATACTTTATTTGAGGGTAACAAAGGCGAAATATCACCCATTTTTGATTGATTGTTGAAATATAATATGGCTGTATATTAATCTTTTTTTCTTTTATTTTGTTAGAATAGGTTTGGTTGATAAACACTCTCTTACAATTTATATCGTGCATATTTATTTATTCAATGTACAGGTTCTTAAATGGAGCAACAACTATTCAAATTGAAGGTAAAATTTGGAGGATATTTTAAGAAGGTTAAGAATTCTACAAGACTTAAGTACTACTTTGGAAGACAAAAGCGCTAGTTAGTTGATGTTGACCGTTATTGCTACAAGGACCTATATGATGATATAGTGCATCCTTCAATTTGAAGCTTGAAGAGACTATAAAGATTTGGTCTGTGATTAGACATTTAATGCCTAAGTCTTACATGATATTAGACACAGATCAAAAATTGATGAGTTTGTTTGAGGAGTATAAGGATTTAAAAGAGTGCTTCATATTTGTCACAAAAGAGACCAATATTATACAACTTTCTCAATCAACACTAGGCAGCCAAGATCAAATTGAAACATGTAGAAGCACTGCAACTGCAATAGAAGAGATTCGAGAGGATGAAGTAAGAGAAAACCAAAGGTACAATGAAAATGAGCATCTAGCTACAATAGGCATTGATACTTTAGCTACTGCTATTGAAAATAATGACTTTGTTGGGATAAATGATGAAACTTTATCTCAAGAGGAGCAGGAAACATGTTGATCCCCTAATGGATTTTGATGAATACAAAACACTAGAGTATAATACCATTTATCTTAACAATTTAATTGAGGATTTCATGTGTTTTATTAAGAATATTGTTAAGAAATGTCTAGGCAAGTTCCCATAATTTTTATGGATTTATTGAAGAATTTTTGAGATGAAGAAAACAGATCAGGGACAGCCGAGACGTCTCCTGATGGTCTCAGAGACGTCTCTGGCACAAACAGGAAGAACTGGTACACTTGGAGACGTCCCCGGCACCCGGCGAGGCGTCACGCAGGGTCGGAGTCGACTCTCTCAGTAGCGGAGTCGACTCTCTCAGTGGCGGCAGAAAGGCCGATTTCAAGTGATATGCGCGAGCCGTCCCCACAGTACGCGGAGTCGTCCCCGCAAGTAAAAAGCTGAGTTTTCGAGTTGTCCCCGATGTAGCGGAGTCGGCTCTCTCAGGGTTTTCCAGAGGATGTCTTTTTCGGAGTTAAGGCAGCGGAGACGTCCCCTGAAAGAGCGGAGTCGACTCTCTCAGAGAATTCCAGAAGACATGTTTTTCGGAGTTATAACAGCGGAGTCGTCCCCAAGGCAGCGGAGTCGTCCCCATGCAAAAAGTGCAAACAAGCCGAGACGTCCCCGTAAAGTACAGAGACGACCCTCTCAGAAAAACAGAAAAACAAGGATTCAAACGGTACAATTCCAGAGTCGTCCCCGTAAAGTGCCGAGTCGACCCCAAACAAAGTGAAAAGTAAATTTATACAGCCGAGACGTCTCGCGTTGAAGCGGAGACGTCTCCGGAGCGCCTGGAACGCGACTGACAACTTTTGCAGGTCTGGTTTGAATTTCAAATCTCTTTTACTTTATCTCTAACGGCTATATTTGCTTTTTGGGCTATAAAAGGGACCTCTTAAGTGCTTCTCAAAAACTCTCCACCAACCCAAAGCTAGATCATTTAAGAGAGAAGCAAGAGAGAGAGGTTCAAGGAAGTGAGTGCATTCAAGTGAAGAAATCAAGTGCTTTCAAGTTTTCCAAGTGATTTCAAGCTCAACTACTCTCTTCCGCTCGGGATTCAAAGCTCACACTTAAGACTACGCGATCCACATCGGAAGAATCATCATTTTCCACGCTTCCAACGGCAAAAGGATTCTTCCGGGTTTTATTGCTTATCATTATCATATTTGCTTATTTAGAGCTTTCCAATCTTTTGTAAAACTCTATCAATATTGTGCTTGTTCCAGTCAAGGGACTTGGAACAAGGGAAAGGCGTCCCAAGCCTAAGTGAAATTGGGGGTTATAGGGTTTGTTGTTAGCCCGGTGTAAAACAACGAGTTGGGTAGTGCACTCGCAAAACTACCGGACTGTAATCTTGGATTATAGTGGAAATTCCCAAAGGTGCTTTGGGGAGTGGATGTAGGAGCAGTGGAAGCTCCGAACCACTATAAAACCTTATGTTTGCGATTGACCTTTCTCATTCCTCTTTCTTTACTTTAGTTCATACATTTGTGTGTTTTTTTTTTAATTAGGCGAAAAGTTTTAAAACACCCAATTCACCCCCCTCTTGGGTGACCATCTCTGGGCAACAAGTGGTATCAGAGCGGGTGCTCTGTGTATTTCTTGAAGATCTAACCGTCTTAGCCAAAGATCTAGATGGGAATACCCTTTAACAATGTTCCTGCTGAGGGGCAGGCAACCAATAGACCTCCACTCTTCAATGGGACAAATTATACCTATTGGAAAACTAGAATGAGGATCTTCATTCAAGCACAAGACTATGCCTTGTGGAGGGTTATAGTCAAGGGACCACAAGAACCATCACACATGGTTAATGGCATTCAAGTTTCCAAACCTGAGGAGGATTGGGATGAGAATGATGATAGGATGGCTCAACTCAATTCTAGAGCCATGAACTCATTATTTTGTTCTCTAGATGTAAATGAGTTTAATAGAGTCTCCACATGTAGTTCCGCTAAGGAAATATGGGATAGGCTTGAAGTTACCCACGAGGGTACAAATCAAGTCAAAGAGTCCAAAGTGAACATTCTAGTTCACAAATATGAGTTGTTTAAGATGGAACCCAATGAAACCATCACATGCATGTTTACACGTTTTACCGATATAATTAATGGTCTAAAGAGTTTGGGTAAATCTTATACTAATCCGGAACTTGTAAGTAAAATTCTCAGGTCTTTGCCGAAAGCATGGGAAGCAAAGGTCACGGCGATCGTAGAAGCCAAAGACCTCAACACCTTGGGACTAGAACAACTTTTGGGCTCATTGATGACGCATGAGCTCACGATGAAGCAACATGAAGATGATTTGCCAAAGAAGAAGACAATTGCACTCAAGGCTACTTCGAGTGTGTGTGAAGAAGAAAGTAGTGAGAGTGAGGAAGAAAGTGAGGACGAGGACTTGGGTTTGATAGTTAGGAAGTTTAAAAAATTTATGAGGAAAAAGAAACCCTTCCCAAGGAAAAAGTTTGGAGGGAGAAATGATTGGAAAAAAGAAAAAGAAAAAGAAAGAGACCCAATCATATGCTATGATTGCAAGAGACCGGGACACATTCGTTCCGAATGCCCTCAACAAAAGAAGTATTTTGGAAAGAAGAAGAAGAAGGCATTGAAGGCAACATGGGATGATAGTGACACATCATCTTCCGAGGAAGAGAAGGAAGAGACCGCCAATTTGTGCTTCATGGCGTTCGAAGACGACGAGGTATGTCAAAACCCAACTATAAATTTTACTTTAGAAGAATTATATGAAGCTTTTCAAGAACTTATGGGTGATTGTAGTATGTTAGGAGCAAAGAATAAAGAATTAAAAGCCTCCAATCAAAAACTGAAGGAAGATATTGAAAACCTATTAATTGAAAAGGAGAGCATTAAAAATATTAACACTATTGACCTAGAAATCAAAAATTCAAAACTTAGCATTGAAAATGAAAAGGCAAAAACACTAATTAAGGAATTAAATCTAAAAGTAAAATCCCTACTCGATAATAATACCTCACTCGCACAAAATGTTGAATCTCTTAAAAAAGATAAGGAAGAACTAGTTAAAGAAAATTTGAATCTTAAGAATGAGGTACATAAGTACAAACCAATTGTTGAAAAATTCACACAAAGCTCTGAAAAATTAAATCTTATTCTTTCAAATCAAAGAGCTGTTTTTAATAAAGTCGGATTAGGATATAAAACTAACAAGCAACAAAAATATCTAAAGAATTTCTTTGTGAAAGCAAAAGATGTCAAAACTGAAAAACCTACATGCTTTCATTGTGGAAAGAATGGACATAAAGCCTACTCTTGTATTCAAAGAAAGATCCAAACTAACAAGAGTACATTTGTAAAAGCTAAAAACATAACTAAAGTATGGGTGCCTAAGGGAACCAACTACACTAACCACGAAGGACCCAAGAAAACTTGGGTACCTAAGAGCTTCACATGATCATTTTGCAGGTATGCCTTGCAGCCGGAAACAAAAAGAGAATGTGGTATCTTGATAGTGGTTGCTCAAGGCATATGACCGGTGACAAGAGTCTCTTCGTCACCTTGAAATCAAAAGAAGGAGGAGTAGTCACATTCGGAGACAATGCTAAAGGTCAAATCATTGGTGTTGGTAAAATCTCCATATCACCCTCCTCATTTATTGATAATGTATTGTTAGTTAATGGACTAAAACATAATTTATTAAGTATAAGTCAATTTTGTGACAAGGGCTTTAAAGTGTCATTTGAATCATCACTATGCATAATTAGTAGTCCAATTGACAATGAGATCATACTCACAGGACATAGGCATGGAAATGTTTACATGGTAGATCTTGATGATCTCACCATGAAGGATGGCCAATGTCTTGTTGTAATAACCCCAAAATTTTTTTTTATATATAAAAAGGGATAGAATAGTCCTTTAAAATTGATATAAGGGGTAAAATTGGAAGGAATCAAAAGATAATGGCATAGTTGTAGATATGTTGAAGTGTTAGGGGCAAAATGGGAATTTAATAATATTAAACAAAGGTGAATAGTGCTTTGATTTGACTTAAATGGGGGTTGTCTGGCGGTGGGTTGGCTGAGAAGAGGGAATTGAGACAGAGAGGGAGAGGAGGTCTCAGGCGTGGAAACACAGAGAGAGGGAAAAAGAGAAGAAGAAGAAAAAGGAGAAGAAGAAGAAGAAGAAAGAAGAAGAGGAAGGGGATTCGAGGAGGAGGGGGATCCCGGTTGCACTTCCAGCTGAAGGAAAAAACGTAGACCTCCTTCCCCTCTACGCAAAGACCTCGATTTCCAAAAAGAAAAAGGTAAATATCCATCCCTATCTAGTCTTTTGATGACATTAGGCTATACAAAGGGTGGATATAGTCTAGAGGGGTCGGATAAGGGTTGTAGAGGTGGTTAAAAGAGGAAGAATCGGATTTTAACAAATTTTTCCGGCACTACGGAAAAACTGTGTCGAAGTTCCAACTTCGGCGAATTATTTAGGGGGTCAAACGGCCTCCGATGATGATGCATGTTATCTCTTTGGAATCCTCTATGAGTGTAGAATGTTAGGTAAAAATTTCATCAAATTTGGAGTCCTGAAAGTAGATCAAAACCGGGATGAAGTAATCCACTGTCAGTTCGGGTTACTGTTCATCCGGGTGGAAAATAAAGGATTTCATGCCATAATAGGGTATTAAGCCTAGATTAGGCTAAGGGAGACCTTGTACTCGTGCAAGGGAGTCCCTAATACACATAAATGATGAGTTAATTAATAGAAAAAGAAAAAGAGAAAGAAAAGAAAAGATTTAGGGAACGGGGGAGTTGAATCAATTAAAGTTCCCTATATTATAATTGGCACGTAGATTATGACTTTGATACAAGACTAAATGTATGGTAAATGCATGTCACAGTTGGGCAAGAAGCTAGGGAACGAGAGGAAGAAGTTCTCCACTGCCTGCGGTAGAATTCTAGAGGCGTATCGAGGCCGTGCCGGATTGGCAGGTGAGTGGGAGTCATGTACTTTGCACCATGAGCATCCTTAATTCATTTTCATGAATGTCGCCAAGTGTGAATTGATTCCACTTGAGCATATTGATTGATATTGTAGTAGATTCCTCTATAATCTTGATTCTCCATGCTTGATTATTCTGTACATGCATTTGAGGGAACATTGAGAGGAATTACGAGGGGTTGATGAGTAATCAAATTGATTCCGAATTGTGAAATGATTTCTTTTGTAAATTGATTTCATTTTCTCTATTTTAAAGACTTGTGAGTCGTAGCTTGATTATACTCTTTTATGAGTAATTAAATTGGTTCCAAATTGTGAAATAACTTCTTTTGTAAATTGATTTCATTTTCTTCATTTCAAAGATTTGTAGAGCCTTTTTAGTGGTATATTGAGTTGTATTGCACTTCCTTGACCCTCACTCCTAACCCTGATGTTAGTTTATGATTGGGTCATGATCGAGTGAGTGGTAATCTTGATTATACTCCTTTTTAGTAGAGTATTGGGAGGGTGCATTATGGCATTTATGCATGGCTTGGCAGTATCTGCAGGACACCTATAGTCGATGGGGTTGAACATCGGCCTTTGTGCACATAGTAGCCTTCTGGGTGGGCGGAGCCCAGTCCCTTCCTAGGGGGGACACGGCCCTAGGCGTAGGATCGGCCGGTCCTACGACTTATATTCTGCTTGCCGCCGGGCATAGTAAGACCCCGCGAGGTGCAGTATGGCTTTCCGCGGATGTAGAATTCCCGCGAGGTGCCGTTTAGTATGTAGATGTGAGATGGATTTCTGTTCTGGATACTGGCCGGCATTTACATGATTAGTGTGGTGTCTTATCCTACATATGCATGTGACAGTAAGGAGTTGTTGCTGGTTCGCCTGGGGCGTAAAACCCACCTCCCGACAGCTGTCTAGTGATGATTTCAGCATATTGACACCTGATTTGTATGTTCCAGCATTATGATCTGTTGAGCATATTCATGAGTAGCATATATGTTTGCTTGATTATTCCATATATGCTTCAGATGAGTTGATATTGATTGTGGTAATATTGATGATTTATTCCATATTCTCTATGTTGAGTTCATGTTCATGTTGTTATTGATCTTGAGATTTCATCTCGAGCCATGATTATATTCTGTCTCATGTGCATAGTACTCTCTACTCCACTCACTGAGTATTTATATACTCACTCCCCAGTTTGGTGTTTTTGATTGCAGGGCAGGTATTGTATAGAGAGGAGCAGGATTAGTGGTTGCCTGCTAGCTGTGCCGCTCCATAGTATAGTATAGTATAATGTAGATAGAGGTTTATACCCTTTTGGTGTATTATAAACCTTCTGTTGTATATAGTGTATAGTTACAGTCATAGATCCTGTTGTGGATATGGGTTTGACCATGGATGGAATGGGAACCAGATTTTTATACATACGAGTTATATGCCTGAGATAATGTATTGATATATATTGTCCAGGTTCATTATGTGACGGATTATGTGATTGCTGCTCTGACAGGTAGTGTGTTGTATGTATTGAGATAATCCTGACAGGTCACTATAGGAAAAGTGATCATTTTGTGCATGCATCATGCCAAATTTTTCAAGATTCATTGATGATTGATAGGTAGTAGGGTTCTACGCGGTGGCTGGTGGCCTTATGCCTACCCGCACCCTAGGACCGTCGCGGCGGCCCGCCGGGAACGGGGCGGGGGTCGTGACAAAGCTTGGTATCAGAGCAAAGGTTAAACAAGAGTCCTGTCAGAGCAATAGGGTGAGTCAGGATTAAGTATAGGATTATACTATGGAGCATAGGATTTTTCTGTATATTCATTTATGAGTCATTTACAATTCAGTAAAATATATTATGGCTCTGTGTAACGACTGCCCTCTCTTTTTGACTCTTTTAGAGACACATAAAGAATACTTTCAAGGAAAATGGAGCCAGATATAGCATTGGATGCGGGTTCTGCACATGTCGAGCCCCAAAGAGAAAAATCTCCTCCTGCAGACAGGCGGAGAGTTGATGATCAAGGAGAGGTAGGAAGTAGAGATGCATTGATGGAACAGTTACTGGCGGAGAATCGGGCTCTGAGGGAGCAGATTGCTCGGGGGAAATCTCCTGCCCCGTCAGTAGTATCCATCCCACCTCCTGTAGTTGTGCCAAGAAGTTTGGCCAGGCGGGCTCTAGATGATGAGGGGATTACTGTACAGGAATTTCTGAGGCTCAGAACCCCCGAGTTTAAGGGGGGAAGAAGGTGAAGATCCTCAGAGATTCCTGGAGGAGACTGAAAAGATGATACGGAGACTGCCCTGTTCTGATGCAAGGGCAATAGAACTTGTAGGGCTCACAATGAAAGAAGATGCCTGGGGCTGGTACCAGAGGCACGTGGAGGACAGATTGTACAGTAGGAATCCTCCAACCTGGGAAGAGTTCAGGCAAGCAGTGATGGATGAGTTTTTGTCTCCGGCTGAGAGGCAGAATCGGGCTCTTCAGTTTGAGAGGCTGAAGCAGATGCCCGGAATGAGCGTATCTGAGTACGCTCGTGAGTTCACTAGATTGGGGAAGTATGCTTCTTACATCATCCCCACTGAAGCTGCCAGGATAGAAAGATTCAGGCGGGGTCTGATTTCCCCGCTTTATAATGCAGTACTGGCAGTAGAGGTCCCCACCTTGTCTAGGCTGATTGATAAAGCAAAACAGTGGGAGATCAGAAACAAAGAGGAAAGGGCTGAAAGAGAACAGAGGAAAATGAGTAAGGGGAAAGGGCAAAGCAGCCGAGGTAGATCTGAGGGAGCAAGTCTCCCGGAGGGCCCGACAGAGCAGTCTGTACGCTCAGCTCCACCTGCCCCACGTAAGAGGAAGTGGAGGAGAAGAGGTCAGTCACAGGATGCTTCTTTACCATTAGCACCTCGTCCTCCGGTCACTATGGCCAGAACTGAATCTAAGTTCCAATCATGGCCAATGTGTGGCATATGTGGGAAGCAGCACCCTGGCAGATACAGAATGGGTCAGGGAGTGTGCTACAGATGTGGACAGCCGGGTCATTTTGTCAGAGAATGCCCGCAGGGTGCCACCCAGCAGTTTGTGCCTTTAACATCCTACCCTTCTGTGCAGATGGACAGGCCTAGTAGTAGGGGGCCTGTAGGCAGAGGCAGAGGTCAGACACCAACGTCACAGCAGAGTGTTGGACCATCTCAGCTGTTAGCTCCAGCAGGCAGAGGGCAAGGAAGAGTGTTCACGGTAAATCCACAGGAGGCACAGGCATCAAATGCAGCTGTGACAGGTATGCTCCTCATTGATAAGATTAAAGCTAGAGTGTTATTTGATTCTGGAGCTACCCATTCATTTGTGTCCCCTTATTTTGCTAAAAAGTTAGCTAAGGATAAGATATTGATGCATATTCCCTTAGTTATTAGCACACCTGTAGGGGATAGTATAGAAGTGAGATATGTGTATCCTACCTGTGTGGTAGAGGTAGAAGGTAAGACACTCCCAGTCGATTTGATTGAGTTGGCAGTGTTAGACTTTGATGTCATACTGGGCATGGATTGGTTATCAGACAATCGTGCCACCATTAACTGCCAAGAAAAGAGTGTTATTTTCAGACCTTTAGATAAGGGGAAATTTACATATCAAGGGGACAGGAGTGAGATCCCAATGAATTTGGTGTCTGCAGTAAAAGCAAAGAGGCTGCTGAGAAAGGGGTGTCAAAGCTATCTAGCTTATGTGATGGACACCCAGGTAGAGTCTGTGGATCTGCAGCAGATTCCAGTTGTTAGGGAGTATCCTGATGTATTTCCAGGGGAATTACCAGGATTGCCACTTGATGGAGAAATTGAGTTCAGTATTGAACTTCTTCCTGGTACAAACCCTATATCGATTGCTCCCTATCGTATGGCACCTACAGAGCTGAGGGAGTTGAAGGTGCAGTTGCAGGATCTGCTAGACAAGGGGTTTGTTAGGCCCAGTACATCACCATGGGGTGCCCCAGTTCTGTTTGTGAAGAAGAAGGATGGGTCGCTGAGATTATATATAGATTATAGACAGCTGAATAAAGTGACCATCAAAAATAGATACCCACTCCCCAGGATAGATGACCTGTTTGATCAATTACAAGGGGCTGAGTACTTCTCGAAGATTGATCTGCAGTCTGGGTATCATCAGTTAAAAATCAGAAAGGAAGATATATTGAAGACTGCATTCAGAACGAGATATGGGCACTATGAGTTTCTAGTGCTTCCATTTGGGCTGACAAATGCCCCAGCAGCATTCATGGATTTGATGAATAGGGTCTTTAAACCCTATCTTGACAGATTTGTGATAGTCTTTATAGATGATATCCTCATATATTCTAAGAGTCAGGCTGATCATGAAGAGCATTTGAGGATAGCACTACAAACCTTGAGAGAACATGAACTGTATGCCAAACTTACTAAATGTGAGTTCTGGCTACAAGAAGTTGGATTCTTGGGACACATAATATGTAAGGAAGGAATCAGGGTGGATCCCAAGAAGATTGAGGCAGTTATGGATTGGCCGAGACCAACAAATGTAACAGAAATCAGGAGTTTTCTGGGTCTGGCTGGGTACTATAGGAAGTTTGTAAAGGACTTTTCAAAAATAGCTACCCCATTAACAAAGCTGACTCGGAAGCAGGTTAAGTTCACTTGGACAGATTCTTGTGAACAGAGCTTCCAGAAGCTGAAAGATTGTCTCACATCAGCTCCAGTTTTGACTCTACCCACAGATACAGGCGGGTTTGTAGTCTACTGTGATGCTTCTAAAGTGGGATTGGGATGTGTGTTGATGCAGAATGGCAAGGTGATTGCATATGCATCCAGACAGCTAAGAAAGCATGAAGTAAACTATCCCACTCATGACTTGGAAATGGCTGCTGTCATATTTGCATTAAAGATATGGAGGCATTATTTATATGGTGAGAAATGTGAAATATATACTGATCATAAAAGCCTCCAGTACATTCAGCAGCAAAGAGATTTGAATCTCAGACAGAGGAGATGGATAGAGTTGTTGAAGGATTATGACTGCCAAATCCTGTATCATCCGGGCAAGGCTAATGTAGTAGCAGATGCATTAAGCCGGAAGTCAATGGGCAGTTTATCTCACATCTCCATCCAGAGGAGAGAGATAGTCAGAGATCTGGCAGATTTATTTGCTCAGGGACTATCTTTTGAGTTATTAGAGGTTCGTCCTTTGATTGCACAGTTTCAGGTGAAACCGAGGTTGATAGATGAAATCAAAGTTTCACAGGATTTAGATCCAATCCTTGTGAAACTGAAAGGAGAAGTGCAATCAGGACAGTCAGAAAGGTTTCAGATTGTAGATGGAATGTTGATGTGTGGCAGTAGGTTATGTGTGCCAAATGTGAGAGATCTGAGACAGAAGATTATGCATGAAGCACACAACACTCCCTATAGCATTCATCCTGGTTCCACCAAAATGTATCATGATATCAAAGGCATATATTGGTGGAACGGATTAAAAAGGGATGTGGCCAAATATGTGGCTTCTTGTTTGACTTGTCAACAAGTGAAATTTGAACATCAAAAGCCAACAGGGCTTTTGCAAGAGTTACCTTTGCCCGAGTGGAAATGGGAAAGGATAACTATGGATTTTGTGGTCGGGCCGCCCAGAACACAAAAAGGATATGATTCCATCTGGGTGATTGTGGATAGATTGACAAAATCAGCCCATTTTCTACCGGTGAAAACCACATATTCAGTAGCTCAGTATGCCGAAATATATGTGAATAAAATAGTATCTCTGCATGGAGTGCCAGTTTCTATTATATCAGATAGAGGTTCACAGTTTACCTCTAGATTTTGGCAGAAACTCCATGAGGCATTAGGAACTCAGCTTGATTTCAGTACAGCATTTCACCCTCAAACAGATGGGCAATCGGAGAGGACCATTCAGACCCTCGAGGATATGCTCAGAATGTGTGTACTGGATTTCAGAGGTAGCTGGGACAGATACTTACCTTTAGTGGAGTTTGCATATAATAACAGTTATCACTCCACTATTGGTATGGCACCTTATGAGGCACTTTATGGGAGGAAATGTAGATCTCCCTTGTGCTGGTCTGAGATTGGAGAGAAGCACCTAGAAGGACCAGATTTGATCAGAGAGACATCAAAAAAAGTGCCAATGATACAGGAAAGGTTGAGGACAGTGTTCAGTAGGCAGAAGAGCTACTCAGATGTCAGAAGGAGAGATGTGCAGTTTGGCACGGGGGATCACGTGTTCCTAAAGATCTCTCCTATGAAAGGGGTAATGAGGTTTGGAAAGAGGGGCAAGCTTAGTCCCAGATACATTGGCCCCTTTGAAATATTAGATAAAGTTGGCAATGTATCTTACAGATTAGCACTGCCTCCAAACCTCAGCCATGTGCATCCAGTATTCCACATATCTATGCTCCGGAAGTATGTGCCGGATCCATCTCATGTGCTATCAGTGCAGAAAGTTATAGTAGAAGAAGATCTTTCTTATGAAGAACTTCCTGTCGCTATTCTTGATACTCAGATCAGGAAGCTGAGAAATAAGGAAATATGTATGGTAAAGGTCCAATGGCACCGGCACAATGTTGAAGAATGCACTTGGGAGTCGGAGCAAAGTATGAAGAGCAAATACCCTCACCTCTTTGAGTAATCAGGTAATTTACTCTTTTAAATTCGAGGACGAATTTTATATAAGGAGGGGAGGATGTAATAACCCCCAAATTTTTTTTTATATATAAAAAGGGATAGAATAGTCCTTTAAAATTGATATAAGGGGTAAAATTGGAAGGAATCAAAAGATAATGGCATAGTTGTAGATATGTTGAAGTGTTAGGGGCAAAATGGGAATTTAATAATATTAAACAAAGGTGAATAGTGCTTTGATTTGACTTAAATGGGGGTTGTCTGGCGGTGGGTTGGCTGAGAAGAGGGAATTGAGACAGAGAGGGAGAGGAGGTCTCAGGCGTGGAAACACAGAGAGAGGGAAAAAGAGAAGAAGAAGAAAAAGGAGAAGAAGAAGAAGAAGAAAGAAGAAGAGGAAGGGGATTCGAGGAGGAGGGGGATCCCGGTTGCACTTCCAGCTGAAGGAAAAAACGTAGATCTCCTTCCCCTCTACGCAAAGACCTCGATTTCCAAAAAGAAAAAGGTAAATATCCATCCCTATCTAGTCTTTTGATGACATTAGGCTATACAAAGGGTGGATATAGTCTAGAGGGGTCGGATAAGGGTTGTAGAGGTGGTTAAAAGAGGAAGAATCGGATTTTAACAAATTTTTCCGGCACTACGGAAAAACTGTGTCGAAGTCCCAACTTCGGCGAATTATTTAGGGGGCCAAACGGCCTCCGATGATGATGCATGTTATCTCTTTGGAATCCTCTATGAGTGTAGAATGTTAGGTAAAAATTTCATCAAATTTGGAGTCCTGAAAGTAGATCAAAACCGGGATGAAGTAACCCACTGTCAGTTCGGGTTACTGTTCATCCGGGTGGAAAATAAGGGATTTCATGCCATAATAGGGTATTAAGCCTAGATTAGGCTAAGGGAGACCTTGTACTCGTGCAAGGGAGTCCTAATACACATAAATGATGAGTTAATTAACAGAAAAAAAAAAGAGAAAGAAAAAAAAAGATTTAGGGAACGGGGGAGTTGAATCAATTAAAGTTCCCTATATTATAATTGGCACGTAGATTATGACTTTGATACAAGACTAAATGTATAGTAAATGCATGTCACAGTTGGGCAAGAAGCTAGGGAACGAGAGGAAGAAGTTCTCCACTGCCTGCTGTAGAATTCTAGAGGCGTATCGAGGCCGTGCCGGATTGGCAGGTGAGTGGGAGTCATGTACTTTGCACCATGAGCATCCTTAATTCATTTTCATGAATGTCGCCAAGTGTGAATTGATTCCACTTGAGCATATTGATTGATATTGTAGTAGATTCCTCTATAATCTTGATTCTCCATGCTTGATTATTCTGTACATGCATTTGAGGGAACATTGAGAGGAATTACGAGGGGTTGATGAGTAATCAAATTGATTCCGAATTGTGAAATGATTTCTTTTGCAAATTGATTTCATTTCCTCTATTTTAAAGACTTGTGAGTCGTAGCTTGATTATACTCTTTTATGAGTAATTAAATTGATTCCAAATTGTGAAATAACTTCTTTTGTAAATTGATTTCATTTCCTTCATTTCAAAGATTTGTAGAGCCTTTTTAGTGGTATATTGAGTTGTATTGCACTTCCTTGACCCTCACTCCTAACCCTGATGTTAGTTTATGATTGAGTCATGATCGAGTGAGTGGTAATCTTGATTATACTCCTTTTTAGTAGAGTATTGGGAGGGTGCATTATGGCATTTATGCATGGCTTGGCAGTATCTGCAGGACACCTATAGTCGATGGGGTTGAACATCGGCCTTTGTGCACATAGTAGCCTTCTGGGTGGGCGGAGCCCAGTCCCTTCCTAGGGGGGACACGGCCCTAGGCGTAGGATCGGCCGGTCCTACGACTTATATTCTGCTTGCCGCCGGGCATAGAAAGACCCCGCGAGGTGCAGTATGGCTTTCCGCGGATGTAGAATTCCCGCGAGGTGCCGTTTAGTATGTAGATGTGAGATGGATTTCTGTTCTGGATACTGGCCGGCATTTACATGATTAGTGTGGTGTCTTATCCTACATATGCATGTGACAGTAAGGAGTTGTTGCTGGTTCGCCTGGGGCGTAAAACCCACCTTCCGACAGCTGTCTAGTGATGATTTCAGCATATTGACACCTGATTTGTATGTTCCAGCATTATGATCTGTTGAGCATATTCATGAGTAGCATATATGTTTGCTTGATTATTCCATATATGCTTCAGATGAGTTGATATTGATTGTGGTAATATTGATGATTTATTCCATATTCTCTATGTTGAGTTCATGTTCATGTTGTTATTGATCTTGAGATTTCATCTCGAGCCATGATTATATTCTGTCTCATGTGCATAGTACTCTCTACTCCACTCACTGAGTATTTATATACTCACTCCCCAGTTTGGTGTTTTTGATTGCAGGGCAGGTATTGTATAGAGAGGAGCAGGATTAGTGGTTGCCTGCTAGCTGTGCCGCTCCATAGTATAGTATAGTATAATGTAGATAGAGGTTTATACCCTTTTGGTGTATTATAAACCTTCTGTTGTATATAGTGTATAGTTACAGTCATAGATCCTGTTGTGGATATGGGTTTGACCATGGATGGAATGGGAACCAGATTTTTATACATACGAGTTATATGCCTGAGATAATGTATTGATATATATTGTCCAGGTTCATTATGTGACGGATTATGTGATTGCTGCTCTGACAGGTAGTGTGTTGTATGTATTGAGATAATCCTGACAGGTCACTATAGGAAAAGTGATCATTTTGTGCATGCATCATGCCAAATTTTTCAAGATTCATTGATGATTGATAGGTAGTAGGGTTCTACGCGGTGGCTGGTGGCCTTATGCCTACCCGCACCCTAGGACCGTCGCGGCGGCCCGCCGGGAACGGGGCGGGGGTCGTGACAAAGCTTGGTATCAGAGCAAAGGTTAAACAAGAGTCCTGTCAGAGCAATAGGGTGAGTCAGGATTAAGTATAGGATTATACTATGGAGCATAGGATTTTTCTGTATATTCATTTATGAGTCATTTACAATTCAGTAAAATATATTATGGCTCTGTGTAACGACTGCCCTCTCTTTTTGACTCTTTTAGAGACACATAAAGAATACTTTCAAGGAAAATGGAGCCAGATATAGCATTGGATGCGGGTTCTGCACATGTCGAGCCCCAAAGAGAAAAATCTCCTCCTGCAGACAGGCGGAGAGTTGATGATCAAGGAGAGGTAGGAAGTAGAGATGCATTGATGGAACAGTTACTGGCGGAGAATCGGGCTCTGAGGGAGCAGATTGCTCGGGGGAAATCTCCTGCCCCGTCAGTAGTATCCATCCCACCTCCTGTAGTTGTGCCAAGAAGTTTGGCCAGGCGGGCTCTAGATGATGAGGGGATTACTGTACAGGAATTTCTGAGGCTCAGAACCCCCGAGTTTAAGGGGGGAAGAAGGTGAAGATCCTCAGAGATTCCTGGAGGAGACTGAAAAGATGATACGGAGACTGCCCTGTTCTGATGCAAGGGCAATAGAACTTGTAGGGCTCACAATGAAAGAAGATGCCTGGGGCTGGTACCAGAGGCACGTGGAGGACAGATTGTACAGTAGGAATCCTCCAACCTGGGAAGAGTTCAGGCAAGCAGTGATGGATGAGTTTTTGTCTCCGGCTGAGAGGCAGAATCGGGCTCTTCAGTTTGAGAGGCTGAAGCAGATGCCCGGAATGAGCGTATCTGAGTAGGCTCGTGAGTTCACTAGATTGGGGAAGTATGCTTCTTACATCATCCCCACTGAAGCTGCCAGGATAGAAAGATTCAGGCGGGGTCTGATTTCTCCGCTTTATAATGCAGTACTGGCAGTAGAGGTCCCCACCTTGTCTAGGCTGATTGATAAAGCAAAACAGTGGGAGATCAGAAACAAAGAGGAAAGGGCTGAAAGAGAACAGAGGAAAATGAGTAAGGGGAAAGGGCAAAGCAGCCGAGGTAGATCTGAGGGAGCAAGTCTCCCGCAGGGCCCGACAGAGCAGTCTGTACGCTCAGCTCCACCTGCCCCACGTACGAGGAAGTGGAGGAGAAGAGGTCAGTCACAGGATGCTTCTTTACCATTAGCACCTCGTCCTCCGGTCACTATGGCCAGAACTGAATCTAAGTTCCAATCATGGCCAATGTGTGGCATATGTGGGAAGCAGCACCCTGGCAGATGCAGAATGGGTCAGGGAGTGTGCTACAGATGTGGACAGCCGGGTCATTTTGTCAGAGAATGCCCGCAGGGTGCCATCCAGCAGTTTGTGCCTTTAACATCCTACCCTTCTGTGCAGATGGACAGGCCTAGTAGTAGGGGGCCTGTAGGCAGAGGCAGAGGTCAGACACCAACGTCACAGCAGAGTGTTGGACCATCTCAGCTGTTAGCTCCAGCAGGCAGAGGGCAAGGAAGAGTGTTCACGGTAAATCCACAGGAGGCACAGGCATCAAATGCAGCTGTGACAGGTATGCTCCTCATTGATAAGATTAAAGCTAGAGTGTTATTTGATTCTGGAGCTACCCATTCATTTGTGTCCCCTTATTTTGCTAAAAAGTTAGCTAAGGATAAGATATTGATGCATATTCCCTTAGTTATTAGCACACCTGTAGGGGATAGTATAGAAGTGAGATATGTGTATCCTACCTGTGTGGTAGAGGTAGAAGGTAAGACACTCCCAGTCGATTTGATTGAGTTGGCAGTGTTAGACTTTGATGTCATACTGGGCATGGATTGGTTATCAGACAATCGTGCCACCATTAACTGCCAAGAAAACAATCAGAGGAAGGCATCTTCATCAGTCAGTCCAAATACATCAAGGAAATGTTGGAAAAATTCAAGATGAAGGATGCAAAGGAAATCAGCACACCCATGGGCTCAAGTTGCAAGCTTGACAAAGATGAAAAAGGTAAAAGTATAGACTGCAAATTGTACAGAGGTATGATAGGCTCTTTACTTTACCTTACTGCTAGTAGACCAGATATATTATTCAGTGTTTGCATGTGTGCTAGATACCAAGCATGTCCTAAGGAATCACACTTGCAAACTGTTAAAAGAATTTTTAGATATCTAGTAGGGACATCTAATGTAGGCTTATGGTATTCAAAACAATCTGACATAAATTTAATTGCTTATTCCGATGCTGATTTTGCCGGGTGCAAACTCGACAGAAAAAGCACAAGTGGCACATGTCAATTCTTGGGTGCTAATTTGGTTTCTTGGTTTAGCAAGAAACAAAATTCAGTTGCCTTGTCCACAGCGGAGGCTGAGTACATTGCAGCTAGAAGCTGTTGTGCCCAAGTTCTTTGGATTAAGCAACAACTTGAAGACTTCGGTATCAAAATGGATAATATACCAATTAAATGTGATAATACAAGTGCAATTAATTTAACAAAGAATCCTGTCCAACACTCTAAATCAAAGCATATAGAGATTAGGCATCATTTTATTAGGGATCATGTGCTGAAAAATGATGTGATGATTGAATATGTGTGTACTGAAAATCAATTGGCCGATATCTTTATAAAGCCCCTTTGTAAAGATAGATTCAACTTCCTAAGGAATGCTTTGAGCTTGTATGATCCTAGCAAATAAATTAAACTTGTATTGCATTGCCTTGCTACTCAAACTAGTAATCCACCTCAAGGTCAACATAAGTGAAAGCATGAATCCATCTAAGCTAAATGACGAACTGTTTGACTTTTCGGAGGATGGTTACCCTCCCTTGGACTCTTCATGGAGACATTTTCAGAGCCTATTTCATAGGCATTCGAAATTTGGTCAAACATTCCTCATTTCAACATTAATAATTCAAAAATCATTATTAAACCTCTATAGGATGTATTATTAAGGGGGAAGATCACAAACAAACTCATTCCATATTCACCAAAAGAAATCATATTGATTAGAGTGATTAAATGAAACAAATTGGGAAAAGATAAAAATCAGTCTGAAATTTTTCAGTGCCGGAGACGTCTCTGGCAAATCGCAGAGACGTCCCCCCGGCGAGACGTCTCGCCTTAGTCGCCGAGACGTCTCGGGGACCGAACGAGGGTTTTTAAAATAGGTCGAAACAGCTCGAGCCGACCCGAGCTATCCCTTTCATCCCCGACAAAAACAAAAATCCTAGCCTCCATTTTCTCTCCAACACAAACCCTAGCCTCTTTCTCCTCATTTCTCTAGGTTTTCCATTCAATGGCACCTAAAAGAGCTAGGAGGACTGGTGGGAGGCGTCCTAGGGCAGCGGCCGACGGTGAGGAACGGAGGGAAGAACCTTCCGCGCCGTCTCCTCCGGTTGCTCCACCAACCGCGACCATATTCTGTGCGAATCACACAGTAACCACTGGGAGGTACATAGATTTTCATTTCCTAGATAGTGAGGGGTTCTCTATTGGAGAGAGACTCCGTGCCCAAGGGTGGGAATACTTTTGTACCCTCAATACCTCGACCTACTCCGGCCTTGTTAGAGAAATGTTTAGTAATATGGCTTTAGGGGACTTATGGTACACTGCATATGTCCGGGGGACATTAGTAGAAATTAATGAGGATATTCTATCCACTGTTTTGCAAATTCCTAAGGATGGTGAGGCTCCGACCTCACATCCTCAAAGGGAAATAGCCCTAAACTTACTTCTAGGAAGAGAGGACTGCGGCCCTCTTGATGTAGTGAACTCACAAGACCTAAATGCCGAGATGAGATTACTTTTGAGTATTGTCAACCGGGTCTTGTTTTCTAAAACCGGTCGCTTCGATTTTGTTTCGGAGCGGGATTTAGTTATCATGCACCATATCCTACTAGGGATTCCTCTAAACCTCCCTAGACTCATGTTAAACTACATTGCTCTATGTCATAGGTATTCTAGGTTTAGTATACCCTATGGCATGATCTTTACCCTAGTATTTAAACACTTTAAGGTTCACATTCCCGAAAATGAACCTGCAAAACCCTTGAGAAACACCGACTACTATAATGAGGGCACAATGCGAAGAATGGAGTTTCAAAAGGTAGATGGGTCTTGGGTCAAGGTACCAAAAAGAAAAGCTCAAACTCTAGAGCCTGAGATCCCACATCAGGAGTCTGACCACCACTCTCCTCCACCTAGCCACATGGATTTCCCTGATATACCCTCCAGCTCAGCTGGACCTTCCACATCCATGCCACCACCTCCTCCAGTCAGTGGGCCCTCCTTCCTATCAGAAGACCAGATGCGCACCTTAGCATCTGTCATTTGCTAGCAGATGAGGGAGGAAATGAGATCCATGATTTCTACTGAGTTGGCCCCCATCAGAGCTTCACATGAAGGGCTTCTACAAGAGCTGAAGGAAATTAGAGCTCAGATAGAAGCTACAACGCAAGAAATAGTTGGTGTGGGTGCCACCCAAACCTTCAGATCAATTGAGCTAAAGGACAGCTTGAAGACCATCTCAAATAGTCTTAAAGAGTTGACAAGCCGAGGAGGCAATGTGGGCACCTTGGTTGCCCAACTTAGAGGAAGAATTGAAATGGCAACCATAGAATTTGAAGCACTTGTGGCAGCCTTCCATAAGTCACAGGAAGATCAGTTTAAGACCCTAATGGATTCAATCAATGCATTTATAGATGCAGCTTGTAGGGCTTATGAGCAACGTCGCCGATGAGGGACATTTTGTAGACATCTAGGGATCTTCTTTTTGTAAACCCTAGGCTATTTTGAAACACCTTTTGTATTAGAAATCAATACTTGTAATGTTTTCTTCTTTTAACTTTGTACTGACTTCAAAGGTTTGCAATGATACATGAATACAATTTCTTTTGAAACTTTGTGTACATTGTTAACTATGTGTATGTGATTCTGTGATTGTGTATGTGATCTAGTGATGTGCCATAAAAATCTCATAGCATGCCTTAAGTGGTAAAATTTAACACAACTTATCAATGCATATGACACAGGGGGAGCACATCTCGTGATAACTATGATTAACAAAAAGAGGTGTCTGAAATGAATACCAAAACAAAGGGGGAGTGATATGAATTACTAAATTCATTAATAGAAATAACTTGGACAGGGAGAGCACAACTTGAATATCCTTGAGTGGTTCATGGAAATAGGCTGAATTTTACTAGGAAGTATGCTTTTAAGCACCTAAGGATAATTTGTCCCCTTCATTGTTGATGACAAAAAGGGGGAGTAGATATAATAGAACTTAACTTAATTATGAAATACAAAAAGGGGGAGTAGAACCAATATGGATATTGGATACATTGGAATGCAAAATACGAAATTCATACTCCAAAGTTGAATTAGAAAAGATAAAATTGAAGAATATTGGCTTTAAGATAATTGCCCTTCTTGAAAAGAAAGGGGGAGTCAAAAAGAACTTAGCCTTCAATTATCTTTAGCATCAATATTTCATTTTAACTTGATTCAAATTCAGTTGATATGCTAAAATTGCTCAAGAGCTATTAAGATCAATTTTATGCATAAGGATAGAACTGAAAATTGACTATTTTGAATTATGCACATTGTATCTAGCTCCAATCAAAATATTAGACTTGTATATCTGATCAAATACTGTGTATATGTTTAAATTTCGAATTTTGCATATACTCAGTGTTTTGTCATCATCAAAAAGGGGGAGATTGTTGATCCCCTAATGGATTTTGATGAATACAAAACACTAGAGTATAATACCATTTATCTTAACAATTTAACTGAGGATTTCATGTGTTTTATTAAGAATATTGTTAAGAAATGTCTAGGCAAGTTTCCATAATTTTTATGGATTTATTGAAGAATTTTTGAGATGAAGAAAACAGATCAGGGACAGCCGAGACGTCTCCTGATGGTCTCAGAGACGTCTCTGGCACAAACAGGAAGAACTGGTACACTTGGAGACGTCCCCGGCACCCGGCGAGGCATCTCGCAGGGTCGGAGTCGACTCTCTCAGTAGCGGAGTCGACTCTCTCAGTGGCGGCAGAAAGGCCGATTTCAAGTGATATGCGCGAGCCGTCCCCACAGTACGCGGAGTCGTCCCCGCAAGTAAAAAGCTGAGTTTCCGAGTCGTCCCCGATGTAGCGGAGTCGGCTCTCTCAGGGTTTTCCAGAGGATGTCTTTTTCGGAGTTAAGGCAGCGGAGACGTCCCCTGAAAGAGCGGAGTCGACTCTCTCAGAGAATTCCAGAAGACATGTTTTTCAGAGTTATAACAGCGGAGTCGTCCCCAAGGCAGCGGAGTCGTCCCCATGCAAAAAGTGCAAACAAGCCGAGACGTCCCCGTAAAGTACAGAGACGACCCTCTCAGAAAAACAGAAAAACAAGGATTCAAACGGTACAATTCCAGAGTCGTCCCCGTAAAGTGCCGAGTCGACCCCAAACAAAGTGAAAAGTAAATTTATACAGCCGAGACGTCTCGCGTTGAAGCGGAGACGTCTCCGGAGCGCCTGGAACGCGACTGACAACTTTTGCAGGTCTGGTTTGAATTTCAAATCTCTTTTACTTTATCTCTAACGACTATATTTGCTTTTTGGGCTATAAAAGGGACCTCTTAAGTGCTTCTCAAAAACTCTCCACCAACCCAAAGCTAGATCATTTAAGAGAGAAGCAAGAGAGAGAGGTTCAAGGAAGTGAGTGCATTCAAGTGAAGAAATTAAGTGCTTTCAAGTTTTCCAAGTGATTTCAAGCTCAACTACTCTCTTCCGCTCGGGATTCAAAGCTCACACTTAAGACTACGCGATCCACATCGGAAGAATCATCATTTCCCACGCTTCCAACGGCAAAAGGATTCTTCCGGGTTTTATTGCTTATCATTGTCATATTTGCTTATTTAGAGCTTTCCAATCTTTTGTAAAACTCTATCAATATTGTGCTTGTTCCAGTCAAGGGACTTGGAACAAGGGAAAGGCGTCCCAAGCCTAAGTGAAATTGGGGGTTATAGGGTTTGTTGTTAGCCCGGTGTAAAACAACGAGTTGGGTAGTGCACTCGCAAAACTACCGGACTGTAATCTTGGATTATAGTGGAAATTCCCAAAGGTGCTTTGGGGAGTGGATGTAGGAGCAGTGGAAGCTCCGAACCACTATAAAACCTTGTGTTTGCGATTGACCTTTCTCATTCCTCTTTCTTTACTTTAGTTCATACATTTGTGTGTTTTATTTTTAATTAGGCGAAAAGTTTTAAAACACCCAATTCACCCCCCTCTTGGGTGACCATCTCTGGGCAACAAAATAGATACTGAAATTTATGGTTCTGAGAGTAGCTATCACAGTATTTATAATAGCGATTCTTCTGATGATGATGAAAATATCATAGAGTATGAGGGAGAGACATATGAGATGGACATTGAGGATCCTAACATGGCCATAGGGACAAAATATACAAGTCGAGAACAATTCAAGGTGGCACTGAGTCAGTATGCTATATTGAATGAATTTGCCGTAAGAGTTCTCAAAAGTGAGCCTGGTAGAATGACAGTGAGTTGCAAAAATGAAGCTTGTAATTGGAGACTTCATGCTTTTTTTTTTTTTTTTTTGCTGAAAGCGGGTATTTCATACAATACGTGTACGAATACATCCAAGAAAATCAAAATAAAGCAACTCGCGGAGCGCATGTGGCAGCTCCTCCTCCCCCGACCAAAGGGTGTACCCTGAGTGATGGGCCGCATGGGCCGCCACCCAGTCGGCTGCCCCATTGGCTTCTCTAAATACATGCTGAGCCTGAAAGGCTCTCTCATCTCTCATCATACTCCCTATGTCGCGGATCAAGGGGTGGTCTGTACCATCACCCGTCGTCCCCCTCCGAATCCATCCGATAACCGTGGTGGAGACTTCATGCTTCACTATTATGTGATGGTCATACATTTCAGGTATTATGGTTGAAATATGTTAGCTTTTAATTACAGAGCTTATGAAAAATATTGCATGTATTAATATATTATTCTGTTTGTATGTGCAGGTCAAAAAATTGAAGGAACCTCATACATGCTCATCTATAAACAAATGTGGCAACAAGATGGCCACACAATTTTGGATATGTGATAGGATCATTGGTTGGCTACGAAAAGAGGGTGACCTGTCACCTATTGAGTTAAGAAGGAGATTGTTGCAATTCTATCATCTTGAGCTTCCATACCATAGAGTTTGGAGAGGAAAGGAGCTTGCCATGTCTATGATTCATGGTAATTGGGCAGATTCTTTTGAGAGAATGGAGGATTTCAAGGAGGAGCTTTTGAGAAGAAACTCAGGTAGTGTAGTAAAGCTAAAGTTAGATGTGGTTGATGACAAGCATTACTTCCACCGCTTCTTTATTTGTCTACAAGCTTGCAGTACGGGCTTTTTAGCTGGTTGTAGGCCTTTCATAGGCCTAGATGGTTGCCACTTAAAGGGAAAGTTCAGGGGTGTGATGATGGCTGCTATATCACTTGATGGAAATAATGGTTTGTTTCCAGTTGCTTTTGGTATTGCAGAATCTGAAAATAGTGATAGCTGGACTTGGTTTTTGGAGGCACTTAAAGAATCAATTCAAACTCCAGAAGGTCTAGTACTTGTATCAGATCGACAAAAGGGACTCGAAGAAGCAGTGCAACATATATACCCTCAAGCAGAACATAGAAAATGCATGAGACACTTGTACAAAAACTTTCAAACAATGTTTCCAGGAGACTGGCTTAAAATTAAGGTATGGGGAGCTGCAAGGGCATATACAAAAGTCCAACATGACGATATCATCAATCAAATTAAGGAGGCTAGCTTGGAGGCATTCAAGTATCTTAATGCTGAAAATATTGGCTTATGGAGTAGATCTCAGTTTGGCATCACAGCTAAGTGCTCCTATATAACAAACAACCTTTCGAAGTCATTCAATGCTTGGATTTCTGAGGCTAGACATAGGCCAGTTCTTGATTTATTAGATATCGTAAGACAAAAAATTATGGTGAAAATGGAAGCAAGAAGGAGAATGGCTGCCCGCTGGAAAGGAAATTTAGTTCCTGCGGTAATGAAGTATGTAAGAGACATTAGCCTTAAGCTAGGTGATTATAATGTTTATAGAACCAGTGATTATAGAGCAGAAGTAATTGAGACTAATGGAAGACATGAAGTAATTCTAAATGAACAAAGGTGCTCCTGTCGTCTGTGGGAGGTGTCGGGCATTCCTTGTATGCATGCTGCAGCTTTTATTTGTAGTATGAGAGGTGCAAATTTGGAAAATTATGTCTCGGAGTACTTCACTGTTGCCAAGTATAAGACTGCCTATGCATTAGAAATTGGACCATTACCTGACAAGGCCCAATGGATAAAAGTTGATATTGGATATAAGGTATTGCCTCCTAAGCTCAGTCTAAGACCTCCAGGAAGGCCTAAAAAGAAGAGAATTAGGGGTACAGATGAGAATACATCGAAGAAGATGCACAAATGTAAGCGTTGCGGTGATCTTGGGCATCATGCGAAAACTTGCAAAAATCCAGTAGTGGAGGAATCTCAAGCTTCAATGTCCTCTTCTTATGCACCGAAGAAGCTTGGGAGGTAACATATAGCACTACTCTAACTTAATGATGTTTGTGTTTTATCACTTGGTTATCATTAAAATATTGCAGGCCTAAGGGAAATGGTTCAAGAGGAAGACTGTCATGTTCAGGAGGCACACATGCAGTGTTCGTAGCACCAAGAGGAAAAAAAAATAAAGGACGACCCCACAAGCAAGCTAAGAGAATGGAAGCTTTAGTTAGAGAAGATAATACCTACCCACAATCTTGATTGGTACATGTTGGATATACATATCCTAACTTTTGCACTTTATTTGCTTTTAAGTTATTTGGATCACTTTTAGCATTATTACTAAATATAATTTATTAGTTGATATAGAGTTAATTCTCATACTTATTCTTTTTCATTTTTTTGCTAATTGCAGATTTGATCGCATGTTTTGCTGGAGCAGTGAAGATTATGTTAGATATAGATTTGTTTTTTTTTCTCTAGTACAAATTGGTTGGTAGAATTAATGCTATTATTTCTACTCCTACCTATTCATCTTGGTTGGTGTTTAATGCAAATCTTGGTACAAGAATACATCTCTTCTTTACTACAACCATGGTGACACTGTTTTGTTTTATTTTTTTAAAAAATTTGAAGAACTATTGGTGCTTTTGGTTGATATATAACTATAGGATAAGGTGGTTTCTTCAGCATATTTTCAAATTACTGCTCATAGATTATGTATGAGAAGCTGAATAATTGAGGAGGTGATCGCAGAGGGAAAATATATATATGTGTGTGTGTGTGTGTGTGTGTGTTTTTCGTTTTTTCAGAGATTCTAAAGCCATAGCATGTCGGAATGAATTTTAATCTGATAAGATGGGATTAGGTAAAAGAAGAGAAGTTATCATATATTGTTTTTAAATAAAATATATAGCCAGGCAAAACTAGAGTACATATGTTTCTTTTTTTTTTTTTTTTTTTTTTGCTAAAACGGGCAATTCATACTACTCGGGTACGAACACACCCAACAGAATCTGCATACAAAAGGTCCCGGAATGCTCCGGGCACGTCATCCCCACCAACCCAAAGGGTGCCTCCTGAGTGGCTCGCAACATACGCCGCCACCCAGTCTGCCGCCCCATTCGCCTCACGATATACATGCATAACCTGAAGGGAAAACCCCTCACTCACCATCAACCATATATCACGGAGTAAAGGGTGAACTCCTCCATCACTATGAGGGCCCTCCCGGATCCAACTAATCACGGTGGCTGAGTCACCCTCCAGGAGGATAGAGCTCGCCTGAAGTACCTGTCGCGCATACCGTAATCCCATCCAAGCCGCCCGCAGCTCTGCCCCTGGGACCGAGGTATCGAAGATCTGACAACCCCCTGCTGCCACCATGTTGGAGCCTGGGCTCCTAATAACAAAACCTGCTCCTCCTCTCCTGCCTCCATCCAAGACTGAGCCGTCAAAATTGACCTTGAGGAAGCTTGGGGGTGGGGGCTCCCAGGTGAAAAACACCGTGTGAGTGGCTGCCGAAGCAGAATGGGGGCCCCAGATGTCCCTAGCTGTCAAAAGTCTATGATGCAGATCTACAGAAAGAAACTCTATTGCCTGAGCCCGAGCCCGCTCCATCACAAATCGTGGGGACAGGCTAGGCCTACCAAAAACACGGGCGTTCCTGGCCATCCATACCTGGTAAGCTGTGCAGGACGCCCTAATAGCCACAGACCTCATCTGGGTGGAGATGGAACAACGCCGGACCTCCTCCAAAAAACTATCCCTCCGTCTCCAGACCGCCTCCGGAATCCCTGATAACCTCCAAGTCCCCCTCGCCCAGACACACTGGAATAGTACATGATCCACTGACTCATCTGCCTCACAATACTGGCACAAAGGAGGAATGCTAACTCCCCGATGGCTCAACTCCAAGCTCGTCGGCAGACGATCCCATGCTACCTTTCAGAGGAATAGTGCCACCCTCTGGTGTAGCCCGAACCTCCATATCCAGCCACAGTCCCTACCCAGGTCTGACTCCTGCTGAAGAACCCGAGCGACCTCACCAACCCTGACTCTGGCCCTACAAGTGGTGCTCCAAACCCTAACATCTGGACCTCCCGATCCCGGGATGGGGAGGGCTCGAATCCGCTCTGCTAAGTGCTCTCCGAAGAACTGGCCCAACCTGTCGACATCCCACTCTGCCTCCCCAGGCATAAGGAGGTCATGCACTTGGAGCCCCACAGGCCCCTCATCACTGATCATCGTCGGCCACAGCCTCAGCGGAAGTGCATCCACCCAAGGGTCCTCCATCACATCAATGCTCCGTCCATCGCCAATCAGCCACCTAGTATGTGCCAGTGCAATAGGTATATATCTCCCAACCTCACGCCATATGAAAGATGCCCTCCGGCCACCCACCACCTGCCCAGCTGAGCCTGGCCGACCATATCTCGCTCTCATGACCTGACACCAGAAACCATGTGGCTCCAAAACAGTCTGCATTGCACGTCGCGCCAGGAGCGCCTCCCGCCTCGCCAATAGAGACTGCACCCCCAAACCACCCTCCCTCAGAGGAAGGCATACTCTCTCCCAGGCCACCAAGTGTACCCCATGGCCCCCCCCAGAGGAGCCCCACAGGAAACTACGCATAAGCCGCTCTATACCCACCAGCACCGTCTTCGGCACTAGTATGGGCCATAGTATAGACAGGCATGGAACAGAGAACTGACCTAACGAGCGTCAACCTGCCCATCATAGAAAGTGACGAGGCTCTCCAACCCTCGAGCCTGCTCTGCACCCTCTGTATCAAAGTAGAGCACTCCGCCATCCTCAGCCTCCTCCCTGTGATGGGGACACCAAGGTAGTCCAGTGCCCCCTCCTGCTCCCGCATCTCCAATATCGCCCTGATCTCCCGTCTGACCCTCCGCTCCGTGCTCGGACTGAAGTGTATGGATGATTTTTGGTGATTGATTCTCTGCCCAGACGCCGTACAATACTCCGTCAACACCCTCTGGATGGCTCGCGCATCCCTCACCCTCGCCCTAGCCAGAAGCAGGCAATCATCTGCAAAAAATAAGTGAGAAATAGGGCGGGCACCCGGGGCTGGACTGTAAGCAGCCAGCACCCGGTCCTCGCAGGCTACATGTAAAGCACGGGACAGTACATCAGCGCAGATGATGAATAGGTATGGGGACAAAGGACAGCCCTGACGAAGCCCCATAGTAGCTCGAAAGAAGGGCGAAGGCGTACCATTAACCAAGATGGAGAATCTAGGCCCCTGCACACAGCCAAGAACCCAGTCAATCCAGATCTGATGGAAGCCAAAACTCTCCAGTGCCCGTCTGAGAAACTCCCATCGGATCCGGTCATAAGCACGCTCCATGTCCAGTTTTACTGCCATCAAACATCGCCTCCTCGAAGCTCGCTGTAAGTCTCCCATCATCTCCTGAGCTAGCAAAATATTGTCTGATATACTCCTCCCAACCACAAACGCACCCTGCTCCTGACTAATAAAGTAGGCAACAGAGCCTTCATCCTCCCAACCATAAGCCTCGCCACAATTTTATACACTGTGGTACACAAACTAATAGGCCTGTAATGACCGGGCTCCGACGCATCCCGTCGCTTCGGAACCAAGGTAATGTAAGTAGCCTGCCAGTCATCTGTCATCACTACCCTACTGAAGTATAGCTGCACAGCCTCCACCACTGATCTCTGAATAATACTCCAATATCTCTGAAAGAAAAAGGGTGGAAAACCATCCGGTCCTGGGGCCTTGTCCCCTGCTAATGCCCAAACTGCCTCCTGCACTTCTGTATCTAAAACCGGCTGAATTAATGCTTCATTATCAGCCTCCTCAATTCTGACTGCCGGCCTGGGGAGCTGACCCCGCACATAAGTCCCCTCTACCTCCGTCCATCTGGATCTGAAAAAGTCGACCATCACCTGTCGCACTGCCGAGTCCTCCTCCACTCGCTGGCTCGTCCCAACTCTCAATGATCGTATCATGTTCCTTTGCCTCCTGATGATCGTCGATCGATGAAAGAAACTAGTGTTTCGGTCCCCCTCCTTAACCCACTGCGCCCTCGACTTCTGCCTCCAAAAAATCTCATGCTGATGCAGTAACGAGTGATGAGAGGCCAAGTGACGACGCAGCTCTGCCATCTCCTCCTCCTCAAGCTCTCCATCTCGATCCTCCCTCCCCTGGAGCTCCGCAATCAACCCCTCTACCTCCTCTAGTCTCCTGAATATATTGCCCACTACCTCCCGGTTCCATCTGCGCAGGCGTCGCTTAGTAAGCTCCAATCTACGCGATACCCTCTGCATAGCATCTCCCTGCACTGGCATGCCCCATGCCCTCCTAACTACTTCCCAGGATTGGGGGTATGACAACCACAGCTTCTCAAATCGGAATGGGCTATGGTGGCTAGAGCTCACTGCTGTAGAAATCAAAAGAGGACAATGATCTGAGGCGATCCGAGCAAGGTGACTGACCTGGTATGATGGGAATCGCTGAATCCAGTCCAGAGATGCCAACGCCCTATCCAGCCGCTCCCATACTCTCGCTCTTCCAAGCTGGTTGTTACACCAAGTAAATCGCGGCCCAGAAAAGCCAAGGTCCACGAGGCCGGTATCATCCAGGAACTCCCGAAACTCCCTCCTATCTCCAGAGTCGGAGTAGGCCCTACCACCACGTTTCTCATTGGAGCTAAGAATGCAGTTGAAATCACCCACCACCATAGTCGGGATCCCCTGAGTCAACAAACGGGTCAGCTCGCCCCAAAGGACTCTCCTCGTCCGGTAATCAGTGCTGGCATAGACCCCACACAGGACCCACGGAGCTTCATTTGGTTCCGAGATGACCATCACAACCTGCTGAGTGCAATTGCGAAAGACATCTACAGAGGCCACTCCCCGCTTCCACAACAACAAAATACCTCCAGACAAGCCCTGGGATTCTACTACAAAGGAATCCCAATCAAAAGCTAAGCGCCGCTGCACCCGACGCATACCTTCTCCAGATACACGTGTTTCACAAAGAAAACAAATATCGGGGCAATGAAGCTGCACAAATCTCCTGAAGGACGACAAAAATGAAGGCTTGGCCGCCCCCCTACAATTCCAAGCTAAAATCTTCATATAACACAGTGGGATAAGTGTTTGCCCTGTCTGCGTGGGCTTCTCTTTCCCTGTTCATGAGGCTTAACCTCCTCACCCAACTCCCCACCTTCCTGGATCGCCGCCCGCAGCAAATCAGCCACCTTGCCATGATCCTGGATGGGAGAAGAAGACCCCTGCCCCATGCCCCCTAGAGTGCTTCTCATCACCACCACCGTAGAAGAGGCTGGGGAGAGCCTTACCGGAGCTGCCAGAGGTCTGAGAGTCCCATCCCCGTCCTCCATCTTCAGCTTCCCCTTGTTTTTCTGACACGACGTGGGCACCACCTCCCTTTGTGAAGCTTTAGCCGAACTCAGCTCCTTCCGGTGGTGCAGGCTCTCCAGCACTTCCTTGGCCGGAACCTTGCTGCCCTCTCCGGCCACACCCTCGCGCCGAGCTGGGGTCTCACCTGCCACTGCCGTTCCGCTCGCCGTGGGCGCTCCGTCCTCCGCTCGCATAGTCCCAGCCGTTCCGGCAGCAGATGGAGCACCGCCCAACGTCGGTCGACTAGGGGGTCTCACCGGCGGCAGGGAGGCACTCCGGAAGTGCCTCCGACCATCCTCCCTCCGGCGTAGGCATGGGTCATCGAAAGAGGACGTTGAGACCGATCGAGGCAAATGAGTCGACTCAGCCCTACCAACTCCCACAGCCCCCTTCCGCTTGGCTGGGCTTCTGGCCCTTTTCAATGGGCTTGGGCCCTGCCCATGGGCCAGCCCAGTAGCAACATCTAGGCCCTTTATCCCGTGGCCCGACCCATCAGTGAGAGGCAGGCCCGGGCTTGGCTTGGCCCGTCCCGAGTCGGATCCACCCTGCTGGCCAAGAGAAGTGGTCGAACCCAACCCCTTGATGATTTCCGGTTCAGACCCCAGAACCCCACCAGTTTCGGTCATCTCCGCGTCCGACACCCGTGCTTCCGTCTCCTTCGTCTCCGGCGACCTCCTCCTGGCCAGCTTAGAAGGCTTTTGCCAGCCTTCCGTGTCCGTGGGCGACAGAGGGAGATTCGGCGCAGCGATAGGAGACCTCGGCCCCAGATCAGAGGGAGGATCCTGCACCGGAGTTGTTTGAGCGACCTTCGCCACCGAGGCCTTCTTCATCGGCTTGTTCGCCTTCGGCCGCCATATCTTAGTTGTTGTCAGCCACGGGCCGAAGGGACGCCGACTCCCCAACTCATCACCCTCCTTCACCTCAGATGACAGCCCCTGGGGGGGCTCCTCCATCCCAGTCCGTTGGGAGCTCTGTTCTCCCTGTTCTCCAGCCGTCGCCGGGGCCGTGGGAGGAAAGGGGCAATCCCCCTCCCCGTGCCCCAACCGAGCACACTTGTAGCAAAAACCAGGCAGGTTTTCATAACGGAAAACCTGCCAGTGTAGGTCGGATCCTACCTGGATGAACGTCCCCGGCCTGAACGGCATCCCCGCATCCACCTCGATCTTGACACGGGCAAACCCGAGTTTCCGGCCCTGGTCGGTGACCTTGTCCAGCGCCAAAGGTCGTCCAGCCTTCGCCGCGATACCCCAGATCAGCTCCCTCGTCCAGTACTCCATCGGTAAGCTTGGTAGCCGAAGCCAAACTACCGTACGGCACAGCTTGTTGGTCCCCGGAACAAAGTTCGGCCGCCATCGCTCCATGGTCAGGAGCTGACCTGCCACCAACCAGGGACCGCCTTCCATGGCCGCCTCCCGATCCTTCTCACTCCGGAATCGAAACGCAAAGGTCTCGTCCGCCAGCATGAACTCCTCGACATCGTAGTCGAGTTTCTCCGCAGCTCGCAGCTCCCGACTGATCCATTCCACGGGTATGCGACGACCCAAGCTCCCCATGATCACCGCAGTATCACGCCACGCCGCCCGGGCCACCTCCATCTTCTCCGGCGAGATCTCCACCACATCCGTGTACCGTCGCTTCAAAACTTCGAGCTCCGCCGTCGTGATTTGGTGATTGGTCCAGGTCGATGCCCTCGACGAGCCCTTTACCACATTCGCCCACGTCCGGCCCATCTCCGGCGCCTTCGGGTGGGTTTCCTCCCCTTTGTTACCCGAGCTCGTCTCCTTCTTCTCCAGCTCCACAGGGCCCTTCGTTGCCATCTTCTACAGTACATATGTTTCTCAGTATTCCATTAATTACTTATTTTGAGCATTCTTATCATTCTTGGTCCTTGGATGGGGGACTGTGGGCTGTACTCTTCAACTATATACACCAAATTCGTTTACTTTGAACATCTTGGGGTTGCAGTTCCTGATATCTACCTCCATTTGTTACCCGAATTCGTAGATATCAGGCATACCTTTAGCAAATACATACAAAGACACGTGTGTGTGTGTGTGTGTGTGTGTGTGTGTGTGTGTGTGTGTGTGTGTGGAGATTGTTTTGTTGTTCCTCAAATGATGACAACCATATTAACGTATCTAAATTCTTTCCATCTACAGGACCGGGTGCATTTCCTAATAAATACAGAATTATAAAGGCTATCACACTAATTAATGTATCTAAATTCTTTCCATCTACTAGGATTTTTTTTTACGTATATACCCTTCTAAATATAGGAAATTGTATGAATATCCTTATAAAGTTACTATTTGCATGTATACCCTTATAAATTTTTTTATTTGTATGCCTACCCATTAAGGGTATTTTAGTTATTTTAATTTGAAACCGTTAATTTTTTAACGGTGTTAGATGGCATGGGTACATATGCAAAAATAAGAATAAAAAAGGGTAACATAGCAAAACAAGTATTTTACGAGGGTATCCATGCAAATATCAATTTTGGAAGGGTATTTACGCAAAATCTAACATTTAGAAGGGTATCTATGCAAAAAACCCATCAAAAAAAGAAAGAAAATCATGCATGGCATCTTCTTTTATCTTTATTTCCAGAATATGCTTTTTATTAGGATATACTGTATATATAGCCATATAATACACACCAAACAAATTAATTATCTAGTAAGCTCATATACACTTATAGATAAATCGATACATAGTTTTCAGAGTATACAATCAGGTGATCCATACTACTTCGCAAGTCAGTTATCTAGCAATCCAATACACACCTCCTAGCAAATTGATATATAGTTTCCAAAACATCATATTTACCAGTATATACTATATGGCTAGATAATACATACTTATCAACTTTCTAATACATACTACAAACTTCTTTCATACATATCCAGCAGTAATCTAATACACACGTTCAAGTAAATCAATATATAATTTTTAAAATATGTTTTTTACCGGTACACACTACATGGTTAAATAATACATACTAACCAAATTAGTCATCCAACAAGCTAATACACACCTTTAGGTAAATCAATACAATGCTTCCAGAAATAATGTTCATCTGTACTAGTACACAATACACAATTTTCTAACTTTGTCTAACCTAAAAAATTATATACATGTCATTTTTTAGATTTCATGGACTTTTAAGTGTAAAAATTCTAGAAAAGAGGGTGGAATTTGGAAGAGGAGAAAGAGACTTGAAGAGGAGAAAGAAGACCATATAGATCGAAGAGACAATATGAAGAGGAAAAGGATGGATGGAGAGGCTTGATGAGAAAGAAAGAAAATGCCTTATACAATTTTCTTTGCTCCTTTGTTTTCTTTATCATGGGACTGACATACAATTTTCTTTGCTTCTTTGGTTTTTTTATCATGGGATTGATGACTCCATTAGTAGGAGAAGTCACTAGCTTTTGAGTTTCTTTATTAAGATTGGTACTAGAGAAAACACGGCAAAATAGAAAGCCCACCCCATATTTTCTTCTCTAGTGCTTGCCCCCATATGATTTTTGTTCTTGACATTAAGAACTATTGGCTAACACCTCTTCAACCATTTTTTCATGACGATTGTCGGAGCCAGTTTTAGTATCTAACTATTTTTACATCCCAATTCTTCAATAATTGTTTCCATGTCTGATATCTCACTACAAGAAAATACATATTCAGCGACTAAGATTCTAGTCACCGAATAACCATATTTGGTTGCCGAAACCTTTTCGCGACTAGCATATCCTTCGTCGCCGAACCCTAGTCACTGAAAGATTTTGGCGACCAATATTGTGTGGTCACCTAAGGTACACCAACAATGACCAACATTTGGTTGCCGAAGAAAATTTTCCGCGACCAAATCTGTTGTCGCTAATTTCAACGCCGACCAAATAGTTGGTCGTGAAATGTTTGTCTTCCGCTACCAAAAAAATGGTCACTGAATGTCTATCTTCCCCCACCAATAGTTTGGTCGCAGAATGTATTGGAATGCATTGGCAGCAAACATTTTTTTGTGGCAGAAAGTATTAACTTGTATTTAATTAACAATTCAAATTATAAGCTTAATATTTAATTTTGGGCTCGTTCCAAATTCTGTACAACCAACATAGCCTATCCAATATCCATATTGCACAATACATTTGCTCATCCAAATAGAAGTATACACAATGTTGGAGAATGTATAATCATTCATTATAAATATCATCATCTATAAGTCTAAAGTCAAGCATACCTATTAACCATACATCGCAATGTTTCATCCATACCATATGTTAAGGTGATAATCATCACCAAACACATCAAAATGTAAATTAAAAATCCCAAAATATCTGATCTTGCTATTCATCCAAATAACCATCATGTAGATAAAAATATTCTTATACCAAAAACTGGATTCTGCTTGTAGACAACTCCACCATGATCATTTGAACAAAAGCTATCCATGTACCAAAAACTAGATTTCACATGCTCATAACTCCACCATGTATCTGAGAAAGCAAAAAAGAATACACAATCAATAACCACATGTGAAAAATAATAAACTAAAATTCAAGTATAAGTTTACAATGACATTTCGCTTAATTTGGTCAAAATCTTTAAATAACCTACGTAATATGAATGAGAATATATACCAACGAGTATTTGTACCACTAGTTGAATACATGGCCCCATCATGATGGATAGATGACTTGTGCGTTTGAGTCTTTTCTTTTAAGAACTCTGTCACAAAACTTGTAAGATGTGCAATTTGCTTCCGTTCTTCCTCTCGCTCTTTCCTTTCCTCCTCATGCTCTCTCCTCTCCTACTCCAATTGCCTCCGTAGCTCCTCACGCTCCATCTCCATCTCCTCCATCTCAGCTTTAAGTTTCTGCAACTCTCCAACATGGTCTTGTGACACACGACTAGGTGTGGAAGAAGATAAAGAGAGCTTCGGCCCAACCTCAAATCCAAGAATGTATCTCTTCCTTTTTCCAAGTGCCTGCCTAGACATCTCCTCTGATGTTAATTGCACACCGGATTGGGAAGATTTTTCTCGCAAGCTCAACATCTTTGACTGTCAATACAAAGGTAACAACAGAATTAAATGTATATAACCTTGCAAAAGCAGAAACTGATTTAAATGATTATTGAGATTTTAGATACCTACATGTTTCACGGCGCAAATAGGATCAATCCACTCTTTGTTCTTCTTGGAATGAGTTTTCTTATAGAATTCTGAAAATTCAAGGTTTTCACAACCATTAAACTCTGGCTGCAAAGTGTAATTTAGATTAGTATATAGCCACTACATAATAAGAAAACTAAAATAACTGTCAGATCTACTTGCATAAAAGGATTTCAAAAATATACTTGCAGCAAACTAGAATAAAAAATCTACTTGCAGTAAATTGTCTATTTTACAATAGCCAAAACTATCCCATAGACTGTTTCACAGGCAGTTCACTAAAGATATAGCCAGTACATATTCAAAAATATATTACCGGTATAGTCATTGTTGCAACAAATGACCGAGATCCTGAACAATGATTGTACTCAAGCTTTTTCCTATTCTTTTTGCCGGCTTTTGATCTCACCTTCAAAAAAATACAAATTAAAAATCTAAAGAAAACATTATGATCAAATATTTTACTTATAAACTCTGTAGCACTAAATATGTAAGTTACCTTGTGTTCTTTGCTTTTCCACACATCATTAATGAAGTGGCGCCAATCCTCTTGAGTCACATGTTCGTATAGATGACTATAAGGGTCCACATATAAGACGTTCTTAAGATGCTTGTAATGCAATTTCATATTGTGCCTCCAATTTCTATGAATATTGTAGCATTTTCTGTGGACAGCTTGTTGAGCTACTAGATTGCCATGATAATCATCCGAGATTTTGAACTTATCTTAAAAACATAAGTAAAATCATTATATAGTATGATCAATGCAACTAGTACAAGTACCTAAAAAAATATTGTGCAATAAATAATTACAAGGACAGATTGTATGATAGCAGATTGAGTAGCCTCGTCTACATGCCGCCACGTCGGTATGCTCTTAATTGAACACATTCTCCTAATATACATCCCCAACAGATTGGCTACCTTTGGGGCATTAATACCACATAAAGCATTCCACTCATCAAGTACTGGAACAGAGAGCTTTTCTCCGCCATTTTGGGCAATGAACCTGCTTACCCCGCACGCGCTTTGATGATGAACCTGCTAAAATACTTAAATACTTTAGGCCATAAGACAAACCTGCTAGTGATAGACAAAGAGAACGCAAAAAAAAAAAATACAAAACCACTGAAATGCCATCATTTTACCAAGAGTATCTTAGCAATAACAAGATTCAGAAAGATGAGTTTGCTCACCCACGCTGTTGGCAATAATAGGTGAATTTGAAAGCTCGTGGGTTTGCTGGGTAGAAAAGGTGGGGAGCAGGGTAGGTTGGGCAGCCATCACAGGCACAAGTTCAGCATCTGCTAAAGGGTGCCTCGGCATAGCTAAGATTTCTCCCTCGGGCATATTACCCTCTTGTCGAGTTCTTCATGAATCTTCATCATTATCAGATGGCAGATACTCTTCATCATTATCGCCATTGCTAATCTTGTTCGGTCCTTCATTACCATTCTGATTTGAACCAAACAATGCCTTGGACATGCCCGGTATGCCAAGAGCCTCTAATCTCATTTAGTTCATTTCAATCCTTTTTTGCCTTTGCCTTTCGTATCCCGTCAGCTTCTGGGACAAGCACCCAGGCTTCACAAATTTTTTACCTACTTTGTGCATTTTTCACAATAAAAACCAGACAGATACATTATATTCAGCCATAAAGAAATATGGAGTAAAAAGTACATCACACTCTCCATAAAAAACAGAAGCATGTAAGATAAAAATAGATGATTTTCATTAACATAAAAATGTGTTCAACTTTGCTATAGATAGATCATTAGAGAAATATATCATGGCTCTAAATCTAGATATGTATCACTGTCACTATCAATCTCTTCTTCTTCATCGCTAGGCTCCTCCATTACTTCATCGACACTCCCCCCGGCTTGATCTCGCCCACGACACTGCAAAATGACCTCCTCTTGAATAATTTCAGCATCAATATCATATCTGTGCAAATCTGTTGTGGTTGGCTCTTCAATGGAAATTGGTTCAACGTCATTGGTTTCATCTTGTTGGAATGCATGATCGAGAACAATGGTTTCTTTAATATCATTGGGTTCTAAATCACTCATCTGTGGCACATCCCATATACCTCGATGCTTGAATCTTTGGACAATTTTCCAATTTCCACGTCTCTCTACAGTGTCATTAATATAGAATACTTGCTGCACTTGACTCAGTAGTACAAAAGAATCATCTTTGTATCACCGACTTCTTCTATCAATGCTAGTGCAATGCGCATCAATGCAGAAAGTTTTTTTACTTCCAGTGTTGAACCATTCGCATTGGAACAAAATGACTCGTTGTCCGAACATATATGTTAATTCCCAAACTTTGCACAAGTAACCGTAGAAGTCAATCGGTTGCCCTTCGTGGTCCCCTTCAACAACTAACCCACTATTCTGACTTTTACGGCGGTTGTCACGTTCGATGGTATGGAATCGGACACCGTTACAAAAGCACCTTGAATATATGTTGACTATCGGACGAGGACCGTTGGCCAATGACCATAATTCATCAGTAGATTCCGGTGATTGCTGGTTTCGAAGTTGAGTCATCTATAACAAAAAAGTGACATAATATGTTATTTCACTTTCAAATACAAGGATAACTCATGGTGCCTACATGTTAATTAATTTTGCTTACACGATCTTTGAACCACTTGGAAAATTCTTTACGTTGCCTGTTTGTGATGTCAACTTCACTCTCACCTTGTATGTAGTTCTTGTGTTCCCTATTCGACATTCCGTAACGTATAGGTAACATATAAGACTAAAACAACTAAATATACAATAGTTGAACCTTAATAAGCAATTTAAAATAATATACTCTCGATATTGATCCACTTCTGAACTATTGTATAAGACAAACCATTCAGCCATCTCGAGTTCATTGGCCGGCACATCAGGTCCCCTTCAGATTAACCCAAATGGTCGGGCACTTTGAGTGAAGACTGCTAACCCCATGCCACGATCACCACCGTCATCATTCCTTTTTTCTCTGTTAAACACTGTTTCGATTCCATCGAGGTACATTGAGCAAAATGTTGTACTCTCTTTAGAAATATAAGCCTTAGCGATAGAACCTTCTGGGTGAGCTCGGTTGGCAACAAATCCTTTTAGAACTTCGAGGAACCTACGATAAATAATAGCTCAATGCTAATAGAAAAATTCTTACATGTACAATAATATACATGATTACTATTCCTACTATACGGTTGCAAACAATTACCTTTCAATTGGATACATCCATCGATATTGCACTGGCCTTCCAAGAATAGCCTCGCGAGGCAAGTGAATAGCTAGATGAACCATGACATCAAAGAAGGCAGGAGAGAAAATCTTCTCAAGCTTGTAAATAATAAGTCAATTTGGTCCTCTAATTTTTTCAAATCAGCTATTTTTAATGCCTTGGAGCACAATTGCTCAAAGAAATTGCCTAACTGAAATAATACAATATTAAGTTCTTTGTTGAGGTACCCACGCATTCCAACTGGAAGAAGGCATTGCAAAAGAATATGATAGTCATGACTTTTCAGACCCGATAATTTACTACCTTGTGTACTTACACAGCTAGAGATGTTTGCCGCATAGCCATCTGGAAACTTAATCGATTTTAAAAAATCACAAAACCCTTGTCTCTTTTACGGGGACAATGTGTACAATGCTGGAGGCTTCTCATAAGATCCGTTCGTCCGCTTTTTTAGGTGTAACTCCTTCCGTATACCCATATCTGCCAAATTTATGCGTGCTTTTTTTGTATCCTTGCATTTCCCATCTACGCCCAGTAATGTCCCAACAATATTTTCTGCAATGTTCTTTTCTATGTGCATGACATCCAAGTTGTGACGCAGCTTGAGTGTTTTCCAATAAGGGAGAACAAACAAAATACTTTTCTTGGTCCAAATCGTGTCATCATCTTCGCCCCTTTTTCTTTTCTTATTAATGCTTGGATGCTTGCCCAACGGCTTATATGTCCCTGAATTAATTGCTCCAAGATCTCTTCTCCCGTGAACTCTCGTGGCCTTGACCTGTCCTCACTTTTACCATTAAAGAGCTTGCTCTTTCGCCATATGTGGTTCTCAGGCAAGAAACGCCTCGCACCCATATAGCCAATATTTACTCCTCAAACGTTCTGATGAAGCATCTTCGTTACAAATGGAATAAGCCAAATAACCTTTTGTTGGCCATCCAGACATGTTACCATATGCAGAAAAGTCATTAATGGTCCACATGAGAGCAGCACACATTCTAAATGTACTTCCACTAGAGGCATCATAAGTTTGCATGCCATCCTTCCAAAATTCTGTGCATCCTCCCTCCCCAAGTTATTAGGCAATTCATCAATATTATCATTCATAAAAGCGCCCATATAAACAGCTTCCAGCATATTAGACAATTCGTCCCTATCATCGGTGCCATCCCCAGCCATTCTATCCTCAACACCGCCACTATTGTCACAGTTAGCATCATTTGAAACACAAGATTGATGCACATGAACAGATTCTCCATGTTGCACCCAAGTCTTGTAAGAAGGCGAGATTCCTTTCAACATCAAATGAATCTTGACAACTTGAATACTTTGTTTTTTGTCATTCATGCACTCGACACAAGAACACCAAATATCATTTGCTGAGCCTAAATTTGCCACCACAAATTCAATAAAAGACTTCACCCCTTCTCTATACTCTTTACTCTTCATTCTATTTTTTATTGTCATCCAACTCTTATCCATTTTGACTGACCTACAAAGTACTTCATCAAGTTAGATTGATTAGTTTATAGATTTATTTTTGTATTCTGCAAAAAAAAGTTTCAGCAGAAAACCAGGGGCGGCCTAATACATTTGGGGGCCTAAGACAAATTCAGTGAATGAGGCCTTTTCTTTTTTTATTATTATAATAATAATAAATTTTAATAAGTACAAAATAGTTAAAAAAATGATATGAAAATAGATAGTTGTCAAGTATACTATTTCAACAAAGATGCATGAATCTAACAAAGATAGACAAGAAGCCTCTTCAGTTTAATATAATCCTTGAATAGAAGCATGGAAAAATAATTAGTTTAAAAGAAGTCCCATCCCACCATCTCCCATCTCCCATCTCCCCTTCGATACCCAAGCTACATCACAGCACGACAACCATTCAACCCAAACAGAAAGGGGAAGAAACAAAGAGGATAAAATTAAAAGAATCTCCACCCTCTAAGAAGTCCATCTCTAATCCCCCTATCTTTCTTCCCGAAGGCCCAGCTGGATTAGGAGTAATGTGAGAGAAGGAAAACCAAGACCAAAACCAAAAAAGTGAAGGGATGAAAGATAAGAGCGGCTTCAGATGTGTATCAAGCCAACCAAATCCCTCCCCTCTCTTTCTCTCCACCCAAAACAAAACTACTGTCCCCAAATCCCTCCTCGCTCTCTCCCCCTGCCGGCCCAAGAAAATGCCCTCACCCCAAATCCCCTTCGCCTCCTCGCTCTCTCTCCCTGCCGCCCTGGCCGGAATGGACCTGGCGAAGGAGGAAAATTCCTCCGCGGTGGCTGCGGCGGCGGCGGAGGAGAAGAAGCCCTCCTAGGTTTCTTCTTCTCCCGCCTCGCCTCCAAATCTTCCAACAACCCCCGACGACCCCCACCTCTCCCTCTCCCTCTCCCTCAAGCCCGGCCTTGTTACCCTCTTACAAAAGCCCTCCCGGCCTATGCTAAAACAAATTCCGGAGGAGATATACCTTGGGACGTCGAAGAGACTCGCGGGCGCGCAGACAGCCGGACAGGGTCTTCTCCAGAGGTTCCACTGCCGCAGCCGGACAGGGTCTTCTCCAGAGGTTCCACCGCCGCAGCCGGACAGGGTCTTCCTGTTCTCCAGATATAGGGCAGGAACTCGGAAGCGAAAAAGGCTTGGCTAGCACCGAGTGGGAGGGATTTGGGATTCTGAATAAGGGAACGGCGAACGGGCGAAGGAATTAATTACGGCGACGGGTGAAGGCAAGGAGTTAAAGCCGAATAGAGGAATAGGGAATTAGGATTTGTTTGGTTTCTCATACGACGTCCCCTATATGCATACTTTTCTCGACTAAATTTTTTTTAGACGCTGGAGGTGAACCTTTAGGGACCAAAATTTAGTCGCCAAAAATTTTACCTCAAGCCCGCGCGAAATACTGGACTCGCACCTACTTGGTTTTGATTTTCCGCGATCAAATATGCATTTAGTTGGTGTAGGACAATCATTCAGTAACTAACAAGGATGCGTGCAAATTTATTTCTAAGTGGATTTTCGATCCGCCATGCGGGTGGGCTAATGAAAAAAAGATCCTGCCCGTAGGATGTCCAAGAATTCTATATATTTCTAAGCGGATTCCCGATCCCACGTCCGCATGATGTGTATTCTGTCGATCTGTATATTAATTTGACAAGGAGTCAAGCACCGAGCTCGAGCTTTAAAATTATATTATAGTAATAAAAATAAAAAAGAATTTAAGTATGAAGAAAAGTTGTGGGATTGAGATTCAGCCGAAGAGACGAGGATATGCCTAAGTGAATTAAGGTGTTTTTTTTTTTTTTTTTGAACTTAGAAATTAGCATCTTATAGGAGCTAGTACAACATCGTTCGGTTTTACGGAAATCTTCCACTACCAAAAGTTTGGTCACTAAAAAACTCAAACTTTCTGCCCAATTTTTTCATCGGAAAAAGACGCCATTCATAAAAGTTTTTCTGAACTAAATTTTTTTTAGTCGCTGGAGGTGAACCTTTAAGGACCAAAATTTAGTCGCCAAAAGTTTTACCTCCAGCCCGCGTGAAATATTGGACTCGTGCCAACTTGGTATTGCTTTTTCGCGACCAAATATGTATTTAGTCGGTGTAGGACAATTATTCAGCAACTAACAGGAATGTTGGTCGCAGATAGCCTTATTTTCAGCGACCAAACTTTAGTCGCCAAACGTTTTACCTCCACCCCGCCAATTTGGTTTTAATTTTCCGCGACCAAATATGCATTTAGTCGGTGTAGGACAATCATTCAATAACTAACAAGGATGTTGGTTGCAAATAGCCTTATTTGCAGCGACCAATATTCATTTAGTCGCCGAACGTGGTCACTGAAAGTGTATTTTCTTGTAGTGATCTTGCTCTAAGGTCTCTATCTGTATTTCAAGTTGATGACGTAGTTCTACAAACAATATAGAGCGCAATTGGTCTTTAGTTCAACACTTAGTCTCTAAAGTAGACTATATTTGCAGTTGGCCTATGTTTTGACATAACTTATTTTCAAAGCTTGCAAACATAGAATAAAAACATTATTTATAAAATTGGTCTAACTTATTGATAGTTACTAACCTTAAATTCTTTCTCTTAACAAACAAATCAATTCATTTGCATGGTCTCGAAAATGCTAAACATTGCCTCATGCTCTGGAACCCTAACACTTCGGTTGAATAATTAAGGTGCAATCTTTTGAACTATAGCGTAAGCGAAACCTAGCAGCCCGCCAAGAGTTTAACATTCTCTGGTCCTTGAAGGAAAAAGAAGAGGATCAATTTAGGGTCGAACCAACAACTTGATTGTGTCATTATTCTGGATGTAGATAGAAAATCTTTGGTCATACTGGAAGCCCAAAAATTGGATAGGGGTAAAGACGCAACCGAGTGTCAGCAGCTTATTCAAGTGCCCTCAGAATTGTGTGAAATGGTTTCCTATTATGGGGATCACAAACTTTGAGGTCCACTAGAGATCAGAAATTTTTAAAGAAAGAGCAAGATGTTTAATTCTTTTGATCCTTCTAGTGTGGCTGATCATCCTCTTAGACCAACTACTGATCATCGCTTTGGTAAGCTATTGCATCACCAACTAACTAATTGGACACGAGCCCCTCCTCGAGTGGATTCCTCCTTTTGCTCCTCAACCTATGGGGCATTAACAACCATTTCCAGTTGTTGTTCCCCTCCCAATGGCAGGTTCTTATGCGTTACTCACCCGTTTGCCACTAGAAACACTACCAGTACGTGAAAAGTGCCACAAGTGTCAGATTCATGCAAACGTCGATTCATGTGATAGTTTCAAGGACATGGGGAGAGGATCCCAATTAAAAAAATCACCTGACGGAGGCACGCCACCCTGCAAAACGCTTCGAAAGAAGAACGTATCGCCAAGGCCCCGACCGGCCGGCCCGCCCCCTTTCTTTGCCCGCCGGCCGCCTCATAGGGTTGAGGACCTCTTCATACGAATCTTTCTATTTCCTCGCCCCCTTCGGCCTACGGCCTCGTCCCCCTCAGGGGGAATCTTCCTATACTCTGAAATCCGGTTTCCCGGATTTTCAGCTTCGATCGGACTTGTATGTGTTAAGCATGCCACTAGCATTCATCTATAATATGTAGAAATTCATGGCTTTCAAACAAAAAGTTGACTTCTTTGGCCATTAATTTTACAGTCAAAGAAAGGATGATTAAATCTCTTCATTTGCTCATCTCTTTACAATGTTTAAAACAACTAGTTCAAAGTATCATGGCTTGAAAAGAGTTGCCATAGTAAACTACTATAAAATCCTAATTCTAAAAATCCTAATGCCAATGGTTTAGACTGAGACTTTGCCATATTGTCAAAACTAGCAATGTACCCATGCTACGAATACATTTTAAGAAAAATAGAGAGAAACATTTAGCTCCTAGGTAATTTAAAAAAATTTATACATACGTGTAAAACTAGTAGAAGACAGGGTTGAATACTGCGGTGTGTAGTGGTGCTTCATGATTCTAATTCCGTTATCCCAACTTGATCTAAAGGGATATATAGGCATCATGCATTTTGAGATAACCATCTATCATTTCTTTATGTTTTGTAGGATGTCGGACAAAAAAAGAAAGATATGTTTAGGAATCGATGGGAAGGCATATGAACGATATAGATCTATGCATTGTAGGTTACCTCAAAAAAATCCTTTTTTCTAAGGAAGGTCATGTATGTTCCTGCATTTTTTTAAAATAAGAAAAAAATAAAAGCTAAAAAACTTGAAAGTAATGAAAAATTGATTAGTATTAAAGATATAATATTCGACTGATGGATTTTTCTTGCGAGTTCCATCTTCAAAGAGGTCAGTATGAATACGCTTTTTTGGTGTCGAAACAATAGCTTTCAGCTTGATCTAAAGGGATATAAAAACATCATACATTTAGAGATAGTCATTTATCACTTCTTTATGTTTTGTCGGATGGTCTTAAAATAAAAATGATGAAATGTTTAGGAATCGAGGGGAAGGCATGTTAACGATATAGATCTATGTATGGTAGGTTATCTCCTAGGCATCCTTTTTCTAAAGAGAGGTCAGGGGCTTTCCTGCATTTCTTTAAAAATAAGAGAAAAATAAAAGTTCAAAAACTTGAAAGCAATGAAAATTTGATTGGTCTTAAAGATACAATACTCGAGCGATGGATTTTTCTTGCGATTTTATCTTTAAAGAGTTTGGTACAAATACGCTTTTCTAGAGTTGAAATAATAGCTTCCTCCATAAGATGAGAGGAAGAAGGTCCAGCATTGAAAGTTAGGTGTTGATTGTGTACCTGCAATTCCTTTTCTTCGAAATTTTTTGTCGCTTTAAAGCTAGCCATATTGGTATCAAAATTCTACAAACCAAATATAATCTAGAATATATAACTGAGATTGAGTATCTTTTCAATTACAGGAGGAAGAACGAATCTATCGGATCTGTCGATAGCAAGATTTAACTGACGGCACACCAATCAGAAGTAAAAAAGGCTAATTGGAGAATCTGAGAAGGATAATAATCCTAATCATAAGAAAATTTATAAATTCAAGAGAAATTATCATAGTTATAAAAATTTGGCCATAAAATTCAAGATTGCTGGGTGAAGCTTAAACAATCTAATATTGTATCTCTATATCAGAGCATGGATGAGAGAAAAAAACTGAAAGTTGAGCTCTCACTACTACTATTGTTGATTATAGTTATCTTGATAGCCATCATGCACGTATTTCTACTTCTTCTTAAGTACTAGACATTGATTTTGCTCATGATTGGATTGTTAAATATGGGTGTTCTAATCATCTTATTAGTCGTTGAGAGATATTTGATTTTCTATATGATTATATTAGTTCTCGTGCTATTGCTACTACTAATGACTCACTTTATCCTATCAAAAATATTAGTGATCGATCACTTATGTCATCTACTAGTTCTTCTATTTCTGTGAATAATGTTTATTACATACCTGACATAAAGAAAAATTTGATTTCTATTTCACAAAACAAGGACAAAGAAAAGTTAAGTTACCTATCTTGCATATATCAAAAGTCCAAATGATTCAATCACCTTACTGGTGTTCTTCAGAACCTAATAATCTAAAATCTTCACAACTGCCATTATGAAGAGGGCCAGAAGCTCCTCTTAGATCCCAGCAAACCATCCTATTATGGTCTATAATTTACAAATCTCTCAACAAAATCCATACCGTGATTGTCGATCACCGATCAAAACTTCAAAATCTACAGTTCAACTCAAACCGACGCATATAATCAAGGAGATTAGGAGATCAGGAAGCATTAAGATATCAAGAAGAAGTGGAAAAGCTGCTTCGAGGACAAGAGAAGAAGATGTTGAGGCCGGGCTTCTTCTTCCGCCGTGTCCGCTTTCTAAACGCGGAGAAGGAGGAAAGAGAGAAGCGAGGATAAGAGGTTGAGGCATGGGTGAGCAGAAGACGTACGCCGTGCGAAACGAGAGAGAGAGAGATAAAGAAACAAAAAGAAGAAAAATCTCATCATCACGACGATCAACTATCAAGAAGAAGAATAAGAACAAGATCAAGAAAAAAAAAATCACGTCTAGGGATCAGAAGTTCATTAGATTTCTTAAATATCTTCTCCTCACTATATAAAGAAGAAAAGAAGAAGAAGAAGAAGAGAGGAAGAGAAGAAGAAAGGGAGGAAGCGAGGAATCAAGACGAGAGGGGTGATGAGGCCGCTTGGGATGGCACGGAGTGGAAGCAAGAAGGAGACGGCGACAAACGAGCGAGGCATTTGCATGGCGTGGGAGAGAGTCGCAATGGAGAACGAGAGGGAGAGAGAGAGCGGCGGAGTTCTTGGGTGCGCGCGTGAAAGGAGAACACGTATGGCTGCGCCACGGAAGCACGGAGGACGCGCCCCTGGTTTTGCTCAGAAGAAAGCTTGAGATAATTTAAATCAGATAATTTAAATTAATATACGTCACCAATTTTTTTTTTATAAATCAGATAATTTAAATTAATCTAGTATGAGGTGCCAGATATTCTTGTCGGGTCCTTTTGAGGTTGCCGATTTTAGAGGCTGCCACCATAGGTAGGTTATTATGGCCTTCATGAGGTAAGCTATATTGAGGCTTCCATGAGCCTCTCCTGGAGTAACCAGGATTATCTGAGACTATATAAAAATCTTAAGTCTCAAACACAAAGGCTCTTCCTCTCTCTACATTCCTTCTAGGACACTGGAGGAAAATTTTGGATCAGATCTGTGTAGGATCGTTCTCACGGTAGGATACAGATGGTTACAAGCTGAGCTAAGTTTGTTGTACCTTGAGAAAGATATCATCAAATGGCAGGAGAGCCGAATTTATTGTGAGAGTAGTACTTCTATACGCCTCAATTCCAGGCAGGCCTTTCTTATTTGCTTTCTTATTTTATTTAAATTTTAAATTATAAATTATTTATAAACATTAGCATATTATTTTATTCTCTAACTGTCTAAGAATGAATTTCCAATTTGTTAGTATATAAGTATCTTATTTTGTTTTAGAATTTACATCTAGATTTTATAAATTTTGAAATAGTATTGTGCTGATTGTTTTTTTATTATTTTCCATCCTCCGAAAACTGTACAAAAGACAGTTTTGATTGTGATATTTGTATTTTAAGCAAAATAGGTTCTTGAGTAGGTTTTTTCTTTCATACTAGAACGTCAATTAAAATTTTTCTCACATTGCACTATCAAAACAAATTTAGAATCCATAATTTGTTGTTTCTTGAAATCAGCATAGAAACTTTGAAGGTGGTTTTAATCAAATTCTGCTTCCCTAAAAATAGTCTAGAAATTAAAATTAGTTTTTGAATCAAAATATTTTTAATTCTACGGCTCTAAATCTATGTAGGAAACCTAGATTAGTTTTGAAAAACCGAAAATCTCTCAATCAGCTATTTTGAAAACTATACAAGAACATTAAAATCAAATTTTTTAAATAAAAAGTCCTTTGAATCTCCTGCTCTGATAATCATGCAAAAAACTTTATATCATGTTTCCAAATTAAATCATTTGATTCAATTGCTCTAAAAACTACATAGAAATTTCTGAAACAGTTTTCTCAATTAAATCATTTATTTCAGTTGCAATGAAAACTGTGCAGAAATATTGTTTTAATTAATCTGACTATCAATTTATTTTTGAAATCTATAATAGAATATAAAAAATATATTTGGTGCATAATGGTGGGGCAGGTATAGGGTGGAAAAGGATTCCAAAACAATAATGGAAAGAATTTTTTTTTGGAATCAAATTTCCTTCAGTTGAAGAAATGGCGATTCCACCTATATGTGGGAAGAGTGGTCATTTCAATGAAAATAGAAACAAATAATATTTTTATATGAATTAGTTATCGATAATTATAATTTCAAATAAAAATACATAATTTAATATAAAATTTAAAGATATTTTTATGACAAAGTAATAAATCAAGTAGCATTCATTGTAATATAATATTAACTATTATTTAATGGTTTAATATATACCTTATACTACCAAATGTTGATTGTGCAATGCATGTTAAAGAAAAATAAAAATAAAATTCTAAATGTTAAATAGTAATATAATATTGAATGCAAAAATAAAATTATATTAGATAAATATTCTAAATAAATTAAAATAATTAACTCAAATAAACAATAAAAAATATAATAGATGAATAATAACAAAATAAAAGATATTAGAATATAAATAATTAAGATTAAAATAAAAAATAAAATATCAATTTATGATATATATTGTAAATAAAATAAAAATTAGCTAATAGTATAAAATAAAAATAGAATTAATATTATTTTTAAAATTAATATAAAATTAATTATATTTTAACATATAACTAGTTAAATTCAAATTAGAATTTAACTGCTATTGTGTTTTTGTGCATTCCTTCATTTCACATCCAAACAACGAAAAGAAAAATCACAATTTGACCATTTCTATTCCATTCCACTTCTCATTTAGATTATTTTTTATTCTTGGAAACTAGAAGCAGAGTAAGAATATTATTTATAGTACATAGATGTCAATAGCTTTTAAACATAAAGATGACTACTTTGGCATTGATTCTGCAGTTGAAGAAAGGCAAAAATAGATCTCCATTTGCTCATCTCTTTTATCATGCTTAAAGTAACTGTTGCCCAAGAAGACAACCCAAGAGGAGGGGGGGGGGGGGTGAATTGGGTTTTAAGTAATAATTGCAAATTAAAACTTAATGAGTAACTAATTAATATTATTGCAGGCTGATTAATTAGATTACTAGTTGTAGTGAGTGGAGAGGATGGAAGAGACAATGAACTAATTACAAACACAAGAGGTTTTATAGTGGTTCGGAGCTAACCCTTGCTCCTACGTCCACTCCCCAAGCTTCACTTGGGAGTTCACTATAATTCCTAGGATTACAGCCGGTTGTTTTACAAGTTCACAACCCAACTTGTTGTTTTCACGAGATCACAACGAACTCGGTCGGTTTTCACAGGCTCACCGACTAGAACCACCCGATTGTTTTTCCGGGATCACAATCGAACCCTTACACCGTTGGTTTTAACTTCGGCTCACCAACAAACCTCAACAACTTTGATTCAATCCCCTGATTGAATCAAGTAACAAGAAAACAGTTTGTAAAGAGTACAGAAAAAGCTTCTTAAAAAGCAAATATGAACAATATAAATAATGTAGAGTTAGAAGCCCTCAAACAGATTTTGGAAGAGAAAGAAGGGGCTTCTCGAACTCTGAGTCTCCTCTTTGAATGCACTGATGATCTAATGTCAGAGGAGAGCCTTGAATGCGAGGAAGACGTTTGGAGGATGGACTTCAATGCACTTCTTCCTTCTTTCTCTTGTATTTACTCTTGAGAGGCTTTGGTAGGTGGAAATCCCTTTTGCTTTTAATGAAGTCTCTCTCTTGATGTCTATTACTATTTACACTGGCTATTTAAGCAATCCCCATCGAAAAATAGCCGTTAGACACACTTTTAGAGCCGTTCTGTACAGTCTGCAACTCCTGACATAGTGTCCGTTGGGATCGGAGTCGACTCGCTCGATCTGGAGTCGACTCGGATGTTGCTGGAGTCGACTCATGCTTTACGGGAGACGACTCGCCCACTGTTCAAAATTTGAAATAAAGTGCTGTCCCGTTCTGGAGTCGACTCGGCCAAACTTGGAGTCGACTCGCCAATGTCCGGAGATGACTCGACCCTCCGGAGATGACTCGTTCTCAGGGTTCCAGAGATCTGTTTTTCTGCATTTCTTTCTCGAGTCGACTCGGATCATCTTGGAGTCGACTCGACTCTTGGAGCCCGAAAACTGATCCTCTGTGTTTGGAGTTGAACTGCCTCGGAGTCGACTCGGATTTTGTTGGGGTCGACTCGGGAGTACTTGGAGTCGGCTCGGCTCTCAGGATCCAAAAACTGTTTCTCTGTGTTTTGACTTGAACTGCCTTCTAGTCTTGCTTTCCTCTGAGAGTCGATTCGTACTTAACTAGGAGTCGACTTGCCAACCTTCGGAGTCGACTCGTAACCTTCTGGAGTCGACTCGGTTGCAGGGTCTGAAATACATTGTTCTGTCTTTCTTCTGTTACCCTTTGGAGTCGACTCGGAAACGTCGGGAGTCGACTCGGCAACCATCGGAGTCGACTCGAACCCTTCTGGAGTCGACTCGCTGACAGGGTCTGAAAATCAACTTTCTGTTTTTCTGTCAGTTCTCAGTCGGAGTCGACTCGTAGTGTACCGGAGTCGACTCGAGCATGTGCCAGAACTTCTGAAACACTTGGAGTCGACTCGTACCCTTCCGGAGTCGACTCGAGCTTCAGACTTTGGTTCAAACTGAGTTTCATACTTAGCCAAAATATATTGAACCAAAGCTAGAGACACTTAAACATAAATTCACAAATATTTGGCTGAAACACTAGATTGAATTCATTAGTATAGCATAAGATATACTCAAATGCTTTGAGCTCATCAAAATCAAATAGGGTTATAATCAATTACTCCACAGTAACTAGTTTTAATCGTCAGAGCTTGAATTGCCAGAGTGAACTACTAAACCCTAGTTCTAAAATTCTAAAAACTATACAAGTGTGCCAATGTTTCATACGGAAACCTAGTTATATTCTCAAAATAATCATCTCCCAAAATATCCCTATAATCCTAAAACTATATGAAAACATTTTTATGTTTCTTTGTGTTGATGAACTTTCATTATCTTATGTTCTTGAGAGAACTCTAATCTCTCTAAAAATCTATCTTCCCTTTCCATATCTTTTTTCCATTTTTTATCCCGATCAAAAAAAAAAATTCTGTTTGGTTGATTAGAGCCAAACTTTATGACGTTAAATTTCTTATGACCAGATGCTATATATGCTATATTTTTTACAATCCATCTCAAATCGACTTGTATCTATATATGCCCATGACTTCATTGTCACTTCAATACGGTAACCGCTAATTACTAATCAAGGGATGAAATACGTGAAACAAAAGTCTTTCTTTTCTCAAATCACTCATAATCCCATTGTTTCTAGGACAAGTTCTTTTTATTAAGCAATGCTATACGTGAAAACATTTCTATTCTCAAATTACCCCTCTATCACTTCATCCAAATGACCCTCTATCAAAATTTCCTTATAATCCTAAAAATATTTAAAAGCATTTTACATATATTTGGCCCTATCTAAGAACTTTCATAATCTTATGTTTGTGAAAGAACTCTCATCTCTCTGAAACCTTTCTTTCTCTTTCCTTTCCACTTTTTTCCCATTTTTTTAATCTCAATAGAAAACAAAATTCTGGTTGGTTGATTAGACCCAAAAATAAAATTCTCCAATGACCAGATGTTGTGCTTCATTTTTTGCTATCCATGACAAACCGAGCTACCTCTGTTGTTATTTCTAATCAAGGAGATAAAACCTTGGCTACAAGCAGATATTTATTACCATGACTTCATTGTCACTTTAATACCATAACGTCTTACTAATCAAGGGACGAACGGCGTAAAACAGAAATCTTTTTATTTTCTCAAACCGCAGATAAAACCTTGGCTACAAGCAGATATTTATTACCATGACTTAATTGTCCCTTTAATACCATGACGTCTAACTCTTCAAGGGATGAACCGCGTGAAACAGAAATCCTTTCGTTTTCTCAAAACCGCTCATAAACCCATTGTTTTGATTTCTGTGTCATTTTTCGACCATTTCCGCCTTCAAATAGCAGGAGGCCTGGACACCCGGCCAGGCCCGTCGAGCTCGAGGGTTCTTCAGAGAGAGGTTTTCTTAGGTGATTTCCTTTCCATGCCTCCTTGTTTATTTCTTTTGACTCTTCTTGGTTTCAGCCGCCAATATATTTCTGTTTTTTTGCCTAGGTTTATATCTCCTATCTCTCTGCAAGTTTTCGTTTTCTTGTTTTTTCTGATGTTTTTTGGAGTATGTTATCATGGATGTGATAGAAAAGAATAGTTTTTTGACGTATGGATAGAGTTAACGCATTTGTTTTAATCTATTCTCCATGCAATCTTGGGTTTTTGGATCTGATGGATCAATACTAAGACAGATTTGGTTGTTTGCGATTCGGTTTCAACTGTTAATCCAGGCTATATGAAAGTAAGGCTTTTTTTTTTCGTTTTGATGATAGATCAGAAAAAGATGGCTGCTGATCCCTTTTTCTGATTTGAATCTGGAAGATCAAAACCATTCTGTACAGTTAATAAGTTACTATTGTTTTCTTTTTTTTTTATTGGTAATCTTATGATTTTTTCTAAATTATGTTGTAATGATTTGTGATTAGATTAGAGGATTGTTTTTTTTCCTTTTGCTCTTTAATTAGTTAGGAATTCAGAGGGTATTTAGGCTTTCTTTTTTATCTGAATGGAAGCTTTTTAATTTCTTTCTTCGGTGATCTGTAAGTTAAGAACAGGTTTGGAAGTGCTTATGTTTGTCATCTAAAAATAGGTTTCATCTTGTTATCGTTGTTTTACCCCTCCCTCCTCTAATATTAATCTACTAGGGTGATGGTCTTAGTTATAGGACATCTAAAATATTCTTTTCATATATTTTATTTTCTCTCTTTGCATAGTTTTCTTAAGCTTTTGTCAAGAACCAAGCTGTGATTTTTTGAATTCCGTGACTTTTTAGTTTTCTTATTTAAGATTTGTCTTCACAAAGCTTGATGTCTCTGCACACATACGATCCTGCAGTCTTGTGTCCATGTGAATGCACACTTTGTACTTGTAGTGCATATTTTGTCGTCTTAGTTATAGGACATCTAAAATATTCTTTTCATATATTTTATTTTCTCTCTTTACATAGTTTTCTTAAGCTTTTGTCAAGAACCAAGCTGTGATATTTTGAATTCCGTGACTTTTTAGTTTTCTTACTTAAGATTTGTCTTCACAAAGCTTGATGTCTCTGCACACATATGATCTTGCAGTCTTGTATCCATGTGAATGCATACTTTATACTTGTAGTGCATATTTTGTTTCCTCTCGAACAACAAGAAATTTGTAATTTTTTATGTTTTCCATTTCTAAATTTATCATGCATCATAGGATGTTGAATGCATTGAATTATGCATACTTGGAGTGCATGGCAGATTCCTATATCGTCGCTTTCCTATTTGACCATGGTGGCTCATGTATGCATAAAGTTCACTTGACTGTTTTCATGAGCTTTTCTATTGTCAAATTATACTTATAAGGTTTTAAGATTTCCTTTTATTTCTTTTTTATTTGTGGATTCCTGACTAAACTTTAGGAATAATACTTGTATTATATGAGATATAGACTCTTGACAATGGAAGTTATCATTAATGATTAACATATCATATATTATTACCATCTTCTTGCTTCTTTAACTGATATATATGATTTTTTCATCAAATTTAACTGATATAATTTTTCTATCTTGAGCATAATTTTTCACAACCATTGTTTCACCAAGATGTAAATGTAGTTGGCTCTTTTGTTTTCCTCTTTTACATGCTTTTAGCTTAGGTTTGTTAATCAACAGTATCACTAGTAGTCAATGGGCCATAGTTACATATGATAAGATGGATCATGTTTCTTTGAGCCTTTGGTGATGGGATCACTTGTTTAATGATTTGCCAAACTTCTATGAGGGAAATGAGATTTGATTAGTGTGTTAGGCTTGGTATTCTACTGTGCCTACTTTCGTTTGACAGGTTGCACAGTTCTTACTTTGAAGTATATAGTTCTAGTGAGATGGCCATAATTCTCTTTTTCCCTCCTCTTTTCTTTATTTTCTTCTCTTTTCTAAATCTTGTACATTTTTGTAGTTTCACAGGTTAACATGTTATGTTTAGTCATTGTTATCTTGCATTTCCAATTTCTCTTGACTTGCCTTTTTATACATAATGTCTATATGTTTCACAGCATGCCTAGCGTCTTGTTATATAGAAATTTTATGCTATTTGATTTTTTTAATTGATTCTTTCATTTATTTGTTTTCATGTATCATGTTGTGCCTTCATGATTATTTCCTTTTCAAAATGATATCTCTCTTAGTTGTTCATCTAAACTGAACAAGTATACATCGGTCTTTTCTGTAGTAATCCTCATGTTACGTGGGCAGCCAACTTTCTTTTCCTACAATATCTAGTCTACTGTAGCTCTTTTAGATGGGTACGATCAATAATAAGGTTCAAGTCTATTGGATACCTCATCCGCTACATATTTAAGTTGCACAAAATTTCTTATGTGTGATTTCATTAGTTTTTTATAGTTTGAATCTTTTGTGGGGCATTGTTAGAATGTTTTTAGTTTTCTTAAATTTTGAAAAGATTTTAGAAAAAAGTTTCAAATTTTTAAACTTTAACAGTTGTGAGTAATCCCACATTGGTGCATTTGCCTTCATTGAAATCCAATAGTTCAAGGCCTAGTGAGGCCTTGTGTCTTGGGATGCTAAACATAGGTAAATTTTTATGGACATCATGAAGCAGCTGCGAGGCCTTTATAGGCCTTTTTTAGGTTTGCTTCGACTGAGCTTATATAGAGGTTCTAGGTCCAAGGTCTCAAATATAAATAAGAAAGCACAACCTTTTCAAGAATTAAGAATTCCTTCCCTTCCTGAACCCTCTTCTTGCTTCTTTTCTCCCTCTCTCTCTACTTTCCTTCTAGACATCTATAGGAAGCCTTTTGAGTTAGGCCTCTGCATGATTGTGCTTGTGATAGAAAGCTTCGAATTAAGTTGGGTTCATTCTACATGGATACCTGCATGAAGGAATAAAATTCACTGTTATGGCAATGCTCATAAGCACCTAGATTCCAAGCATGCCTTTCTTATTTCCATTCTCAACATATTATTTAACTTTCAATTGTTTCAAATTATTTACAATTATTAGCATGTTATTTAAGATGGACATCATAATTAACATTCTTGGGCGAAGTGTTTTATCACACTATGAACAGGAGTTGTATTCTATTGGAGCCCATTGATTTGTTGGTTCGTCCTAAGCATCATAATCGTGATCATATAAAAAGACAAAAAAGGAAGTCGGGTCATCAATCTCCAAATCTTTTATTCTATTGCTAATTGGGATGAGCCTATCAAATAACCAAATTAGAACGAGTTACACTCCAGATGTCTTGAACATCAAGAAATTTTTTCATTTTTTAAACCAACCATTTCTGGTTGAATTGGTTAGCATCTATTACACATCAATTTCTTGTTGGAATATTGCTTCTCCAATTCCCTCATGATTTTTTTTTTTTTTTTTTTGATAAAAGCCTACATAGAAATTCATCAATGATAACAATATATAGTACAATAATATTACAACTACCAATGAAATTCAAGAAGAGATCTCCTTGATATTGAACCATTATAGTTAAGAGCAAAACCTAGCGAAGGAGTAAACCATATACGAAGTACTTCTGCCCATGAATTACAGTGAGATATCTGAATTCTTTCTTCTGGAAGTACTCCGCCTGGTGCGCCGAAAACAACGGCAATAATAAGATAAATATCAGCCCAGCTCGTCGGCTATACTGCTTAATTTATTTCTTCCATGTCTTTTTCGAAACCGAACCTTAACTAGAACTCAAGAGCGTGCAAACAACCTGTAGTAGAGGAATAGTAGAGGAAATGACACGCTTCTCCAAAGTTGTGAACGGCTGGTATAGAGAAGTTTCCCATATGTACCTAATAAAGAGAGAGAGAGAGAGAGAGAGAGAGAGAGAGAGAGAAGACTCTCATATTGATCTCTGACTCTTCTCCAGGCCAACTACTCCCCCCAGCCATGTCCAAGCATCCAAAGCTTCTCCTGCTTCCATGCCTACTCTCCCTCGCCATCCTCCTCCGCCCCTCCACCGCTGATGTCGGCACTGCTGCATACTATGGCCCGCCCTACCTTCGTAAGTCTTTTCCATTGCAATCATCATGGTTGCTGATTTCTATTATTCTTCGTTTTGATGCAAGATTCTTTTGCTCGATCTTGTTTTTAAGAGAAAGAGTCCCTGGCAAGGCATGCAGGAGGGGTGGTTGGCTTTTGCTCTTTGTTTTGTTAACATCTTAGTGTTGTTCGCAGCTACGGTTTGTTATGGTCGCGACCAGGAGCAGTTCCCGGCTAGTGGCCTATTTGCCGCGGCTGGTGAAGGGATATGGGATAATGGTGCATCTTGTGGAAGGCAGTACCTGGTGAGATGCCTCAGCTCGGCAACACCCAATGCATGCATTAAGAACCAGACTATTCAAGTGAAAGTTCTCGACCGGGGGAAAATGCTGAATTCAATGCCATCCAAGAATGGCACCACCATGGTCCTGTCAAATGCTGCCTTTCGGATGATAGCAAGCCAAGCAGCTAGGGTGATTAACGTCGAATTTAGACAGTAAGTACTTATTCATCTTCCTCTCTTCCTCTTCTTGTGTGCAATTATGTTTGTGCAAAATTAAATCAGATTTTTCAGAAATGTGCTTTCAATGATATGGTGTCCTTCTGCTTGCATTTGTTTGATCTTCTCATGAAACAAATGTATAGGGGTTCTCCCCATTTTCTTATTTTTTCTCAAAAAAAAGAAGGAAAGAAAACAAGTAGAATTACGTGTGTGTGGTTAAGCTTTATGAATGAGGATCACAGTCCATGGACACATATGAGGCATTGGTGGTCCAATCTTCTTTCTCACAAAAAAACAAAAAGGAAAATAGAATCCCATTAAGAGGGTAGTCTAAAATTATCTTTGTCCTTTTTCTCCCAAAAACCTACATGTATTAATTCTTCTTCTTGTATGTTATTTGTCATGGATTAATGGTGATTCACAAATAATGCAAGAGTGGGAGATCTTATTGTGGTACGAGTTTATGGATCATTCTTTGCCATTAGAGAGTGCTTCAAACAAACTTGGGCTTATCTTGATCCTTTGAGTAATCTCATTTCAAGATTACAGCATGATCAATCATTTCCTTCCTCTCCCCTCCCCCCCCCCCCAACCAAAAAAATAAATAAAAGGAAAAGAAATAGAGCATGATCCTTATCTGGTGCAGGCAATTTGATAAACAAAAAATCGTATAATTTTTAAACAAATGGCATGGAGATACTTGCATTACTCATAATCAAGTCTGCTGCTGACTTCACTTTGTTATTATCTTTCTCTTCTAGTTTCTAAATCCTAATTAAGATTACTTTTGCCTTCTTGTGCAGGGTCTGATCCAGTGACAGAGATTCCAAGAAGGAATGGCAAAGCCCCACCCTCTAATATCCCAATTGTCAAGGAAATTTCTTAAATTTGCCATTTAATATTTTCCTGTGGCTGTTGAGACAACTGACTGAATAAGGCCATCCTTAGGAAGATCATGTGTGTGCATGAAAATGGAGGAGAAATGACAAAAAAAACAAAGGGGTTTATTACTGAAAAGTTAATTCATCAGCCTGCTTGAAAGCCCTCATTTTTATGTCATTGTCACGCAGAGTTGGTTGATAAGGCTATTTATGCTAGGTTTAAATTGAAGACTACCGACAAATTATAGAATTTAATGTGGATAGGTGGCTGGTGCAATCCAAATTTGTGGATATTGTCAAGTTCCCTATCAAATATAGGGGTCGATGACATGGAAACCTCCACACTTATAAACATACAAGGTATTTAATCTACTAATAAATTTAAAATAAAATTGATAACAATTTAATTAATACAAAGGTCATGGCAAATATCAGAATAGCTAAATTCTCCAAAAAAAAAAAATTGATATATTCATATAGATTGTGATCACCAAAAGCTGGCAGAAAATGTAATTCACCGTATTTACAATTCTAGATAAACTTCAAGCAATTAGCATATTTAGAGATAGTCCTCAAGTAAACTCAATAGACAACCTAACATAGCTAGGTTTTCTTTGCAAATAAATAGAGTTCATATAGTTGGAAAGATTGTCTCATGCAAATGAACTTATAATTTTAATAATTTACACTTTATTTGGTATAAGATATTTTCTATATAAATTTAAAATATTTTAAAGCGTAAAATATTATCTCACAAACACCAATAATTAAATAGATTTAAGTATTCCAAAGGGATCCCCCCAAAACTTAATAGTCCAAAATCATATGTTATATCAAAATAGTACCACACTAATTTTCCAAGATAAGTTTCTAAAAATTATTAATAACTTATGTTCACTTTTACTAATTATGTTAAGCATCTAGGAGATCCTAAAAGTCGCAATATATCAACCATGATCCCATAATTAGGGTCCAAGAAATAAACTAGAATACTCATAGGCCAACCCAACACTACATAAAATTCATTATGACATATAATAATAATTATTTTATTTTATCTATTCCCAAAAGAACCAACACATGGTTGATTTGGTTAAGGTTCTCGAGGTTTGTTGCACGTACTATCTAATCCTCACTAATATGTTTGGTGACAACATAATCTAAGTTTAGGAATCCACTATTATTTAAAATTAATAATATTAAACTAGAAATTCTATCTCAATCACAGTTCTTTGCAAAAGAAGGTTTCCTAACTCAACCACAGTAGCCCTTGTTTCGAGTGTTGGTCCTCTACTACATATCTGCTGATATACTGAACTATTCCTAGGAAGCCTATGATCTTCTTCTTTGTTCGCGGTAGCAGCATAACAATTAATGATCACCTTGATGGATAATGAAGAACCCAAGTAGTGTCCTTGAACTAAAACCAAACACATTTTGCTGAGTTGAGCCAGAGCTTGCACTTGCAAAGTCATTTGAAGAGCTTGTTAAGCTGCTTCCGTTTCCTATGCATCTTGGTCATTGCCCTTTGGTAGGTAGCTTCAACATTCTATCATCCAAAAAGCATGACTATGTAGCAACAGATGCCCTAAAGTATTGTGAATTAGGGTTTTTCCGCGTCTTTCCTAATGTTCTGATCTGATTGTAGCTAGAAAATCCATACACAATGGATAAGATCTAGTAACCGGCCATATTATCGATGAGATTGTCTAACATGGGTACCATTGAATCACCTTCTTTTTTTATCTGCAAGGCTACCTCTTGTCTCGTCATTCCTTATTTCTGATTAACTGGCGTGGTTCCTGGTTTGATGGTTAACCGGCGAACTACTACATTTGGGTCCAATTTAGATATGTTTATAAACAACCAAGTGAAGATATTAACATTGGCTTATAGGAATTCTATAACTAGAACAGACCGTGTCCGGACTTGGGCACAGAAAATATCAAATTTTATATAAGCCTGGCCGGAAGCCTGATTAAAAATGAATAGAGTTTAAGCCTGGCACCCGGCCCATGATCAGCAATATCTATAACATCTTGCCGCATCTCTAGAGATAGCAAGATTCTAATCTAGGTCATCTCAGGGAAGTATCCAAGGAAACTCAGAGATCAATCATCACAATCAAATCTAGGGAAGTATCCTAAGAGGGACAAAATCATCACAATCAATCGCAAGAATTGCAAACTCAGAGATCATGACATGCTCTTGTTACAAGTCTAATACTCTGTTGGTACGGCCACGGTGGTCCTTCAATCTTGGTTCTTCAGCTTGGACCAGGCATCTTCGTATTCCTTTTCCTCGTTTTTTAGCTTGTCATTTTTTCTTTCTACTTGTAATCTCAAATCTTGGAAATATATTAGACCCTTGAGTAATGAGTTTGAAGTAATGAGCCATTTCCCGTGCAAAGACTTAAGCATCCTCCAAGTGCCAGCTAGATCAAATTATTCTATGCTACACAATAGAAGGTTCCCTTGGTGTGAAAAAGGACTCATCATTCAACTAAAAAGGAGGACAAGGTTTAAATCAAATGAATGTTTAAGTACTCACACTTGTGGATGAGTTATGACCAACTCCTGCTGTTGATGGTGCCACCAGCCTCATCAGTACAGAACTATGTTCCCTTGATGTGAAAAAGGACTCATCATTCAACTAACAAGGAGGACAAGGTTTAAATCAAATGAATATTTAAGTACTCACACCTGTGGATGAGTTATGACCAACTCCTGCTGTTGATGTGCCACCAGCCTCATCAGTACAGAACTATGTTAAATTCCTTCCGCAGAGATTGCAAGTACACATCTCCAAATCTCTGTCCCACTTCTTTCCTACATCGAACTCTCCCTAACATCAATTTTATTTAAGGCGTTTGCTACCGTGCTCCCAAAGGTGGAAACACCATTTAACCATGAAAAAAAATGATGGTCATCCGATTCAACAGGGATTGTCAAAATTCGTCTCTTGGCAAACGCCTGTAGCTAGTCCTATGCATGGCTAATGCGGATAGTTTTGTAGAACTCCAAGGCTTTTTCATGGTGGCACGAATGGATGGTGTGGTGTTTTTTTGGAAGTTTAGAAGCCTTTCCAAACGTCTTTCTCCTTCCTTTTCCCAATTCGTGCTCTGCCGGCGACGAAAAGCCTGGTGGTGAGGGGGAGGAAGGCAGCGGTGGTGAGGTAGGCAGCGCTGGGAGGCGGCAGAGAGGAGGAACTCCATTCATGGGTCGGGTAGGAGAACCGATGACAAGCGGGTGGCAGTAGGAATATGACAACCCAGGACAACCATGACAACATATATATATTAAGTTTGGATAGGAGTGCAAATGGATTGGATCGGACCAGATCCTAAGTGACCCTGACCCGATCTGGTTTCTTATTCGGGTCTTAATTTTGGACCCAAACTTAACCTAATAGAAAATCGGGTCGGGTCAAATCGGATCCACAGCTGACTCAACAGGTCATTCGGGTTGGATTGGGTCTATATATAACTTGGTCCCAATCCAAAAAAATTGGGTCTAGTTTGGGTATGTTTGTTTGGGTCCGAAAGCGTGGCCTGGCTATGGTCTCTCTCTCTACCCATAACCATGAGTGCTCATCCCGTGGCTGCCAGATCATAATCGAATACGACTCCAACTACGTGCTCCCCATAGCCACCTCCCCCTTCTAAATGGCCCTCTACAACACCACCTCCAACGCCTTCTACCTCGACTCATCATCTCAGCCACTACGTAAAATCTCAGCCGGTACAGCTGGTCCATTTACCGTCTACCGGCAATATATATATATCAAAATTAATTAAATGAAATAAAATAAAATTATAAAAAAAGATATATTATAATATATACGCAACAGCTAGCTGCCTTCCTTTTCCTCATCTCTTTTTTTTTTGCCATGTCTTGTCCCATTCCTCCGCGGTTTAGATCTATCATTGTCCTATTCAATTTTTTCTTGTTTTTATATTTTTTTTTCGTTCTCTTCTCTTCCCTTTCCTAATTGCCGCAGATATCTTTCTTTCTTCTTTTTTGAAAGAGAGAGAAATCGGCAATTATTACCTATAAGAAGGCAAAAAAGAGGGGGGGGGGGGGGGGGGGGAGACAGAGAGATAGAGATAGAGAGGGAAGGGGGGGGGGAGGAAGGGAGACGGAGAGATAGAGATAGAGAGGGAAGGGGGGGGATTGGGCGACTGTTCCTGATACATCTGGAGAGAAAGATCTACAGTTGCAAGCACTGTCAAACCTATCTCGCCTTGTGGAACGACGTCATCTCCAAGATAGGATAGAAGCACAGCTAGAGCTGAATAATAGATTCTTAAGAGCAAATTTATTTATTATTTATAGAAATAGTTTAATACTTTATATATGGGTCATTCGGGTCGAGTCGGGTTTGAATTCAGTAAACCTGGACCTGACTCGAAAATAGTACGTGTCCAATTTTAGGACCCGACCCGACCCCGCAGGTCCTCCAATTCGGGTTCGGGTCGGGTCTAACAGGGGCGAGTCGGGTTAGGTCACGGGTTAGCTCGTCCCATTTGCAGCCTTAAGTTTAGACTATATAGCAACACAATCGCATATATATCATCAAAGATGGAACTCTCAAGATACATATCATATATCACCATAGTTCCATGTAAATACATCACATATCACCTAAATCGGCAATTCTTTTCAACCGTAAGTTAGTGAGGTTACTTGTCATTAATCAATCAATATAGTTCAGATCTAGACAGTATTATCATTTCGGCACCGGATAAGTCTTGCCCACGCTCAGGCTCGTGGAAGGCCGAAACACATACCACATTTCTTCCTGTGGCCGGCAACCACAATATCCCATATCAGTTGTAGTTGATATCACAAACACTATATTTCACATGTGTTGGCTAATCCAATTACCTCTCTTTTATCCGGTCTTATTGTTAAGCAAAATTAAATTAAACACAATTTGTTTTCTTGATTTGTTTTCAGTATTAAACTAGTCATAGCCATGCTGCAGCCTATGGTGGGCTAAACACATACCAACCTTCCACCCATGGACAACAACCATAATATCACAATTCAACCCACAAATGATACGCCATATTTTACACATGGTCGGCTAGTCCAAATGCTCCCCCCCCCCCCCCCCCCCCCCTCCCTGTCTCTTTTTCTACTATTACAAAATTCAGTTTAATTATGTTACAATTATGATTTAACTATAGTTCGTTATCTGGAATTGATTTTTTGGCATTGGACTAGTTATAGCTGTGTCTAGCCCGTGGTAGGCCAAACATAACGCTACACCCCATTCCAAGACTGGTCTAGCATATACACCATATATTTCTTGCATGGCCAACCAATCCAGATGCCGCCCACTTTCCATCATATAATTATAGTGAAATCTTGATTTATTTATAGTCTACATGATTCCTATAATAAATCACTAATTAATAATTAAGTTCCACATAAAGCTAGATTAAGTAACACTTCATTATCAAATCATTAGCACATAATATACATACCAACATATGTAGAATACATGCAACCATGCAGATGATAACATAAATCATTTATTTTAATCATGAATATATAATACATCTATTTACAAATTTCTATAACCATGTAGATAATTGTGTTGAGGGATTCTTACCTCTACCGATGATAGACTCAAATACTAGATACACCGATCCTCTTCTCGATCTATGAACTTAGGGGCAAAGTGGTCCGTTCAACACCTTGTTGCCCAGATGGTTGTCCTCCTAAATTAGGTCTAATCATCAAAGTGACCAACAACAACCATGATCAATGATTTGAAATTATGGAAAATCTAGTAGTTAGCTTTGACATTGTCTGCTTTGAAATGGAGCACCCCTGTTTCGAGTGGATTTTGGTGACTTGCGGACTCTAATCAAAGAAAATCGATGGCTCAAACCGCAAGAAAGGAGGAGAGAGAAGTTGGGATACCTTAACTTGCCGCCAGCGAGATTTCATGGCCAATCGACGGTAAAATCCTCCATAGAAAGCTCAAGATTTCTGTCTCTAATTGAGGCTTCAAGGGTGGATGTTAGAGAATGATCAAGGATCTCCTTTTATAGCCCAAAATTGAGGATAAGGAGGATAGTTCGGTGGCATCGAGGAGTCCTCCACCCCAACGGAATCAAGGAAGAAGATGGATGCCTGGAAGGAGTCCACTTCTTTCTCCAGTCTCACATGCAAAGCACGCATGAGAGATTTCTTTTTTGGTTTCGACTTTGCTTTAAAATTTATGCTGGGCTGATCAATAATCCGGGCTCTCACATTCTCTACTTCCGTCCCCCTAAAATAATTTTGTTCTCGAAATTATCGTACCTAAGGCTTTGAAGATACCCAATTTTTATCTTATCCTCAATCTCTTAAGTAGTCTTCTTAAACGAGAAAGCTAAATCGAATCCTTTATCATAAGACCTTTCGAATTAGAGTTAATATTTTTGACTTTCGCTGCGCAACTCTGATAAAAATCCATCGAAATTATCTGAGTTTGCTAAATAATTTCTAAATCAATAAGATTCCAAATTTTTTCAAACTTCATAAATTATAATCTGAAACACAAATTGTCCATCGAAAATCAAACCCTATAGATTACTTGTGGCACAACTCTTAGCGATCATAAACCTAAATTTTGATGTCACTTATGTCGCAGTCTCTAATGATCTTAAACCTAAGCTCCAATACCACTCCTATCACATATTTTCATGATCACAACCTTAAGCTTTGATACCACTTCTATTATAATCTCTAATAATCTTAAATCTATGCTCCGATACCATACCTCTCTGCACTACTCGATATACATTCCACCATCCACAAGTCTTATCAACAAGAATACCTCCCTCAGTCTCCTCCCCTTCAGGCGCTCTCATTTGTCCTCTCCGTAGTGTTCGAAGGCAGGTCTTCATTATTGCTGTTCGTCTCTTTCCCCATGATCTTCGGCTTGGAAAAAGGCCACTCCCGCCAGGTATGCCTTCTTTTAATCCTAGATTCTCTTGTATTTTGTGGATCAGAGTATTTAAGAATTCCCTTTTCCTCAAAGATATTTCCTTTTTTCTCCTTCGCAATATCTTATAACACAAAAGATCTCACCTCTTCCAAAGTTTGAGCTCAACAATGATTCATGCCGTTTCCCGGATCTTCCGAGTGGAGGAGCAAAGAGTCTGGTCCCCGGCGACTACCATCAGAAAACTCGGACCTCGTAAACCCAACACCTGAGCCTCATCTTCTCCGATACATATTAGATTAGCTTGCTTTTGTGTTCTTATACATAAAATACGTCCCTTTCTTATCCACAACAACGATATTATATTCAAAATAAAGTTTTAGGAGCAGTTGGTGGTGGGATTGGCTCGAAGTGCTCCCAAACATACAACAAGAAAATAGACTGCTCCCAAGAATTTTCTTTTTATCTCCTAAGTCAACAAACCTATTGTCGCGTGATCCACACGGAAGGGTCCAACTTGTCATTTAGTTGCTGGAAAGTTAGTCGGCCGCGCTGCATAAATTCTAGAGCGATGCCAAGAGATCATGCAAGATTTAAGATAAAAATTATTAATAACTCAATAGTTAATAGCTAAATAATTTAATTAAATAAATCTATCATATTTAAATAATCAAATTGGTTCAATTACAAAATATTCAACTGTTCATTTGGCATCAAAAAATAAACTAACTAAAGACTTCATTACGCAAACTTTATGCATGACCTATCTAAGACTAAGCATTCTGAAACTCTAAGAGAAAAAAAAAAAAGATGGCGTGAGCTTTACAACCCAATAAAAATTTCCACCTCCATTTTTATAATAATAATAAATGAGAGATTATCAAAAAAATTACTTATATAGATTTTATGCGGCAAAAATTCCATGATCATAAAACATGGAAAGCAAACACATATTTTTTAATGCAATAGGCACTACAAGAAAAAAGGGAATTAGCGACGCTTTTTAAGGTCTTTACCGATGCTTATAAGCGTCGGTAACGGTCCGTCCGACACTACCAAAAGCGTCGCCGAAGCGTCTGCGATACCTGAGTGGAAAAAGTTTTTTCCGACGCTTTGGGAAAGCAAAGCATCGTAAATTTTTTTAAAAAAATATTTTCTTCAGAAGACGAGCCGCCGGCGAAGACGAAGACGAGCTGGAGCTCGATCCCTCAGTGGCTGCCCTAACCTCGGCATCGAAGCCAAGAAAGTGGATTACTCGGGAGGCTGCAACTCACCATGTGATTGTTATTAAGAAACCACAAGAACCTCAACTCACCATGGATTACTCGGGAGGCTGCAACACCAGAGTCTCCTTCTTGCCGCCTCTCTTCCGCTACAGCCATCGCCACTACTCGCGTCTCCTTCCCGTGCTCGAAGGCCCTCCTCCGCCTGATTCAATCATGGCCGAGCAAACCGAGAAGGCATTTTTGAAGCAACCGAAGGTGTTTCTCTACTCAAAGAAGGCTGGGAAGGGAAAGAGGCCTGGTAAGGGTGGGAACAGATTTTGACAGAGGGCGGAGTTTGGAGAGAGGACCGGAGGATTCTTGTAGGCTATTGGAAGCTCCTGAAGCCCCATCCATGGGAACCATCGCTTGCAGAGATGGGACTTGACCCATGTACCTATTAATGGGAAAGATGAATCTTCTTTCCAAACACTATCATAACAAATCTAGAATGAAGAATAAGAACAGGTTGCTCACCCAAAAGGAGGAAGGCCCCAGTGACAGCAGCATCTTGAAGAGCACCACATGAACCCTATGGACGGCCCCAGTGATGACTTCAAAGCCGTCGCCGAAGTACGCCCTCTTTCTGACGGAGTTGCCGAGGCCAATGGCGCCGTCGGCGAAGCTTCGGGGGGAGCGGACGGTCGGAGGGTCGGTGGGGTCGCCAGCGACGAAGAGGAAGAGCTTGAGGAGGGAGGAGTCGGGCATGGCAGCTGGGACTGAGAAGGAGTCATTCTGGAGCAGCTAGGGCATGGCGGCTGGGACTGAGAGGGAAGAGATCTAACGATGAGAGGAGGAGAGGAGAGGAGAAATTTTAAGGGATTGATGTCGATGCAGAGGGTAGCTAGGGCATCAATCGAGAGGTTGAGCAGTTGTGAAGAGATTTGGCCTCCAACGACGCTTATAAGCGTTGTCTTAGGTCCAGACTTTCGGCGACGCTTTTAAGCGTCGTCTTAGGTCCAGATTTACTGACGCATTTAAGAAGCATCGGCAAAGTTTGGCGCTGAACCAAGATTTTCCGACGCTTCCTCCTAGCGTCGGAAAATCTCGCTTTTTCTATATATAGTGAGGTCACATCAAGTAATTATCTTAATTTATTATATATCAGATCCTCTAATATTTAGCTTCTCAGCTTTGGACTACCACAACCATATTTTCGAACTGTGTGGCGGGGCATCAATAGTACCATATTTTTGGCCCAATGTCGGGGCATCAATAGTATCATATTTCTGACTTGTGGTGGGGCATCAACAATACCACATTTCCAACTTATGGTAGGGCTTCAACAACGTGGCTTAATAACATGGCTAGTCCAAAACACCACAACCAACTATGTAGATATACAATTCAATTACATGCTAGCTAAGTAAATATAATTCAAGATCATACTCTTGCAAAACTTTGATGCACACATGTACTAAAGTCTATGCAAACCAAAATCAGTTATATATGATACGTAAGTCCATATAAGTCTGCATATACTTAACAAATAAGTATATAATGAGCAATTATCATAATTAACAAATAACCTAGGATCTCACCTAAAATGCTAGCCGAAAGGTATTTTTTGGGTTTTTTGATCCTGTATAAGTACCCAAGATCTCCTCGACGAATAACTAAGGTGGGACTAAATACATGCTCGCACAGGTCCTCAGATACTCCCCTATTCAAATTCTGACATTTCAATCAGGCTAAAAGTTCAAATCTATTCAAATCTAATCATAAGCACCACAACCGGCCCATAGTTAGTCTCCATGAACCCACACTGCAGTGTCTCCGAGTTCACATAGGCTATGGGCCAAGTTTGCTCTGATACTATTTGTAACAACCAAGGAGCTCATTCAAAATAGCTAGCCAAAAAGTATTATTTGGATTCCATGATCCTATATAAGTACCTAAGATCTACCTAGTGAATAACCGACATGGGTCTAAACATATGTCCGCATGGGTCCTCACATCTACAATGACCATTTTAAAATGTCATCACTCATAAGTTTTAGTGATGAATTATAATATCATCATTAGGGAGTTGACCAAAATCGATTTAGGTGCCAAATTTATTTTTCCACCTTATAAAACTCTATTTAGTGACAACTTTTGTGCGTCAAAATGAAAATAGTAACAAAAGATCTATATTTTATGACAATATCCTTTTTCATGATTAAAGCTTTTGTCCAAAATAACTTGTTGGGATCACTTCTAATTTTCGTCGCCGAATATAAGAATTTTAATAACTAGACTTATCTTTCATCACTAAAAGTTTATTAATAAAAATCTAAATTCTTGAGTGTGTTTTTCTAGTTGAATTCTCTCAATGGTTAGCTTGGTCTGGACAACATATGAACACAAAATTAGGATACATACTTTATTTTTAGTGGTTAAGGCATGCACTATTAAAATATTATTATAATTTGACACTTTTACTAATGATATCATCATTTTGTCATTAGTGTATATAATTTTAGTGACAACATAATATATTGTCGCTATAGGCATGCACTTTTAATGACCACTCTATAAGCTCGTCATTAATAGTATATACCTATAATGGCTATTTTGAAATATCATCATTAAAACATTTATTTTAGTGATGAATCATAAAATTGTCATTACTGCATTGACCAACATCAATTTTGGTGTCAAATATTGTGACAACATACTTTATTGCCACTAAAGACATAAATGTTTACTGACCACTCTATTAGCATGACATTAAAAGGTATATACCTACAGTGACCATTTTTAAATATCATCACTAAAGATATAAATTTTAGTGGCGAATCATAAAAACATTATTAGTGAGTTCATCGACATCGACCTTGGCATCAAAATTGTGACAACATAACATATCATTATTAAAGTTAGAGACTTTTACTGTCCATTCTAATAACTCGTCATGAAAAGGTATACACCAATAGAAACCATTTTGAAATATCATCACTAAAGACATAGGTTTTAATAATGAATCATAAAATCATCATTAGCAAGTTGACCAAAATCGATTTTGGCACTAAATTTATTTTTCTGTCTAAAAAAGCTCTATTTAGTGATGATATTTTTGTGCCAATGTAAAATAGTCACCAAAAATCTATATTCTGTGACACTATCTCATTTTGTCATTGAAGCTATCGACTGAACCGATTTATTATAACCATTTCTAATTTTTGTCACTAAATATGAAGATTTTAGTGATTAAACTTATATTTTGCCACTAAAAGTTCTCCAATAAAAATCTAAATTTTTGTGGTGAGGGTTTTAAATGGTTTAGAGGGTCAGTGTAATGATTGGTCATCTACCCTGGCCATCCATATTACAATGACTTGATTATCATAGCTTGCTCTACAGACTCCTAGAAGAGTTGTAAGAGAACCATCAAAATCCCTCATAACATGGAAAAATTAATTTAACCCTCCATCTAACCGTAGTCAAATGTTCAGGATATTTAGTTGTCTAATTTAGTGACTCGATTTAATCATATTTGTTTGACTTTAATATTATAACCACTATGTCAAAGAAAAATTAGTAGAGCAAGTCAGATGGAAGAATCTTCTTTGTTCCAAATTCACGGGGCCTTGATGGATTCACACGGTCATAGATGATAAGAGTTGAAAACCATTTTGTTGGTCCACCAACCATAACCAATACAATAGACAACACTAGAGTTACTATAATACCCTAACCTTTTACTCCTTTCGGCTGTAACTTCTAACACAAAACTTTAACACACCATCTCTTTCTTAGCTTCCATCAACTAAAACTGTGGTTGCATTCTCTGGACCACATCCAGCACGGAAAACTTCTAATACAACCTCTTAAAATTTCATTACATATTATATTTAGCAATTTGCAGATCATCAAAATCAATGAATCAAAAATCAAGTGCATTAATACGATGGATGTAGTCAATCCTCTCTTTCTTACTTCTCCTCTTGTCGCTCTCCCCAATGTGACTAATTTTTAGTTGGACCAGATCCACCGGTGAGTTGGTGGATCTTGAAATGGTCATTATATGATCCAATAGTAGTTCGTGCGAAGAAAGATGAATTATTATTTTGTACGAAAAATAATAGACAACTGGCTATTTTTCTTCTTTCCTCTATCATATCACCCATTCTTGTTTCGACTTCTTCATCCACAACCAAGCTTCACCATCACCCTCTCTTCCATTAGGTATAGTAATATTGGTTTGATCTTCCTGCTTAAACCTCGTATTGGTGGTACCACCTGTGCTACATCTACCATCAACAATATTTGTTTTCTTCACCTTAAAATATATAAACCTCCTCAAATCCTCGATGCCTACAACATTATAATCAGATTATGTTTGTTCTTGCACCCATGCCCACCTAAAATGGCATACAACATAAAGGAGAAAGAGTGGCTGCCTCACTTTCACTAATATGATGGTGGTGGTAGAGAATGAAAGCACCATCCACCAATTCAATCATAGCAGTAGCTTATTTTGATATTAGTTCATTTAGTAGTGATTTGCCATACCAAACCTTGGCAATGGCAAGATAGTGGTAAGAGGACAAGCTGCCACATACATGGAGACAAGATAGAGAGGAGATAGGGTTTAATAGAGATGTTATGGTGATAAGGCAAGTTCCAACCAACATGTTGTAATCAAGACAATAATGTGTCACCTATTCTAGCCGCCCATATTAAAAAAAATGACCAACTAAGATGGCTCACTCTAAAATCTCTTGGAAGCACCCTAGCAAAACCATCAAAATCCTTCACAACATGGAAACATTAATTATTAACTCTATTTCAATGTAACTACCGTCCGGGAGACTAGGTTTAATTTTTTTTATTTTATTCTTTTGCTCAACTTTATTACTAAAATAATAATTTCAAAAAAATTAATGAAGTTAGTTAGAAGAGATGGGTTAAGTAGAAAAGTCACTATAACACCGTAGGCATTTACTCCTTCCTAACTACAATATTAAGGTCAAAATACTCTTTTGGTCCAATGCAACCATGTCCGAAATTTTTCTATTAATGGCAAAAAAATTCAAACAAACAAGCCAATTAATTACTATAATCAAACCGTTGTCTACCAAACAATGTGGCCGTTTCCTTTTGGGACCACGTCCGCGGCAACAACCTTCGAACACCATCTACGGACACGTGTCAATAAAGCTATGGATAAAAAATAATGTAATTTTAATGTACGGCTGCAGTCAATCCGCTTCATTCCGTTTCGTTAAAACATGGTTGGATCCTTGATATGCCTTGCTGTGCACCCGTTGTCCGTTGGATCGTCCCCAGCACAGCTCTCAAGGTGTTTCAAACAACGTCTGATCTTATGCACAGATCTCAAGGCAAGCAGGGGACAATCCAATGATAGGCGGATGCGAAGGGAGGTGTATTGAGGTCTTTCACGCGGAGGATACAACCATGTTTCTTTTTTTTTTTTTTTTTTTTTTTTTTTTTTTTTTTTTTTTTTTTATACAACGGCAGCTTATATACAACGGGTGTGGATGCAGCCAATAAAAACAGAAAAGAGAATATATAGAGGATAAGACATAGACATGTGGTCTTCCTAGGTGAAGCCTTCAGAATAATGAGCCGTGAAGGAGGCCACCCAGCCAGCATTACTATTCGACTTCTTGAGACATGTGTGGCCCAATAGAGACCATCCTCATTTAAGAGCCTGCAGATGTCATGGAGCAGTGGTCTAGAATCAGCGTCGCATTCTTGACTTCGAATCCACTCGATCACTATGGCCAAGTCTCCCTCGAAGAGGATGCAATCCGCACCCAATACATACCTTGCATAGGTGATGCCCTTCCATGCAGCTCTGAGCTCGGCACTAACTACAGATGTGTGGAAGATTTGCCGGGCCCTAGCCGCTATCAGTATGGCATCATGGTCTCTGATAACGAATCTCACACCTCTAGTTTTTCCACCCTTGCCAACACTACTGTCGAAGTTCACCTTGAGAAAGCCACAGGGTGGGGGCTCCTAGGAGACCAGCATGGTCCTGGGCACTATAGGAGCAGAAAGGAAGCTCCAGATTTCTCTGCTGTCCCAAGAGACGACGACATAGTGGTGCGAATGACCTCTGTTGCATGAAGAAGAGCTCTATCCGCCACCATTCTCGAATGCGCTTTGATGTTCTTGAAGACCCAGGCATTCCTACTTAGCCAACAATGATAGGCCAGGTAGATAGCTGTGACCCCCGCTTCTCACAGTTGGGCCTCCGTAAGGAGAGTGCAGGAAATTCTTGGCCGACACCCACCCCTACCAAAGGTCGGAGGGGCTTGAGGCACACCCCTAGATCTGAGTGGCCCGCAGGCATCGGATGAGGAAATGGAAAATAGACTTCACCTCCGGGCAGACTACGCACTCTGGTAAAATGCTCACTCCTCGCCGAGCTAGCACACCTTTAGTAGGCAAGCACTCTCGTGCCATCTTCCAAACAAACAAGGCAACTCGTGGGTGGATGCGAAGTTTCTAGATCTAGCCCCCATTAATTTGCCGAGTCGTAGTCCTCTTGACTACCCAAAGTAAATCCCGGGCTTTTACCTCTGACCTCCTAGTCACGCTCTAGACCCTCCTGTTCACAACCTCCCTAACAGGTATCGACAGAGATGGGCCCATTCGGCTAGCCGCTCCCTAAAAACCCATCAGACGAGGTCCTCGTTCCACACTTGCCCACTTGAAGCAAATAGATCGCAGACTCTACACTCCTCCTGTCGGCCAGGGTCGATCAGGGTAAGCCAGCCGCGCAATGGCACCTCAGAGAGCCAACTGTCCTCCAAGATGTTGATAGCTCGTCCATCCCCGATCTCCCATCTAATATCCGGGAGGACCGTCGGAGCGCGGGGCGCAAATCTCTCTCCAAATGAAGAAACTATGATGGCTAGTGCGGAAGACAGCTAGGTCAGCCAAATCCCCATAGACTCTCCGACTCTAGAAGAAACCTGGCTGCTAGCCTGATTGCGAGGATCTCTCGTCGCTCGATCAAGGAGTGGACCCCCATCTCCCCCGACTAGATAGTATCCCACGTCAGCAGATAAATATCACTTCTGCCCCCATGTCGCCCCTAGAGGAAACTCCTGAATAGTCGCCCCATGCACCGTAATGCTGCAAGAGGCACCAAAGTATGGGATAACAGATAAATAGATATCAAGCTCAGGACTGATCGTACTAGTGTGACTCTATCTATTATAAACAGAGCACCCGCCTGCCATCTCTCCAGTCTGCGTCTGATGCCCAACTCCAAGGGAGTGTAGTCCACCCTGCGAAGACACCGGCCTGTGATCGGGACCCCGAGATATCTCAATGTGCCTTCCTACTCCCCAATCTCCAAGATGCCAGTGATAGACGCCTTCACGCCTAAATGGATCTTCGGGCTGAAACAGATGGCTGACTTTGCCAAATTAACCTCCAGTCTGGACATCGCACAATACTCCCCCAGAATCCTCCGGATCGCCTAAGTTGACAATCTTGTCGCCTAGGCCAGCAACAAATAATCATTAGCAAAAGCGGGTACGGGATTTGAGATGAGTCCGATGCCAGCCTGTAGTTCTCTTGCGTCGTTGAGGCGTGTCGGAGCGCTCTATACAAGTAGTCAGCGCAAATAATGAACAAAAGCGGTGACAAGGGGCAGCCCTGCCTCAACTCAACCGAAGACTCAAAAAACTGCGAGAGAGATCCGTTCACCAAAATGGCGAGGGGCGAGGTCTGAATACACCCCTAAATCCACCAGATCCATAGCGGGTGAAAATCGAAGCTCTCCAAGGAGTGTGCCATGAAGTTCCACCTCATCATATTGTAGACTCTTTCTATATCAAGCTTAACACCCATCAGACTCCTATCCCTCGGTGTCCTCTAGAGATCACACATGAACTCGTGAGCAACGAGCACATTTCTCGAATATGGACCGACCACCCACAAAAGCCCCCAGCTTAGGGCAAATCAATCTAGGAAGCATACCCCTCATCCTCTGCACTAGAATCTTTGCCACGGCCTTATATAGGGTGGTACATAAGCTGATCGGCCGAAAGTGGCTCGGCTCCGCTAGATTATGCCTCTTTGAAATCAAGATGATAAAAGTCCTCTTTCACTTATCAGGCATCATCGTAGACAGAAAGAACTGCTGGATAGCTGTTGTCACCTTATGCTTAATAATATACCAATACCTCTTGAAGAAGACTGGAGAAACCTATTCGGACTCGGGGCCTTATCCTCACCCAAGGACTAGAGGGCCTCCCAGACTTCTGTATCTGACACCGGGCTGACTAAGGCTGCGTTCTCGTCCACCGAGATTCTCGATAGCGGAGCTAGCTCACATACCACACCATCGCCACTCCTCGGATCAGTCCACCTAGACCTAAAAAATTGCTCTAGGGTCTGTCTGATGGCATCGAGGTCCTTTGTCATTAGTCCACTACCATCCCTGATTCTACATACTCTGTTCCTTTGCCTCCAGATGATGGTCGACTGATGGAAGAACCTTGTGTACCTGTCTCCCTTTGCAATCCATTGAACCCGAGACTTCTGTCTCCAGAAGATCTCCTACTGCCTAAGAAGTGAGTGGTATCTGGACAGTAGGATCCTAAACTCCCCCTGGTTAGCATCAGAGAGGCCTGACTCACGTTCCTCTAGGGACTGGAGACTAGCAATAGATGCTTCGGTTTCCTCCACCCTCCTAAATATGTTCCCCACCTCTTTTCGGTTCCATCTGACTAGCCGGCACCCGATCAACTCTAACTTACGGGTAACTCTGTACATAATATCTTCTTGCACTGGTGTCCGCTAAGCCTCCCACACCACATCCCACAGTCAAGGATAGGAAAGCCAAACTTTCTCAAAACGGAAAGGACTACGAACCAGAATAAGGTGTGAGGTACTCACCAAAACAGAACAGTGGTTTGAAGCAATCCGGGGTAGGTGCCGCACCCAAAAGTCCAAGAACCTATGGATCCAGCTAGCTATGGCAAGAGCTCTATCGATTCTCTCCCAAATGCATGCCCACCCCATCTTGTTGTTGCACTAAGTGAACCTTGGTCCTGTCCATTGTCCAAGATAAACTCCTGGATCTCTCTGGCTTCGATCTTGTTAGTGAAAGCCTTTCCCCCACTTCTCTTCCGAACTGTTAATGTAGTTGAAGTCACCCGCCATTATCACCGAGCGCCCAAGCTGGATAAGGGTGGTAGCTTCGTCACACAACAGTCTTCTCTTCTTATAGTTTGTGCTCGCATAGGCTGCCAAAAAAACCCACAGGGGCTCGCTCTCCTTTAAGATCACCATGACCACCTGCTAATTACACTTGTGGAATATATCAAGGTTGCATTTGCTAAGCCTCTAGATCACAATGATTCCTCCTAACAGGCCTGTGACTCTACCGCATAACTTTCCTAGGAACTAGGAATGGATTGCCTCGCTCACTGCAGGCTGGCTCCCAATAGATGGGTCTCAAACAAGATGCATATCTTGGAGTCGTGCACTTGCACTAATCTACAAATAGCCGGCCTAAAGGGTTTGTTTTTTTTTTTTTGGCTGCCATTTCATAGCCTTCAGCTATGGATTTGTCGAAAGAGAGCTGGTCTGCCACCAAGGTGGTAGCCTAGTGGTACTGGACGGGGATTCTAACCTCATGGTCCCAAGTTCGAGTCGCTGCAGCGACGATTAAAATGTGGCTTCGGCCACTGCTTGGACATGAGGTATAGGACCGTTCTTGGACCGCTAGTAGCCGGGGTGGTGCCAGGTGTGACGTACTCACACTTGGGACTCGAGCCAGAGCCCAGAGGGGTAGCTGAGCCAGGCCCATGGGTGGGGAAGGCATGAGTAAAACCGGTCAGGGTGCCCAACACACGGCCATTTCTGCCTGCATCGAACATTCTCCTGGCGGGGCGGGGGCCAGTGGGGGCTGCTACGCGGGGGTGGGCTTGTCCCTTCCTCCCCCTACCCCTTTTCTTTAGCACAAAAAAAAAAAAAAAAAAGAAAAAAAAGAGAGAGAGAGAGAGCTGGTCTGGGCCTCGCAACCGCACTCAACTACCACGGTACCAACCCAGCCAGCCTAGGCGAACCGGCTGAGTCGGATCGGGCGAGTCGATTCCGTTGTCGATCGCGGCCCGCCCCTTTTAAATAGCCGGCAGGACGACGTGGTGACCATTTCACGGGTGCCGGTGAGGTGTTCCTCTCCTGCAAGGTGAGAGAGTAGAAAGGGTGGGAAAGAGAGGTTTTTGGATCCAAGAAGCGGTTTCTCGACGGCCATTTCCGGTTTTCTGGTCCGGTAAAGTGGTTTTCCGACTAGCCTCCTTCCTCTCCTTCGATCTCTCTTGGTTTCGATCTCCGATTTGTTTGTCTCTTTGTTCCTGATCTCGTTGTACGAACTTTTTCGGGTTTTTGGAAGATTTGTGGACGTCGGAGTGGTTTGTGGGGGTGCATCGCTTTTGGTTTCTCTTAACTACTGATTTTTTTTTTGCGGTTTTTATCTTTTTTGATGAAATCTAGGGATTCGATCTGTGAATGAGTGAGACCGTGTTGTGTGAGTGCTCCGATTAGTTGCTACGGACTCAGAATTAGTCGTTCCAGTTGGAGTTTTTCTTAGTTTATTCTAATCGGTTTCATAGTTGTGGTTTCTGCCTCGGATACTGTAGATCTAGTGAGATGGCTGCTGATCTCTTGTTTTGGTGTGGCTTTCTTTATTCATCTGTGGGTTTAGCAGATTTCTCTTGGATTTTTAGTGTTATCGTTTTGTTGATCAGTAATAGAATGTTATTGTTCTTCTTTTGAGTGTTTTTATGCCTTTTGAGTGTTTACTGTTGGCCTCCTACAGGATTAGGGCTATTCTGCTCTGGTTCATTAGTTCGTTGAGAGTTCACAGGGCATTTAGGCTTCTATTTTCTTTAATTGAAGGTTGTTTTGGTTCCTTGTTTGATATATCAAGCTAGAAGAGGTTGGAGAATGCCATTGATTGTTTAACAGAATAAGGATTTCATATGAGTATTTTTCACTTGTTTTGATACGCCAATAGATCTCTCTGTCTCTTATATTAACTCTGTGAAGGAGGATTGTGTATGCAGTTTTTATCATCTAATGCTGTTTTAACATAAAAGTGACGGTTACTAGCTTACTGGGTTTCCTTTATTCTTTCATTGATACTTTCATTTCCTCCTGTTTAGGTTTCTGTGCTTTGCCGCTTGAATATATTCATATGATTATGTTTTATAGTTAACAATCAACAATTTTGGAACATATTTGGACTTCATATTCTAAACATAGTAACATACAGTCAATTTGGTAACGGAGATCGAAATCCTTCCTTCAGGCAAGGTTAGACTAAACAGTTGGTCAGGCAGAAAGATCAGACTCAGTTCGGTATTCCTGACCAATAGGGTCCTTTTTGTGCTATCCTCTCAGATTCTGTTTTATATTGACAACAGATTCAATGTGTGCCTTGATTTCTGACATTCCATGAACTGAGGGTTCATTTGCTACTTCTAGATGGATATCCGTGGAGTGCTATCCTGGTGTTAGGAGCCATGCTAGTTTTCCGTAGGATATCTTTATGCATTGCCTGTTTCTTTTATGGTTCTTAAGGTTTGCAGGTGTGGTCTAAGATACTTATACTCTAATACATCTAGAATTTGGAGGGCATATGGCTTTTTTACTTTAATATCCACTTTTTACGTTTTGTTGTTTTAACTATTAGCAGTGCATGGGATTCATATATATAAATATAAATCTATATATGTGTTTATGTATTTTTACTTGAACCCTCATTAATCATGTATGCATACATCTCTCTATTTCATTGCTGTTTCTGAGTGTGTTGACATCTTGTAAAACTTTGTAGTTTGATTTGGCTATTGTTGGTTTTCTTTCCTATACTCTTACCTAGTTTTTAATGTAGTTACATTAATTTTTGGCATGTTGGTTTCGTTTTTAGTGCATAGAATGCTTCCATAGTCATGTTTCCCTTGGAGTGGGCTTTTTCTAGCATCCTGGACCTCCAAGGTTTGCTATGTTTTGCTTTGTTTCTATGCTAAGTTTCCTGGTCTCTTTTTGTTTTTTCTGTGTTTTGAAGATTTCCATCAGATATTTTGTATTTATGTTTTAAGGATGGTTAGTTTTGGAGCTTAAGTTTCTTGGTCTATTTTTATTTTTTCTGTGTTTTGAAGATTTCCATCAGATAGTTTGTATTTGCTTATCTTTTAGAGTTATGGATGGTTAGTTTTGAAGCAGTTGTTTATGTCAACAGAGATTCTGAATTCAGTGGTTTTGGTTTGATATAATGTCAATTTGTCAGCTTCTCCTTGCTACTTCCCTTGTCCATTAAGTAAATGAAGAATTTCCTTCATTTTAGACTTACCGCATTTTTATGTGCTTATGGTTTGTGGACTTCTGTGGGTCAGTACAAGTTTTGTGTACTGCTCGATGTAAACACACCTACACATGTCATACACTGGTCATATCTATGCTATTGGTCCTAAACAGCTGACCTGTTCATGACGTGGACCTGCTTATGCCAAATATGAACCTATTTAAACTGGGTTGCAAAATTGCCACCCCTAGGTATGCCCAAGGATGGTGCTACATGTTTATAAAGCGCATAAAACACTGCTCAGTCACTCCCCCTGCCCCCGAAATCAAAAAAAAGTTGATGAAAAATTATAATTTTCCTTTTTATGATTTCATACTTAATTGTGTAGTCTATCTATATGTTGAACATTATGGGGTCTTTGTTTGTTGTTTTGTGTTCTTGTTAGTTATTCATGTTGTTTCTTTAGTTGTTTCGAGTTTCTTTTGTTGCTTTTCTGTTGCTCTAGTTTAAACTGCTTAATCATGTTGTTTCTTTAGTTGCTTCGTGCTTAATTTTACCATTAAACTGGTCCCAATTACGTGCATCATAGTTTCCTTGAGTGGTTTCTCAGGAAGCTATCCTCTATTTAGTGTAGATATGATTAGCATCTCGAGTTTAGTATCGAATCACAGAAAGGATGATGAGACCAGCTTGCTTTCCCTAAAACATGACCTTTTGTTGATTAGGAGATTAATGCAATTTCACATATGAAATTATATATGCTATTGCCTTTGGACTTGTTCAAGTTTAGGAAACATTGCATGATTGCTTTTCTATTGTTCTAGTTTAGACTGCTTAATCAATATTGTAGGGCTTCTTACCTGCCAACTGGCTATTGCAGCTGGCACTCTCCAGCATAAGTTGCTTTTGCTAGAAATTCACCACCAATGTAAAATGTTGACATCAGTCTGACAGACATTTGTAATAGTGCACTCAAAGCTTTGATGGAGTGCCCCTGTTTCCATTTAGCTTGCTCACATAGATGGGTAAGGTGCGATGATTAAGATAATAAATGATTTATAAAATTATTGAGTTCCTTTGTGATAAATATGCCTAAGATTATAAAAAACACTTTGTTCAGAATTATGGGTTTTTTGCATATGAACCATTTAATGACCATATGCTATACACTGTATGCTGTATGCTATGGTTTTATCTTTATCAATTAGCCGGTTAGAATTCTTGGATTCTACTCTATGGCTTAGTTGGTTAGACATGCTTTTTTCACAGTATAATCTGGCTGCAGTATGCACAGTGTATATGTTGACTGGCTATCCTCTGTTTGACTGGCCTAGTTGCTTCTTTAGAGTGAACAATTCAGTTGCAATTCACATCTTGAAGAATTTCCACTTGTATACCAAGATGAAGAAAGCTTTTGTAAGAGATGATTTTTTGTTTCTTTTATTTTATTTTCATGTATTATTTATTATTGCCATCATATTATCGGAGAATGATAGCTCTTTCTTTTTTCTTTTCTTTTTCTTTTTCATATTCATCTTCATCCCTTCTTATTCTTCTGCAGCTGCAGTCATGGTGAGGAAGAGAAGAACTGAACCTTCTGGGGCTGCAGATGGATCTGAATCTCAGGAGCCAAGTGGCAGTGCTGGGCGAGGTGGGCTGCAACACCCAGTTGAGAGGGCTTTGCTGCAGCAACAGGGAGGTGGGGGAGGACGTGGTCGGAGTCTGGCCAACCCACAGCAGTCTCAACAAGGAGGCCGTGGCAGTGGATTTTACCAGAGTCAGAGTGGCAGATCGCAATATCATGGAGCAACTCTCCATCAACCCCAAACAAGAGCTCCGCAGCACCATTCTGGTGGACGCAGGGGCGGTAGTAGCATGACAAGTGGGCATGGGGTTGCCCTTGCTGCTGGTCCGTCAAGGCCAACAGTACCCGAGCTGCACCAAGCAATCCAGGCTCCATATCATGCAACTCAGCCATCCCTGTTAGAAGCCAGCTCTTCATCGCAGACTTTGGATGTTTCTCCTGCCCAGGTGGCTCCACAGTTTGAACATCTTGCTGTTCAAGGTGAAGCTTCTAGTAGCCAAGCAATTCAACCAGCAGCTTTATCAAGCAAATCAATGAGGTTTCCATTACGTCCTGGAAAGGGTAGTTTTGGTGACAAATGTATTGTGAAGGCAAATCATTTCTTTGCTGAGCTGCCAGATAAAGACCTTCATCAGTATGATGTATGTCTTCTTTCCTTCTAATATCATGTTAATTGCTGTTTTCAATTTTCTTTTTTCTAAACTAAAAAATGTGTGATTCTCATTTGCATAAATTCTGTGTAAAACAATAGTATGCTGACTCTTGATGTTGCTTTTGTTACATCAGGTTTCTATTACACCTGAGGTAACCTTTTGTGGTGTGAATCGCGCTGTCATGGGGGAGCTGGTCAAGCTATACAGGGAGTCTCATTTAGGCGGTCGCCTTCCAGCTTATGATGGGAGGAAGAGCATCTATACTGCTGGGTCGCTTCCATTCACCTCCAAGAATTTTGAAATCACTCTTAATGATGAGGAAGATGGTCTAGGTGGCCCAAGGTATTTTGCCGGAGGACGCATGATCAGTTTGAATAACTAATCTTGCTATCTGAGGGAATTTAATGATAACTGTTGGGTTCTAATTAATGTAGACGAGAGAGGCTTTTCAAGGTTGTAATCAAATTTGCTGCTCGTGCTGATCTTCATCATTTGGGATTATTTTTAGCTGGGAGGCAGGCAGATGCACCCCAAGAAGCTCTACAGGTTCTTGATATTGTGCTTCGTGAGTTGCCCACTGCCAGGTAATTAGTTGCTATAAACCCTTCTTGCTGTTTGGTCTGCCCGTTTTACCAACAGTAACAATGTTATGCATTCTGATGGTTTGCAGATACGTACCTGTTGGTCGGTCATTTTATTCACCTGATCTTGGGAGACGGCAGCCACTTGGTGATGGGTTGGAAAGCTGGAGGGGTTTCTACCAGAGTATTCGCCCGACACAAATGGGATTATCACTAAATATTGGTGAGACCAATGTATTTGCTCATTATTGTTTTTGCTTTTTTTCCTTCTTTTAGTGCTTTGAGATTCAGAAATCTGCTATGAAATATAAAAAAACTAAATGAAAGATCATGAAGCATGAATGTCATAGAAATGAGAGTTTGGTACCTTGAAAAGAGCTCTAGGTCTGTACTGCTTGGGTGAGTTCAGTGAAAGCACCTCACAGGTGATCCTTGCAGGCAGACATCATGGAGAGTTAGTCAACATACCGAGATGAACTTTATCCGTAAATGCAAATTTGTGGTCATTAAATTGTAAATGTTGCCTTTAATTGTTCGACCCTATTGCTGATAGTTGTCATTGATATGTAGAGAAAAGGACACATTGCTAAACTGTTGCTACTCTCTGAAAAATAATGCTATCAATATAATATATTATGCTTTTTTACATTTTGTACTCTTTTGGCACATTATATTTTATGCTGCTAAAATTTGTTTTCCTTGTGTTTGCAGATATGTCTTCCACTGCTTTCATCGAGCCACTTCCTGTCATCGACTTTGTAGCGCAGCTTCTGAACAGAGATGTCTCTGGTAGACCACTATCTGATGCTGATCGTGTGAAGGTCAGCTATCATTTGTTGATTTCCCCCGCTTTATATTACAACATTCTGTCATCTTCCATTAAGGCCTGATATACGTTGTTGAATCCTTCACTAATAGTTTAAGCTGCGGGGTCTACTGGTTAGTTAATATGGTACAGAGCCAAAGGTCATGGGTTCAAATTCCTATTTGGCCCATTTATTTTCGTGTCTTTTCTTTCGTTGTCTAATTCTCAGTTGAGGCATTATTGGCTTGTTCTTATCCGGGGTTATTCTTGATTCGTTGATGCCTTCACCTGCATGGTCTGGGTCGCATGTGATGGAGGGTGTTAAGGTCTGATATCCATTGTTCAACCCATCCCTAATAGCTTAAGCTTTTGGGATCTACTGGTTGGTTAACACCTTTATGGTTAAAGAAGAAAGTCAATAGGACCTAAAAAGAGGAACTTCAATAAGATAGTGCAAAGTTTTGGTAGTATATTCCCTTTGAATCAGCCAAAATGAGAGCTGATTGTTTTTTTGTTCTTTCTTTATTACAAAAATGGTTAAACCTGGTGTTTTCTTTTCTCTAGTTCACAAAGAAGATGTGCGCATTTTTTTGTTGTCTTTCTGATTCTTTCAAACTACTTTATGTTACACTCTTTGGGGCTTAGCTGATATAAATATTTTTTTTTATTATTAAACTCAAGCATGTGGTATTTGGTATGATAGATTTATTTGTTATTGTAATACAACATCTTTTCCTGTCATTATTCTTCTTGGTCCTTCTTGCAGATCAAGAAGGCTCTTAGAGGTGTGAAAGTTGAAGTCACGCATCGTGGAAATATGCGCAGAAAATACCGTATAAATGGTTTAACATCACAAGCTGCAAGAGAGCTGATGTATGGAGGTTTTTCTTTTTTCTCTTTTTAGTTTTTTTTCCAGATTTCCTGCATTCTTGGTCTCCGGTAGATTAAATTTTTCTTTTCGTTCCCATTTTACCTTGCATGTATGACTACAGATGTGACATTTTTTTATGGTGCCTTCATTCTAATTATTTTCCATACATTAATAGGTTCCCAGTTGATGATCGAGGTACAATGAAATCTGTTGTTCAATACTTCCAAGAAACCTATGGATTTAATATTCAACATACCACTTGGCCTTGCTTGCAAGTTGGTAATCAGCAGAGACCAAACTATCTGCCCATGGAGGTCAGGATGTCCTTCAACATTTTGATATTGTACTTTTATTGTATGACAATACTATGCATAAAATTCTGTCACTTTTTCATTGTCATACATGTTCCAAAGTTGTCAGTGATTTTTACTGTGAATGGAATTGTTAGACTCTCTGGAAAATGGTTCCAGGTTTGCAAAATCGTTGAAGGACAAAGGTACTCCAAGAGGCTCAATGAGAAACAGATAACTGCTCTTCTTAGGGTGACCTGCCAGCGGCCTGAACAGAGGGAACGGGATATTATACAGGTGATTGATTTTGTTTTCCTGATTGATCACTTCGTATGATATTTTTCTGGATTTCCTACAGTGAAATAAGATTACTTTATTCTCTCTCTCTCTCTCTATATGTTTGTATTTACACACTCTAGTATTTGGCATGTGCTATGCACATCTTTCTCTCTCTGTGTCTCTCTGTGTGTGTGTGTGTGTGTGAGAGAGAGAGAGAGAGAGAGAGAGAGAGAGAGAGAGAGAGAGAGAGAGACTTGGGCCTCTTCCTACCAAAGAATAACTGAAGCACTGATCCTCCCTATTATATTAAATAATGTATTTGGAGCCTTCACGTATAGGGAGCCTGGTTTTGTGTCTAAATTTTGGAGATTTCATTATATATACACACACACACACACACAATACACAATATATATATTTTGTGTATGTATATGTGTATCTTGGATTACAAGCTAGGCTTATTTCTGACTGACCTAATTTATCATCCATGATACTTACATACATATGCATGTATGAATGAATGTATGCATGAAACTTGGATGACAAGTAGGTTAGTTTCTTACTGATTCATCAAACTACAATGCAGTAGCTCCACTCTAGCATGATGCGGCTAAACAATTAGGAAGCATGATCTGGTCTACATCTGATGAAGTTGTTTGGGCATCGCTTTCTTTTCTTATATTGACAGTCTATACTGCACTTTCTTTTCTTATATTGACAGTCTATGCTGCTCATGACAAAACCTTGTTATAGGGCAGATATGTTGAAAAATGAATGACCGGAGATGTCTAGTAGTGCTCCAAATTCATCATAAATAAATTCTTGCATGGTTGGTGGAACTGTCCCGAGCTGCCCGGTTCGGGGTGTCCCGAGCCAAACCGGCGGCCGATTGGGACGGTTCCAGCAGCGAAACTGAGATGCCGTCGCTGGAGGGGGAGAAGGAGAAGAAAAAAGAGGAAGAGAGAGGGAGGGAGGGAGCGAGGGAGAGGCTTTCTCTCTTTTTTCCTCTCTCTCGTTCTTCCTCTCTCCCACCTCTACTGTGTCAGTATTGGGCTGGCACGGCATGGGGCCGTACCGACCTGTGCCGCTGGGCAACCAGTACGGGGCCCGGTACCGGCACAGCAGACGTTTGATCTTTGGCTTTTTTTTTGTCTTTCTAGCGAAACACTAATGTCAAATGATTTAGTTGCTTAGTTTAAGCTCCTGACTGGGGTGTGCAGCTCTATAAAGTTCCTGTGGACTCAGATGGTATTTAGGTGGAGAAGGAAATGGCACAATATGATCTTCTACATCTGTTTATCTTAAACTAACTATATTCTATTAGTTGTCATTATCTGGTGTCCCTATTTTTTCTAATTCAATCACGTAAGTTTTGCAGACTAGTATTTACAGCTTTACTCTGCTAATGAACTAAATATGTTTTCAGTAAATCTCTGCCACCAATTTACCAGACATATGGTTTTATGTCAAGAGAAATATTAGGTAACAAATAAATCTCGGACAGACAAAAATACATGACTTATATCTAGCAATCTATTGTTCTGTTGTCTAACAGCCTGTACCTATACCTGTACGTTAAAACTTGTATGGGTTGCCATTTATTAGAGCAATCAAAAGGGTGTTTTGTATTCAGCTGTGTAAATTTATCATAAGATTGGAGCTTTTTAAGATATTGGGTTCTCTGTTTTAGCATTTAGTGCTGATCAGGATTTGAACCTCTTGATTGATTTGAGGGCCTTTTGCTTTGTGATCAGACTGTTCAACAGAATGCATACCATGACGACCCTTACGCAAGAGAATTTGATATCAGAATTGATGAGAGACTTGCTTCGGTTGAAGCACGGATTTTACCTGCACCATGGGTATGTAGAACAAGAAAAGCTTTTCTCAAGGTCCTTCTCTTCTATTATGTCATCATCCTGTCATGTTTTATTCTAACATTATTTATGATTACAATTTTCCTCTTTTGGTTGCCTAGCTTAAATACCATGAAACTGGGAAGGAGAAGGATTGCTTGCCGAGAGTTGGCCAGTGGAACATGATGAATAAGGTATTACTTCAGAATGTATCAACTGGAATTTCAGTTTGTGTTCTACTTTAGGTTTAGTTTGTGTGGATCTATTTCACTTATTGTGATCTTTGTTACGAGTTTTTGTATTAACATGTCTTAGGCTCAAGTGTAATACTCTTGAAGTTTATCATCTTATTCTCTTTTTCTCATATCTTTAGCATAATATGTTAGAAAAAATTGTCTTTAACACGCAATGTGAAATGGGATTGCTTGCCAAGAGTTGGCCAGTGGAACATGATGAATAAGGTATTACTTCAGAATGTATCAACTGGAATATCAGTTTGTGTTCTACTTTAGGTTTAGTTAGTGTGGATCTATTTCACTTATTGTGATCTTTGTTACGAGTTTCTGTATTAACATGTCTTAGGCTCAAGTGTAATACTCTTAAAGTTTATGATCTTATTCTCATTTTTTCATATCTTTAGCAGAATATGTTAGAAAAAAATTGTCTTTAACATGCAATGTGAAATGTAATTGTTACATGCCTTTATCCTATTCCTATACATTAAATCACAACAGAACTACATAGTTGTTGTACTGTTATTTTAATGCACGCATCTGTCTTGTAATGAAAATTTATAGTTCATCATAATATTACAAGTATTCTTTGCATCTCTTTCCACAAACTGCAGTATAGGTTTTGGCCAAGTAATAAAGAAAGTTGAACCAAACTTGTTATGAGAATCTGGTTCGGCTTTGGTTTCTTTGACCAATTCAATATGTTTTCTGCAGCAAAACTGACCTGGTTCTCAACAGTGGAAACCGAAACATGCTTTGGTTTCTGAATGGTTCACTGTACGAAATGCACTAAATATTTTGACAAATTTGCATTTTAGCTTTAACTAATGTTTTAGATCACTGTTTTGTGGTCTGTCAGGGACTGTAACAGGGATATCTAAACAACTAATGCTTCTGTGATTCAAACTTGGAAGCTGTAAGTTGTGGTCTGTCAGGGGCTTGGTTGCCTGCATCTGAGCTTCAGATGCTGCTGCATCCTACTTGTGGGCGGACAGATGCAGGTGTTTGGTTGCCTGCAACTGGGGTAGATGTAGGCAGTTTTGCCTATAGATGCAGCCAAAAATGGCCGCATGCCAGATGCATCCTCTAGATGCAGCCTTATAGGCTCCAATTACCGCACATTCTCTCCAATAATCATAAGATAATAATATTACTATTATTACAATAGTAAAATATTATTGTAGTATTATCAGTACTCTTATTATAATATTTTTTTACAATAACATAATAATTAATATCATGGTAATATACATATTGTAATATATTATATATAATTATAATAAATTATATGATAACTATCAAGATATACAAATGTAGTAATTATTATTACAATAATAATTATTATAATTGATGCTTCAGATGCTGCTGCATCCTACTTGTGGGCGGACAGATGCAGGTGTTTGGTTGCCTACTGGGGTAGATGTAGGCAGTTTTGCCTATAGATGCAGCCAAAAATGGCCGCATGCCAGATGCATCCTCTAGATGCAGCCTTATAGGCTCCAATTACCGCACATTCTCTCCAATAATCATAAGATAATAATATTACTATTATTACAATAGTAAAATATTATTGTAGTATTATCAGTACTCTTATTATAATATTTTTTTACAATAACATAATAATCAATATCATGGTAATATACATATTGTAATATATTATATATAATTATAATAAATTATATGATAACTATCAAGATATACAAATGTAGTAATTATTATTACAATAATAATTATTATAATTGATTATTTTTTCAATACTAATTAGTAAATCAAGAATGATAATATGATAACTATATGAATTGATATTATATTATAATTATTATTACAATTATATTATAATAATCATTATATTATATTATTTTATCAATACTAATTAATAATTAAAGATAATTTGATAATTATATGAGTTGATATTATATTATGATATTCATTATGTGATATAATATACTATATTACTATCTATTATGTTAGAGTGTACTATATTGATTGTATTTTCTTATGCTTTATTATATATTATTTATATTATAAGAAAATAAAGAAAAGGTGGCCCAATGCATGAGGTTATTTCTGTGTTTTGAAGCTGCGACTTTTTAAGTCACAATGGATCAATCTTATCTTTGTGCCAAGGCTCATCTTGTACTATATTACACTGTATATTGTATTATATTATCATTTTCTTATTGTATTGTATTATATTATATGAATTATTAAGTTACATTATATTATATTGTATGGTGTTATCTTATGTTATGTTATTTGTTTTATATTATAATATGGTATGATAATGTATTATATTACGTTATAAAATTTATGTAATATAATATTATTATATTCTGTTATGTGATATTATATTACATTATCTTAAGTTATTTTATATTATCTATCATCATAATATTTATATGATAATATTTTCCTCCTCCCTTTCTCCCTTGCTCTTTGGTTCTTCCTGTGTCGGTACTTTGGAATGTCATGATATGGACCTATACCATGCCGTACCGGCCGGCTGGCACACATTTCGATACTGGTTAGCGAACTTTGCTTACAATAATTGTTGGGTGATCTGGAGGTGATCACAGTGCAGATTAAGCAACTAAACACACATTGCAATTGCAGTTTTCAGATGAATAGACATTTGCAAATACAAATGCAGCATTCTAGCTGCATCTGCACCTAGAAACACATGCATCAAGAAATGAATGCAATCATACAGCCCCTAAGTGCTTTCTTTGGTGCATTTTGTTCTCTGCATTAGGGACACTTTCTTTTATTTCTTGTGGTTGTGCAATGAAGTTTGCACCTTTCCCCTTACCTTTTAATTTTATTCGCATTGTCATCAAGGAATTTGTTAGCAACCCTTCTATCACTTAATACATTTTTAGTATTGGCTTTGTAAAAATGCCTTTAGACTGATTTCTAAATTTACCATCCATTACATCCTCATCTGCTGTATTGGGCTTAGTTCTAGCATTATTGTAAGACCTATATAATTTCTTGTTGCTTTCATTAAACTTTATGCGTATTCTACTTATATCTATTATGCAAGACAGCCTGTCATTTCAACGACTTGTACAATTTGTTTTCTTGCACTCATTTTGGCTGTTTAATTTTGTTATGTCCTTTTTTATGACTGTAGAAAATGGTCAATGGTGGGAGGGTCAGTAACTGGACATGCATCAATTTTTCGCGGATTGTTCATGATAAGGCTGCCAGAGATTTCTGTCATCAGTTAGCTTTAATGTGCCAAGTATCTGGAATGGTGTGTTTTATACTTTGTGTTAAGTGTGTGATAGTCTGGCTATTACTAGGTGCATCTCTACCACAAGTCTCTGTTTTTTGTTCTATATTTTTTTATGTAAATTTTGTGCAGGAATTTGCTCTACAGCCTGTGTTACCTCCATCAAGTGCTCGACCTGAACAAGTGGAAAGAGCTCTCAAAGCACGTTATCATGATGCCATGAACATACTTAAACCCCGGGGCAAAGAACTTGACTTGCTAATTGTAATACTGCCTGACAATAATGGTTCTTTATATGGTACATTTTACTCAGCAACTCCTGCCTTTGTCTTTTTAATTTCCCTATCCATTGTTCTTGTTCAGCAAATAAAACCTTGCTATTTCCTCTTTAAATTTTTATGGCAGGTGATCTTAAAAGAATTTGTGAGACAGATCTGGGGTTAGTCTCCCAATGCTGTTTGACGAAACATGTTTTTAAGCTGAATAAACAGTATCTTGCAAATGTTGCTCTTAAAATTAATGTGAAGGTGAATAAATTTGCTTTTACTTTTTAATTTTCTTCCCTTTTCTTAATGGCCTCATGTTAACCAACATCTTGTGATGCACAGGTCGGTGGAAGGAACACAGTGCTTATGGATGCCCTGACAAGGAGAATACCTCTCGTCAGTGACAGACCAACAATTATATTTGGTGCTGATGTGACACACCCACATCCTGGGGAGGACTCTAGCCCTTCCATTGCAGCTGTAAGACCTAACGTCTAATGAAAATAGTCATAGGTTTGACAAAAGAAATAGTGTTCTCAGTGGAAGAAAAAACTCTGGATTAACTAAGGGCTTGCTGCAGGTTGTTGCATCTCAAGATTGGCCAGAAATAACAAAATATGCTGGATTGGTTAGTGCACAAGCTCATCGGCAAGAGCTGATCCAGGATCTGTTTAAAGTTTGGCAAGATCCCCAGCGTGGAACTGTTGCAGGTGGCATGATTAGGTGCGTCCATCTATAATCAACCTTTGGCATGTGCATATTGTGATGGATTTCACATTTGCATTTCAGTTTTAATTCAAATTAAGATATTTATATGGGGTGTTTCTTAATTTTATAGGGAGCTTCTCATATCTTTCAAAAAAGCAACAGGGCAAAAACCTCAGCGAATTATATTTTACAGGTACCATTTCCCTCCTATATAGGGCATTCAAGCTGCTGCTGCTGCTGCTCTTTTTCATTTTTTTAATACATCTTGAACTTTTTTTTTAAAAAAAAACAGGGATGGTGTTAGTGAGGGTCAATTTTATCAAGTATTGTTGTATGAACTTGATGCTATTCGGAAGGTATAGCAATAGAGTAAGATGCTTTTTATTCAATACTTCTTTCTTGTGGGCATGTCTTCTTATCTTATGTCTGTTACCTTTTTAAACTTCAGGCATGTGCATCCTTAGAGTCTAACTATCAGCCACCTGTAACTTTCGTGGTGGTTCAAAAGCGTCATCATACCCGTCTGTTTGCCAATAACCATGCCGATCATCGTACAGTAGATAGGAGTGGAAATATAATGCCTGGTTAGACTATAGTTACATTCAATGATTTTCTATAATTTTAGAAGAAAGTTTTGTTTCTCAATGTTCACTAGAATCTGAATGTATCCTTCCTTTTCGTTGCAGGCACTGTTGTAGATTCCAAGATATGCCATCCAACCGAATTTGATTTCTATTTGTGTAGTCACGCTGGCATTCAAGTAATTGTATCCCAATCTTTTATTTATCATTTAGTTTTATCTCGTCTTTTTAGACTTTCACTTTGTCTTAATTACTGATTCATTAGCAATGTTCCAGGGCACCAGCCGTCCTGCTCACTACCATGTCTTGTGGGATGAGAACAAGTTCACTGCTGATGCACTGCAGTCTCTTACCAACAATCTTTGCTACACGTGATGAGCTCATCTTTCATGTTCTTTTGCCTTCAAATTCTCTCTTGGTCAATAATTATGGCTGAGTCTGCCTTTGTTTCATTTGCAGCTATGCCAGGTGCACACGCTCGGTTTCAATTGGTAAGTCACTGCTCCATCTTTAACCTTGGTTTTAGTTAATATTTAAACAGATGGTTAAAAATGCCTACTGTGGGGTCGTCGTTCACATTGCAGTGCCGCCTGCATATTATGCTCACCTGGCTGCTTTTCGTGCTCGGTTTTACCTGGAGCCAGAGACCTCAGACAGTGGGTCAATGGCCAGTGGTGCGGCTGCCGGCCGTGGTGCTCCTGGCTTGGCTCCTCGCACTACCAGGGCCCCGGGAAGTTCTGCCGTTAGGCCCCTCCCTGCCCTCAAAGAGAATGTGAAGAGGGTGATGTTTTATTGCTAACCTTCTTTCTGGGTTACTAGAACTGTTGAAAGTGCTTTCTATTTGCTGGTTATTTCTTGGTGCTTAGTTTGGTTTGGATTCTATCCTGGTTTGTGTTAACGTTTGTGTTATTGTTGCTTTCTATTTGCTGGTTATTTCTTGGTGCTTAGTTTGGTTTGGATTCTATCCTGGTTTGTGTTAACATTTGTGTTATTGTTTCATCACAATGACAACTAAAACATAGTTTACCAGTTTATTGACTTGAAAACGAATTTTTCTTTTTGGGGTTATCATATCTTTGTTGCCAAAGCTAGGAGTGGTTGCATGGAAATGTTGGCCCTGCGAGACATCTCAGGGAGGTGGTTGGAGTTTTTGTGAAGTCGTGTGAAGTGGATACGTTATGTTAGGAATTTTCTGCTAGATACCAGTGATGGGCAGCTTGAAGCTTATCCTATAGCAACGTCGATTTTACACATGTATTATATAATATTAACTAATCTATAATTTCTACCCTTATATACTGCTTAAGGAAGATTATAAGCATTCTAACAATGTATGCTCGTCATGAATCTTTGGTTCCATCCAATGTTGGGCCCGTTGTTTATATCGGCTCGGCCTCGGAAATATTTTTCCTTTTAGAAATATGATTTCGGAAAAACAAATTTTTAGGAAAAGGATGTCTGTAAAAGTACTTTTGGCATGTTTGGTTGATCATGGAAAAATGATAGATTTTCATAGTGCTTATGTTTGGTTGACCATTCATTTTTCTGAAAAAGTTATGTATAATTTTTATTATATCCTTAATAAAAATTAGGTCTTTAATGTCTTTTTAATGCTGAAGGGTTTTTTTTGAGGAAAAAGAAAAATGGAGTGATTTTCGGCTCATGGAAAAGTTACTTTTTCATGTTTCTTATGAAAAATTTTTTTCTATGAAATGTGAGAATCATATTTATATGGAAATACAACTTTTCCGTCTCTTTTTTGAAAACTCCAACCGAATAAGAGGCATCTTTCGTTGATCATATTTTCTTTCCTTCTTTTTCCGCGAATCAAACGAGCTCTTCTTTTTCCGTGAATCAAACGAGCTCTAAGTCTAAGGCAACAGGTGGAATGTAAGGAATATATCCAAATTACAGATTTATCTGACACTCTAACTTCTAAATCTGTTATGGGATGGTAACAATAACTTGGTGTTGCTTGCAGTGGTGGGAAAATAAAAGGGCAAAAAAAAGAGCAAAAACTAAGATTACGTGCGTGGTGATGGGCAAGTTCGCTAACTTTTTTATATATAAATATAGATATTAGAAAATTTTAGTTTAATTAAAAATAAGAAAAAATTATTTATTAGAATTCTAGAATTTTATTTGAAATCTAGAATTTTATTTTTACCCAAATTTTTAAAGAATTTTAGTTTTGTTTGTATAAACTCATTTAGAGAATAGAGCCGGAATTATCCAAATTACAGAATATTGAGATTTTTTTTTTGTCTCCCTTTTATCCTGCATCATTGGGGATGGCAGTATGGTTCGGGTAGTCGAGTATCTGTACGTGTCCCATACTTGCCTCGGGGTGGGATAGGACAAATAGAGCCTTAGAGCAGGGTGGGATAGGTAGAGTTAGTGTGGATTAGATATGTCGGGTGGATAAAGTTACAAAAATCAATTTTTTTTTAGCCTAAAAAAAAAAGATTTGTGGAGAGTTATATATATCCATGTCCTCCGCAATGGGTCTTGAAAAAACTATCCCATTCAGATCAGATTGGATTGGGTATCTAACACCACCGTGTTATATTATGTGGAGGCATGTGAAATGCTCTCCATTCTATATTAGGAACACCACAGTGTAGTCACAGCCACCCCATTGTTCCCAATTTTCTTTTCTAATTTATTTTGTTTTCCTAGTCCTTTTAGAATTAGTTTTTTCCATTTAATTATACTACCTTGGTCTATAAATTTACAAGCCCGTGGATCTAGGGATCAAGCATTTTATTAATAAAACGCCTACTAGTTTGGAGATTTCAATCTCCTCAAAATAGCGATATTTTGTGTGACCTTGACATGCAAGGTATAACTTGAGTCCCATGCTATAACCTCATTCATCTCACCGTGATAATCATCTTGGCTCACAAATTGCTTCAGCTAATCGGCAGATCATGGAGTTGAAAGAATTCAAGACCAAATCAATTGGAGATCTTATGCAACAAATTGCAGCAATTAGTAGATAACCAAACTGATCTAGTTTCTTGGATTGGTTAATAACAAAAATTGACGTGATAGTCATGATGACCAGATGGCGGCAGTAATCATGAAATTCGTCCAATTATCTGCAGATATCAAGGACGTGGTTTTCATGGAGATCAATAGCATCTTCGCATAAAGATGGATTTTCTTCGATGGGAGGGCCATAATCTAGCTGGATGGAATTTGAGAGCTGAGAAATCTTTTCACTTCTATTGATCTTTGACTGAATCAAAAAAAAAGAGGGGAAAAAGTTGAGATTGCTTCCATTTAGTACCGAAGGCGATGCCAATAATGGTATGTTATTGGATATGAATGTTTTGAATCATGCAATAGATTACATAATTGGTTGGAGTTTGTGGATGATCTTTAGGTATGCTTCGGTCCGATTGAACATGAGAACGTCAATGGTGAGCTAACAAAAATTCAACGGGCTACTACTTTGCTAGGGTATCAAAGACATTCCAGTGGCTCTCAAATCATGCATGTGATTGGTCTGAATGATAATTTTAGGGACATCCATCAAAATAATTCATGCAGGCATCCATTGTGAAGTTAAGGCGAATTAATTTACCCTATGAAGGCAGCCATCTCTTGTGCTTGCTTGCAGACAGAGAAGCTTAATGAGTAAAAAATGATGCTGCAACAAGATTATGAGTAGTAGACCACCTTAGGTGACTCGTGAAGGGCCTAACAAGACTATGGTGCAACACCTACCCGAAAGTTTACAGAAGAAGAGCTCAAGGATTGCATGTCAAAAGGCTTCTTTTGGTATTGTGATGAGAAGTGGCATCATGGAGAGAACTGCGGGCAAAAATGTCTTCTTATTGTCAAGATATCAAAAGATTGTTGACCAGCAAGAGGAACCAAACTGATATGGTAGAAAATGAGCCTCATAATGTGGCACAATAAGATACATCTAGAACATAGTTGACATGGCAACTAGAATATGCTCTATAGCCTCTTGATATAATCGAGCCAAGTCAACTCCAAATGATCTAAGAGCTAGGCCGAGCAGACCAGAAGCAACTGACCCCTAAGGTCACGCATTACCCAACGTGCTGGATGAAGTCTTGAAACTCATGTAGACACGCATTCAACTCGGCAACTATCCTAGGCCGATTTGAGCCTTTTACTTTGGATAGTGGTTTGCCTACTTTTTATTGAAACATGCTCCATCATGCCGAGAGTTAAAGATCCCAATAATGATCTTGAACAATTACAACATAGGCTAGGTAGCTACAACGCAATCTTAGATGGTTATACCGTATCCTAAGATGGTTCAAAGCAATACTCATTGTGCTTTTATTCTTTCTACTTTTCATTGTAACAATTTTTAAGTTTGAAACTTGGGACAAAGTTCCGTCTAAACCTATAATTGGATTATGTTGAGCCTAGGATTGGCTTCGGGTAGGTTTCGATTGACCTTAGGTAAGCTCAAGATGATCATTAACCCTAGGAGCAGTCCTAGGTTGGCATTGAGTAGAGTATTGAGTAGATATATTGCCTCGGAGGTCGTATATCGAATAGTGGAACAGCATTTGCTATACCTGTGCCTGACATCGATAGAGATAAGAATCTCCGTACTTGATCACCAGTATACATATATATCTATATATGTTTATTGATTTGTACAACTAAATTTGTATTGTAATATTTGTATTGATGGATTCAATTTGCATGAGGTGATATGGTTTTATATGATTTTTGGTTTGAACATATTTATATGTTTATTACATGTGGGTATCATCTATTTTGAAGATATAATTATATGAATTATAATTCTAATTATCTTGAAATTATGAGGAATGTACTGTTAAATTAGAATTGATTTTACAAAAATAATATGTAATAATCATATGGATAAAAAATGGTTTAAACTAACCTCATCATGGGATAGCCTTCATAAGCTTATGTATGGGATAGCCTCCATAGGCTTACGTGTGGGATAGCTTTTACGAACTTATGCTGGAGATAACCTTCAGGGCATATGCATAATAATTTTATTTTTCAGACATGGACTGAGGCATGATCTTAGTTAGTCCAAAATCAGAAAATATCAAATCTCAAATTGAGTAATGAGAAATGGATGACATGATATGTAAAACTATTGTTCAATAAATGGTTTAATTTAATGGTATTTATGATTTTTTTTTTTGATAAGATGGATAGTGATGACATTGAATAATAAGAAATGGATGACATGATATATAAAACTATTGTTCAATAAATGGTTTAATTTAATGGTATTTATGATATATATTTCTTTTGATAAGATGGATATTGATGACATATATATATATATATATATATATATATATATTATTTTGATTGAGTATTTTGAATAATATTATAGTATTTATTTCATCCAAGACTGTTTATCTGATTATCTTTATTATTAATTTATTATATTTATATTGGCATGGCAGTTGGAGATTCTTACTGGGCTAGAAAGCTCATATCTATATGTTATATTTTTTTTTTTTTGCAGTTATAAGATGCATAGTTTTGGATGCATCGGGCATGGAGTTCGAGTATTAGAGTTATTAGTTAGTTTATTTTTTAATACCCATGAACGGTTGAAAAATTTATAATTGAAAAAGTTTTGGTTATTTAATCATGACCAATTTATTTAGTTGGATTGTTTGACTATTAACTAATGCTTTAAATTTTGAGAGTTATTGTAACTTGTTTATCTTTGATCTTGCATTACCTCTAGCCATACGACGTGGGCTTGGTATGGTGTGGGAAGATGTAGCTCGTGGACGGCTACCAGGGCTTCGGAAGCTTTGCAGGTTTTCATAGTGTGACCAAGACGGAGACAACGGAAACACCGGATACGGGTCCTCCAACTAGCTTTGAAATGCCCAACTTTAATAGGTTTGGCCCTCGGTAGGGAGGATGGTTGAGGGTGGTGTGGAACTGACTGAGTAGAGGGACGTATGGAAGAGGAATGAGGTGCATCGTTGGAGGGATTAGTTGATCTATTACATTGGAGAGGGATGCGTGGTGTTGGCCGCACTGCGTTCCAAGATGGTCGAGAGGAGTCGGGCTGGCCAGGAGATCTTTTTTTCACCAGAGGAAGGGATTTCAGACTTTGTTATTTCTAACCAATTCGGCGTACGCTCTTCTAGGCTACCCATGGTCCCTCTCATGGCGATCTCGAGGAAGTTCAGAGGTCTTCAGCAGGACAAGTGAAGGGAGGAGGGGGTTCCTCGGCAGGTGTGACAAGATACGATTCTGAGGGAGTATGGGATGGTGGTATGGCTTCTAAGACTGAGTTTGACGAGGAAGAGGGGGAAGGCGATGCAAGTGGAGTCTAAGGTGGCGAGGACGAGCGTGGAAGCGGCGAGGGATATGGCGAAGGAGTGGGAGGAGGGAGCACTCGGCTCTTGCTTCTTTTCCTTCCCATCATCCGCTATCAGTTTTCCCCCAGAAAACTATGGTGGAATGTTAATACAAATTCTAGCCAACAGGCCTCGCATAATTCCATCAAATCAGACTACTTTGATCTGCATTACTAGATGGACGTTGGCATCTATTGGGCAAAGTTCCTCCCATCAACTCCGTCAGAGAAAAGGAATATTTCTTATCTTCAATTCGTTGCAGAACTCGTACGTAAGGAATCATCTGACCTCGATAGTTGTACCTCTTACATTGTTCCAACATCTTTATCTCATTCTACCTCGATGGAGATAATACGTATAGGAACTGAAAAATAAATGGAACAAATCAGCTAAGTGCTCCTGTTGACATGATAGAACCCAAATATTTAGCCATCAGCATGGCTCCATGCATGTGACTTGTGGGCACATTTGTCAGTCTTGCATATGCCGCATTTGGTCCATCAAAATCCAGAGTATTTCTTCCACCTAAAATAATACCCATGATAGAATATCTTGATTTTCTCGTCCAAGAAAGATCACATAATATCGGCCATACCATTTGAGACAAAGCTAGAAACAAAACCCATGTGTTCTACATTTGTAAGCGCAACCAAAGCTCAATAAATTTTAGCTTGGGATCTAGTTTAAAAGAATCCATGACTAGCATTAGTTTACAATGCTTGTGCTTGTCCAGCAAAATTAGTGTCTTAGAATGTGCCAGTGTCCTGGTATTAATTAGTATAATAGCAGTGTACATTAAAATATTGTGCTTCCAAATCATAGAATGCCACAATGGTATGAAAACATGTCGAAAGACAAGCCTCACATGTTTGTTGCAGAGTGCTCGGGTTGTAACTTTCGCGCAAAGAATGATTGATCTTACCCCTATAACTAGATCTTACCTCGCACATATCTCAAAACACTGTGCACTTTTCTTTCATCTACCTTCACAGATCTTGAAGTGGTCGTTACATGATCCAATGGTTGACGTCATGAAAGAAGACCAGTCATTCTTTCGCGCAAAAGATACAAGCCAAACCTCTTGCATATATCTTCCTATATGTTGAGTGATGTCTTTTTTTAGCTAGAATTATAATAACAATATAATAACCTTCACGACACCCTGGTTTGTTCCTACTTGTCAGGCAGTTCGAGGAAAGAATATATCCTGGTCATTCACATGACAAGAATGCAGCATCGCACCCTAATTTTGTTACACAAAAAGATAAATAGATCTAACACACCACGTAAAGTACTTTAATTCAGGGTGCATGTGAAATTACTATATTTCATTGGCGTTAGTTTGGAAAATTATAAAGAAAGAGGCGCATGCACGTCTCTCATTTTGTAGGCTATATGCACAGATGCTACATAGGTTGCAGGCAAGTATGGCAATTGCTATTTACTTCAAAGTTATTCCATCCGCTGTTCTTCTCGTGAACCAACAGACTCACATATTCTTTAGGGTCTTGCATTTTTTTTTTTTCAGTGCTACACCAGATAAAAAAGTGTACGTGTGTGTGCGAGAGAGAGAGAGAGAGAATAATCTATGGAGCAATGATTGAGACTAGTGAGACGGTAGGAGAGGGAGGGGCATAGGAAAAAGATGGTAGTAAAATGACAAGAATATCAAGGATAATTATATAAAAAGAGACGGCCGTAGATCCGTGATACTCATCTTTGTGACAAATATCAGAACAACATTAGCCTTTCAATCAAGAAAAAGACATCAGGAATAATACAAGGAGGTCTTGGAAATCAAAGGCACGAGAACGAAATGTTAAAGACTTGGGAAAACTCGCATTCGTTGCGGAGAAGGGCTAGTGCAGTTTAGGGAGGTAAAGGTAAGATAGGGTCAAAGAAGATAAAACAGTGACACAAGAAAGACAACAGAAGGTGCGTTGGGTGGTGGGGTTGGTTTGGTCAAGTTGGTCAAAGTGTCATGAATGTGTTAAGGGGAGGAAATATCAACCTATTCCAACGCATGGTAGAGGGAATTTTGAGTGTGGAAATTAACTAGTAGGCCTTGAAAAGTGGTAGGTTTTGGTTACGTCCAAATCCAAAGTCAGCTCACAGTAGAATTTAAGAGTTGAAACTTAAACATTCCCTCACGTTGAAAGAAAGAGATAGATACCAAACCGTTGTCTTCCTTCTCTCTCCAACTCACTCTAATCTACACACTGCACGTAAACACGCAAGCCACACTCTTCACCCACCGAGAGGAAGAGGGAAACACAGTAATAGATGTCAATGAATACGCATTGCAAGAGTGAGAGGACGTAAGGATGAAGGAACTAACCAAAACGTAGTGCATGACTGCACCGAGACGGGTTGAGAAGCATCGTCTCATGCATACAGTGTTTGTATATTATATAACCAGACAATTTATTTGCGTCTTGTTTCTTTCTTAACAAACATAACCTGAAAGAGAAGTTGAAGGGAAAAAGAAAAGGAAACAGAAAATATATCCAGTTTTCGGTATCTGTAAGTGAGATCTAATGCTAGAAAGTAAATGAAACGAGAGACGTAACCCCTTAGCCAACATTCAAGTATCCATATCCTAGTAACTAAAAAATAAAAAGAGCAACTGCAACAGCTTCACCAACCATTTCACAAGGTTGAGCTACATACCTACATTCTTCTCTCTCTTCTTCCATTGAGTCTTCGTTCTTTCTCTTCTTCCCTTGGGTCTTCGATGTTTCTTTCCCCTCGATTATTACAGGGTTCCACCGTCGAAGGATTGGCTAGAGGAACCAGACTTCATTTCGGGATCCATGGAGCTCATGTCGATGCCATGGTGCTGTTCTCTCTGGGAAACCCCACCCCCCATGCTCCTCACCATATTACCGACCCCGAGGAAGTCTCGAGTTAGCCTGTCGGAACCTCCAAGGCTCCCAGCTGATGAAATGTTGTGCTGAAACCTGGCTTCGTCCATGTTACACAGGCCTGAATTGAACCCACCAAATCCACCAGCTTCTTGTTCATGCCCACCAGTGGTGCAATTCCCACCAAATGCTGCCACCCCTCCGGAGCCACCAAACAGACCAGCATTCCCATTTGCCAGAGAGTTCATTAGATGTTGGAGACGGGTTTCATTCTCCATTTGAAATCTCAAGACATCTCCACTACCATTGCTGCCACCACCAAAGATAGCCTGGAAACTTGTGTTCTTTGCACCAGAAGGTGAAGCGCTACTGAAGCCTTGAAGCAGGGAGGACCCGCCACTTGTTGTCGAACCCATTTGAGCAGCCTTCTGAAGCAATGCGGTCGCAGACATCTGAGGAAGGGAGGATTCATTTCGCATTGAGGTGTTAAAGAGAGAAGGCATGCCAGCAGCCATGTGATCGCTCATAAAATTTCCTGAGAAAAGGGTGGTCGATTCAGTACTCCCATTTCCACTGCTAAATTGATCAGAAATCATTAAGTGGTTGTTCTGGTTGCTAGTGATGTTGCTGGTGTTAATGCTGCTTGTGCTGCTGCTGTTGGAGAAGAAGTTGAGGTTGAAGAGATTGGCTGCGGCGGCAGATGAAGAGGCAGTGGTTCGACTTTGCAGATCAGGGAGTTGCATCAGCCCATGGAAGGGCTTGTTTTGGAGCAAGGAATGGTGGGATCGTGTTTCTTCATCGAAGTCTTGGTTCGAGCCACCACCAAGGAAAAATGCAGAGGAGGGAGGAGGCTGAGGTGGACGGAAGGGCGAAGGGTTTGAAGATGAGATGAGGGGGTCGAAATGGGATCCACTGCCGCTGCCTCCACCGAGCCGAAGGATGTTAGAGGATTGGTGGCTCTGGTCTTGTAGTGAAGTAATTTGAGAATTTTCTTGAGACAGACCCAAAGCCATGCTACTGTTCCCAAATAAGTGGCTTCCAATAGTGCTCAGTCCGGTCGGAATCCTCGCACTTTCCTGTGCTAGAGCATCGCAGAAAGCTCTGTGAGTGATGAAGCTGTCGCGCCTGCAGGAGTTAAAAGTAGAAATGGATGAGCTTAATCAGTTTCACTTCAGTACATAGTACATAGGTGACTGCAAGAATTCCACATGGCTAACCAAATGCTTGAAAAAAAATAAATCTAAGAACTTACTCTTTTTTTTTTTTATCTAGAATAATTATAATTACTACTTGAAGTACAGTTATACAATTTTATGCCCCCAAAGCTTGTTACTCTTATACTCTTTTTTGAGACGTACGTTACTGAAGGGATTGCAGAAAGGAATTAATGTCCAGAAACTGAGAAGGTCGCTTGAGGAAAGGAACACAGTAAACAAGCGCAACAACCAATTTAACTCATGCCCCCTAACGGAGAAAATATCCAAGGATAGACGTTTCACCTTTCACCATAAGGCTAGAAATAGAACTAATGGATATCAAGGGAGTCCCACTTCCCCAAGAAACTATAGTGCATCAAGAGGAGATAGGCTTTAGCTAAAAAAAAAAAAGAGAGGAGATAGAAGAAAATTCCCCTTGAAATTGAAAAAGGACAGTCGTCCAAGTAAAAGCTCATTTCACGGACACTAATATTCCTGAAGGACACACTCTTCAATTAATGCAAGTATGGAATTCTTGCGAGCATCATCTTGCCAGTAACATCCACTTCTATCTTCCCCTCCGTCAAAAAATTCCAAATCATACGAACCCTTCATGCTTTCCAACGAAAGAATTTTGTTAAAACCATAAAAGCTACTCCCATTTTCAGTACCATCATTAAATGCCCAACTCCCCTCTCGGATAACCCCTCTTTTATAACAAATTCCTCCTGACATCAATAAAATCAGATGCAACTCACACTGATGATGCGCGTGCATGAGAGAGAGATAGAGGGGGGCGCAGTGAAGGGGACCAGAGAGAGAAGTGGGGTTCTCTTTCCAAGTTCCGACCTTAACGTTTTCACGAGAAGGTGGACCGGAGAAGACCAAGGCCCTGCGTGCATCTAGCCAAACCACAAGAGAACAAACCTCCAAGCCAGCACGTGAACAGGAGAGAGAAAGATAGCAGAAAGGCGCGTTGTTTCCGAGGAGAAAGACGAAAGCCTTTTCACTTGAAACCTCTATGACCACGGCTGCTCTTCAGACAATTTCACATGGCTGCAGTTCCTCGCTGCCATCTGTTTTCATGCACCCACCGCTCCTCTCCAAGCAGGATACCACCCTACCCCCCCTCCTCTCTCTCTCTCTCTCTCTCTTAACCCTAACCCTAGAACTTTAAACAATAGTAATAATAATAGCAGAAAAGAAGAAAGGAAAGCTGGGAAAGAAAACCCTAATCATCACCAAAACCAGCAGGGAGCTAGCTGACCGGAATACATATAAATGTACAGAAATCTATGACGATATGTGAGAATGATGTCCGTATGATGGATTGTGTTATGTGAAGGGAATGAGACGAAGTGGGGCGAGAAGTACTACCTGGAGAAGAGGGTGCCGCAATCGCAGCGGTACTCGCGGGTGCCGCAGGTCTTGGAGTGGGCCTTCAAGTCGGACTGCACGGCGTAGCGCTTGGAGCACTTGTCGCACTTCCACTTCTTCTCGCCATGCTTGCGGCAGAAGTGCTTCTTGATGCCGGTGAGGTCGCCGAGGGCGCGGGAGGGGTCATGGTGGACGCATGTTGACTCGGGGCACACGTAAACCCGGCGCTGCACCTCCTTGGTGGTCTTCTGCCGCAGCTTCCATGGCAGGTTGTGGCCGCGGCGGTGGAGCTGAAGGTTTTGCTCCCGCTGGAAACCCTTGTTGCAGACCTCGCAGATGAACCGGTTTGTAGCCATCAGTGTCTTGGGTGATAAAGCTATAACTTCCGCGTCCGGATCTGCTCACATGTTCTTCATGAGTATTTTGGAATGCTTCATTAATTTAATCTACCGATTGGTTTTATTATTCATCACAATTTAGATATGCAATTTACCGGTTGATTAATTGTTTAGTTTAGCCAGTGGAGAACTAATAAAAGCGGAGACTGGTGAAGAAACTATATAATTATGACATAGTTTGGTAATTGGATTGGCAACCATTAGTTAAAATGATTGTTGACAGGCTGGAAGAAGAAGGAAGCAATTAATTTTGAATTGACAAAATCTAAGGAATATGAAGTCAGAATAAATTATTTATTTTTTGGATTAGTAGCAAGAGAGAAGAAAGGAATTGAAAGGTGAAGAAGTAAATACACATCATGAAATTTTGATAAATTCCTATTCATTTAGTTTAGATTCAAATTGACGAAAGGTGAAGAAAATGGAAGAGAGATGAAGAAATCATTTTCCATACAGTCCTCAGAAAGCCCAAGCCATTTAATTGGTGAATATGCAATATGGAGAAACAGAAGAACTCAATTCATCTTATCTGGAAAAAGACCAATCCACCAACCAAATGAATTAGTGTTTCCGAAAGTTACATAAGCAAGAATTAAAAAAGAAGAAGAAAAAAAGAAAAGAAAAGCAAAGATTTGGAAAGAAAGCCCTAGCAACAAATCAGATGAAAGTTGGATCTATTTTTCCAGATTAGGTTTCTAAGAATCTGGATATGAATTGAAAGGGATATAGGCTTTTCGACATGCAACTAAAGATCTGTATGTTTGAATCATCATGTTTATGCCTGTGAGTGTGTAGATACTTGCTTGGATTTCCTGGAAGGTTCCTCTTCTTCTTCACCGGGGCAGTGGTCTGTGGAGCTGCAGTCGAAGAGGTCGGTGTGGAGGCTGACTGCTGCTGCTTCATCTGGTTGTGCTCGTCCTCTTCTCTGATTGATCCATAGAAGGGTACCGTCGATGAAGTCGATGCCATCTCTTATCTCGAGCCCAAAGCAACAAAGCTTCCTGATGATGCGTTTCCTCCTGTTTCTTCGTCCTCAGCACCTGCTCTTTTTTGATTTCTGGTAAGATCACGACTCGTCCAAATCAAACTAAAATAAAAATTCTCACAACCCAACATGCAACCATGAGCTCCCCTTGTTTTGTTCCATCTATCTATATATCTATCTGCCCGCACTTTCCCCTTCTGTAAATCTAAAAGACAAGGAAAGAAACAAGGAAGGAGAAGAAAGGGAGAAGACCCCAAATTCCTAGCACAAGAGTATTGATCTGAGACACCCACCAGACTACACCTCCAAAAGCCTCCAAACACTGCCCCTCCTGCGGTTTCTTCCTAGAATAACAAAAGAACAAAGAAGCTGGAAATCCGAACAAACTGTTGCACTCAAAACTAGTAAAAGGAGAAAGAAGAAACAGAGAGAAAGAACAAAAAAAGATAAGGGGCAATAACAAAAATACAAACCAATTCAGTGACCTCTTCGAGATTTTCCTCCTCTATCTTCTGCTACTCCTTGCTATAAGAATTGAAGCAGTGGAGGTGTAGTGGGGAGGCTAGATCTTGTTTTATTTCTTCCATTTCCTTGTCATACTTTTCATTCCCTCATTCTTCCACACAGTTGCAGTACCTAATTTTTTTCCCTCTTCCTCACCCCTTTGCTCCACAAATAAAAAAAACCATAGTATATATATTATATAAAATGGAGAGAGAGAGAGAGAGAGAGAGAGAGAGAGAGAGAGAGAGAGAGGTGTTCTGTTCATGGAGGTCTCCCTCAGGCAAAGCGTGTCGTCATGCGGCTAAGGATTGGGTCCACCGACCTGTAGGCCTTCCCCTCTCGTAACCTTTTCACATCAATGCCCACCTGGACGCTTTGTAAAAATGGAAGACTGTTAGACCCACTAATTACAATGAGATATATATATATAAATAGATTGGTAACCCATTAACATTCTCCTGAGTGCAGTGAGATTAATTACGTGGGGTAGATTGCCGCTACCTTTTGTAGTCGTGGTCGCACTCCTAACTCATTGTTCTCTTCTCCCTAAAATTCCTGTTTTCATTATTTGCTGCTTTTGTACTTTTGTTGTTTAATAACAGGGGAAATATCAGTACATATTCTGGTGTTCGTCGCATACAAAGTGGAAGTTTGGAAAAGCTTCTGCCAAACAACTTTTAACTCACAAGAATTTAATGTCTTTGCTGTAAATTGTGTTATTATTCCTTTTTATTATGCAAGATTAAAATAAGATGATAATACCAATCTAATGATGGTGCTTTAATGCTGCAAAGTAATTATTACTGGCTAACTGATGAGGTTTTAGTGAACTGCTGATATGTGGTCATAAAGTCGTGCAACGCAAAACAGAAACACATAGCTTCCTATCTATGTGCATGCATGCGTTTAAGCGACCTCACCACTTTCGTGGTTAGGACCTATCCGTCCTGATATCTTTGTCGAAGGTTTGAGAACTTTAAACCCTCTTCTTCTTCTCAATGCAAGCTTTTTCCAAAATGAGATAATTATGATATATATCTCTGGATAGCAAGTATGGTGAAGACACATTGAAACCACCTTGCACATGATAGGTTCACAGGGGTAGGACCATGGATGAATGCAGAGTTTACGCAAAATTTGGTTAGGAAAAAATTTCAAAATGAATGTTTACACATTGTACCATCTTTTCTCTTACATGCTTAGTTTGGCTTGCTTTGTTTGAGAATACTATAGTTTCATTTATTTGCATTTTAAAGAATATAATAAATTACTGATCTTCCTAGTCCAATTTAATTAGAATGTAAACTCATTGTTAAGAATATGTTTTAATAATGTCATGAATCTGATGGTGCTCATAGATTAGGATGTTACTATATATAACTCAAGTACTGTCAGTTAGGGCATCACAATTCAGCTTGCTAACTGGAGATCTTAGATCCTATATATGATTAGCACTTAGACTTCCACATGGATTTAATCTCTGCATGACTCACATGCACTTTTTCAATCATGCAATGTGCAGTTCCGCAGAGATAATCTAGTTCCAATAGTAACTATCTGCATGCGATTTTTCATGCTGCCAGTAATACTAGAAAACCTTTTTGACCTTGAAATATTTCTTTCCCTTGATATTCTTCTTGATAAGGACTACAGCCCTCTTTCACACGGGAGCACATGCAAGTCCTTTTTTTTTTTGATGCTAAGGCAGGTGGATCATACCTGACGAGTATGGATACACCCAATAAAATCGAAAAATAAAATAACTCGGAGTGCCAAAAATACATTCACATCCTCTAATCTTTTCTGCAAAAATACAACTGCAGTTCACATGTATAAAACACATAATTCATACCAAGATACCAAAATTAGCGCATAAAATTATCAAGAAGGAATTTGCTTCAGGCATAGCTTACAACATTGAAATGTACTTGGATGCGTGCCTACTAGACAAGCTAGCTTGTTTGTCGATATGAATAAACAAAATGGAGAATACACTAATAAATGGTGTGTTAATTGAATGCACACAATCTGGTAAATTTTATTGACTCATCATTACATAACAATCTAGCCTTTTCCCACCTATCTGGATTGTATCTAGGACTATATCTAGTATCATTCTAAGTTTCTCCATATCTTTCTTCATAACCTCCATACATGTTACTTTAGATTTTGCTCTTAGTTTCTTACAATATTCGACACAAACTGAAGTGCTTGTTTTTAGAGCAGCTTTCTCAAATCTTCGTTGTATGTATCTATATAATCTTAATTTATTTTTTATCACTTTGTCCTTAATTTTTGCAACTCATGTAACTCTTATAATATATTTAATTCCTAATCTATCCTTTTTAGTTTTACCATACATCCATTTAATATTTTCACCTCCGTCACACTCAATTTATTCTTTAGTAGAACTTGTTGACTATTCTTATGATTAATGCAATGCTGGGCCTTTGATATTTGGAAAGCTCATTGTTGGAAGATAAATTTATAACCAAATTTATTGTCTATCACATCAATTTTTTGATGTATTCTGAATGAAATTAAAATCTTGTTGTTCTCTTCTAGAACTACCTTTGGGTGAAAAGTGGACTAAAAGTCTATCTATTAGAAGGCAATAAATTTTGACTCTATATTCAAATTTTTCTTAGCATCTTACACTTGTTAATGCTTTGTCTGCAAATAAGCCAATTTTCCTTAGTCTGCACTAATTATTAAGCTAGGGCCCATGAGAGAACATAGGAAAACAAGATCTCAAATTTTTTTGATAGGAAAAAATTGCAACACTCTTATAATGTTCATGGAAGAATAGATTAGGAGTTCATTAGAAGAAACATTAAGTAAATAAAAGAATTCTTTGATGTGCAAACAGAAACTATGACTGCATGTTAAAAAGGCTATTAAAATCTAAGCAGATTATTTATTCCAAACAGTAATAACAAATAAAATTTGGAGATGGAGACAAAGTATATATATTTCTTATGACATGGCATTTAACTAAATGATTCAATCTTGGAATACAGAAGAGACTACTTGGGGGTTGGAACAGGGATTTTTCATGATAAGCATTTGGCAATCTTGTTTGAGCAAAATCATGCAGAAGTTGAGGGATAAGGCATGTATTTTTTAATCAGAACCTAACATATTCAAGTTGTAGTGATTATAAATAATTGGATCTTAACTAAGATTCAAAGATTTCTTAACCAATAACTTTAATTTCTTGTTTCTACAAACCATGAAATTCAAAATAAGTTTCTAACTCACAACTAGCTAAGCACAGAAGGGAAGTTGAATGATTATTGTTCTTTCAAACTTCAAGAATTTGTCATGAACTTTTTTTTTTTTTTTGATAGAACAAGCACAACCAGGGCAACCCAACCCTAAATACCCCTAACCTCTTAAACCCTATTGAAAGTGGGATAAGATCCTATATCATTTGGTATGATAGCTAAAAATTTTGTATTGGATGTTCAGATAATATAATTAGGAAAATATTAATACATGTTGTTTAGTTGGTTGATTGAATTATTTATGAGTTCATTCTAAAACTCCAAAATCAGTACTGGACGAAGGAATAATAAAATGAGCAAATTGTCCTCTCTCCATGATTGCAAAGGTGAAATTCAATATCACTATGTATTTCTTTCATTACAGTCATATCTTGATCATTCATGATTTTGGTACTGAAGATGGATGGGAAGAACCTATCTTAATTGCTTTGATCAATTCACCAATGTTTCATGAAATGATATTCTGGGTTGGGTTAATTCATTAACTAAGTCAAAGAGGCTATGTGGTCGAGATTTATACTATAATAATTAAGTAGGTTAAAAGCTAGCACAGATAAAATAGTTAATTGGTTTTGTTGAATTACATAATAACTTATTTGGTAACGAATAGAAACTTGAAAGTGCGTTTTCCATCAGAGCTAGAATCATCCTCAAATGCATTACAAGTACACAATAAACATGATGCTAAGGTTTTTGTTTTCTTTTTTTTTGAGTGGGTTTTTATATTTAAATTGTACAAATGTACATCACTTAGTTTAGGATCTTAATTAGTATGCCCAAGCATATATTGCATAAATTTATGCAATAATCACTTTAGATTAAGCAAAATAAAGTAATAGTCGTCAGCACCTAATTATTGATCCATTAAGAATTAGCTTTATGAGAAAAAGAATTACCTTATTTATGCTTCAAAATATGCAAGGGAGGCTTCTTTCAAATTATTTAAATTGATTTCATTTTTTCTTAAGATACTACAAATTAGGTTAATTACTTTAATTTATAAATTATAAATACATGAGTTTAATATCATCATCAATAGAAATACGTATATGTAAAGTAGATCTCAAAATAAATTAGTCAAGCCTATAACCTGAAAAACAAGACACATCAATATATAGCACTTGTAAGACCTTAAAAGTTTATTCGTCATTCAAGATCCATTCAACGTCAAATGAATTGTTCCTTCAAACAAGAGGTAAAGCCCCATCCCCAAGCCTAATAAAGTTCATGAAATTAAATCTAATGGACCAAGAATATATCATTTCAGGACATCGGCAACACATCTCAATAATCTTTAATTTATTATCATATTCAAAATTATCAAGAACAGATTGGCATTTCTAAAATACTTGAGTGCATCCCTCTTTACTTTTTCTATTTGATTATTATCGACTTGTAAATTTTTCTTAAAATGAATTAAAAGATGCACGTATAGAAGAAGAACTATTGAGAGCTAAACACGAAAGAAGAGAAAGAAAGAAAATGCTGGAAATATTGTACGTCTAAAGTAAAGAAAGAAATATTTCTCAGAAACGAAAATATAAGGCTACATGCATGTTTATATTACAGAATTTTTGGTAACATATATAGAAAAAGAAAAACATGGGTTCCACCTTGTCTCCTAAAGTAAAAGCTGAATTTCTCCATGATCTGTTAATATAAAAATTTAATAATATTAACAAAAGACCGGAAAACAAACTCTTTGTCAACAAAAAATCGGCCAGGTTTCTGACTTTTCAGAGATGCCCTACGCTGTCTTAGTTATATTATATTCGTGGCCGCTTGATGTGCTTCTACGTACAAACCATAGATGCTACTTGGGGGCCTCGACTGCCCAAAACGCACCATTCACAGCCAGAGTTACGTACCAGACAGCTCCCCAGGTCCAAAAGCACCCGTATCGTTGCTCTGAATTCCATGAAGCCTGCAGCCAAGAAAGACAAACTCGAGCCGTCAGGGAATTCCACATGCCGTCTTGATCATGGACTCTTTGACTACCAAATGAGCTGAAAATTTTTAATGCAGTCCACAGACAGTGATAGTTAAAAGTAATTAATATTGGGAAAGAAGAATTCCGTGTATAGACCGTGGCTTAAAGCTTCACTTGTGGAGAAACATAACGCAAGCAAAAGTTTTATCCAAAACATTCATTCCCACTGGAGTTTCTATATAGGGGCATGTTGTTTGCATACGTTACTAGATTTCTAATATCAGCTCCTCTTAGCATGAGATTCCCCTCCTTCAGTGGTGCTTTCATGTATAGGAAGCTCCGGGCCGTAAACTACAAAAGGTTACATGTTTAGAAAGCTATTTATCTCTATATGTGTCAGGTGCTCAAATTTCTAGAAGTCACATGATGTACTGTTCTTAATCGAGAGAAATGATGGGTGTGAGTCATTCCACTCGAGGAAGTGATGTGTGAACCATCACAGAAAATGCCATTATTTAGTGGAATAAAGTGGTTGCCAATCGGAGATCACGTAACAACCTATATCAATCTATATTTTTTTATCATTTAATATTATTTTTTATTAACGTGATCTTGTATTGATTAGTATTATTTTTTTTTTGTTAGCATGATCTTGTTAGAATGATTTTAGGAATCACATAACAACGTATATCAGCAAGTATTATTTTTCGTTATTAGCATTATTTTATATTTGCCCATATTATTTTTTTTTTGTATGAAGTATGTATACAAATATATATAACCCCAAAATGTGCCCAATATGATATAACAGAGAAATAAATTTTTTTTCTCTCTTTTTTTTCTCTTATTTTTCTCTTCTGCAAAAGTTTTAACTCCATTCTCGTTGTTTTCTATTTAAGTCAAAACATGGCCAGTTTAAACTAAGATTTGGTATATAAGTATCCTTAATTAAATGAAGAAGATACTCCAATAATGTTTGGATCCATATACTTCTTGAGCATTCTAAACCTACAAGCATTGGAAACGTACACAGATATTTTTATCAAAAAAAAAAAAAATGTAGGGATGGTCCTGCGTGTGTATGTACACATACACGAGAGAAATTAATTTAGTTATTGTTCCTTCTTTTATAGTGGTATCGCTACAAGAGATACTTTTAGTTCCGCCATGCATGAAACGGACCTCAATGTAAGGATGCAAATGGTTCCCTCCTTTCCAAAATGTCAGCCAATTGTGCTCTAATTCTAGAGATATTCTCGGCCATTTGTGGGTGGTATGGACGAAATCCTCGAGAGTTCTAAGAAACAAGGGCTTTTTATTCTCTATGAAGTGAAAGTTAGGTGTGTGCAGAAAGAAAAGAAAATTTTGGAGAAAAAAAAAATTGAGAATAAAAATAGTAGTCGCCTTTGTCATTATTGTATTATATTGTATTTATAGACACATACGTGCATAAGATCGAATACAGATGGACTGTTTGACCCAACCGATTTGGGTATAAATTATAAATTTTAAATACAATAGAAATGATAATTTTGCTTATCCAAAATTGAGAAAAAAATGATTCCATGGCTAGTGTTTGAAATTCAAACTCAAATTTGAAATGCACCAAACATAGTATTCTATTGGCATATTTCATGCTTGCATAAATTAAGTCTATCTTCAATGGCTGATGCTTGAAATTCAAATTCAACTTTGGAATGCATCATAAATGATAATCATGTTGGTATATCTTGTAATTATGACGGGGCACGAGTCAAGTCTGATACCATAGTCAAGTCTGCTACCACTGACTTAGAAGTGATTACAAAGGAAAAATCATTCCCATGTAAGGACTTCCTGGTGACAACCCAACTTACTCTACCAGGTATTCTATCATGATACCAAGGCAAGATGCCCATGCGGATGTCCTGCTCTAATTGTTACACGCCTCTAATTCTGCCAAGTTATCTCTAGGCAAAATTATGTCCATAACTAGGTTTCATTTACCTCTACATGTAATTTGAAGATTACCCAGGAGAAAAAGGAATCAAGACGTAGCAAATGCAAACTTTATAAGCCTTTTTCTCCAAAAGCCAGCATCACAATCAGTAGTGCTATTTGTTGTCTAACTTATCTTGAGGTATTATGTACTCAAAAGCCATCTGCTGCACTTTGTTATCCATTTGACACACAAAATTCTAACATTAATGGGATTCATCGACAAGCCGAAGTATGTCACTATTAAGTGGCCCTTTTTCACCAATAAACTCCAAAGAATTCGAGGGATCATGAGATTTAAGTCAAGCTATGAGCAAAAACACGTTTTTCTGACTTGAGGGATTTGAACCTACCCCAAGTCAAGGTGATAGAGATCCATGGCTTCCATGTGTGGAAATATCCACTTTCAAAAAGTCGAGTCATAGACTTTGTAAGGGAGTGAAAAGGAAAGGGAGCCTAGTGGTACTGGACAGCAATTCTAACCACAAGGTCCCAAGTTCGAATCGCTGCGGCGACGATTAAATTGTGGACCGGAGCTTACTACTTTGGCCACTGCTTGGACTTGTGGTGTAGGACCGCTCTTGAACCGCTAGTAGCCGGGGTGGTGCCGGGTGTGACGTACTCATACGTGGGACTCGAGCCAGAGCTCAGAGGAGTAGCTGAGCCGGGCCCACGGGTGGGGAGGGTATGAGTAAAACCGGTCGGGGTGCCCAACACACGGCCATTTCTGCCCGCATCGAACATTCTCCTGGCGGGGCGGGGGCCCAGTTGGGGGCTGCTACGCGGGGGTGGGCTTGTCCCTTCCTCCCCCCTACCCCTTTTCTTTAGCAAAAAAAAAAAAAAAAAAAAAAAAGGGAGCTGCACCTTGAAGGTCACTGGTGGGGTTGGATCATGCACCCGGTCAATAATGTGAGGGAACTCATGAAACAGCTAGTTTGCTTGGGTGAGCATTTGCATCAATATTCGTGTACAATCGATTTTTAAGTGTTTGCGGTAATGGCTGAGAGAGTGGGCAAAGCGGTAGGCGGCTCAGCCGCCGGTGCGAGCCGAAGACCGCCGACACAAGGCGAGGAGAAGGGAGGCCGAGTGAAGCCAAGGGGATGGGCTATGCATCGGATCTCAAAGGAGGAGGTGGAGAACCTCCGATGAAACTTCACGATAGTTCTCGAACTATTGAAGGAGCAGATTGAAGCCTCAAAGAAGGCTTGGAAAAACCAGGCGATGGTCATTTGGAGCCTTGGCCGCTGAGTTTCGGTAGAGTGAGTGGCCCGGGACGTGGTCCAATGAGGGAAGACTCAATATGAGGTGGAGTCCATTCCACTAAAATGAGCCTGATTTTTGCTACAGGTGTGGGCAAAAAGAGCACGCCGAAGCTGCTTGCAAGTTCCCGATGTTGGAGGTGGAAGGGGAAGTGTAGGATTAGATGCGGTCCCCAGCTCCCAAGGCGGCAGAGATGGGTGGAGACTCAGGGGGAGGTGGTGACCCAGTTTCCAGCTCCGATAAGATGGCCCGGAGGCCGATCTTCAGCTCTTGATTGGTGGCCAAGAAGATGTGACCACTGTGAGCCATCATGGGACCGCCATAGCCGAGGAAGATGGCTGAGCCAAACATGGAATCGTCGTCCTCACGGCCACGATCCTCCCTAACCATCTGAGCTTTCTCGACTTGCCGTCGGACTCAGATGGGTGGCAGAAGCTGGCGAAGGTGGCATGGCAGCGATCACCCTAGAAGGACCGGCAAGATGGTGAGAGAGCTGACTTGGGCACTGGGTCTAGGGCGACTCAGGGAATCTGCCAAGCTAGGTCGAGCTTCGACCCACTGAATGAGCTAGTTGACTCGGCGGATGACTTGCGCAGAGTTGGGTCGGGCACTATGTAGCCCGACCTAGTGGTAGTAATGGTGGATGCGGGCCTGAGCCATTCGAATAAGAGGACAAGGAGCTCAGCGACTGGGTTGGCCCGAGTGAGCCTCGGTGCGGCGAACTCGGGCCGCCCCGGTGGCCCGAACCAAATAGCCCAAGGGGACAGGCCTGACGTGCTCAAGGCAGTGAGCCAAACACTGAGAATGGATAGGGCCCTAGTGACCGGGAGCCATCTACCGCCCCCTTCGTCCAAGCATCGACATCTTCCCTGGGACTGTGCTTCCAACTCCGGCAAACTCCGGTTCTTCTCTAACACTGCTGGGGGGTTCGCCTGCTCTGATCTTCAGAGCTGACTGGGCTCGTGCTCTCTTTGGTGGTCATGGCCCAATTGATCCCGATCCGATGGTGCCGGTTCTTTGCTCAACCGGGGAGGCAGTGGTGCTGGCAACTGGCGCAGCTAAGGCAGTGGTGCTGATAGCTAGTGGTGAGTCGATGTGTGGTCAGCCGAACCAGCTCCCTTCCACTAAGAAGGGGGATCAACAAACTTCTGTGAGGAGGGCCAAGGCGACTTTGTTGGGTGGTGATTCATGAAGGGGAGATGGATGTGGGTTGGCCTAGCTAGGAGAGCAAGGAAGTGGGACCCCGTGTGGCAAGGAGCAGGGTCCTAGTTTATTGAATGTTGAAGAATGAAGATTCTTGTGTAGAACTGTAGGAAAGTGGGTAAGCCCTCCTTCACAACCTCATTCAGGAGATTGGTCTAGGTGCATGACCCGGATATTTATTTCTCGTGTGAGATGCAGCTCTTTGGAGATAGCTTTTGCCAAGCACAACGTCATTTTTTATCACTTGAGAGTCCTATGCAGTTGAATCTCAAGGTCTATCGGGTGGCATCATTGTTTTATGGAAGCAAGGTGTGGCTATTGTGATGTGTTCCACAACTTCTCCTGGCAAATTGTAATGGTAATTTCAAAATCTAATGAAATTCCTTGGATTATGTTGGAAGTGTATACTAGCACTAATTACAGGGTGCAGAGGACTCTCTGGGGAGAGGTGACTAACCTTGTCACACAGGGGATCCTGACCCTGGTTGATTGTAACTTTGAGTATATACAAGGGCCCATAGAAAAGAGATGAGGCAAGGCCTACACTGATAAGGTAGAAAGAAGGGTGTTTCGTGACTTTCTGGTGGCAAATAAGTTGGTGGATCTTGGGTTCTTAGGGCTGAGGTTCCAATGGTGCAACAATTATTCATGCCACACTAGAGTTTTCCTTCTCTGGATTGCTTCATATCACTGTCCTCTTTTGATCAGCACTGTGTCTAGCTCCTGCCACCACAACCCCTTCTAGTTTGAGAAGATGTGACTGTGGTATCCCTAGTCTTGGGATATTGTCTGGGGGGCTAGAAAACTCCGGTGCGATGGAATGCCATGAAGAGGGTTACTCGCAAAATGGAGCTTACCAAGTGAAGGTTACAAAGATGGAACCGAAAGGTGGTGGGCGACATCTTCAGATGCCTAGATGAGGTGGAAGCTTCCATTGCTGACACTCAGGGGAGGGAAGATAGTTGAGGCAAGCAATTGGAGGCCGAATTGGTTGATCTTCATCATAAGCTGGCTACGCATTACTCTCTTCTGCAGCAGTAGGAGGTCTTTTGGTGGCAAAAGTTCATAGTCTAGTGGATCAGGAAAGGGTATAGGAACACTTATTTCTTTCACCGATCAACCATCATTAGGAGGCAGAGGAACATGATGCAGTCCTTAAGAGCTCGTTTGGTTCGCGGAAAGCATTTTTCCTCATAGGAATATGATTCCTGGAAAACAAATTCCTAGAAAGAGAATGCCTAGAAAAGTACTTTTGGCATGTTTGGTTGACCATGGAAAAGTAACAAATAAAAAGTTATATATAATTTCTATTATGCCCTTAATAAAAATTAGGTCTTTAATGTCTCTTTAATGCTTCTTTAATGCTGAAGGACCTTTTTGGAAAAAAATAAAAATGGAGTGATTTCCGCCTCATGGGAAAGTAACTTTTCCATGTTTCTCATGGGAAAGACTTTTCCATAAAATGTGGGAATCATATTTTTATGGGAATATAACTTTTTCGTTTCTTTCTTTTGAAAACTCCAACCAAACAAGAGACATCTCATTACTTTTTCGTTGACCACACTTTTCCCCTTTCTTTTCCCACGAACCAAACGAGCCCTAAGGGATAAGACTGGGCAAAGAGTAGAGGAGGAGATCTGGGTGAGATAGATTCTGTTTGACTTCCTTAGGTCCAAATGAATGGAGGACAACAATCAGAGTGGGGTCGCCCACTTCCCATCGTTGGATGCCAGAGTTGGGACGGTGGGGAATGCGAGACTCATTGAACCGATCTCAAAGGGTGAGGTGCAGGGGGCACTGTGGAAATTGGCGGAGGACAAAGCCCAAGGGACAGATGACTTTTTCCCATTCTTTTTTAGGAAATATTGGTGTATCATTTTGAGGGAGGTAGTGGATGCAGTCCAGCTGTTTTTTAGTATGGTTTCGATGTCAGATGCTTGGAAGGAAATCTACGTCACTCTCATTTTGAAGCACTAGGAAGCGATGGGGCTCAGCCATTTCAGGTCGATCAGTCTTTACACTATGCTTCATAAGGTAGTGACGAAGATTATAGTGGGTAGGATGAAGCCATTGCTGCCTAGACTCATTAGCCAAGGTGAGGAAGTTTATGGGGAGCCGCAACATTACTAACAACATTTTGATTGCCCAATTGATGATGTGGGATCTGCAACGAGCCCCATGTCAGTGAAGCTTCATGGCAGTAAAGCTAGATATGGAGAGAGAGCTTATGACAGAGTATGCTGGGAGTTCCTTAGGTTTGCGGATAGTTTTGGCTTCCATGAGACCTGGATCAGCTAGGTTCTCGGTTGTGTACAAAAGTTGTCCTTCTCCATCCTGATCAATGGGACGTCGTCACCTTTCTTCCACTCCACTATCAAGGTTAACCTTTGTCCCCTTACTAGTTCATGATCTGTGTTGATGTGTTATCTTGAGCCTTGCGGGCAGTGTGTTGGGAGCGGGCGATGGACACCTACGTGCCAGCCCTCGGTGCTTGATCGATCTTCCACCTTTTTTTTGTAGACGTCTGACTCCTTTTAGCCAAGAAAAGGACAAGGGACGCGCTGAGGACTATTCTAAGGCATCAGATCAGAAGGTGAATCTTCTTAAGTCAACTATCTACTTCAGTTCGAAGACTAAGCTACGGATGAAGCAGGCCATTAGGAAGCTCTTTGGAATGAGGGAGTGGGAGGGGCCGTGGAGTTACTTGGGTGTCCCTATCATCAGATGGAGAATGCGGATGACAAAGTGCCTTAGTATGGTGCAGCGTATCCAAGAGCGGCTTGAGGGTTGGAGAGTTGCCTTGTTATTCATGATGGAGAGGCTGACTCTCGTGAGATTAGATCTTAGCTCCATCCTGGTTTATCTCATGTCCAACACGGTCATCCCGAAGACAGTGCTATTGAGGATTGAGTGACTACTCCGGAGCTTCCAATGGAGCTCGTATGACAACGGACACGAGGTAACCTGTTGGCGCGAGATTGTTTGACTGCTAATTTGGGAAGGAGGGCTGGGTGTCCCGTCTCTACCTATGAGGAGAGAGGCACTGATTGCTAGACATACAACAAGACTGGTACTTGAGCCATAGTGCCTTTAGAGTTAGATTATGACAACCCGTTACGGATTGTTTACGACAGGCAGGATAGTTCAAAGTAGCCAAAGGTGCTTTTTCATGTGGAGAAAGATCTACAAGTATGTTCCTACTTTCTTAGCTAACACCAGGTGGCTGATTGGAGATGCATGCAGCGTGGATGCTGTGGAGGAACCTTGAGTGGATACTCTCCCAATGAGGCTCTGGCCAACCATGATCAATGTTGAGGTCGTGAAGAGTTTGCGGGTTCGTAATCTCCACCCTGATAGGGTAGGATGGGACTCTAGCCAGATTGACCATCTATTTGGAGAGCACTTGACAGAGAGAGTATACTCGTTGGAAATTTTTGTGTGTGCTGATCTGGATGTGAGGGTTTGGTCCACATCTTGCAGCCCTAGGGTCAGAGTTAAAGACATCTACGGCCTTCTTTGAAGTGAGCAGCAACTGAGGCAAGATTGCATCTGGATTTGGAGGTTCGGACTTCACTTGAGGGTTGTCCTGTTTCTTTGAAAGGTGGTTTGGGGTTGGCTATCAATAAGGTCTATCCTAGGCAGGCCCGAACTGAGCGTCCAACCATACTGCCCTAGGTGTGAGGTGGAGGAGTCCATGGACCATGTTTTATTCTAGTGCAATCAAGCCATAAGTGTTTGGAGGCTTGTTGATATCCCATTGGATGCTCAGTGTTAGTCTGTCTCCTTCACCTAGGTGCTTAGATGATGGGCCGCCACACCTCCGACCTGGTATGTAGCTATCAAGGCAACATATATTATTTACCATATTTGGCTAGCTAGAAATGCCTGGATGTTTATAGAGAGCAGTTCTACACCAAGGATCTTCGTGGAGAGGGCCCGAGTGCAGGCTGATCACCTGTGCACGTCCATCAGATAGGCCATTGACTGCTCGGGCTACATAGTGCTCTATATCTGCTCTTGCAGCGTTACAGACAGTGTACATCACTTAGAAGCCTCCACCCTTAAGTTTTCTTAGGGTCAACTTCGATGGATATGTTTCGGATGGCAACAGAAGGGGTGTGTTGGGCTTTGTGATTAGAGGCCCGAACTCTAGGGTGGTAGCAGTCGGTGAGTGCCCTATCATCGATATTCTATCCTTAGGGTGGAGCTAAGGGCAGCCTGGGTAGGTTTGTTTCATGCTCGGTGCATACTACTGGCTAATGCAATCTTGCTCGAAGGTGACTCGGCTACAGTGATCGACTGAATCTAAGGATGTACTGGTGATAGCGGTAGCTGTCATCCCCTGGTTCAAGATATTTGAGGCATGGCAGACGGAGACATAGCCTTTCAGGCCAAGCATGTCTATAGAGAGGCAAATAGAGTTGTAGATTGGGTGGCTTCATTTATGGTATTCTTCTTGGATAAAGAACTATACATGGTCAAAATCTTACTCCAAAAAAAAAAAAAATGGTTCGACTAGCCCGTTTCGAAGCCTAAAATATGAAATATCAGTCTGGCCCAGAGTTGCAGATTTAAAAAATATACACAATTTCAAAAAAATAGATCATGTCAATTGGGCATCGTATAACCAAATTATGCCTCCTAAAGTTTGGCCTGCAACTCAGTTTTTTGATGTGGCAGATCTCACTCTTGAACCCTCCCCAACCCTACTCGTAGTAGCTAAAGTATTTCATATCGAGTCCCAATGATCTTTCTGAATACTCATAGTGGCCAAAATGATCCACATCGAGTCTTGTGATCCTTTTGGATATCTATGGTAGTCAAAGTGCTCCTATGAATTTTAGTATTTTTTCTGAATACTCATAGTAGCCAAAGTGCTCCACTTTGAGTCTGGTGATCCTCTTAGATACTCGTAATGAAAAAAGTGATCCACATCAAGATTAGTGATCCTTCTGAATATTTGTAGTGGCCAAAGTAGTCTATATAGAGTCTGGTGATCCTCTTGAATATTTGTAGTGGCCAAAATATTCCACATTGAGCATGGTGATCCTCTTAAATACTCGTAGTAGCCAAAGTAGTCCACATCGAGTCCGATGATCCTTCTAGATCAAATATCTTCTTGTTTAGAGAATTTAGCTCCTACTAAATCAAAATTAAGATGAAAAAATACTTGCTTCCCTGCCTCATGGCTAAACTACTTAGTTTTGTTCGAAGATAGAGTTGTTGGTGCTCACGTTAAAGGCAATCACGAATTGAGACACGATCTCTTCCTTGTTGGGCTATCTTCTTTTCTAGTTGTAGAAGACATTTCATCATCTCATCATATATCGAGGTAGAACAAGCAATCATACTCACCTTTATTCTTTAATGAACTTCAAGCATGGATAACCCTTCTTATTATTATTTGTACCGCTTGTGCATCTAAACCATGCACAAAGGCTCCCATAGTTGTAGAGGACCGAGGCTCTGATACTAACTTGATCTAATCTGATTAAGTTGGAATTTTTTTAGATAAGAGCATGGCTGCGATACCAACTTGATCTGATCATATAAAATTGAAATTCGATTAGGTAAGAGTATGGCTCTGATACCAATTTGATCTAATCGAAAAAAAGAAAGATTTCTTTCAACATACTCAACTTGAATCTCTCAAAAGCAATAGAGAAGAAGAAGGAATATTGCGAAAGTATGGTTTAAGTCTCATTTTTTTGTATTGATCCTTAAAAAAATGAGATACACAACCTCTAGTTATAATATGAGGTCTGCCCTAATACAATTTGGTCGAATTCTCCTTTCTAATCATAGTAGAACTTTTTTTTTCTAAAAATAGGCATTCTAGTTGGTAGATATCTACTTCTTCATCAACTCTACCTATTGTCGCTCCACTGGATTCTTTTCGAATAGAGAACTATATACAATCAAAGTCTTACCCATTTTTTTTTTTTTAATTTGACCAGCCTATTTCAGGGCCTAAATGATGAAATTTTGGCCCAATTCAACCTCTTAGAAGATTTGCCCAAAGTTGTAGATTTTGAAAAAAATCCAATTTCAAAAAAAAGATCATCCCAATCGGACATCATATAACCAAATTATAGCCTCTTAATATTTGGCCTATGACACAGCTTCCTGATGTGGCAGATCTTTCTCCTAAATTCTATCCAGCCTTGCTTATAGTGGCCAAAATATTTTATATCATGTCTAGTGATTCGCCTGAGTACTCATAGCGGTCAACATCGAGTTTGATGATCCTTCTACATATCTGTAGTAACCAAGGTGATCCACACCAAGTTTGGTGATCCTCTTAAATACTTGTAGTGGCCAAAATAGTCTACATCGAGTCTAATGATCCTCCTGAATACTCGTAGTGGCCAAAATATTCTACATCGAGTTTGGTGATCTTCTTGGATACTCGTAGTGGCCAAAATGATCCATAACGAGTTTAGTAATCCTTCTGAATACTCGTAGTAGCCAAAGTGGTCCCAATCGAATCTGGTGAACCTTCTAAATACTCATGTGGCTAACGAGTTTCATATCAAATTTGGTGATCCTTCTGAATACTCATAGTGGCCATTGTGTTTCAAATTGAATTTGGTGATTCGCTTAAATACTCGTAGTGTCCAAAGTGTTCCACATCGAGTTTGAAAATATTCTTAAATACTCATAGTAGCCAAAATGGTCTACATTGAGTTCAGTAATCCTTCTAAATCATTACTATATCATGTATAAATATATCATACTTCTCTCTTCTCTTGCCTTCGGAAAGAGTAATTTTTAGATTCCCTATCTCTGGCGTGCCATCCACCATTAGTAGAAGCTATATAAATTAGTAGTATATCAATAAGTCAGAATGAAAGTTTTACAATTGGGACATAAATAATTAAATAATAAGTTAGATATGAGAATTTGTTGAGTTACATGCTTTTGTGCTCTTTTATTGTTCAATTTTGATACATTATGGTTGCGCCTTTCTTAGGCATTGAGGCTGTGTACAGTCTAAATGCATGGGACATTTTTTCTTATTTTGCCCTGCTTTGTGTCTTTGATCTAAGCCTCGTTTTGCATCTTGTTAAATCTAGATTTTTTGAGGCCCCCTAGATCACATGGATCTAGCTGCAACGTTCGTATGGATCAGTGACTTTGTTTTTTTCTTTTATATGAAAAGTTCAAAGATGGAGAGATGGGAATGACAATTATAACTCCTATTTATCCATCCTTGCAAATATATCAGCAGCCACCATGGATATGGGTGAAGAAGAAGCCATCATATTCAAATCGACAGAGGAAGCTCAATCGACGGCATCGGAGTGTCAGTGGTGCATGGAGAGGTCGAAGATCATGGATTAACTGCTTTCCTTCCTTCCCCTCCAAGGACCTCGCTTCGATTTTTTTTCTTCTAAATGGTAGTTAATCAGAGGGAACATGGGCATCTCAAACTTCCTTTCCACTTTGAAACTATTTTTCAGCAAGCAGAATTCATTCATATTTATTAGGCTAATGAGTCCATAAGAAGAACAGAATTTGGCTGATACCAATATAGACACTCCCATTCAGCATGGAACAGTCAAATTTCGTGCATTATGATACTCTCCTGAGAAAATGATGGAATTGTGAATTATTGGGGTTATTGCGTCATATCAAATTTCGTGCATTATGATACTCTCCTGAGAAAATGATATCGTGTAGCAATTACATGCCTAATCGAACTTTAAGAAAAAAATCTTGTACCAAAAGAAGAAAAAAAAAATTTGTCCAAAAACCTGTTCCAAAACAATGGTCAACCAAACACACATGGATACAAAGGGCAACCATCGAACACGCATGCACATAAAGGACAACCATGGCAGGAGAGATGCTCTGGTGTCATCGGGTGGGGAAATTTGGAGTAGTTTTGGTACAGGGGCCGATTATAGAATTCCTGGCGAGAATTCCCCTTGTAGAGAAGAAGACAGGCACCAAATTAAGCAATAGGGTGCTGTCCTTTCTTACTATTGGCACCAAACTCACTTTTGTCATCATCTCTTTCGACAGTACGGAAGCCTTGTCGCAGTCAGCAGCATCTTGCTCGCCATATTTGGAAAAAAACTCTTTAAAACGTACATAAAAAAGTTCTCTTTATTTCCAGTACTGCCCTCCCTCGACTGGAATAAGTTCAAGTATATATTGGCATGGTTTAAGTTGCTATATAGAAAAAAAAGGAAAAAAAAATTTAGTTTTGATACGTGACAGCACATAATACATGATGAACCTTCAATAAATGAAAAATCAAGATGACAATTTTGAGCATCACTATCATTATTTGAATTTCGAAATTCATCTTGCTCTTGGGTTTTCCCTATGCAGTGGATCTACGATGTATTGTGTGTGTGTCTATTGTGGTGGAAACTAAACTTGGAAATGTGATGTGACTAAATCATCTAGATTATGATCTATGTGCTAATCCAGACACATTATATGAGATTCTTCAAAGCATTCTGATCGCCGCCCCCTAGCTAACTTAATCGTTGCAACGGGTAGACCAAAAGCAGCCAACCTTTAGAGCTAAAGCCTCTCAACTTAACCTAACGACCGATCAACTTGGCAACCAACTCGAGCCAAAAGAACCTTCTCATGGCAGAGGCAGAATGACCTCTTTGCCCAAATATGCATGAGGTTCTGGCAATTCCATCATATGCCACATGGTTATGATACATTCCTAAATTATTATGCTGCAGGTTGTTACAACACGACTCCAAATTTCTTAAGATGCAATCCACAAAATATTTGGGGTCCCAATTATAAAAAAACCTAGAGACCCTTCATGAGAGGTAAGAATTGCTCTACTATCCAATATTCAACTACTAAATCACTTAATGCCAATATTATTTTTCCTCTTCTTCCCTACTTTCTACCAGAAACCCTCTCTGGCTTATCGGAGGGTTCAGCCGGAGCCAATCCAGAGAGTTCTCTAACGTTTTTCTATTATCCTACAGATCCATAAAAGCGGCCTACAACATTGATCCGAGATCGGCAACAATAGTGTCTATATATGAGAGAGAGAAAGAAAAGAGTATGAATACACAGAAATGATTGGGTGTGGGCATGGACATAGTGTACCAGGGACATCCTTTTCTCTATGTTGGCAGCTAAAATAGAAGCTGAGAGCATGGGATTTAAGGTTGCATTCTTTTAAGTCGTCCAACTCCATCTTTTCATCTAGCTATGGCTTTGACAATAGCAATACAGATCTGGAATTCTAAGCAAGAGATAATCTCTTCATATCTCATACCATGAGTGTGATGAGATTTGAAGTCTCGAGAAAATGTAGTCTCAAATATGTTGAGCCTTTTGACATCTTGGATAGAGTCAAAGAAGTAGTCTACTGCTTGGCTTTACCACCTACACTTCCTGGAGAGATTAGGATCTAATAGGGTCACTTCTTGAAGATTTATTTCTCTCTCTACAAAATTTCTTTCTCTACAAAGTTTCTCTCTCTACTAGAGTATGCTAGATCTTAAAGAAGGGTTTTTTTAACAAATGATTTTGATCAACTCTAGTGAAGAGGGTCCTGATCCATAGCTGCCGGGTGGCATGTCGGCCCTCCACACTAGTCTAGGTTGCGCACTGCCAAATTATACCATTAGTACTTTTTATAGTGTTATTTGCATCATAGATCAGACTAACCAAGACGTCGGGTGCTACTGCTTGGCCAACCCTATGAGGATGTTGAAATTTAGAATTTTTATTCTTAAAATAATCGTTGTAAAATTCTGATCAAAATATAATTTTTAAATATTAAGCACTGAAAGGAATTTTTGAAATTAATTAGACCTATAGTTTTGTTTTGCTCACAAGGTAAATAATGCTTCAATTTTTCTAGATTTATCTGCAAAAAATAAAAGTATTATAGTAATAAATTTAGAATTGTATTGATCTTGTTCGATTGATTTTGATACTATATGATTTCTTATATTTTTGTAGAACTAAGATATGAAACTATACGACTATTTTGAACTTTAGCCAGACTATGTTAAGGACCCCATTAATAGGAGCTAATACATTGGCAGTTGATTAGTCCTAAAGGGTTATGTTGTAAGAAGATGCAACATACCACAAAGAGATACATGATTCTAATGGAATTTGCTGCAAAATGATGCATGGCATACCTCAAGAAGATGTCCCATATCATAATCCTGCCATAGAAAAATCTGATCATAGCTCATAGTTGACAAGATGAACTAGATATTTTGAAAGAATTGAAATTTATGAATAAAATTTAAATTTTGAGAAAGATTTGACTCACATGAATGATATTTTGATAATGCTATCTATCTAGATCTAGGTTTGAGTTTATGAATTCAATATGTTTATTTCTCCTAAATTGATTTTTATTTTGTTGACCAATTCATTTAGTGGAAGTGTTCACTGCTTGCTAGGCTACCGAGCTCATTATCTTTTCTTTTATTACTTACTAGGCGATCAAACTTATTGTCTCTTTTTTTTTTTAGATTTCGATACTTAGTTGCAGACATGAACACTGCTCTAAAAGTGAGACTAAAAGTAAGATTCGATAATATCAATACAGTTTAGATTTAGATTTAGATTTATCATTATCTTTTTATAGGATTATTAATTAAGGTTTAATTGATGTAAGGCTTTTGAATTTTATCTATCAGTTAGATTTGTAGTATCTTACCATGAATTAGTAAATCAGGAAAGATATTTTTAATTAATTAAATTTTAGATTTTAGTTATTTTAATTATCTCTGCTACGATGCATTTGATATGGTGTTGGAATGCATTACATGCTTGTGGGGAGTGTTTTTCATGAGGTTTTGGCGGTTGCTGCAACCCCAGCTTGCGATTTCGAATCGAGGGAATGGCAATTTATATAGTTTGAAAGCATAAGTGGATTAATCATAAGATATATAAGTAGTCATAGGATAAATGTAGGTGGGTAGACACTAGGGATATTACGACATTAATTTATGATGATTGTCATATAACTTTAAAAACCTTATGCTCTCTCCCCTACATTGTTCGGTATGTATTTTCTTTGTCTCCGTGAGTCTCCAAGACACATTAGCATGAGTAGATATGTGATAGAGGGTCACATATCATGTAAACTATGAACCTTAAAACATGGAATGCCTACATAAGATATTAATATTTTTAAAATATGTTCTACATTACATTAGTTGAACTAAAGCTAAATTTTTTTTAAAAAAATTAAAGTAATGAAAGTTCACATTGCAAAACTAGTATTTATTTCAGACTCAATTGAATGTCAAACATAACAATTTATTTAAAAAGAAAAAAAAAACAACCCCTAAATCCTAAATCTCTTCCTCACAGCGCCATGGTCTCCTTCAAGCTATTCATCGCCATATGAAAATTTAAAAAAGAATAAAACATGAGCTAAGAGCCTAGTAAGTACCTTTACATCTCTAGTTGGATCAAGCATATTTATGACTAAATGAAATAATGTTCATAAATAACATATCATAATAAATTGCAATGGAAACTAATCTAGTAAATGGACAGGATGAAAAATCCACTACCAACAAATGGATCTTTAATAGTTTAATAATTGCTTCTCAAATGTTGGAATGAAACTAGTTTCAAATGCATCGCATGGAGAAAATCTTTTTGTGAAGCTTTAAGTGAAAACAAGAACAAATCTTTGTCCTCTCTTAGTCTTTACGACTATAGCCATGATTGCCCTACAACTGTTAGAAGTATGCCCTAAAAGTCAATGTGGCCAACACATATTTGTAATATAGGGCACAAATTTGTAATTTGACTCTTATCAATAAATAAGATTGGGCAATTTGTTTTTCATTCATTTTTGTATGTGTCTATGAATCGTCCAAGAAATTAATAGATGATGACACATATTCTCAAGAAGTTGAAACTTTGAGGCATGTGTCATTAGGAATTAATTTCTAAATGCTTCTGATCGATGGATCCATCACGAGGGACGGTGATCGATCCGCTGAAATTAGTGCATAGATCACTTAGTCAGATGGACGAGTCTCGGATCCACAGTGTAGAGACACTGGAGTGATTATGCGAGTATTTGTTAGAGAATAAGGTATTGAGCGTGACCAAAGAAAGTAGTCACATTGATGTCTATCCACTCGTCAGTGACTGCTTATGCTGCAGTTGTATGACTGGTCCTTTGACTTGCAATGCCTCAGCTATTCACTATGAGGTTGCTGTAGTTTGACGAGCATGTGAACTTGAGCCCTAGCAATTCGGATCCTTATAGTGCGGATTGGTTGCAGTAGGTTCATTTTGGAATAGGGTTGCATCTAGATGGGATCTATCGATCTTGATAGATTAGGAGTGATCCTATATGATTTATGAGACTGAGTACGATAAATTTCTGGCCAGGTATTTTTGAAAAAGAGTTTTCAATATCTCGAACTGGAAGTCGAATAAATTTGATATATGACGGACGATAGGGTTTGACGAGATATCCATAACCTCCGTCACGTCAGAATTCATGATAAAGGGACTACATAATATGCTAATTACACCTAGAGGTTCATACATTCTATTCTGCTGGGTTGCCACCATATACTGCTTGGTATCACTAGTGGATTGTGAGACTTAAAGGCATTCACTTGGTGACCAGTGAACCCTAAGAGTAGAACTGAAATTGGTTTAGTCCACTGAAAGGAGTTTCAGTGATATCGAGATGGAGATCTCAATATGTCTCACTACCAGCCAAAATAGAACCTACGAGATCGCACACATAGAGAATTTAATTAGTCAGACTATCATAATTGTGATTTGGAATCATAATAGAAGTCAACCATTAAGATGATTGGTGATTGATTAACCCACTAAGTGTTAGTGAGTTAATGAAAGAAAAATTAAGTAGAATTGATTGCAATTGGTTTAAAATTGAGCTGTTTAAATGAGCCAAATTAAATTAGGTTCGACCCAAATTGATTTGGGTTCATGATTGGGTCAATTTGATTAAACCAGGATTTGTGCGGATTTTAAAGTCCACATGTCGTCGTAGGATGAATAAGACTTAAGTCGTGTTCACACTATGCGGACTTTAAAGTCCACATGGCATCGTAGGATGCATGCTCCCAATTAATTTTCCTAATGTAATTAGGAGTTAGCCTAAGTCCTAATGTGATTAGGAATTGGGGATTAATCATGTCCTAATGTGATTAGGAATTGGAGATTAATCAAGTCCTATGTGATTAGGAATTGGAAAACCCTAGGGCCCTCATCTATAAATAGGAGGCGTGTGAGAGCCTTCTTTATGAAATTCCTCCCAACGCCTCCACCCTCTTCCTCTCCTCCTTCTCCACAGCAGCAAGAGGAGACCTTTCTCCTCTCTCACGGCAGCAAGGTAAAGGCCCTTCTTCTTCCTCCAAGGCGTTGGAAAGAAAAGAAGAAGAAGCAAGGGAAGAGCACTCCACACGGCAGCAAGGAAGAAGGAGTTCTTCCTCACGCCAAGCCTCCTTGTTCCTTCTTCCTACGGCAGCAAGAGGGTCCTCTGCATCCTCTTCTTCCACGACATTAAAGCAAGGAAGATCCACGATTAAAGCTACCTCCATCTCTCCTTTAATTGCGAGCAAGGTTGAAGAAAAAAGCGTTCTTCTTCAAAGAGGTATGCTACAGATTTTTATCTTCCAATATTATGATAGTCATGGGAGGTCTTTGCAAGGAGCTAACACTCCGGTAAGACCTTATCTCAGATGATTAGATCCTCGTGTATATACCTGTAGAGGCCTGACATGTATGCGGCTTAACCAGAAACCTAGAAAGATCATCAGGCTGAGGTGTTTTACACTTGCAGAATTTTTAAAAATGAGATTTTCAAATCTATAACTTCTGATTTTTGTTTCAGTTTTATGAATCTTAATCAACCTTCCTCAGATCCTAATCTTCCCTCCCTAATGAGTTCAAAGATCTTCTGAATTTGCATCTAGAAATTTTTTTGAATTCTACGATCCGAGGCATGTTCACGCGATGAACGGCGTCCCGTGTGAATTCCGCTGCGAATGTCGCATCTCATGGGGCGTATCTCAGCAGTGGTATCAGAGCCATGGTTCTAGGGAGCATGATTAGGACTTAAGGATCGATTACCACGTTTTCAATCTAATTTTTAAAAGAATTATGTTTGCTGGATTTTCTGCGTGCTGAAATTTCAGATTGCTGAAATTTTCAGCATGCAGATTTTTATTTGCTTTGATCTTGCAATTTATTTTTGAATTGCAATTAGATTATAATGTTTAAAATCAATTAACGCATGATCTAAAATTCAGAGAAAGCATAATAGATAAAAAGTTATAGATCTGAAAAATTATAGATGAGATGCATGTGGTAATCATAATGTTCATACTTATTTAAGGTTATGTTTAGAACAATATATGCATGAGATGTATGTATTAGTTAAACAAAATTTATTTGCATTAGATGTAAATAAAATTCTTAAACAATAGGACATTTACATAAGATGTAAACTGAAATAATTATGTTATTTACATAAGATGTAATCATATAATATATGAAAGGATTTCATAATTGCATAGGATGTAAACTTGAACCAATGTGACATTTACATAAGATGTAAATTGAATGACATATGGTATGGGGTAGAATGTTACATTTGATGTAAATTCCAAGATACCTAAAATCTCCTTAAATCAATCGAGAGTAAACTATACATTGAGCTAGCCATATTTGATTAATTGATCTAATTGGCGTCTAGGAAAGCTCAAAGGTGGTTACTTAATTAGGACCTTACTCTCTAAGTGAAGAGAGCCTCCCACCTGCTTGATCGATTACTTTCTATGGAAAGCTCAAAGTTGGAATCACTAAGATCTGATTACCCAATATTAAGTCGATTGGTCTTCCTCCATAGTAGAGTTGCTAAAATCTTTCCGGCGTTGATTAGTCTCGGTGGGATACAGTGGGCTAGTTGCATCGGAGGATTGGACCTCTCTATTGACATGAGATATTGTGAGATAAAGATGGATTTGGGCTCCAATAACTGTTAGGTGAGGATCCAATCACAACTTTATTTCCGCGGAATATATGGTGGGTCTGACTTAACCAAGAAACGGGTTCAATAACTGTTAGGTAAGGTCCTTATGACTTGGAGACCAGGTTAGCTCAATTTGCTTATGAAGCATTGTACAAAAGTTGTACACTCATCATCTATATGTCTCCAACAACTGTTAGGTGAGGTGACATGTAGATTGGTGGGATCGCAGCATCCTACTCGAAACCCTAAGTCGCAAGTTCCGTATCTTTACCAAGAGAGTGTGAGAGATCCGAGAAATAGTGGAAGGATTTGATCCAATTTTATTTTAAAAGTTTCTAAAATAAATTAATATCAAATACAAATTTCTAATTAGAATCTTTACTCTCTGCAGACGTCAATGGCTTCCAACCCAATAGCTCGAATTCTAAATAACAACAGGTTGATCGGACCAAACTACAAAGATTGACTCTGCAATTTGAAGATCGTCTTGAGTTGCGAAATGATAGCTTATGTTCTTGACCATGAACTTCTGGTGTTACCAGCCCGTGCAACCAATGAGCAGCGTGAGACGCATGCAAAATACTTGGATGACGACAATAAGGTTAGGTGCTACATTATGGCATCTATATCCAACGAATTGCAAAGCCAGCATAAGAGCATGAAGACTGCTAAGGACATACTTGATCAACTACAAGAGTTGTATGGTGAACAGAGTCGCACAGCGAGATTTGAATTGTCCAAGCGGCTCTTCAAAGCCAAGATGCGCGATGGGCAGTCTGTCCATGAACATGGTTTCATCATGATCAAGGATCTTAAGGAGCTTGAGAAGCTTGGCATGACCATGCATAAGGATTTACAAACGGATTTGATCCTACAATCATTGCCATCTTCATATGGGTAATTTATTGTAAACTACCATATGAATAAAATTGAATGCACCAAGCTTGAATTGTTGTTATGTTGGTAAAAATTGAGGGACCCTTGAAAGGTTCAAGAGGCATAGTTCTCGCTGCTGAGCTAGCTTCTACTTTCAAGAAAAAATTTACTGGGAAGAAGCAGAAGCCTGTGAAGAAGCAGAAGACCGAGAAAAAGCCGAAGAAGGAAGTTCCTAAGAAGAAGGCCGAACCCAAAGAAAAATGTTTCCATTGCAATGAAAACGACCATTGGAAAAGAAACTATCCTATCTACATGGAAAGCATAAAGAGCAAGAAGGGTGACACGCCTTCTGAAGGTATGTCTAATATGCTCATTATTAAAACTAATCTAACAGTTTCTTCTATTTCCAGTTGGATTACAGACTTTGATTCTAGTGTTCACTTGTGCACTACCATGCAGGGTTTAAAGAAAAGTAGAAGACTTATGGAAGGTGCAGTAACCCTACGGGTTGGCAATGGAGCAAGAATTGTTGCTGTTGCTGTGGACACATGCCCTTTGCATTTATCATCAGGATTTAGTTTAATACTTAGAGATTGTTATTTTGTACCTAGTGCTTGCAGAAATGTAATTTATGTATCTTGTCTAGCACAGAAACATTATGAATTCAATTTTAATAAAGACTATATTTCTATTTATTTGTGAAATAAACTGTTTGGACATGGTTTTATGATTGACAGTCTCTATCACTTACATATGGATGTATCTGTGAACGTATCTGAGCATACAGTGAGTACCATAGATTCTAAAATATCTAGAGATGAGATAAATCAAAAGTATTTATGGCACCTCAGACTTGGTCATATAAGAGAAGACAGACTATCATATTGTGATTTGGAATCATAATTAGAGAATTTAATTAGTCAGACTATTATAATTGTGATTTGGAATCACAATAAAAGTCAATCATCAATATGATTGGTGATTTAATTAACCCACTAAGTATTAGTAAATTAATGAAAGAAAAATTAAGTGGAATTGGTTGCAATTGGATTGTAATTGGGCTGTTTAAATGAGCCATATTAAAGTGGGTTCGATCCAAATTGATTTGGGTTCATGATTGGGTCAGTTTGATTAAACCAGGGCTTGTGCAGATTTTAAAATCCACATTTCGTCGTAGGATGAATAAGACTTAAGTCGTGTTCACACTATGCGGACTTTAAAGTCCACATGGTATCATAGGATGCATGCTCCCAATTAATTCTCCTAATGTGATTAGGAGTTAGCCTAGGTCCTCACGTGATTAGGAATTGGGGATTAATCAAGTCCTAATGTGATTAGAAATTGAAGGCGTGTGAGAGCCTTCTTCATGAAATTCCTCCCCACGCCTCCACACCCTCTTCCTCTCCTCCTTCTCCATGGCAGCAAGAGGAGACATTTCTCCTCTCTCACGACAGCAAGGTGAAGGCCCTTCTTCTTCCTCCAAGGCGTTGGAAAGAAAAGAAGAAGAAGCAAGGGAAGAGCACTCCACACGGCAGCAAGGAAGAAGGAGTTCTTCCTCATGCCAAGCCCCCTTCTTCCTTCTTCCCACGGCAGCAAGAAGGTCCTCTGCATCTTCTTCTTCCACAGCATTAAAGCAAGGAAGATCTACGATTAAAGCTACCTCCATCTCTCCCTTAATTGCGAGCAAGGTTGAAGAAGAAAGCGTTCTTCTTCAAAGAGGTATACTGCAAATTTTTATCTTCCAATATTATGATAGTCATTGAAGGTCTTTGCAAGGAGCTAGCACTCCGGTAAGACCTTATCTCAGATGATTAGATCCTCGTGTGGATATCTGTAGAGGCCGGATATGTGTGCGGCTTAACCAGGAACTTAGAAAGATCATCAGGCTGCGGTGTTCTACACTTACAGAATTTTTGAAGATGTAATTTTCAAATCTATAACTTCTGATTTTTATTTCAATTTTATGAATCTTAATCAACCCTCCTCGGATCCTAATTTTTCCTTCCTAATGAGTTCAAAGATCTTTTGGATTTGAATCCAAAATTTTTTTTGAATTCTATAATTCGAGGCGCGTTCATGCGATGAACGACATCCCGTGCAAATTCCGCTGCGAATGTCGCATCGCACGGAGCGTATCTCAGTAACAGCAAGGTCCAAAAAATATTAGAGTCTAAGTATTACAACATACTGTGAATCCACAGATGCTAGCAATTCGCCCTGCCTATTTGGGTTAGAAAGAAAATTAGCTCTAAATCACATAAAAAAAAATTCCACAAATAGTTTGTGCTAGCAATCATCCCAAATAGATAGGCCTGAAAGGAAACTAGCTCCTGACTATAATACGTTCTCCATCAACATGTGCTAATGATCACCTTATTAGAGCCTTAGAAGAAAACTAGACCTTAAACTTGTGTGATCATAATCAGACTAGATTAGAAAACATCACATTCGTTCCAAACCAATTTTTCAGTCATATAGTGAAAATAATTTCTTCAAATATCAATATGTTTCAATCAAGGTTTGACATTCCAATGTGCAACACAAGCAATTATGCCTATGATTGTGTTCGAGTAATCACAAAATCTGATAGGTCTATCAATCAATTTTTGAAAAGAATATTTTCATCATGTCTACCCAACCAGCATACACAATATGTCTTTTATGCTTGATCCATATTTTGAAATTTATTTTATTTTTTCATGCATAATTAAATATGTATATTTTTACATAAATTTGCAAAAAATCAAAGTCCAAAATTCAAATACCAAAATTATAAACATATTTATCAAAACAAAAGATCAAATATACATATACTGTGAGGACCCATGCGGGCGTGTGTTTAGTCCCACATCGGTTATTCGCCGGGTAGATCTTGGGTATTTATATAGGATCAAGGAACCCAAATAATAACCTTTCGGCTAGACATTTTGGATGAGGTTCTGGGTTGTTATAAATGGTATCAGAGCGGACCCGGCCCATAACCTTTGTGAACTAGGGGACACTGCCGCACGGATCCATTGGGGCAGACCACGGGCCAATTGTGGTGTTTGTGATTAGATTTGAATAGATATGAACCCTTAGCCTGACAAGGACGTCAGGGCTTGAACGGGAGAAGTATGTGAGGATCCGTGCGGGCGTGTGTTTAGTCCCACATCAGTTATTCGTTGGGTAGATCTTGGATATTTATACAGGATCAAGGAACCTAAATAATAACTTCCGGCTAGCTATTTTGGGTGAGGTCCTGGGTTGTTACATATACACATGTTGGTCTACAAATTAGATACAAAAATAATGTTTCATAAATACAATTTATATGCATCTTTAAATAATGTTCGAGTGTAGAGATACAATCAGGTTGTAAGGTACAAAACTTCCTCCAAAAAAAAAATAGTACACGCAACATAGATAAAAACATATCGATGATTAGGTTTTCTGGAAAATCTAAAGCAACCATAGTTTTCACTTTAAATTTGGGGCGTACAAAGGGTCTCTAGTTTGGGAGGCCCACCTATGGTTCCATAATTCAGAAATCTTCCAAATCAAGAATTGTTGACCCAGATTTGTCGACTAGAAATCAAAATCTAGATGCACATATAGAATTTAATTTGACCTCCAAAGGTATGATTTATCCCATGATCTAAGAACAGGGTAGTGGGTAGAGATTACCTCGGATGTGGGTTCTATCCTCTAAGACGGAGGTACCTCCAAGCTCAACAATTTTGGTCTCACCTTGATCTCCGAGAAGAAACACTAGGTTAGAGAGAGATAGAATGAGAGAGAAACAGAAGGATATATATAGAGATACAGAGAAAGAGAGATAGAGAGCAAAAAGATGGGGTCGGCCCTATGCCAAGTAGAGCTGATCAAAATCCGGACCGGGCCGGGCTCGGACTGGGCTCTACAGCAGAAATTAGGCCCGATGGCTATGCCCAGGCCCGGCCCAGCTCGGCCCAACTGTTGGACTTAAATTTTTGTCCAGGCCCAATCCGACTTTATACATCTGGTCCCAGGTCCGACCTGACAGACCCGATTTTTTTTTTGTTTGGAATCTGAAAATGGACCAGAATGGCCCAACAGCTTAATGGGCTCTCTAAAACTGGATGTATTATGGTATTTTATATATATAACACGGGCTAGGCCGGGCCATTTTTAAAAGTTTTCAAGTCCGACCTAATTTTTTGGTCGGACCGCTTTTCCTGCCTAGGCCCGACCTATGGGCCTTTTTTTTAATGCCCAAGCCCGAAAAATTCTGGGCCGGGCTAGGCGGGCCAGAAGGTCCATGATCAGCTCTAATGCCAACCATCCATTTGACATAGAAGCTGAGAGGGAAAGTGGGTAAGAGAGAGAAAATGAGGATGGGGGGAGAGGGCAGATGCAAAGGGCCGTTGCCTATGGTCTCCGGTGAGAGGGAATAGGGGATGGCCTTGTGCTGTCCCCAAAGCATCAAAGAAGGAAAGATGAAGGGAGAGAAAAGAAGAGGATAAGAGGGACCCGATGATCGATAGTAGGCTGCTGCAATGGCGTGGCACCGACGTATGATTAGAAGCAATTGGGCAATAAAGAAAGATCTTATCTTAACTTTAGCAAGGCATGGATCTAGAGAGGTGGTGGAGGGCAGGAAGGTCCTTAATTCAGGCAAGCAATGGCATTGAGAAGGAGAAGAAGAAAAGAAAAAGCGGTAGAATAGGGCCACGATTCCTAAACGGAACACCTAGTATTCGGTGCTCATTACCTAATTCGAGGAAAAAGTCAATGGTGGATAGAGGTGATCAAAACAAGAAGGAGAGTCCTAATGAAGCTCTACGGAGCTTATAAGCACTACAATCCTTCTTGGTTAGTGATAGATCAACCAAGGTGAAGGAAGCAAGAAGAAAGCAGGGAAGGCAGCATTTTCATGCATGCCTCTACCTTACTAGATCTCCTTGATCCTCAAAGATCTATGAGAAGCAAGAGGAGGAAAGCCATCCCTCTCTCAGGCAGCTATAAAAGGAAAAGCCAACCCCATGGGGATGACCCGACTAAAAAGAAAGGAGACATCATTGCCGACCATGTAGTTAGTAGGGCAAGTAAGAGACCCCAGCCGAGATTGGAAAGAGGCTGCAAGGTCTCTGAGGTCCTCCCTTGTCTAGTGGCGAAAGATGGTACATTAGTGGAGGAAAAGAAAAAGGAACAAGAGAGGAAACCTCGCCCTTATTTTGGGCCATTACAATCTTTCTCCTTCTTATGACTCATTTCGGGGTAATGTATAATTTTTTTTTGCTTAATTTTTATGAAATAGATTGGTGTCCAAATTACAATTCATATGCATTAAGAGGATAGATTAATTTATGTGAGAGTTAGAGGTTGTTCTTTGTTAGGATAGAGGAGGTGTGCCTAGACTAGGGATCTACTCTCAAGAGAAAGTGCGATTGATCTACAAATGTATCTTAACCCTCCATGACTTGGAGGGAACCTTTGTTTTGGAGCTCTAAAGATTCTCACAACCCAGAGAGGCCTTTCCTATGCCTAATGCAAAGGAAGGATAGTAGGACAGAATATGACTTTGGGGTTTTGTAAGGGAGTCTAAATATTGGATACAGTTATTATATAGGTTGTGAACAGCCTTTCTGTCAAGAATATTTTTTGATCTTTTCTTCTTTTGGCTCTTGATTGGTAAGTACTTCTACCAACCTAGAACTTTTTTTCCATGTATTTCATATGATTTGATTTGAAATTTACTTTTCTTGATTTTGCATACTTGTTTGGAAAATAGCTATAATACTTAAAATTGAATTATGAAACTTATTTTTAGATATTTCATGTTTAAAAATAAATATTGTATTTATCCTAAATGAAAAAAGATTTTGAAATATGGATGAAGCATGATTATGTTGCTGACTTTCATGCATTAAAAGAACATATTGGTTTGATGAGAAAATGTGTAAAATGAGTTGTCAAATATTATTGAAAGTTTATGGATATTTGAAAGTTTTATTGTTAGCATATGATTGAGAAAATGGTTTTAAAACGAATTTAATAGTCTCTAGCTTAACTATGATTCGAGCCTAGCTAGTAAAGCTATTTGTTGGCAACATGTGTTTAGAAACTAGCTTCTTTTGGACTTTGCCTGATCATTGGCAAATTATCTTCAGAGCCAGTTTTTTTTTTTGAACCTAGCCATTTGAAATTAATTGCTGGCATATTCTTTATTTAAAAGCTAGTCTCTTTTAAGTCTTATCATGGAGCTAATCATGACGATATTCAGCAAGACTAAAAGTGGGTAAAATTGTAAATATTGTTATTAAAAATTTTATAAAAAAATCTTCTCAATAAACATTAAATCTAGTGTTTCTTATACTAGTATTTATAGAAGTTAATCATCAAGTTGATAAACATTTGAGTGCCATTGTGAAACAATTTTCTGAAATTTACAAATTTACTTTCTTTGTGATTAATAATGATAACTGTATTTATTAGATTTTTTTTTTGTTAAATTGCATGCTTGATCCAACAAGAGATGTAGAGGTAACGTAATGGCTATTTACTCGCTAATCTTTGTCCCATCATTTTTTCCAGATACTGCGTAGTAGTTCTAACAGAGTTATGCGCTGAGTACCAAAAAGTTTAAGATTTAGTTAGTTTTCTCAATTAAAATAAATTTTGTATTGGAAAAATATAGTGTACTAGCCTTTGATAATTCAATGAAGTTAACTTAACTTTGTTATGCAATTGCTAACGCTAAAAATTTGCTTTAGCTTCTAACATCCCCAATCTTTCTAGGATTTTAGGTAGGCCTTGGGTATCCCATGGACCAATTGCAGTTGTTTATTCATCATCCGGCCTATGCAGATGGGTTGGGGCATGACAGACAATAATCCTCCAAGATAATCAAAATATTTCTTCTCTTTCAAAATTTCCACCAAACTGCAATAAGAAATTCATGGAAATACATAAGACCAAGAATACCCTCTATCTATAGAATTATAATTTAACTGGAGTTCTATTGTCCTCGAGAAATTCTTGTCTAAGGTTGAAAGTTTCAAACTTATTTCTTTTTCTTGATTTTGTTTGATCACAGTACTTCTTAACAGATTTTTTCAAATTTTATATTCCAAGTATAAAAATTCGATGGGCTGCATCTATTTCCTTAAAAGAAATGCAATGAAATTCCTACCATCTCCACTATGGTATTGTTTTGATATTTGCAACTCCCACTTGCAGCTGGGTTTGCATGAGGTGGAATTATTAGATTTGGAGTTATAAAACTAATGTTTGATTCGTAGGGACTGCAACTATAGCAACCTGCTTTATCTTTTATTTTCTTCGAAGCTGCAACAGTGCTGGTACTACCCAACCGACAGGGAATACTAGTCGATCGTAAGAGCGTCTCAGACTCTGATCAGTTGCTGTAATTCATATTGCAACAGATTTCGTGCTGTAACTGGGATCCAAATATATGGGTTTTATATAAACATAAATATTCAAATACGAGCAAGAGCTGCTTCTTCACTTGCACCCATCCACACAGTATCTATGTAAACGAGCGGTAACGCGTGTCTATAAAATTGGTAAGCTGTAAATAACCATGACGCCGGACACACGCAGAGAGAGAGAGAGAGAGAGAGCAGGAGAAGACAGAGTACAGGGTGGCGACGTTTCGTCGCTTACCGGGCGGAGCCTCGTGGCTCTCATAGATTCCATGTACCAAACGTCGCCTACGTTTTGCGGGCCCACCCTCACCGGCGGGCAGTACGGACCGCGGGACCCACCGGAGTCTGGGTGGGGGCAGGATTCCTGCCGGCTCCACGAAACAAGGCCGTCTTGAAGGGCCCCAAAGGGTATTAGAATATAGAATAGAATTTCTAGGGACACTAGTTGGTCTAATTTTATCTATTTATCTTATTCTTACTGTTATGGGTTTGGACGCTACTCCCATGCACCAAATTCCCGTTACCTTCTCGTTATTTTTATTCTAAGAATGTTGTAGAATACGGTCGAGTAACACACTACCTAATCCAACTGTAAAGTTTCTAATCATAGGATATAGTTCTATAGTTTACATGTCGCTGACTATGGACTTAGTTCTATATATTCCAGTTAAAAAAGATGTACGTATATTGCTTATTGAGAATGTAACATCGCCAGTTTCAGTAAACCAAAGCCCCACGTTTAGACTTTTGGACAAGGCATCTGGGAACTCTTTTTGTCCTCATAAAATTGACACTTTATTTTTTTTTAAATTTTCTTTTCTATATTATTTATTTATGTTTTCAATTTACAATGGGACTTCGACAATATAATTAGCTTCCAAGGGATATTATATCAAGGCTGAAAAGCTCAGATCTAGAGTCTTCTCGCGAGCTAGGTTGCAGCTGTTTCCAACTTGATAAAATGATTTGAAGGATACGTGAACAACAAACCATAATTTTGTATAACATGCAAGATTTAACTATTAAACTATTAGTTTAACGAGGCATCATAGACGTATGCTTGTGTAAATTTGCAAACTATTTTATGTGTTGTGTTAGTAATAGACCAATCTCTATGTTTCGACAACAAAGACTGTGTTATTTTCTCAAAAAAACAAACATGGTGTAGTAACCTTAATTTTGCACTCGAACATTTAATATAGGGACTAATCTATTATAGATATAATTAACTATTTATGTTGTTAAGCCTAACATTTGGGACTGTTTTGTTGTTAAATTTAGGATGCATAAGTGATTTGGCCGACTTGCCAAATCAACTAGCAATATTACAAGGAAAAAGATAATTAGCTAGGCTTGGGGATTTGATAGCCAACAAGGAAGTTTATATCATGAATAACAAGTTTTTTTTTATTTTTTTGATCCAAAAGGATCAGAAGATATGTTGTGGACCACTCCGGCCACCACACAGAAGACTGAATAGAAACTAAGAGCAAGATAAGCCATGTTTGGAAGCCGAATTACACACCAAAATTCTAAAGATACTACTTGCTTATACGACATCTATTTGAGATATACTATTTTTTTTAAAAAAATAGAAAACTTTTGTCACTATAGGTAGGTTGTACTAGGGTTTAGGAGTAAAATTTGCCACACCAGAAAGCTGAATCGCATGTCAAATTTCTAGAGGCTAAAACTTAGTGTATTTTTTGTGATCGCCACAGTATTTTCTGCAATGCGGTCTTTCAGGGATTTTTGGCATTTCAAGCTGTTAAATATGAACTTGAATTGAATGTGCTCTTTTTGGTATTTTTGGTGAAACTATTTTGAATTCAATGTAATATACTCCGAATTGCTGAAGTTAAATTCTATTAACTTCTTTTATTGTTCCCACAAGTTTCTAAATTCTTTGAGATAAAATTATTTAATTTGTTATTGCAGGGAATAATTTGAGTGATTCGATTAGTACATGGATGGTTGTGGTCAGTTTAGTGCTGAATTTAAACCTCAATTTAGTAGTGAGTTTAGTACAGTTCAGTTTGATTAAACTGTTTAAAGCTCAAAGTTTTCTGAGTTTAGTACAGTAGAGTCGTATGTGTAAAGTTTAGTGGAGATGAGATTGGTTCTAACTTGTGTATATAGAGTTTAGTACAGTTGAATTCAAATATCAATTTAGTGCCTTTCTTGTGCAGGCCTTTACTAACAGCCACTCACTCAGTCTTCTTCAGATTGGAATATGTTGAGTGACTTTATATTAGCTATACCATCCAAATTAAGTCTTGCTTAGTTCTAGCATCCAATATATCTTACTCGGTTGTACGGCAGAAAAGAATGGCCATCCAAATAAAATCTGGTCGAGTGTCAACTACAACATCCAATTGGAATATTTTTGGTAAAACTTGTATGAATAAATTGGATTGATTACTGAAATGTGATTCTAAGATCCTTTTCTAGTTTTGTAAACATCAATATAGAACTTCCAGGCCAAGGTGATCTAATGATTGTAGGAGCTTTGCCCCTAGCTTGGAGAGTTGACGGTTCTAACTTCTGCAAAACAGTGAATCAGTTGGAACTCTTCCCCTCTTCAGCGTCTGGTTCGGCTTTAGCTTTTTCTGATACGGATGCTTCTGTTTCTGCTTAAGCTTCTGCTTCTTTTGATGCTGGATCTTCGGGCAACCAACCCAACCCGGCACATCCAATTCCGATCAACAACTTGGAGGTATGGCTGAGTGGCTTAGATTAAAAATTCTATTTCTATTTTCTTTCATCGATACAAAATTTATAAATTTTATTGATTATGCGAAAAATACTGAGTGACATCCTTCACTTTAGTGCAGAAACACATTAGATCCCAAAGTTTAAATTTTTTCCACTTCACCCCTTTCTGTATATTATAGGTCGTATAGCTGTTGTTGGAGAAGATAATCATGTGACTGCCACGTGATTCTTCTTCCCTTGGTGCCAAAATGCAAGTCCAGTTGTAATTAGAGAGAAATGTATTCTAGGAATAGCAAAAATATTAAGTTGTCACATGATGATCACGTGACAACAATTTCTAACAGTGATGGACAGCCAGACAATATTAACACAAAATTTGAGGTCAATATGTTTCTCACCCAAACTTAAAAGATTCCATCACTTCAATCAGATTTTTTTTTTTAACTTCTCAAAGAAAAAATATTTCTTTGGCTCATTTTCCTTTGATCTGCCTAGGAGAAACTTATCGAAAATTTTGGAACAGGATAAGAATGCACCTGTGGTTCAGGAATTTTTCTTAGGATAGATTTTTAAAAAATAAAATTCTAAAAATTATATAGAGTATATATAGTGGCCTTTGAGTTGTTCTTTTCACGCAAAATTTTGAAGATATATGTAGGGTAGGCCCCTCCAGCAAGGCCTCATATGCGCACCAGAATGCAAGTGTTGTTTATGTCCACGCTTCCTAGAGTGTTTGGAAAGTGAACGCTGTAGGACATTTTGTGCCCCTTGGAATTTGATTGCATCTTTGGTTGATTATGACTTTGAACGAGTAAACTTAAAAGCTTTCATTAGATTAAGAAGTCATGGTGTTCTCATAAAAAAAGTAATCATAGTTTCAATCATCTGTTAAAAAAAAAAGTAATAAGTTAGGCTCATGTACGTAGGAGACTCAGCATCTCGAGCATCATAGGTAGAGAGAGTGGATTTCTCGTAAGTTAGCTTGCTGATTTAAAAGTTGGCAACTAATTAGTAATAACTCTTTTGCATAAGTTATTGCTTCCTTTTTTATTTTCTTCTATTTTCTTTACTGCAATTTTGAGGTCACTTGCATTCTATTGGTGGAGGGCTGGGGGATTGTGGGGTGGCGATGCTCATCTCCCTTTCATGAAGTAAGGACAATGTTTGGATAAGATGGCTTTCCATCAGTGCTTGGTTCTCCTTCTTTCTACTTTTCTTTTCTTTTTTTCAAGAAAATAAAGCATCCAAGCTCCACCTGCTTCATTACGGTGGTCCCCTTCGAATGTGATATGTGTCAATGATGATAATGAGTGGTGAGGATCACAACACAGTGTTGATCAAATAGAAATGGATAATTAGTTCCTATCTAATGCAAAGAAATTACTTTAAGAGGGAATGCCACAGCTATATAATTTCATTGAATAACAAATTTCGAGCAAACAAAATTTTACGACTAAATTTCCAATACATATTCTCAATATTTTCACTGAGTTGATATCAAGTAACTCCATTTAAACTTAATCTTCTTAAAGGTAATGCTAACATGCAGTAGTAGAGCACAATTCTAAGATCGCTGCCAAGCCTTTGTCAAGAACGAGTTCCCACAGAGAATCAGATGATGTTGAGTATTAGTGTCATGCCCCATCCCACTAGCACATACGAGCATATGACAAGGGCTGCATATCCTACAGGTTTTGACCCATAGGACTTGCAAAGCGCAAGAAAAAAATTTCATTTAATATCAGCAGAAGTAAACTACGATATTTAAAACTTCTTAAAATTATAAACAAGTCCAACATTATTTTCAAACTCGATTCATGTTAGCTACATAACATTTACTTCAGGAAGGATCACTTCTAGGTCCTACTCCTCTCTTTCACGGCTCATGATCCCATCTAGACTAAAAGTTGGCATCTGAAAAAGGGCAGAAGAAGCAAAAGTGAGCTAAAAGTCCAGTAAATCATCTGTATCTCTAGTTCAATTAAGCAAGTAACTAATCCTCATAAATAATCCACAATAGGCCCGTGGCAAACCTCAAAAAAGAGTAACTCCTAACTACAGCATGCTGTCAATCGACATGCACTAATGATCGCCTTGCTGGAGCCCCGGAAGGAGACTAACACTGAAATTACGTGAAAAAACATGCTTGCAACATCATATGCCAGTGATCATCCCACTTTCTGGAAGGACACTAAATCCTAACCCCTATAATCATAGTCAGGCTAGAGAGCAAATTAATCATCGCAATGAAAGAAAATCAACAATGATTCAAATGTACACCTCAATAAATTATTTCGTTTTTAGTCATATATTTTTTAGAATTGAATATTTATGTAGACCATACACAACGGATACAATATAACATATAATACAAAGATGCATGAAAAATATTTGTACTCATATCTCAAGACAAATAAAGTATATTATGCATATAAAAGATACTGGAGTAGAGGTATTTACAGCACAACTTATAAAGCACAGAAACATCTCTCCAACTGATAGCAAATCTAAAACGCACCAACCAATCCAATTATGCCCCAAAAAGTTTCCAAAAAATCCATTATCAATAAAAATTAAGTAAAAGAGGAGATCATAATTTTACCATAAACTAAACATTCCAGTATAGAACCTACACTAAACAACTTTCTGCCTAGATGACTGCACCCCTACAAAATTGAGATTACTAAATTAGGAGATAAATGAATCACAAGAATGGTAAAGGGATAACATCAATCAAGTGGTGGTGCCCAGCATTCAAATTTAATCAGATATGGGGGACATCCAATATGAGCTCAAGTGTAAGGGTCAAATCTGAGCAACAACAGCATGGTCAAGGCTGTTGATGGCTTGATCCATCTAAGCCAGATTTATCATGGCTAGTAGGTGCCCTGTGAAACAGAATCCTGTGGAGATTTATGAAGCAACAGGCAAGATCAAGAGCGATTTTGATAAGAAGAGGAGCTATATGATCAAGATCATTGATCACTTGATCAACTTAGATCAGGTGAAGATCAAGTGGTATAGGGCAATGATTAGGGCCATTGAACACCTGATCAACTAGGATCAGGTGAAGATCGAGTGGTGGAGGGTAATAGGGAGGGGAGAGCGAGATCTCGAGGCTAGAAAAGAAGAGGAGATGAAATAGGGGATCAAGGTCAAAAAAACAAAGAGATCTCGACAAAGAATAGGACCACGAGAAGGACCAAGAGAAGCGTTTCCTCTTGAAAAGTTGTTTTCTTAAAAAAAATTACTTAATCTTTTATACAAAACTCTAGGAGCTTGCTTTAAACTATATAATGCCTTATTTAATTTGAAGACACGATTTGGAAATTTATGATTTTCAAATCTAGGAGGTTGTTTCACAAAAACTTTCTTAGCTATAAATCCATTTAGAAAGGCACTTTTAATATCCATTTAAAATAGTTTAAAATTCATGTAGCTAGCAAATGTAGGTAATAATCTAATAGCTTCTAATCTTGCCACAGGAGCAAAAGTACATAAAAAATCAATGTCTTTTTCTTAATTATATTCTTTAGAAACTAATCTAGATTTGTTTCTTATAATATTTCTATCTTCATTTAATTTATTTCTGCATACCCATTTAGTTACTATTACAAGATAATCCTTAGGTCGACTAATAAGTTTTCAAACTTTATTTCTTTTAAATTGGTTTAGTTTTTCTTGCATGGCAAATAACCAATTATGATCTTATTCAGCTTCTTCTATAGATTTAGGTTCAATCTGAGATGTAAAAGCTAAATGATTACTTGCATCTCTAATAGAGGACCTAGTTCTCACCCCATGTGATGGATCACCAATAATAAGTTCTTTAGGATGATTATAAACATACCTCTATTCTCTAGATAAGGTATGTCTATCTTGACATTGTTGTTGTAGACGATCCTCTTCTTGTGACCATCACAATTATCTTTTTCTTCATATTTTCTTGCACCTTGTGTAGACATATCGTTCAAGGTAAGGTCCTATATTTCGTTGCCCAAAAAATCTGCATCATCATCAAAAAAATTTTCTTTTCTTGAAGGAAGATCATTAGTTTCATCAAAAACAATATGTATGGACTCTTTACTACTAAAGTTTTTTTATAAAATACTCTATATGCGTTGCTAGAAGAAAAGCATCCAAGAAAGATAGCTTCATCAGATTTAGCATCAAATTTTTCTAGTTTATCTTTTTTATTATTAAGTACAAAATATTTACTGCTGAAAATATGAAAATATTCAATATTAGATTTTCTATTTTTCCAAAGCTCATAGAGTGCTTTCTTTAATAATGGTCTGATTGAAACCCTATTTAGAATGCGACAAGCTGTTTTGATTGCCTCAGCCCGAAAATTACTTGAAAGATGGCTCTCACATAGCATAGTTCTAGCCATTTCTTCAAAAAAAAATTTTTTTTTTCCACCATCCTATTTTGTTGAGGTATCTTGAGCGAAGAAAAATTATGTTCTATACCATTTTCAATACAAAATTTTTTAAAATTATAATTTTCAAATTCAGTTCCATGATCACTTCCTATTTTAAGAACTTGCATACTTTTTTTATTTGAAAGGTTAAAAAAATATAATTGTTTGTTTATATATGGATCATTTAATTTATTTCGGAAATATTGAATAAATGGTTGATAAATTTAACTCTCATATGGGTGATGAATCTTGGTTTGATGAATTATTTTCTTGGATATTGGGAGTGAAAAAATGTGATAGTGGAAATTTTATTTGTTGAAAAAGATATATAATTGATTTGCTTGACATATATATTGAGAATGAAAGATTATAATCCGGTGCAAAATCTAGTAGGGATAAGTATGAAATTTTCTTTGAATGATAGTAAAGAAAAGGTTTATGCTAGTAGTTTCAGAAATTTCATTAGGTGTTTGCTTTATGTGACAAAAACAAGACTAGATGTTATCTAGGAGATATGTTTATTGTCAAGATTTATGCGGACACTGAGTAAAATTCATTGGAGTTTAACGAAGAGAATTTTAAGAAATTTGAAATAGACAGATAACCATGGTTTATGGTCACTTCTTCTAAAATTTTGAATTTTTTGTTTGGTCTGAAATTGATTGGTAGGTTTGGTAGACAATCGCAAAAGTACCGGTTGTTCATGTTCAATGATTCTATCATTCTAGGAAGTAGCTTTCCAAGCTATATATGGCTGCGACTTGTGTTATCTGATCTGAAATATAAACAAATGAGGGTGATGGCCATCTAATATGAAAGCCAGTCAACTATTGCAATTGCAAATTAAGAATCCAAAACATTACAACCGCACAAAATATATTGAAATTTTGTACTAGTTCATCAGAGTGCAGATCACAAATGGAGACATCCAGTTGATCCACTACACCATAGAGGAGCAACTCGCCAACATCTTTACAAAGCCATTACCGCTAGCAAAATTTGTGCTTTGCCGAAATAAACTTGGAGTGAAGGATGCCAACGTTACGGGGGAGTGCTAAAAATAACGTCAATATATATAGTACAGCCTGATTCTACGTACGCTGCCAAATGTTTGCCGAATTCGAGTTCCCACAAAAGAATCGGATGGTGTCGAGTATTAGAGTACGAGATAACTTTTATAAATAGTTACCTATCTTGTGATATTTTATTATTTTATTTAGCGAAAGGTTCCCCTATTAGTATATTTAAATATGGAAACGTGAGTAGAGTCCAACCTTTTGTTCATTTTCTCCTAAGCAAGTCTTTCTTTAGTTCTGTACATACATATGTACTACGACAAGCCAAGGTAGAGAGAGTGGATAAGAAAAATTAATTTCTCCACCTCCAAGATGAGCTCTCGACCTCCTTTTTTTTTTTTTTTTTTGGTAAACCAGCGTCTCACTACACATGGATGTGAGTACGCCACGAGCAATCAGAATACAAAACACGATCGAGGCCCTGGGAATGGGGCCAGTGCCATCCCATAAGAAAGTTCTTCCTCTTTTCTCTCTCTATTCTATCTTATTCTTTCTTTTGTTCTTTTATATGTAAGCCCTCTATACACTATCAGGTGCACAATCTTGGGATATATATCACTATAACAAATCTTACACATGTGATCTTCTCAAGCTTTTTCTAGCAGAATAATCACACTTTTGGCATCAAATAAATAATGTCATAAGAGGAGAAAAAGACTCTAGGTACATGGACTCTATGCATCTCGAGCAAATTTTGTTTCTCGAGGCACTGTTCTACCCCCGTAATTTTCAAAAGGAAAGCAAACAATACTCTACTCTATTTTTACATATTAATTTATATTTTTCTTTTATTTCAAGGATAATAACTTTAGATTAGTTATTGAAGTATGCGAACTAATTTTTAGTCATTCATCTCTTAACCACCCACCCAAAAAAAAACCATGCATGTAGCCATGGGGAAAGTCACATGCAGGTGGTTAAGAGATGAATGACTACAAATTAGCTTGCATACTTCAGTAACTAATCTAAAGTTATGCTCCTTGAAGAGATCATGAATGCGTAAAAAGAATGATTTCAAGACTGTGATAAAAATAATAAGGGTTTTTTTGCATAAATATATATCCTTCTAAAAATTTAAATTTGCATGAATACCCTCTTCAAATTTATATTTATTTTTGTACCCTTACAGAAGACTATTTTTGCACAAATGTTTCTTCTAACAGTGTTAATAAAAATTATATTTATTTTAATAAAAAAATAAAATAGAATTTTGAAATTATTTTTTGTCTCCTATCGCGATTGCCTTACAAATGTTTTTTTGCCCATGTACCCATTAAGGATATTTTAGTCATTTTAATTTGAAACCATTAATTTTTTAACAGCATTAGATGTTGTGGGTACCAAATGTTTTACGAAGATATACATGCAAATATTAATTTTAGAAGGATATTCATGCAAAATTCGATATCTAGGAGGATATTCATGCAAAAAACCCAAGTAAAAATCCATACCAGCATTCAATTAAGTGTGTTTCCCTATGTATCTATTTATTTTTTTTCTTCAGTTAGAAATAAATATTCTATCAAAAAGGAGCAAGAAATGCACGAAAATAACATAAACAAATCATGAGTTTGTTTAAAAATCAAAAAAAAAATAAAAAAAAAGATATATGGCTATGTCCATATGGCCAACCCAGATGACACTCGTGATGATGGCGACCAGCGATCGATTGACGTGCGGTGAACCTCCTTCGTCAAGCCCGATCATGACTGGTTAACAAATGTAGGGGACCTTCGTGATGTAAGTGGGGTGGGAGAAGGATAAAGAATTGATATGGTTTGTTGAGAGCAGCAGCAGCATGACAAAAGCCTTCTTGGTTGGAAGATGAGGAGTCGCAACTTTCCACTGATTTTTGTTGGATACGCAGGGGATAAAAATGCCCGGACAAACAAGCGTGGTTCACGGGCAAGTTCCTTCATCACAGCCCTGAAAGACTACAAAGGAAATATTCCGCTATCGAGAGCGACGCACACGAGAGAGAGAGAGAGAGAGAGAGAGAGAGAGAGAGAGAGACTCACTTCAAATTTATCTCATGTGAGGGTGCTAATGGATTGGGTGGTGCCTGGATTTTATCTAATCCAGATCAGTACCTTTCGAGAGGCTTCGGTTCTAATTTTTATTCCATACCCAATTCGTTGAGTGATCGATTGGGTCTAGAAATTGGATGATAAAATTATATTCGGATCGGTTACCCATCAAATATCAAATATTATATCTTTTCAAAATTTAAATAAATAATTTTTTAAAAAAATTATTGTTTTCTCAAAATAAAATATTGAATATATATACTGTAATAACTGGTTTATTTAGGCTAATGGGCCGGCCCGAGAGGCCAATGCCCATTAAGATCAAGCGAGCCCTATTGCTCGTGATAGGAAGAAGGAGAAGACTCCCCACCAGAGTTTTTTTTCTCCTTCGATATCACCGAACGCCGAGAATCCTAGAGTGATCCAAAGATAAGCCAAAAACCCTAGGAATCATCTATTTAAGGCCTTCTCCTCCTCCTTTGAGTTTCATCACCGGAGTCGCCAAAGATCCCTCCTTCGGAATGCCACGCCAAACTGAGTTAAGAGTCCTTCATCTTCTTCTCCTCCTTCTTTGATGTTTTGGGCCTTCATTCCCTTTGGTTTAAGCTGGTAATCGCTGGAACTTCTTCCAAAATAGGGCACCCCTAAAACCGCCACCTTACCAGACTACCATGGTCATAGCCACCGGCCGCCCGCTTTCTCTTCTGTTTTGCCAAGAAAGAAGAAAAGAAGAAGAGGAGGAGAGAGAACCATTCCTTTCTTTCTCTCTTATTTTCTCTCTTCTCTGCTTTCTCTCTCTATAATATCTATAAAACTTAGTATCAGATTCTGTCGACCTAATCTATGAACTCGAGTAGGGGTAAAGGGCCCTGATCCACTCTGGTGTCTGGGCTGCCTACTGGACCGATCATCCTGACCCTTTTGAATGTCCTTGAAACCTTTATTGATGAACCATATTAACTAATCTTGGCCTTGATTGAGTCTAATTTATTGAGCAAATCGTTTAGACCCAACCCCCATGAAACCACCGTATGCCCGGTCAAGCCTTCTCATATTATTTTATTAAAGTAATCAATTAGAAATTAATTTTATTGTTAATATTTTAAATAGGTCTAACGGAGTTGTCTAGTAAAGTCTAATAGTCTAAGACAAAAGTGGTACGTAAGTCTTATAGTCTTTACTAGTTTTTGAACTTGTAAGTAGATGTTATACTCCTTATTATTTTTCAAATTTTTACTTATTTTATGGTATTATGAAAATATAAAAATAGTATTAAATATTGATGATATTATATTTTCTTAAAATCAAGGATCAAGCATATGATATTATGAAATTCATAATTTATTGCAAAATAATGGTTCTATAATTATTTTACCGTTAAGTACTATTTATGAACTAACTGCTCTATATTTATGAAATTTGTATTTTTGTTATGAAAAGAATAATTTTATGATTATTGTACTATTAAATGCTTATTTATAGGATATAAACTCTATAAAGCTATTTAATGTTTTATTCATATATGATTCAAGAATATGACTTAAGAAAAATTGTTTTAAGAATTATTGCAAAAAGATTCTTAGATAGCTATTTATGGCCCTTGAAAGTGGGGTAGATCGACATCCAGTTCTATACGACCCTACCAATTGGTAATAGTAGTTGGTATACGATCCTGCTAGCGAGAAATAGTAGTTGGCATACGACCTTACCAGTGGGTAATAGTAGTTGGCATATACGACCCTACCAGTTGGTAATAATAATTGGCATATGACCCTACCAGTGGATAATAGTAGTTGGCATACGATTTTATTAATAGATAATAGTAGTTGGTGTTTGTCGGTTATAGGCCTGTCACGGGTATAATAGTGATCTTAGCATTTAGTCTGAGAGTAGTAATATGATCAATAATATAGTTAAATAGTAAATAATATATGATTTTATTTATGCTCTACATTTAGACTATGTTTACGACATATTAATGATTTATGTATGCATGATTGACTTTATGACTTTATCATATAATACTATGATATGTTCTATTTTACAATAATTATTATTATTTCTATATAATATATTGATTCATGCAAAAAACTTATACTTGATCTAGTAAGATAATGAAAGGTTTACTAACTAAGCTGTATTACTCATAAATCTTTATTTTTATTTTTTACTCTCCAGACGAATAGGATCAATAAGGGCGAAGAATAGTCCAAGCTTAGAGTTCGTACGAGCAAGCTTGGCGATCTATATACCAGAACTTTAGTTCTTCGATTGATAATGAATTTATAGCTTAGTAATTTTTTAAATTTTGAGGATTATGTGGTTGGTATTTATGTTTGGATTTGGATACTCTAAACCAATATTGGTTGCAAATTATAGATAATGAAATTAGATTCCTATTTATTCTAAATATTTGAGATGGATTTGAAAGTTGAATATAATGTTGGCTTCATATTATCATGGGTTATATCCCTCGGTAGTACGGCTGTGTCATGCTCCAAATCTGAATTATTACAAATGGTATCAAATTGTTAAGGAAATAGAGTTTGGCATGTAGACAAACCAGACATTCCGTTGAAGTACCAGGGCTTGTTAAGACACCCAACCAGTTTAGTTTACAGAGAAAAGAAGCAGAATAAGAAGAGATTATGGGTGTGTTAAAGAGTTTGCGGAAGCCACAGCATCATGATCTCAAAGATATCATTTGTCGAAACTTGGCATATATATATAGTGAAAATGCAACACCCTCCAATGATTCTCTCCAGCCTTTTACTATTCGACAAGCCCCATCCACGTGGAAGACATCACATTAGTGGGGTAATCGGACGTCTAAATAGGCCCCTCGGCTGAACGTGAAATTAATGTGTTCCTTCCAACCATATAATAATAGAATTCATGTGGTGGAAATTAGTTGTGAAAAGAATGTACGGTGCATCATGAAGTAATCAACCTATCAACTCACATCAGATTTCCGGGTAATTTCCAGGCTCGTCTATATCATGGTTTCTAGCTATGACAAGTGTTAGAAGAAACTTTTACAAAAGAAAAGTTGGTACGTAGAGATGTTAATGGAGGCTTTAAGCCATCAGGACAGTCCACAAGAGTCCAATCGGTTGTTAGGATTTTTACCTTTAACGTGATCTTTTCTTCAGGCAACGGACCTGCCAAGCCATTTAATTATTTCTTTCCCATGTAATCATGGCTATTCTCCTTTCCGGCGAACGAAACTTAGAAAGAAGGTGCCGCAGGACACCAAGAGAACAATTTCTTAGATTTGGATTGACGAGACCTCACGAGAATAGCGAGCCGATGGGGATCACCGGCGGGGTCTAGGGACAAACTTTAGCCAACAATGATGGACAAATGAACAGGATCTGGGAATGACAGGTCCTATCGTTTGTGAAGAGTATTCACGTGCCCAAAGACATACCAAATCCAGCATAAAAAAAAGCTTTGGTAACTCAAAGATGCGTTTGCAGTGACTTCAAGGAGCATGCCATATATTATGGCAAAGTGAATTGTGAAACATAGGCAAATTAAGGACTTTGTTTAAGCACTATTTTTAAGCCTCATTTGAATAAGTTTTTTTAAAGGTCAAAAAATATTTTCTAACTCTTCAAAAATACTTTTAGATAAAATATAAATATTTGATAAAAATTTTGAAAAGTTGTTTTAGTTTTTTTATAAAGCTAAAAATAGTTTTTTAGGAGAAGCTTCATTTTGGAGCTTTCTGAAAAAAATACTTTTAGGTCCGGTCAGAAAGCTGTTTTTTTTAACCAACATACCTGTGATAAAATATAACAATTACACAAAATGTCCTATTAGTAATTGTTTAACCAATTTTAGCACCTAGCTTGGAAATTTGTTATATTATAAAAAAATAATTTATGCTAATAATTATAATATTTTATATCTTTATTATTATATTATACTATAAATATAATATTATATATATATGTTATGTTAAATAATTTAATATTATATTAAATTATTATGCTATAGTATACAATATTATATTACTATATTATAATAATATTATATTGCATTACAGTACATATTATATATTTATGTATTAATACATATTATATTTTATTATGTTCTGTTGTATAATACTATGCAATATCCTTTATGGTCATTTTGTAATACCAAAAGTATTTTTTCATTTTGTTTACCAAACACATGTTAAAGTGGCACAATACTTTAGAAATATAGTTACCAAACAGCAAACAGCTTTTTATAAACATTATACTTCAGAAAGCTCTACTTCCAAAAGCTCTACTTCTAAAAGCTGTACTTCCAATAGCTTCCCCAAATGGGGCCTACGTTATGAAATTACTCATCCAAAATACATGACATTAAAATTATAACCATTAGATTTGAGCTTAGATTTTTTGAAAAACAAAAAAAAACTAACAGCCATATAGTTGTTTTTTTTTTTTTTGAATCACTCAGTCCAACACCAAAGTCCAAGAGAAATGAAGATTGAATGCATCTATCCTCGTCCTCCTTGTGAGTAATGCAAGAAGGTATATTTTGTAAAAATTAACAGCAATTGTAACATTACAGGAACCATTAAAATGATTCATGATTCAAAAAAAAAAAGCTCTAACATGAACAACCTTGAACTATTATTCAAGTGATGCTAATTATTACATAATGGATTTTCAGATGGGTCTTCTATCTTTCTTTTCAAAAAATTTGTGTCATCCAAGCCATGGTGTGTCAATATAGTGCTATCACCCCATGATAAGATGTGAAACTCTAAATAATAGAATTGGACCTACATCCAGTGAATTAAACAGTCGGCCTGCTTGTGATGGATGAGCGTCATCATAGAGCTCATCATCCATGCGTAGGCCATATTAGAAGAGAGTTTCCACTTTCCTAAACACCCTAAGTTAAAATCTTTGTCACAATCACCAACTCAATGGATGTGGACCTTACTGTGGCAAAGTCTTGCACTAAGGCTACATGTATATGAGATCAAAATGCAAACCATAGCCTTAGGAAAAATATACATTTTTGGACCCGGTCTGTAGCATAGAAGAAACAATCTTCAAATTATATAAATATTGGTAATTTTTCTTCTTGATCAATTGTGTGTATATATAGGATGGAGTTACGATGCTATATATTTGAAACGCTCCACTGCATGGTCAAATTTTTTGATTCTGTAAAAGAATCCAAGATCTATTTATTAGAATTAAACATACACCAGCATGGTTCCAACATATACTGTAGCAGATTCTGACCATGACTTACAGTGGACTAGGCTTAATACAACCCGCCTGGCCAAGTTTTTTCCAAAGATTTGGTCTATATATATATATATATATATCCTGGGAATCTTCAATGTACCATCATTAATTTGGTGTTATGTGTGCCAGCCTCCAGCTATTGAGTGAGACCCGACCATGACAATGATGGGGATTGGAATCCGATGCCGTCCGAATCTTTTCAATTATTTCTTTGGAGGAAGAACTCATATTTTCTACGTGTTGTGGTCGCACTTGTCTAATATAACGAAGAAGAAGAGAAGATAGAAAGAGAATATGGGACCCAGAAAATCGTACACAAAGAAGTGGACCTGATAAAATTCCAAGCTTTATCAACCAAGCACTAGTGGGCCAAATGGTTGTTACCTTGTCTGTCTAAACTTTTGTGTAGGCCACTAAAGGGCCAGTTTGATGACAGATCATGACTCAGACCCAACCTACATAGGAAAGAGACTGGCTGGTTTAATTTCTTTGATTTAGACTGGTTTCAACTTTCTTAAGCCAGTTTTTGACTTAGACTGATTCTCCTTTAATAAGTTGCAATCAATCCTAAGTTTCAATTTTCTTAAGCCAGTTTTTGACTTAGACTGATTCTCCTTTAAAAAGTTGCGATCAATCCTCTCATAAAATTATCACCACCTTTTTCTCAAAAAAAAAAGAAGACAAAAACAAAAGAAGAAGAAATTATTATAGTCATCTCACAATTAGAGTTGTCAATTAAAATTGGATTTGTTTGTTCATTAAAAAAAATCAAATGGCTTTTATAAATAGGTTCTTATAATATTGAGACACCAGCACAGCTCCTGATGAATTCAAAATTTACTTCTGGTTGGGATTTTGTGGATTAAATGTAACCGTAGCTTATAAGAAGGCTATTTTGATAATCTCAGAGCCAAGCTTGTAAAGGATGATAGACTTCACAGGCAGGTCTTGAGATGTGGGGCTCCCAAGAGCCTCTAATCATAACTAATTCTTTTGCTCGTAGAAGGATGATCATGAAGAGTGAATGCTCCACCTTACTAATAATTCTTGCACAAGGCGAGACGATGTCTGCGAGGACTAATACCCTGGTTAAAGACTGTCAAAAGATGAGTGTGGAGTTCTCATATTCATGTCTACTGCAAAGAAAATTAGGCGGCAGGCCCGATTGCAGATTATGGGAAACAACTTCAAACTGCGTGATTTTTTGATGTAATTTCGTAGACGCAGATGTATCAGCCGAACTCCCTCAATCAAGGGGAAGAAATATCTGATCATAGTGAACTCATACCTGATCACAACTCAACACTTATCCACCCAAGTTCCTAAGAAATCAACAAATTGACACGCCAAACCTAGCCTTACTAAATAACCTAATTCAACTGCTCATCATTGACAAAATTAGCATCAGAGATGACTCCAACCCTACCATCAGATGACAGTTTTTTTCATTTTTTATTATTTTTTTGTGGTTATAAATAAGACTAGGCTCTCTTTTTTCTACCCTATACAATCCCTATCCTTTGGCGGCTGACTCTAACAGGAATCGAACCGCAGCCTTCTTGCCTAAGTGGCAAGAAAAGAAATCATGAACTGACACTTGCAATTTTATCTTAGAAAATTTTGCAAACAGAAATCCTAACCCTCAAAACCTAATGAGGTTCTATCATTGGATTATGATGTTATGATAGAATTAAAACATATGATTCAAATGATATGTACATGAACCATCCTGAACTACACAAAATAGTGATTAACTATATAAAGTGATTGGTAAGAATTCGCTTCTTAAGTTGCAAGAGGGTAATAAAAGAATATCAGTTATACAATGAAACCAAAACTATGAAGACCAACATAATTTAGTTCTTGCATTTAGGAGGGAAGATAGAGAAGTTTGCCTCCCAATATTTCAAGTGTGTACATCAAGTATATGATTACACAATCTCAAGGCACAAGCATATGCAGGACTACTCACATGCACCACAAGCATGCCGAGGATGGGAGAAGGATCACGTGCATGGCACGTTCCGGGATATGGTAGCATATCAGTTAAGCTGGTATTCTGAAAGAAAATAAAATGGAGAGAATAAGGTAATCATGAGTTTGTTTGTTGGATCAATTAATGGTCCCAGATCTTGCCCACATCTGAAATGAATCATATTTCTCAATCCAAGCCTGAGCAAATGATTTTATAGGGACAAGACCAGGTCATTTTCCAATCAGTTTCTTGTCAAAAGCATGTCGATCTGATCATTTCCAATCCAAAAATTGGTACAAGAAACGAGCATGAAAAATGAACTTTCACATGGATCATAGATTACCCCAATTCCAAATTTGTGTGAGAAAATTTGCATTTAGATTCATAGGTGACCAGATTCTTTTATTCTCTAAACTTTGTCGCAATATGCATGCGAATACAACATGTTCCTATCAGAAGAAAGGAAGGGAGCAAAAAGATAAGCTAATTCATCATAATCTTGACAGAGGATAAAATGTTAATGACTGATGAAAAATAAAAGCAATGATTAAACTGTAAACATGATCAGTAAACCGATCTTAGAACTGTTAAACGTCTATGGTCCACCTTTTTTTATGATAAAGATACCCAAAAGTATCTCACAGAGAGAGGAGAGAGAGAGAGAGAGAGAGAGAGAGAGATCCAACAGTCACCTGCCAATTGCCACTTGACATTGTTTTTAGTCGACTTTTATCCACACATCAAAAATATAGAACATTTAATATAATCTTAAACACTCAAACTTCAATGGGGCAGCAAATATTTGTGGATTCCCTTGGAACCAATTTTCTGTGTTACACATGTATAATATCTTTCTTCTTTCTTCTTCTGTTTTTTTTTTTTTTTTTTTTTTTTTTTTTGAGGTCACAGGTCTATCATCTTAACATGGAGAAACATTTGACCAGACAATGCTGGCATACTCTGTACCCAATTGAAGAGTCAGACCAACATATAGAGACCGAAACTTCCATTTTAGTGGAGATTAAATGAGCCAACCACCGGGAATTGAAGCAATGAGACCTGCTGGCCAATGAATGCTGTAAATAAAATCTCTTAACCAATAGATTGTGCTTCAAAAATCATATGCCGAATAAATCAAATTCCTCAATTAACCTTGATAATCAAGTCAGTTCACACAAGAAGAAGAGATGATAAAATATCTCCCATAGTCCTCTCAGGCACATCGTTTTCATCATTCAGCTCTGCACCAGACTCGAGCACCGCAGCATCCAAGACCAGTTTCCTCCTTGCAATCTCATATATGTTCTCATCAACAGTGTCCTTGGTAACAAGCCTGCAAAGAGTTGAGATGAAAATGTTTCTATTAAGAGATTCTGAAATCCTCAGTACTGCAGATTCAGAACTGCAAACATATCAAGTTTCCTTCTCAAATTACAAATTTATACCAAAATTCAAATGTAAAATTAATTAAGCTTATTGGAAGTTGTCTTTTTTCACAAGCAATTTCTGAAACTCCATGACTGTCTCCAGAATACATTAGCTTCATGAATCATACAGTAACATGCACAGTAATGAAGATTTCGAGGAATTGATTCAAAAAGAAAGCTTCTATCTTTTAAGTAGAAAAATGATGCAGTAAAATAAAATGTGAAGGTATAATGGCTACCATACCCAAGTAATTTTCAGAAACTGATTACGCAGTCATAAGCAGCAACTATTGAGTAAATCATGTAAGTACAAAAAATCTCATGATTGATCTTCAAATTTTATATCTGGCAGGGATAAATTAACATCATATAACAAATTGGACTGAATTAATGGAATATTACATAGACTAAAACACAACCTATACAGCTTACACGAGGCCACAGCAAATTTAATCCATAAAAACTTAGTTGAATTGATAGCAAACAAGTTAAACCACATATGTCGTAGCATTTGTTTAACGATAATGAAAAGAATGAAAAGTTTTATATGTCACCGTCTTCAATAGTGCAAAGGGTTGGAACTAGGCTAAGCTGGGTTGGGTTTTCATCAAGCTTGAGCCTGAATTTTTTGGGGTTGGGCAATCCCAAACCTGATCCAACCTGAATGCCTGGATGAGCCAGACCCAACACCGTCCTTATGACCTGGAAAAGTCTGGGACTCCATTGCCACTATGCTACTTGTAGCTAGGTCATTGTTGTGTTGTTCACCACTCACCACCTAAAAAATTGCATCCGCCGTTCACCGCCACTACACCACCCACCAGACACCATATCTTCGACCGCCTCGTTGAAGAGGAGAGAAAGAAGAGAGGAAGAAGGGGATAGTGAGACGAGGAACAATGGCTAGCAAGGGTGATGGGCGGGATGGAGAAAGAATGTGCGCGCGCGCGCATGTGTGTGTGTGAGAGAGAGAAAATAGGCAGGATGGGCATTGAAGCAAAGAGGTGGAAAAAAAAAGGGAAGGGGAGCATGAGGGTGACGGTGGGATCAATGCGGAGAGGAGAGAGAGCGATGAGGGAAAAGAAATGGCAAGGGGGAGGAAATAAAGAAAGAACGAGGGTTACAGTATGGGGCGAAGAGAGTGGAGCAATGCATGGGAGGTGGGGGTAACTTAAAGACTTAGGATTTGGGGACTCAAACCTAGGCTTCGAATCAAGCTTAGGGCCAAGCCTAATTTTTGTCTAGTCTCTACAACTCGAGCTTGTATTCAACCCGGCCTAGGCCCAGATCCAACCCAAAGCCATTTGGCCCAACATGCCCTAAGACGGCCAAGGCCTAGATCCAATGCTACTAGTAAGGGTGCAAATGATTTGGGTCCAAAACTTGACTTGACTCGACTATTACTGAGCTCAAGTCGAGCTCAACTTGAACAGTTTTTTGAGTCACACTCGGGTAGTGAAATACTTGGCTCGAAAGCTCACGAACCTAGTCGAGTATAAATATTTTTAATAATATTATTAATTTAAGATTTTAAAATATAATATTTATATGTTTTTTAATCAAACCTAACTTCTAACTTTTAACCATATTTTTTTATTATGACCAAGGCTCAAATTACACATTCACCATACTCGAGCAATACTAGAATGTGAGGTTATGGTCTCTAAAGATAAATAATGAGGGTAGACCTTGGCACAACGATAAGGTTACTCTATTATGACCTAGGTGTCCCGAGTCTGAAATACAAAAACAGCCACTGCATGCTAAGGTAAGGCGACGTACATCTAACCGTTTGCAGATCCTGCAGTGACAGGAGCCTCGAGCACTAGGATGCCCTTTTAGAAATGGAGATACGTAACAACTCTTATTACATTCCATCATTTGAATTTTTACATCATAACCCAAACACATCACATTTTATAGGCTAGGAAATGCTAACTTTCCTGATTCTTCATCCACCGAGGACTTTAATAAACACAACTATTAATCTACCAAGTACACCTCATAAACTCATCATATTCCAAGTGCCTTTTCAACTATTATAGCATAAATCTAGAACAAGACTCCTCCTTTACCTTGATGCTTCAACTGGATCTTCGACTAGTAGACCTTTAACTATGCCAAGTAGGATATGTCGAATTCCCCATGTAGAGAATCAAGTTTACTTTCCAACAGTTATATATTTTTGAAAAAAGAAAGGTTCGTTATAGGCATCATATAACTATTAGAAATTTTCAATTCATTATTTTTACAAAAATCTTGTTCAAAAAGGTTGTAAACTACTAGATGCAAATGATCAACAAATCTATAATAGTATCAGATGCAAATTCTTGATAAAGTCCTTGACTTGCCAACTCGCGCATTCGTTATGCCTCCAACATTATGATGACATAGTACCAATCATGACAAAAATAGTTACAGCATAGCTAAAGATTGGAGCATCTTGATCATATAACTGCCAAGATGCATGATGATATCGTCGTCCATTGATGCTATTTAAGTGGACGATCAGGAGCTAAACTTGGCAACTTAAATTTAAAAGACATTTTCATTTACAAGTGAAGCGATATCCAGGGTTTCTTTGGCCAATCATCATTATCAAATAACACAAGACAATATATTCTAATTTTTAGAAACTGTGAACGAGACAACTCTGACTCCCAAAATCCTATGCAACAAGCACTGGTCTCAAAGTCTGAAAGATGGCTGGTTTTGGATGTCAAGGAAAGAACACAAGTTGTTTTATACAGAATCAATATGTCATTAGTTTTCATAGGTAGCAATAAATCAATGTCAAAGTTTAAGCACAAATATTTCTATTCAATAATTTGCAAAAGTAAGTAGGTGTCCTTAAAATTCACTCATTTAGGTCATCATCATGATCCAAATGACTCCATATGGATAAGCATAACCTTTAGTATAAGAATTGATCATATTCGATGCTTGAGAATGGGGTTAAAATGGAGATGGATGACTTCCATATGAAGATACATCGAGATGTAATGTTTTTGTTGGTCAGTTGAGTGCAAATCACCTATCAATTATGAGGGACATAATATAAAATGTAAATTTTAAATGGTGGGGAAGAACAAAATGAGCATGCAGAAGATTGGCTGAGAAGAGGTTTCAGGAATCAGACTCAAACTCATTAACATCAGAACATTTTAGGTTTATCACCTTCACTTTAATCAAGTGCAATGTGGATGTACACACATTCTTCGAGCTATCAATGCAATTGTGTGTTTATGCATCTGAATGATTCCTGGCAGCACATACAACATTGTATGAGAGCTTCTTGTATTGGGACAAAATAGCTGGTTCTAAGGTAGGTAGACAGTGGACAAAACCTGCAAGTTGCTATAACGATTGAATGAAACTTGTTAAGTCAGGCTAACACCCAAACATTTGCTTCCCAACCTAAACCTCAAGGCCAGCAAGTAAGGTTCCTCCCTTTGGGCAACAAGCAAATGACCTGTAAAGAGTCCAAAATGACATGCTTCTTGTCTGACAAATAATACTAGCTTTAACATATCATAGGTTATTCACAAGTGATGAGATGACATACAGCACATTTAGAGAAAAGTTTAAGCACACTAAATTTAGAGGAAATACATTCATAGAGACCTTTTTACTTCTTAAGACTAAGCTGAAACAGCAGAGGGAAGGAGATTACTGGAAGCAACACTTGAGTTGAATGTTATGGTTATCATTACATGTTGTTCATCGATGAAGAAGGTTTTATAAATCTCTCTCAATGAGTTTTTTTTTCAGAAAAGAGCCTTAAGTATATAAGAAAACGAGATCAAACTCTATCTGGAAGATAAGATGAGTGGATGACTTGGAGATCTGGCTGGTCCAAGGCTGTGTGTATAATCTAGATCAATAAAATCCTGGGTGTTAATAGATCTACTGCAAGGGTGCTGTTCCCTCTATGCGAGAGAGAACTGCATCTTCCATTGCAAAGATTGACATCACATTACAATTCAAGAAGACCAGGAGAAAGTTGTTCTGTAAAGAAGGTCGAGGGTTGAGTCAATCCAACAAGAAGGGATAGGTGACTAAAGGTAATATTTTAAAAGATTTTATGTAATAGATGTCTGTCCAGGAGGCTGCCTCACACTTAGGCACTTGATGAGTGTCTAAGCAGACACTAAGAGGTCAAGAACAATTAGATTTTTTCCTTTTTTAGAAAAGAATTAAATTAAGAGCAAGAAAGATTTCAAAAATTTCCTTGTATGGGAAACTATTTCACTCACCTAAACATGTCATCTCATCTCCTACATGACACTCTTAGATATAGGATAGGCATGAAATGCATCTCAACCCAAGGTACGTTGTCTCGGTACCGGGCCCCGCACCGGTGCCATGCTATCACTGTGTCGGTATGGTACAATGTTGAGCCCGTTCAGCATACCGAATGTCGGTACACCCTATGTGCCATGTACTAGTACCGAACCAATATGGTACGGTACACCTGGTACCATCCGATTCGGTACAATATGGTGTACCATGTCTCCACCTCTATGCCGGCACCATTTAGTTAGATAATATTGTTCTTAAAGTTAAAAAATATTTAGAAGTAAGGTTCGCCATCTCGATACTGGACCTAGTACCGGTGCCACACTAGTACAGTATCGGTATGGTATGGTACAGATAATTTTTTGGCGTACCAAATATCGGTACGCCACTCGTACCGAATACCGGTACCGAACCGGTATGGTACACTCCGTACTATCCAGTTCGGGCCAGTACGGCATTCCATGTTTAGAAGGGATGAATACACAAAATAAAGAAATACTACAACACTAAGCGTTAAAAATGCACAATTAAAACTAGAAGTCATTTTCGGTTACCATCTACATTTGAAGTCTTACAGATGCAGTAATCTAGCCAGTAGTCTTTGAGAGATAAGACATGACTGTTGAAATTTCAGCAGGCATCCATGTTTGAAAGATCATTTCATATGACCTTTGTTGATAATAACTAGACTTTAACCCTTACTACTGTCCATGGTAAAGGAAAAAGGTCAGCCACATTAAATTTGGTCAAAATATAGTAGTCTTAGAGGCATTTTCTCCAACTTGTCTCAGAACTTGGAATGGTCAATCCTCCCAAGATTGAGGCATGGCATGGCATCCAAGCAGGAGCTATTCTTTGTGAAGGTAATCTGCTCTAAATTTCTTTCCTAAAAGGCTCCTGGCCTTGCTTGTTAATTAAATACTTATGAATTTGGTTTTGCTTCTAAATGCAGCCTTGGCCTTGTTTATGGCTCTTTTGGATATGCACTGCTTTCAACATCTCTGATTAAATGATAAATGGTAAAAAGTGGAAAACAATTCTAATGCATCAGACCACTCAGACATCACTAGCACCAAAGTTCAGCTTTAAAATAATTGTAGACAAACTCATATCGAGGCTAAAGGAGGTTCCATTGTCGGATGCACCAGACCAGTACCTCAGCTCTGACTGGTACTCTTGTTTGGCCATTTGTTCGGGATGGTTATGCAAGCTTCCTACAAAGTGTGCACCATAATGACCAAAGGACCTAGGGCCATAGTTGGGGATGATTATCTTATGAATGACGTACAATCTTTTGGAAGGAAGTTCCCCACATGAAAACAAATGTTTTATTACAAAGCACAGAATATGCCATTTTGGAAAGCTATCTACGACCACGCTGGTGTAGTGGTCTGTAAAATGTACCAAAAGGTTAGGCTTAAATCCTCCAAAAACTTCAACACCAGCAAGGATGTGTAGAGACCGGTATTTTTCATATGGTTTTTGACAAGGTGGCATCGTATATTTATTCCACATATCTCAATGCACCAAGCCCAATAAAAAAGTTCCTGTAGAAGAGCAATAAATTTGTCCCTTCAAAAGTAGTTATTGAGTCCTTTGCCATGTTCCTTTCTGATAATAAATTTCATTAATGAGTACTAGAGAATAGAAAAAACATGTTCAATCTCGCCAAAAAAAAATGTCTTATATTTTTTTTCTTCCAAAATTCAAAGCCTAAGACATCCATTTGCATGGCAAGAAGCAAGAAATGTCTTCAGCTCAATGGCTGACACTTGATATTGAATACCTACCTTGTCTTTGATACATACAAGAGTATAGTCTTTAAAGCATTCTATTAGTAAACTTGATATTGAATACCTACCCACTTAGCATTTCTATTAGTGAGCTTGCTGATATCACAATAATTCAACAATCACATATGATTCTTTATCATATGGAATACTCCTTGCAAGAGATTCAATTTTGCATTGAAGGGCATAGATTTACATTCTCAGCCAAGTGCTGCGCGGCCTCCAACATTTAAAGCATCTCATTCCACTTCAAGGACTTCATCAAAATAGAAAGAACAAGAGTTGGAGGCTCAAAGTAACCTTGATCCATCACTCCTAAAAGTGTATGCGCTTGTAGGCCCATGAGGACTATCACCATGGACTTACAAAACATGACAAGCATCTATATAGACAACATCAGACCAGACTTTATCCCTTTTTCCTTATTTTATTTAAAAGAACCAAAGACATGCAACAATCCAACAAAAACAGTTTCTCATTTCCTCTGTAAGACAGTATTTGATATCAATTAAGAGTTTGCCTAAATTGATAGACCTCTCCACCAACTTGGCATGGTTACATATTTCAGCAAACATGCCCATGGTACATCGTACTGATTTATATTGGTGCACACACTACCATACCATACCATACTGGTACATGGTATGGGGGCATATCAAGTGTCAGTACACCAAACTGACACCCATACCAGTCATACCAACATTGTACCAAGATGGTACTGATACAGGGTCTGATACTAAGAAGGTGAATTGTTGAACCTAAAGGATTGATTTTGATAATGCAAAACAGTTGAGTTAAAAGTTGACTAATCCATTTGCTTTGAGTTTAAGTGATAAAATTTCAGAAAGCAAAGAAAAAGAAAGCCTTCAACCACTCTCAAAAGATGATCATCCATCTGAAGCTCCACATGAAGAAGCAAACTCCAAAAGGCTATGAAAATATTCCTTGGAAGCTCACATACATTCACAGAAAATTTCATCCTGAGCTACCTCAAGAGTCGACCCCAGCACACTCTCATGACCGTAGCATCTTCACGAGACTCCAACAGACTGCGAGTCGACCCCAGAACGATCTCAGAGGACAAACAGTAAGCCAAAAAATTCATTACATTGACGAGTCAACCCATGAACTACTCGAGTCGACTCTTGCTTAGCACGAGTCGAGCCAAGATAAAGACGAGCCAACCCGAGAATGGCCACAAAGAAAAGACAGAGAGCCAAGAAAATCACTGCATTGGTGAGTCGACCTATAGAATTCACGAGACGACTTCAGTAAAACTAGAGTCGACCCCAGAAATAGTCGAGTCGATCCTAGAACGGCTACAGTGGAAAGACAAAAAATAGTGAAAGACAGTCTATTAAAGAGTCGATCCCTGAAATTAACGAGTCAACTCCCAAAAATCTACGAATCAACCCCTCTGCGCCTGACAACTGCAACGACTAGTTTTTCTGCAAATCTAAACGGTTATTTTCCTCTCTTAACGGTTCTATTAACTGTCTAACAGCTAGAAATATGTTCCAACCATCTCCAAAGAGTATAAATATATAGGAACACCAAAAAAAACAGCAAGCTTAAGCACCACAAAGAAAAATCCACTAAGATGATAGAAAGAAAAAGAGAGTTTCAATAAGCAAATCATTCTTTAAAGCTTTCATTGTGACCTGAAAGATCACATCCTCAACTTCAGAGAGTTGGTGAAGCGCTTTCAAGAAACATTCAAGTCAACCAACCTAATGTAGCTCCATTTATTATTTCTATATCTACTATCTTAGAGCTATATTTATTGTAACAACATTTAATTCTTTCTATCATTTGTTGTAACAAATTTCTAAAACTAAAACTTGGGGGAAAGGTTTGTCCAAACCTTGAATTGGATTATGTTGAGCCTGAAAAAAGCTCGAGATAGATTTGGGTTGATTGACCTGAAAAATCAACTAGATTGATTGTAAATCCGGAAAGCAATCAGTGAAAGTTTTGGTTGATTGGCCTGAAAAAATCAACTGGATTTGGTTATGAACTTGAAAAACAACTAGGTTATAATCTGGCTGCAGATTATAGTGGAATTTTCAAAAAATCTTGGAGAGTGGATGTAGGTGCAGAGTTGGCACCAAGCCACTATAAACTTTTTGTGTTTGCCTTGCTTATTTTCTTTGTTTTAATATCTTGCATATTTACTTAATGCTTACTTGCTAAAATCATTATTCATTTGTTAAGCATTTAATTCCATTGCATTATTTGTCAAAGTTTTTTTTGAAAAACCCAATTCACCCCCCCCCCCCCTCTGCTTAGGATGCATAGCTGGGCAACATGAACCATGTTCTTGCATGTTTTGATGTGTATTTCCCCTTTAATTTATTAACATCACTTTCACTAAATAACCCAGAATTATAAACTTCCCATTGCAGGTCCTGTCACTTCAACAAATTTGACATCATTTCTTCCACCGCAGCCCTTTAATCTTGATATGTTACCTCCATCAATAAATTTGAGCTACTTCCAAGATTTCCTTGTTTTAGGACTTCTTTTGATACAGCCTCTATAACCATCTCGTGGCCCTGGTTCATTTTTGCTCATTAGGATTTTTCCAATCATATTTCGTCCTTGATAGCTCATGGGAGTAACAATGGCAATATGTGTTAGAAAGCTTACCACCTCATGGGTTGAAAGTGGTTTGAAGCCCAAATCCTTCACATGCTGATCCTAGTAAAGCATTTCTTTTTCTGGGATCAAAGAAAGTGGTCAATGAAAGCTTGCTTTGACTTCTAATGCACTAAGCTCCACATTAATTTCTTCTCGGCATACCTACATAACTTACCAAAAGAAGACTTCCACACAAATCAGGAAACCTTGAAGAGGCCATCTAATTAAAAGGGGAGATTTGGCCTTTCTCTTTTTCTTTTCCTCCTCTTTATTTTTCACTTCTTCATTTACTTCGTCAAGTAATCAGAATGCCTACACAGCATGTGTAAGTCTAAATGCTACATCATAAAAACATTGTTTCTCAACATATATAGCATAGCTATGAGTTGTTTATAATAATAGTACTTCATAGTTTCCATATTAACCAAATTAACAGAGATATGGCACATACCACACTATTCTTCAATTTTAAATTTAATATTAACCATCATGATCTACAAATTGTGAAATGCTTTAACTCATGGCCACCAGTTCCATCTATATTGGCTTTAGGAGATCTACAATTCAATGAGAAAGTCATCTATGTTGGTTTGGGGCATATACTTTTAGTAGACATGGATCATGTGACATGGATTCTTCTCAATTTTAATTACATGCCATATAATTTAAGAAGCAGCAATGACTTGAATCCAAGGTATGTTGTCTCAGCACCGAGACCCATAGTGGTGCCACCCTATTATTGTGTCGGTACACCTGGTATGGGGGCTGGTTCAATATACCGACCTCGGTACGCCCCACGTACCATGTACCAAACTAAACCAGTACGGTATAGTACGCCCTGTACCGCCCAGTTTGGTACGAAATGGCATACCATGCTTCAATCACTCAAGCAATAAAAATATGTACAAGTAAGAGCATGATCTTCCAAGGGCTTGATTAACCTAATGAGTTTGGAGCCTAGCCCACATGGTTACAGGCTTAGTCTACCATTTGCATGCATGGTCAAGTTTGAACTTAAATCTGTAGATCCATCAATTCACAAGCTAGCCTTGAATTGTCATCATCAATACATTCGGGAGGCCCTAATAATTTTTGAAGGGGAAAACTATGGTGATTCAACAGATCTCTTTCGGCAATTGAACCTTGCATTGGAAATTGAATTACTATTTATCTTTTGGGGAATCAAAAACCACCATGAGAATGCTCTTGGTAGTTACTTATATATTTTTTATTGCAGAAACCAAAACAAAATCATTATTACATCATTTAAATCTAGAGATAGGCTTTGAACACAGCAACAGGCAGATCTTAGAAAGAGACATTCAAGCTTGTAGGCCTAAGCTAACCAATTTATTTTAAAAGCACGTTAAGCTAGGAAAAGCTCAACCAATACAAGCCATCCCTGTGTCCAATCTAGCCTACAGAACTGAAACAACAGGTTTTAAGGTGACCTCACCAGACATGGCAGACATTTGAACCTCCAAAAAACCAAGAAGAAAAAATTCCCATATAATATATATACACAGACATATATGCAATGTATTCAGTTAAATTAGAAAAAAGCACATTGCATAATAAAACTCATACTTTTTTATAAGATATCACAAAAAGGGTTATCAACACTTCAAATCAAATATCCAAATTTTTTGGCAGTTAATATGGTTAAAGAGTTCAAGTCCCAACAATTGCATTGGTGGATTGAGGATTCTTTAACAAGACAATCCAAGATTCTGAGCAAGTGTTGATACTTTGAAATAATGTAAAGAAAAGGGACTTCACTTTTTAAGCCAAGGAGTCCTGCGCTGTGACATCTAGCGTCGAAGTGTATAGAAGTGGTTCTAAAAATTGAAATAACACAACCTGTCCGCATTTCTACGATAAAAAGTACATCCCGCCTGTGGCTATATGCAGAAATATGTATGCAAGTGTAAGCATGCGCATGAGTGTGCACACAAATGCATGCACAGACAGGCATAAATACATACAGTCACACATCATATATAATCACTTATCATATCAAATGCCCACTTCACTGTATTTTTTCCCTGCTTCTGAAAAAGAGAGGACCACATGCAAGCTTTCTAACATTCATATGATGTATTTATCTTAAGATGTGTCTTGAATAATTTTCCCTTCCAACATTTCTTCATAATAAGTTTCAGGGATAACAGGCACCATTATACATGCAACATTAAAAAGTGTTCAAGCTGGAATATTACTAGTTTTTCAAATGTGTCCATAGTTATACATTTATCTATTTATTGAATTAGAGGTTATTGGAATGACAATTCTAAACTCTCTGGGCATTCTGATATTTGAAAATTTTTAAACTACTTTAATCAACCAGAAGCCAAATTATATTCCGTATTAGCTGTATGCAACTTGACCACCTGAAAATATATATATAACTTATAGTCCAGATAACTAATATGGTACCTGTAAACAGTAACAGGTTTTGCTTGGCCTATACGATGACAGCGATCTTCAGCCTGCCGATCCATCTGGGGGTTAAAGTCCATATCATGTATGATGACCGTATCAGCCCCAATCAGGTTCAAGCCCTGTCCTCCAGCCCTCGTTGAAAGTAAGCATGCAAAGATAGAATGATCATTGTTGAAAGTGTCCACTATCGTTTGTCTTTCTGTTACTTGAGTACTGAAATGTTGAAACACAAAGGTAAGATACATGCTCCAACAGTACTTTGAAACATATTCATGCACAGACTACCTGCCATCCAGACGTCTATATGTAACTCCTATGACTTCCAATGTCCACTCTAGAATATCAAGCATTGTGGTCCATTGGCTGAAAATCAAAACTCGGTGCCCATCCTTCCATAAAACAGGTAACAGTTCAGCTAAAGCCTGAATTAACAATGACAAATCAGTTAGAAGAAAATGCATCCAGATAAATCTTTCTTCAATTTGGTATAACATATTGACTATCCGTTCATCAGTATATGTTACAATGTAATGATTTACCCTTTGTGTGACACATCTTGTCTGGTGTTAATTGCGACGAAATGCTATAAAAGGTAATTATACCTGGCATTTTGCTGAGCCCATTACATGTTCATCTGAAAGAGCACCCTTTGCACCCACGTCACCATATGAAATTAAAAGCTGAAAAACAAAGGAACATGAAAAAAGATATACAGCCAGCTAAATATATAAAATTGACTACTTAAACATACAGAGAAAAATGTAAGGAGCTTATCACTTTTGTACTATGAAAAAAATTCTAGCCACTGCCTGTAAGATGAATATATTTGATGCTACAAAAATTTGCCATCCAGGCTAGGTTGGTTCATTCAAATCAAGGAAAGCCGTACCGGCCCGTACCGGTCCGGTCCTTGACCGGTACCGAAAACAGATGAAAACCGGTATTTTCTGGTTTTCATCTGCAAACCGGCCGGTACGGAGCCCGTACCAGCCGACCGGCCGGTTCGCACCGATACGGTTTTTTTTTTTTTTTGGGCGAACCACAACACGAGGTGGTTTTTAAAACCACCGCGCGGCGCGTGGTTTTAAGGAAAGAAGTGGCCCGTGGGCCACTTCTGTCAAAAAAAAAAGCCGGGTTTTTTTTTTGGGGGGGAACCACAGCGCCACGCGCTGTGGTTTTTAAACCACCGCGTGGCGCGTGGTTTTAAAAACCCGCGTGGCGCGTGGTTTTAGGAAAAAAAGTGGCCCACGGGCCACTTCTGTCAAAAAAAAAAAAGCCGGGTTTTTTTTGGGGGGGGGGGGGAACCACAGCGCCACGCGCTGTGGTTTTTAAACCACCGCGTGGCGCGTGGTTTTAAGGAAAGAAGTGGCCCACGGGCCACTTCTGTCAAAAAAAAAAAAAAGCCGGGTTTTTTCTTTTTTGGGGAACCACAGCGCCACGCGCTATGGTTTTTAAACCACGCGCCCACGCGTGGTTTTAAGGAAAGAAGTGGCCCACGGGCCACTTCTGTCAAAAAAAAAGAGCCGGATTTTTTTTTCCACGGTACCGGCCCGGCCGGCCAGCGGTACGCCGACCCGGACCGGTACGGCGGACCTTGATTCAAATGCTCGGTTTTGTTCTACTAAAGATTAATTCAGATATAGCATCCACAAAACTGACCCAAGCTTAACCAAAGCTCGACTAGTGAAAGAAGCATGAGCTAGGACGGGCCCTAATAAAATTAGGCTTAATTTCTTTCATACTGCACATGAATATTTTAAAAAACTAAAGAAATTAATAAGCTAGTAAACATGTAAATCTGATTTAGTTTCCAAACTGAAATGTTTCTGTATATACTAGTGGATGAAATCTAGAGTTTTAGTAGTTGGGGTTTCCCAGCAAGTTTAAAAAACCATTCTGAATCTTGTTCTTTCTAACAGATCTAGCCCTTAGCACCTCCAAAACTCTACATTCAAGCATCTTTTGGTGATAGGAATTTTATCAAGATCAGTTTAGGTTTTATAACTAGAAAAGCAAGTACAGAACATCTTATAAACAACATATCCCACATAATCGACCCCATTCAAAACCATTATTTACTATTATAAATGGAAACAGCATCAGTTATTTGCATATCCAACCATACATTTTTCTCCTTTTTTTTATGAGAGGGGAGATGGTAAAGGTATGAAATATTAAATAACTGACAATGATCAAAACCAACAGCAGTTTTTGCTCCAGTTATTGCTCATAGAAGCAAATATGCTATTTAATTAATTGCTTTTAAAAAATATTTTTTAAAAGGTATAGAGTGAATTTAAAAGTATTAATTTAATCAAATGAGCAGGGTAAAAGTAAATTTCAACTGCTCATGTGGGAACAAATGTAAAGAAATATGGACATCACTCTGCTTAATACAGTGCAAAGGGTTGGGGAAGATAAGGTAAGTGTTGTATCTCTTATATGTCCTTAAAGCCAAAAGACTTCAACAATGATTTCCTTGATGACTTGGCATTCAACTTCAACTGTCAAACAAACTCTATTTCTTAGCTTTGCAAGAATAAAGCTCTCCACAATATACATGTACAAGAATGGTTCCTGTTAATATCAGTACTCTATGTACATCAAATAAGTCACAGCTTTGAATAAATGAAATGTAGGAAACAAGCAGTGGCATTGAATACGACTTCATGAGTGATGGATCTGAAGGGCTGATAACTAGTTAATAAGTTATATGAGAGCAGCAGATGGTAACAACATGCACAATGTAGACCATCTCAACCTGTGAGATTTAGTAATGTGCATGATTCATAATTAGGAAAAAGAGACCTTGGTTATAGTATCAATCATGCCTCAACCAGTCATATTAGGCATAAATCCTCTCACTAGAGAATCACCCCATCAAGAAGTTCCAGACTTTCACAGTTTTCAAATTTATCATATTTAAGAGACTTTTAGGCACTTCTACTTGCCAATCTTTTGTTTTCTTAGTATGTTCCTTTCTGAATCCAAAAAAGAATTGCTTCCTGCTCTTGCTATACTTGTTTACCAAGAAAAATGACACAAATGAGGATAGGAATATTCTATAACAAGAGGCAACGTTTCAAATTTCAATCGACATAAGAATAAGGAAAAAAATTTATGTTAAACATCACCACTTCCTAGTTCCAGAATTCATCGGGTTTAAAATTTGGCCAAGTCAACTCGACTTGTCTAAATAGGTTTCTATGTTGGCTCAGCAACTGACCAACCCTGCCTAGAAGTTAAGAGTGATTGATTTTTTGACTCGATTGGCTCATAGAGTGACATCAAACTGCCACTCGATTGAGTCTCCAACACATAAAACACCCCATGTTTAAGAAATCTCATTACCAGGATTCTGTTGTTGCAAGTACTGTGAGAGTAGACTGCTAAAAAAGTCAGGGTCGTTTATAAAACCCAAAAAACAAAGAGATTTTGCAAAAATGGCACACTTTATTTTTCTTTATGCAGATCCAGACTATTTCTTCTAGGAATCACCAGGTTCTAAAATTTTTTAACACCATTTCCCCTAGTCCAAGCATATATGCTTAGGTGGCATTTGGTGACCCAAATGGGATCACCAAAGTCATCTTAGATCACTAGTGATCCTTATCTTAAGATAATCTAATCCCCATGATTTGAGATCACCTCGTTTGGTATCTATGAGTAACCTGTTTGGTGTTCCATAAAATTCTAATATAATACCAAAACTACCCCTAATATATTATAAAAAAATATATCTATTAATCACATAAAATGTATTATAATAATTTTTAATATATGTATTCATAATTAATTGTTAATATATTACATAAAAAATTATTAATCATGTAAATTATTAATCCCATAATAATATATTAATTGTTGTTATAGAATTTGTGTTTTCATTTATACTTTTAATATATTATTTAATACTTTTTAACATATATCTTGATTAGGAAAATAAGGCAAATAGAAGTAATATGTTAAATAATTTTATAACATGAATATAAAGTAAAATAATATGTTTCTATTATAATTTCAAATTATAATTGAATAAAAATATGACAATAATATGAATAATAATATATTATAATGTAATATATATCATAAATACAATAAATGTAATAGCAATGTAATATAATATACAATATTGATATAATAATTAATGGTATATTGGTATACCAATTTTTTCTGCTGGACTGAGGGGCATTTTTGTCTCCAAATTTCAGCTCAAGATTACTGCCCTTAGATAATCTTAGATATTTGACCTCAAGGACGCGTTTTCCATCACTGGGTTAAAGATAATTTGAGTGGGAATGATTTGGAATCGCTACCATATACGATCACCATGGTACAACCAAATATATTGATCTAGTCACTTCCAGCAACATCACCCTTGATCTTTAGATGATCACCCCATGCCAAACACCCCCTTAAGTCATACGTAAGGTTCGCAATCTCGATACTAGACACTGCACTGATACTATATTAGTATAGTGTTGCTATGGTCGGTACATGGCTTAGTTCAGCATATCGATACTCCATATGACCCATATATTGAGTATCGATTCCATATCGATACGATACGGCATGCCTACTATAGGGTGGTATGTATTGGTATGGCAACCTTGGTCTATTTAGACAAAGTTGCATGCACATATTTTGATCCTGGGTGACCCCGATCCGGCCCGGTTTTTTGTTCGGGTCCTAATTTTGGACCCAGACCTGACCCGGTTGAAGATCGGGTCAGGTCGGATCCGAGTCGGGTCCGGGTCCGGATCAGGTCCACTTTTTTTGTGCTTTTGGGAAAGAATTTGGGCAAATCTAATTTGGTCATATCATGATTATGAGGTGCTGGGTGACCCATGACTTGAAAGACTTGCAATTGACCTCTAGTCAGAACAGATGACCCATGACTTACTAAGTCGGTCTCCAAGCCAAATTTCATATCACACTATTTTTTGTCTCTATGACTGATTGGACGAAACTTGGTGTCACACAGCTCCCCTCTCACGACGACAAAAAAAATTCCAGACCTTCTTCCAAAATCCAATTCCATCGCAGAAAACTGGCACATGACCCATATTCAATTCAGTGTTCCCACACTTCCTCCCTGCAAAAGTTAAAAAAACAGAAACCAAAAAACAGAAGGAAAAAAAAGCCAGCTACCGAGACACCAGAGGTATCAATAGTGTAATAGATCGAGAGAGAATCCTGACGGACCAATAGTGCCACGACCCACACAAAAAAAAAAACTCTCTTTTGCTTCCCCCTCTCTCTCTCTTCGGGTCCATTCGGGTCGGGTCGGGTCCGTTCGGTAAACCCAGACCCGCGGGTCCTAAAATTCGGGTCAGGTCGGGTCTACGCGGGTCGGGCCGGGGCAGGTCTCGGGTCGACCCAACCCATTTGCAGCCTTAAATATAATAAAATGGAAGAAGGTTTTTTATTAAATACCTATCCTAATTTCCTGACCTTCTTTTGATATCTCCTTTGCCCCTCTTCTACCATTTGAGACTGGTAGCTTAGAGGCCATCCTAGCAACTGGCCATCTCATCCCCCATCCTTCTCTTAAGTCCCTGCCCTTCTCCTACTCCTCACTCAGTAACTAACACCACCTCGAGGCCAGCTGAGCAGCCAACATTCGCTTGAGATCAATCCCACCTAATGACCAATGCCCAACCCACTACCCATTACCCACTTGAGGACCTCGAAATCCACACAAAGTTTCATACATACCATTCTCCCCTTCTCCTCTACATGTTCTGTTCTCCCGATTTGAAACTTCAACTCTTCCCTCTTCTACTATCTCTATTTTTTCTTTGGGCATTTGGTACTTGTCTATGCCTTGGCCTTCGTTGTGCTAGTGTTTTTTGTTGGTCGTGCCATATGGTGTATCTTTTTCTTTTATTTTTTTTTTTCCTAAGAATTGGGGGGGGGGCTATTCCCCACCCTCTACCCTATACCAACCCCACCAAAACCCCCACCTATGCAGACCCTGGGCCCCCAGCAAACCAAGCCATTACTCATGGAACTGCGGATTTAATATACAAGGGTTGAAGCAACATCCCACCCCTTGACACAAGTCATATTTGAACTTCATTTTGTCCATTTTCAGCATTATATTTCATCCACATATCTTTCTTCAGAAAAGGTGTGGCGAAGATTCTGTACCATCACATACACATTACTACGATTACCATGTACTCTAGTACTTAGTCACAAGCAAATACCATGTGCCCTTTCTTAATTTGTACTATTATTATGTTTTAACTTCTACTTTGCTTGCCCAATACCTACATGTTTTGCTCTTTCTAGTGGCTATCAGTTTTTCATATGCATCCATAAATTATAGTTTGTCTATGTTATGTTGAAAAAAAAAAGTGATCTTACAATAGTATGACAATTTTTAGTTATCAATACCAGTTCTTAACATATTAGAGTCTTGAAATCAAGACAATGGGAATTTGACCAAGGCTTCAAGTTGATTTGGCTGACCTTCAAGTTATGTAAAGTTTCTAGGTGTTAAAAATACATAATAAAAAAAATCACATTATTTATATTAATATAATAACTGAAACTAAATATGACAAGTTATTTGGAGTTCAAAATCTCAATACAACAAATGTTAATATGGAAGAAGCATTTTGAGACTTCAAGAACCATATGTTTGTAAATATTACAGTATAGTGGTCGTGCCAAGAGTAGGTGCAAATTAATTGAAACAAAAGAAACAAATGCATACATGTCCATTACAAAGGCGATGCAACATTGAGGAATGGCATCTATTAACCGAGCTTATAATAATTTTTTTCAGCATATAGCAAGAATATTGGTAATTTGCCAAAATTCTACAAAGCACAATGGTACCACCTGAAGCATCATTGTCTTCATTAGTATCTAGAGCATAATTTCTAACTTCGAATTGTTCATCCAATTAAAGATGCAATGGGAAAACAGTAATATGAATATTTATTCTGCATGTGGCCATCAATGTAAAAGTTGCATTTACAGATTGCAAGTCCATTAGACATGATAGGAATTAGGAAATGTAGGAGCAACGTGACATCTGAATAACAAATTACCTGATGAATTGCAAAATCATTATAGCCCTTAAGCTCTTGAATTACTTTCTCCAAGGAACATTCAAAGCCAAATACACCCTTTGGGTACAACATTCTAGCAATACGAACAACATCCTCATCACGGTAAATACGCCTCACCAATAATGGATGATTTGCAATCTGACATAATATTCCAACACAAATGTAAAATGACTACTGAGACAGATGCATAAAATGCAGATTTGCAAACAAAACTGTAAGTACCTTGCGAAACTGCACAAAATAGTTAGAAATCTGACGCTTGGGGAGTAGACCAACAACATTATTTGACATTCCCATTGAAGATTTCATCATACGGGCTTGAGAAGCTGCACGATACTTATTTATGGCATCTTCATAAGCCTCAGACTGCTCTGCCCCCATGAAAACATACCGAACCTGCAAAATTGATTACCAATTCTTCTAGTATCATCTAAAACCGACTAGAAAAGGAATTATATTACTTGTCAAGTGTGAATCTTCTAGCAACATGGTTGACAAATGTAAAACTCAGTATTAAGATTTTTACATGTTGTATCTTTGGGATGAGTTGCTGCATAACATCTGACTTCAAGCGCCTCAATATGAATGGCCCTAAAATTGTTTTTATACGGGAGATCAGATCACTATCTTCGGCATTCAATAGCTTCTTCAGGTCAACATCCCCAGTTGCAAAAATATCAGGCATCATGAATTCCAACAATGACCACAGCTCCTGCAAATATATTTTTTGCATTGATATATAGTTATTTCTATTGGCTATTGAGAATTGGAATGTATAAAATATGTAGTTTAGTAAATTTGTATAGAGTGGTCCCACATGTAAATATTAAGCAACTGGACAAGGTTTATTGGAAATAAAATAATGAAATGTTGCATTAGCACATGAACTCTTGTAGGCCAATCCAAAAATATTTTTTCTCATAGCATTCCAGGGCTAGTAAATACTGTTGACACGAAGGATTAATTTTGATAAGTACAAAATGTTTGAGTATGATACTTAATAATTGTGTTTCTTGGAGTACTTTAGTTGTTTTACAGGGAAGCTAAATAGATTGAAAGTGTTTTGAATTAAAGTTCGTCGTCTCAATACCAAACCCCATACCGATGCCACACTAGCATTGTGTCGGTGCAGTACAGTACGGAGTCTTTTTGATGTACCGGGTGTCAGTACGCCATTTGTATCAGATACTAGTACCAAACCATGATTTGAATCCTTAGAAATGCATTAGAGTTAAAATTTTCAAGTTGGAAAGAGTTTTCACAAGATTAATGGCGTTCTACAGTGAAGAATTTAACCCCAAGTTGAGTGGAGCCGACTCTTGAAAGACCACAACTTAAACAGTGAAGCAATAAAATTCAGGATCTCAGAAGTCGACCCCAAGCATAGAGGAATCGACCCCAACACTCCAGGAACCAACCCCAGCATACAGGAGTCAAAAGTCAACCCCAATCAAGCAGGAGACAACCCCAAAATTCTCACAGGGTGAAACAGGAGAGGCTGAAATTTTAGCACTTCAAGAGTCGACCCTTCCAGGTTAGGAGTCGACTCTTATAAGTCAAAAGTCAATCCCAAGAAGCCAAAAGTCAACCCCAAGATAGCCATAGGATGAAGATAGAAAACTATAATTTTAATTTATTTCAAGAGTCGACCCTAGCCTATCAAGAGTTGACCCCTCTACGTGTAATAGCTCCACGGCTAGTTTTTTTGTGCATACAATCCACATTTAATGGCCTCCAATGACTAGTTTCAGCCTTCAACAATCAAAAGAGCTCTTCCAATCTTTATTGAACATATAAATGCTTCCACATTCAATTGGAAAGGGCGAGGATCAACGAGATAAAAGAAAAAACAAAAGAACAAGTGATCGACACTAATTAACCTTCAACCACCACTTCTTGTGCATTAATTGGAGAATTCCATCTGAACTGTGCTGCAAAAAAAGCTTCCGTCCAGCAAATTAAATAGTGTTTCATTGGTTTTAATTCAGTTCATTAAGGACCATTTATTGTATTCATTGTTCTCATTGCATTTGTAGGTAACAAGTTTCAAGCGTATTGAAATTGCGGATAGGTTGATTTGTACCTTGAAACGGAGTGTAAAGGCTTATACGTAGTTGGAAAATGGAGTGACTAGCTTGTGTTAAGTTAGAGGTTTCGGTCAGTGGTATCCGACGTTTGTATTTGTGGTAATACGAATAATGGATTGGAAATTTCCAAGGAAGCAGCCTTAGGAAGTGGATATAGGTGCTAGGTTTTGCACCGAACCACTATAAATCCTTATGTTCGTAATGCTATTATTATGTTATTTGTTGCATTCATACACTAGTTCTGCACATATTTGCTATCTCATAACTATACACACTGAAAAATTTGTTTTCCGCTGCACATACTTGTAAAAGTTTTTAAAAAACCCAATTCATCCCTGCCCCTCTCTTGGGTTGCTTATCTAGGCAACAAATACATGAAAGATATTGAAGAGCAAAGGACCTAGACACAAAAGCTTACTTATAACGATCAATGTTTTAAAGTGAATGTGTATAATGATATAAGCTGTAAGGCAAGCCACAAGCCTGACAATATATGACATAACCTCCAAAGATTTCCCCTTCAAATAAGAAACATTTAAAAATCCTATGCTGCCTTTGTAGTTATCTTTGGTTTCAATTTTGGTATGTTCATCATTCTCACATTGCATACCCCAAATGAGCACAAATCTTAACTATAAATTCACCTTTTGATTCAGTCACTGAGTTTTAGATGCTTATACGATATCTTACAATGTCCAATTTAGCAAGTTGAGTCCATGCACAATAAGATTATGCTAAAGAAAATTTATGTTACTTTATCCCTCCCATTGGAACCAAAAAGACTCATGCTTATTGTGCATGCCACTCATTACTAACATAGCATTAAGCAGAAGACATGCACCATGACAGTCTCTGTATGTGATTTGCATACCTTGCAACATGTAGACTCAGCCACATGCCTCAAGACATCTTTAAAGATTCTTTCACCTTGAAGCAAGAGGTGAGGCAAGCAGAAAATTAGCCTTTTAACAATGTCTTTGACATACAAACATGATATGCATATCAGCTCCATCTTTACAGAAACAGAAAGAAGTTCAAGAGATATCCTCATTTCCCAAAATAAATGTCAAAACATCAGAATGAAGGAAATGACACAAGATGATTCAATATATCCTACCATGTAGAAAGAAAATTGAATGAGATAATGAAATGAGGAGGCAAGCAGACTAGGACAATCCAATTATTTTGCTGATGCTGTAGGTAGAACCAGTTGTATTGCTACAAGGATATCAAAATCAAATAGCATGCCTAAGGCCTTGGTCAAATGGCACAATATGCCCATATAGGCATTCATACTCGATGTAATCCCAAGTCTCTCATATTCATTAACATCTACCCAGCACCATATTAAAAAGGCCTATCACAACTTCCTGAGGCTTATATCTTAGTTACATAAAGTGAGACATATGCATCTTATACAGAGGTTCCTGTAAGAAACCACCTTGTTGTCCCCTAAACTAAATGGTATAAAGAAAGCATCTGGCTTTAGTCATCCCCACAACCAATTGAAGGTGAGGGATCAATCATTATCTTTATTTTTCCATGATATTTTATGTGGAATCAAACCTGAAATCTTAGTATGATATATTATTGACACTAGCCTAAGATTTTGCAACGATTTAGCATACACATTTTGTTTCTCATTTCAGTTCATATCCAAACTAGAACACAACACTTAACATCCTGTACCTTGTTCTTTTTTGCTTGATTTTGACAGTTTCTTAATCTTTCAAGAAAATCCATAAGGTTTATGCAGTCAGGCCATAGTCTCAACTCTTGAGGTTGAGGCTTACATTAACTCTTTATGCATTTGAATGCTTTGTGCCTCCATCACCTTAAACAATATGCATCAAATAAATGTTGACTATAAACTACAGCGTAGACATGTGCATATCAAGAAGAAAAAATAGCATAAGAAACTTTAATCACCATCAACGAAGTCATTGTTAAAGCAAGTAATAAGCTTAATATGGGTATGGCTAGGCTATGTTGCGAAGTCCATCTAATGTCTGATTCAAATTGCACTACATTGATCTTATCACAATCCCTCAACACTACCAAACTAGGTAATGAGAAATCTTGTTTTTTTATTAGAAATAGGGCCCAAGCAAGCCAAAAGCACTAGCATAAACAAAAGTTATAGTCCAGACCAACCTACATCTGACCCTAATTCATCCATGCATACATCGGTGTGTATGTATATATTATGTAATACATAAGCATACACATATACATACATATACAAAACAACATATATACACATAGACATATATGTGTATATAAATGTATATTGATATATACATTATACATATATGCATGGATACACACACACAGATTTCGAACAAGGATTGCTGAACTGAGCCGTATCGGCTGGTTCAACCCGAGCCATGCCGACCCGGTCTCCGACCGGATCGGTTCTCTAATGAAAAACGGTTTTGAACCCCTAAGGGCCGGAACCTGATTGGATGTGGCCGGAACAGATCGGAACCAGCCAGAACTGCACGGAACCGGACGATTCCATCCGGTTCGAACCCATATGGGTCTCGGTACCAACTCGATGAACCTTGGTTTCGAAGGTGGTAAAAATTAAAAATTATGAAGTTCCTAAGAGTGATTATTTTCAATATTTAGGATTGATTATTCATAAAAAAGAGAAAATTGACGACGATGTTATCCATAGGATTAAAGCGAATTGGATAAAATGGAGAAGTGTAACTAAGATATTATGTGATCATAGACACCAGCTAGGTTGAAAGGAAAATTCTATAGGATAGCCATACGACTAGTTATCTTTATGGTACAAAATGTTGGACAGTTAGAAAATAATATGTGCACAAAATGAGTAGCTGAAAAAAGAATGTTGAAATGGATGTGTAGCAATACAATAAAAAATAGAAGAAGAAATGAAGTCGCTAGTAAAAAGGTGGAGGTAGCATCAATTGAGGACAAATTGATAAGAAAACAACTTAGATGGCTTAGACATATACAATGTAGGTTGAGGAACACACCAATAATTTGATACATGTAAAAGGAAAGAGGAAAAAAATCACATGGAAAGTAGTAAGAAAGGATTTAGTATCTCAACATCTCTCAAAAAGTATGTCAGCACTAAGCAATATCAACTACATCACACCTTATTTGATAGGACTAGATGTACTAAGGGCATCTGGAGAACTATATGAACTAATCTAGTACACCTGATATAGACCATATCTTAAATTCTTGATTTTGGTTTCTAGGAATTTTTAGTTGCATAGATGATAGTAATCAAGGTGAATCTTCAATTTGGAGAGTCCAATGATTTTGAATGTAAAAAAATTTTAGGTTCAAAATGTAGTGTCTACACACTCTCTCTCTCTCACAGACAAATGCACACACATTATATAATACACATATAATGAGTACATATCTAATATATAACTATACATATACTCTATGAAGCACAAATACTTCAAATTATATATGTCATGTCCACATTGTATACAGAATAGACACCGACAATTGTTAAGATATTTTTAAGATAATTGTTGGATACTATTGAAGTATCCTATCTTCAAAATTTTAAAAAGGTATTAAATACTTTCCAAATACTATTGAGATGCTTCTCCGGTACCTCCAAGGATGAGGTGAAGGCCTTTCTTTTCTTTTATTTTCTATAGAGTATTGTTTGTTTTCATCATGAATAATGATTAATTTTGGAAGTTCATGATGTGGATATTATTGTACAGAGTATGGATTATAGTCTATTGATTTAAATGATAACTAAATGATGGAATTTGCAAATGTTAATTTGGCAATCCTCTATGCTTCCTATATGCATATTTAGATATATGTAAATAAATACATATTATTGTCGTATCCTTGATGTATCATATAATATGTTACCAGATTTATCACACCAACTTATCGATATCGTGTCATATCCATATCCCTGCTTCACAGAGTATGCATATACATATACATACATGTATAATTTGTGTATATATGCTTGTCCTATTGATTTGAAAGATAATTAAATGATGAAACTTGCATATGTTAATTTAGCAATCCACTATGCTTCCTATATGCATATTTACATATATGTAAAGAAATAAATGTTTACTTATTATCATATCCTAACTATATCATATTATATGTTAGAAGGTTTATCATACTGACATATGAATATCATATCATATCCATACGAAAAGAGGGGCTTAAAAGAACGGGAAAGAAAAGATGGGACACAAGGAGGGTTCCTAGAAGAGGAGCAAAAAAGGGAGGAAAACGAAGCTCGTTTTGACGGTTAGACATCGGGCACACTTTATTAGCTTAAGCAGATGAAACTGACCTTAAATAAAGCCCCTTTTTTAGCTTTTGCTTGGCTTTTCAGCCTCCATTTGCTGGTTCCAAACTATCACCGATCCAAGAGATCAGCCTTCAAACCTTTTTTCTTTTAATCTCCTAAAGGCTTTCTCAAGGAGAAAGCTAGTTGGGGAACTATGACCTGGGTACTTTCTTTCGTAGATGTTTTTCTATGTCTAAGTGAAGAGCTTCTTGTAATGTATTAAAAAGGGGAAGAAAAGGGGAAGAAAGAGAAGGGGGGGGGGGGTATATATACTCGTTTTAGGTCCAAAATCGATAATCAAGCATCCAAATTGAAGATCCACATTACTAATCGTATTATCTACACCAGTAAAAGTACCTAGAAATTAAAAGCCCAGTAATTTTGGTGGTCTCTAACTTGTGCACCAAGTAGATACAAAAATGGAAAGTTAAAATAATATGAGAACATATTTTGCTATGACCTAAGAATTGAAATGCATTGATTTTTAGTCTATATATGTTTTAACATGTTTAGATCATGACCAAAAAGGTGGATTATCAATTTAAAGGCTTTATCATGTATTTGTTTTCTCTGAAATGGAATAAAGAGTGAGTCAAGGCTATGATCAGGTTGGATAACTGCATGGGCATGCCACCAGTTGTCGCTAGAACAAAGGAGAGAAGTAGATAGGTTCTATTGCTTTAAACTTCAAGGACTTCAACGATCGGAATTCTACCAAAGCTACTAGAGATTAAAGTCTAATTAAAGAAAAAAATCAAAAGATGAAAAGTAAAACCAAACTAATAATTTCATGGATTCAAATTGTGCCAAAAGGTCCTTTTTTTGTTTTACAATGTCATATTTACACATCCCTCAATCGTCACGTTCCTCTGCTAACCACTTGAATGTGTCTTCTCTCCCCTCCACCACATGCCCCATTGGTTACCACCACAATCCCATTTTCTTCTTTTTCAGTTACTTTCTTTGATTTCAAATTTTAAATTATCCTTCCAAATCTCATGTTATATTGTCCAATAACCGCCTTGGAACCAGTTTTTCATTAACATTGCTAGATTTCATATTCAACTTGCAATACAATGATATGTGAATTGAATGCACCCTTAGCATTTTTGCATTCTCAGTTGACTCAGTCAATTTCTTATAGCTTAGTCTTTGTTTCTTCCATTTGGCCTATACTGTTAACTAACATTTTTTGGTGTCCAATACATCATCATTGAGGTTTTTCAACCTATCCTTGCTGACAAAGCTCATCCTTAACTAGGGTGTCTTGATACTCAACCCCCTTTTCCTAGCTAGAACCAATCAACCTACTTTTAATAATGTCACATGACAGCATTTTTGAGAACGGTTCATGATGTGCCATATATGTCGCTTCTACGATACATCTCCGGTCTCAATCTTCGGTCAAGATATGGTGTAAACAGTACTTTAGCATCATTCTAGCACAATGGAAGCCATCCATCTTTAGTCTATTTAATGTATAGGTTAAAGACCACTAAAACACATGATTTTTTATTTCTATGAATTATTAGTGGTGCAGATCATAGTCAATAATGTAGATCTTCAATTTAGGTATATGATTATTGAATTGGACCCAAAAGAAGTAGATACCTTCTCCTCTAGAAAGGAGCATATAAACATATATATATATAGAGAGAGAGAGATTGACTTAGCTAAACTCGAGTGGATCTCCACTCAAATTTGGTCAAGTCTAGATTGAATGATGAGAGTCTCACATGGATGATCCGAGTTGTTGGATGTAATCTATCACCTCTAAACTACTTACACACCCAAAATCATATCTTCTAGGTTCTATCCCATGCATCAAGGTCAAAAAACCATGTATTGTTTCGTGTCATTTAAATTGTCCAAGTTTTTGATCACTTGATGCATGGACTAGGGATCTCCAAGGCCCATGATTTTTGGTGTGTAAATAGTTTAGAGCTAGTAGATCATATCCAATAGCTCGGATCATTAATGTAGAATTTTCATCATCCAATCTAGCCTTGACCGAATCTAAATGGAGATCCATTCAAGTCAATCTATATATGTGTGTGTGTGTGTATGTGCGTGCATATATAAACATTTTATATGTATATATAAATATACATATATAAATGTATATGTATATCGATGGGCATTTATAGGAAGGGAGAGAGATAGACTAAGATGCACTCAAGTGCATTTGTATGCTTCCTAATGAAAATCGATATTGGACCTCTCAAAATGAAAATTGACACTATTGAACATGATATATGGTGCATAAAATGCCAAAAAATAAAAGATCCTACAGATTCAAGATCATTTACCCATGTATTAAATCAATGAAAAATAAACAATTTTCTCGATATGAAGCCATGCCTTCATTTCATCTATAATCTAGAAGCATCCAAATCAGCTAAAATATGATTGGTGTATATTTTAAAATATTTAGATCAAGATCAATGGTTTATATTTACAAATTATATAGTGTATAACATACTTTAGCTAACTAGCTAAATCCTACTGCTAATTTTGTGCTTGCTTGATGCATAGGCAAAGAATCTTTAAAATATAAATTATATTTAGTCTCTTGGCATGTTATACACCATAGATCATTGACAATGTCATTTTTCATTCCGAGAATTGCATCATTGACTTCCATTAGGAAACATTTGGAGCCAAATGCGCTCAAGTGAATTATAGCCTAAGTCTCCATCTATCACTCTATCTATCTATCTATCCATCTATATACATACATATATATATATATAGTATACATATATATATATATATATACACATATATACATATATATACACATATATACATATATATACATATATACCTGCATATATATCTATATATATGTTTATGCGTATGTATAATTTTGCCTTATTTCATTGCCCTCTTTTTTACAGTTTTATTCATTTTTTTCCTTTTTTCTAGTCAAAACTCTAAAAATCAAGTCAAAACTTCAACATCTATTAAGTCGAGCTTCAATACTCTGAAGACAAGTACGCTTTTACCTTTGTTGTCTCTTGTATAATATCATTCCACCCCCAAGTTTCTTTACAGATATATTTTCCTTCTCAACTCTCCAAGAACTTCTCTAGCAACTCTCATAATATAATCAATCATCGAATCCCACTTCTATTTGGTTTAGTTCTCAAGTTTTCATTTTTCTTTATAAATAATTATCAGTAAAAGGTTTTGTACCTTCCCCTTCAAATAATTTATAGTTTTTGTTCAAAATCTGATTCTTTTACGCTTTCTAACATTTAATTAATAACAATTAGTGTTTTAATGTTTAAATTGCATTTTGCTTTGACATAGAAAATTGTGTATATTTAGAATTTCAAAACAATAATCTTTGCACACTTTCAGTTATTATTTAGTATCCATATCTCTGTATGTCTTGTAATAACTAATAACCATTTTAGAAAAATGCAAAAGTCTATGTCACACTCCGCTGATTGTAATAAGTAATGCTAATAAAAAAAATCAGTGCCCTCTAAACATGTTATTAAAAGAAAAATGAAAGCAACCTCAAAGAGCAAAAGGCAAACAACATACATGTAAATCATTTTGAAGAGGTGTTCCCGTCAACATCAAGCGCTGACGTGCATTTTGTGCTACAGACATTAGGTTTTTCCAGCGGAAGCTATTCTTATCCTTCAAAACATGAGCTTCATCCATGAGAACACAGCTCCACTTCCACCGCTTCAATGCCTTACGATCATCTTTCTGTTGAGCACTGCAAGAAAAGAGGTGAAATATTTAGCAATTTTCAGTGAGATACTAATCTAGATTCTGAGACTAAACATCTTACTATTGCAAGCACGATAGCTTACAAACCTGCGTCTTTCGAAAAGTGAATAACACACAAGGAGCACATTGAATGGTGGAGGCAGACCAGCTTTGCCTAGGTAGCTTAACTCCTTTGAATAGGTTGTTCTTCCAGATCCATGAAATAAGATGACAGAAAATGATGGACACCATCTCCTCAGTTCTCTTTCCCAGTTTTCTAAGACTGATGCCGGGCAGACAATCAGGTGGGGACCTGGATCATTGTCCAAGTGCTTTAGCAGGCTAAGATATGTGACAGCCTACCAAAAGAAAGAAAATCATCAGAACATATTCCACCTCTAGTAAGAAAGTTTACAATTAAATACAAAAACCCACTTTACCTGCACAGTCTTGCCGAGCCCCATTTCATCTGCCAAGATTGCTGCATACAACTACTTGTTAGAGGGAAAATATGCATGATGAAGAAGTAAACAAAGAAACGTTTAGCAAACCAAGAACTGAAAGTTAGCCAACTTAAGAGACATGCCTCTATTTACAGCATGAAGGCCCACCGAATCAACATAAATCATTTAGTAAACATGACTGCAACACAATTTATCCCCAAAAAGTCCGACAAAAACCAAATACCGGTAAGTGTTATTGTATTAATGGATTAGAGGATTTTAAAATTGCATATAAATGTCATACTAATAAAGTTCATGTCATCTTGGTTCTTTGCTTCTTCACAACCAATGACCATTTACAAAAATCAGGTTTTGCAAAAATATGAGATACATATAACAAAACATGGAGTTTCTAGCTATTAGAGCCAATCTGAATATTCTAATCAATCTAAAGCCACAAACGAGTAAAATCATCACAAGCAGGCACCCAAGAGATATAGTTGATGCTTTTAATCCCCGATATGCCCTAATAATATAGCTGAGGTGTCTCAAACAACTGAACAAGCGAGATATGCCAATGAAGTTTTCAGTGTCAACAAGAAAATGGTTTTTGATTGCAATCTGGACAAGTCTTCTGGTTATAGATTATCAAGAGAAGTCATTAACGGATTAACCTCTTATCAATTGTCAATCATGAAAGTGTCAACCACATTATACATAGCTCTACAAGTACAGAATTAGACAGATCATACAGCTCATCTGATTAACGGCCATGGTCAATTGCGAAACCCAATGTACAAGCAAGCTTACCAAATCTCAATGCCCCAATTTAAAATTCAATGATCTTATACTCTTACTGGAATTTTTTTCCACAATCCATAAGAGCTCCTCTATGGCTCTTGATCAAAAGAGAATGTCTTAAGAGTCAATAGAGGTTGACAATTTCATGTATATTTTAGAAACAAAATACTTAATAACAATCTTAGATATGAATGCAATTCCCTGCATCAGACTTTCCTATTCCCCTCTTTCTAGAATATTGCCAAGAACAGGGAGAACAAAGTCTGTCTCTCAATTGCAAGAGTTTAAACAAACAAATAAGATAGGTGTCCCTAACAGTGTTCTATTTCATAGGTTTCTTGGCAGCTGCCCCATCTGGTCCAAAGTTGCCCTCTGAGGAATTTGGCACCAACCAAGGAAGGTTGACATTCTCAAATTCTGATGTATAATACATTAACCCATTTGCTGAACCATATGGGCATATTACATAATAGGATTTAGTTTATGGTAGTAGTAATAGTCATCTGGGAAGTCTATGATCATGGCTAAGGGCTTAAGTTGCTGGAGAGCTCCTAAACTATCAAGTGAAAGGTTGTTGGTAAAGTAACGCATACTTTTTTGTTCAATAAACCATCTACTTTGATGTGTTTACTCCGCCATCTCTCTCCTGTGTGTTTTCCTCACAGCTAGCAGCATCGAATATTTCAGTCAACTATATACATCCTTTGTAATCATCCCTGTTCAGTATTTATCCACTATGACAGTCAGCAAGAGTAAGCTTTTTACATCAAATGGTAACTTTCATCTAAAGTATTCTAGGCTTCCAATTATTTTTCCTGATCATTTCAAATAAATATGAGTGCATTACTAGGTATCCTTAAGTATTAGATAGGGCAACTTCAAAAGAGAATAGGCATAGGGACACACACACACACACACACACACACACACACATACATACATACATACATGTACACATACATATACATATACATACAAATTCACATGTGCGTTGTGATGCTTTTCCAATAGAAAACCAAAAAAGGGAAGGAGACGGATATATGTTGTCTAACAGACAAAATAATAGAAAAACCATGAATTTACAAGTTGTTTAGCCTATTCCTAAAGCAGATTTAGGGATGTGATAAGGTACTTAAATTGATAAATACCTATAACAAATTTATGTCAATACCTGAAACACACTTACTTAAGTGCCTCTCACACTTGATTTTAAGAGTCTCCTACATGACACCCCAAAAAAAAAGAGCCAAATATCAGTACTTTTTTGTTGGCATTAGTAGGACGACTCAATGTGGTGTTCAACCATGTCTTCTAGCATCCTGCCATGTCCAAGTGTCCAAGTTACCTTAAAGATGGAGCATCCAAGTATTACATTGTCAACCTCGAAAATATTCACAGCACATACCTACATCATCTCAGTCCATTCTCAACTACTTTTTTCTCAATCGTTAGAGCCTCTAATGCACTCATTTTGCACTTTAGTTCATAGTATTACCAAAATTTCATATATGCTTTATGATTAAAATGCCCATATTATATATGCTTGCACCTTTCATGTTATCAATCATTTTGAAGCATCCTGTGTTTTCCAAAGTAGCAATTCTAAATAATGACCTACAACACTAATTAGCAACAAATGCACCTCCCTTTAAAAACCATGTGGATTGGCATTTAAAATGATTACCAACAGTTGAATCAAAGACCTATGAACAACATTTAGAAAAGAAGTGAAGCATTGCAACCCCATATATTTCCCCATCCTATGCAAATTCAACAAAGAATATTCAACAAAGAACATATGGTTGTGCATCTCTACAAGTGATCTTTTCACTTGGGAAGCTACCACACCCTGCTTCTTCAAGATCAAGTTTGAAGGCAGCATGCATAACAAAGGAATGTATGATGGAGCAAGCTTCGTTATTAGGAATTATAGTTGCTCCCTCATTGCAACAACTACTATTCCAAATCTTTGATACTACTGTTCCGATGGCTAAGCTGCGCAACGCATGGGAAGTCAAAGACTTTGCAGGCTTCCCACATTCTTCTAGAGGGGAACTCCTTTGCTGTGGTAAAGTGGTTATCAATGTCAGTACCTAATGTGGCTAAGACGCAAATTTTACACGTGGGACTCTGTTTCTGCTACCCAACCCCCACCCCCCCACTTTGGATCTTTTGGTACTCTAACTCACATGGATATATCCATACAAGGAATGTATAATATGTCGGCCCTACCCAAAGAAAAGGAGAAAAAGAAAGCAAAAAGAAACCATCCTCCACTACAGAGATGATAATACAGTCAATGTGCATTAGGTAAATGATTACTCATATTTATATCAACCTTCTGATGGTAAAGTAATAGATACAAAAACTGATATAGGTATGACTCAAATCTTTAAATTACCACGTGCAGTTGATAGAATACTCTGTTATAAAGACAGAAACTATCATAATACACCAAGATATTACATGAATACTAATAGAATATAAGAGTATATATTAGTATCCTTTTTAATAGTTAGCAAGAGAAAATGGTTGGACAAAATTTGGACAACTAGACTCGAGATGTGTGTAGCTAGAAATTGCAGAATATACTAAATTTACAAGGTGAGTACTGTTGTTAGATGAACTCGTGCATAGTTTCTAACATACTGACTACCAAGTGGCAAGGTATAAGGGTTTCCCTTTGTACCTGACTATACATACTGATATCTATACATGCATCGTCTAACAAATATTTACTTCTAAAAATGCATGTGAAACTGATCAGAATCTTAAAACTAGTAAACATATTGAATATATTCTCTCTGCCTCTTTCTCACATTGTAAACCCTTACAGAGTTATAGACAGACTGCAAAAACATTGGCAAGCAATTTATTTTAAGTGCCACAGATGGAACAGTAAGGGGCAAGGAAAGGATTGCCATAGCTGATCGCTAATCTTACCGCCACCAATATTTTTTTTGTACAACAGTAGAAGAAAATTAACACCGACGAGCTGATAAGGCTTCAAAGTTGGCTCAAAATCCAATTCTTCACTCGCACAAGCTGCTTCAATATCTTCCTATTTGCAAAAGCACCGCAAAGTAAAAATTAATAATATATCTACAAGTCACTAAAATCACACTTAGATAAACTACCATTACTATTATACTTCATCATAGTAGTAAACTTGCAACAAAACCAGCACCTGAGTAACAACCCTACAGGAAGAAGCTTCCACTTCAGCATATCGATCGCAAGCATGAATTGAGGAGCCATAGAGCTCTTGCCGCAGAGCTGCCGATATCTCTCCGCACTTCTGCAGGGCCTTACCGACTAAATCAACTTCCTCTTCTACTACCTTCTCCTCCTCTTCCTCGTCTTCAATACGAAATTCCTCCTCATCCTCTTCCGCGGACCGAATCTCGAACACCTCTGCCACATCGTCGGCATCGCTGTCCTCGTCCACAATGAACCGCCGACCCCGGCTACCCTTCGGGGGCCGACCCGCCGTCACCACTCCCTCATCGTCGCCCTCCTCCTCCAAGTCAACCCGGCTCTCCCGCACTCCGGCCCCGTTCTGGCTCGCGACGCCGGGGCGGTAGGCGAAGGACTCGATCGGGGGAGGCGAGGCTCTGCTCTTCTTGAGGATTCTCGAGGGCTTGAAGGAGTGGTTCTCCCACTCGTCGTCGGAGATCTCCTCGAAGACGCGCCTCATCTGGCCCTCGAAGTGGACGAGAATCTAGGGTTTTTCCGAGGCGTTGTCAGAAATTGAGAGGGCTAGGTTTTGGGGCTCGGGGTGGGGAAGGGAACGGAGTAGGAGGAGCGCGAAGGTTGGAGGATTCGACGGCGAGGGGATGTCAGAAGTTTGGCGGTTTCAACGAAGAAATGTTAGAGAGGAACCGCCATTTCTTTCGTTGGTTTAAGTTTTCGGGAAATATTCTTTGGGCAGGGGCGCTGGTGCGCCGTCTGAGATTCCAAGCGGTCCTTGTCAGGTCTTTGGTCGCACACATTGGGTGGAGTTGGGCTGCAAACATTGGCTAGTATGATTGAGTTGGCTTGCAGGTTAGGACTCCCAGATGCCCCTTGGACCTAGATAGCTGCTTAAATTGGTATGTTATATTTTTTTTGGATTGATTCATTATTTGAGATTGTTGAGATGGATTGATATGAAACAAAAGATCAAACAGAGAGATTTAAGAAGATCGAGCCACAGTAAAAACACAGCATACGCAGATTTATGTGATTTGTTTCCAAGCTTACATCTACGAGCGAGAGAGGATGGAGCAGAGATTCCACAATAATCAAAAGGATGTGGTACAAAAATAGAGCTGCCCCTTAACAAAATCCTAATCCTAATACACCATGTCTTATACTTTCCTAATGAGGTAAAAGCAGATGTCCATAAAAAACTAGCTTGGGTCCCCCAATCCATGAGCATGGGACGCTCAACCCTAGCGGCCGGCATGTGCACCTCGTATGTTTTTGTCTCACATCTAATGTAGCTAGATTCAAAATTAGCATGGACCATGGCTGAGATGCGAGACTAGCATGGACCATGGCCCAATAAAATTATGGAGTGGGGCAGGGTATATTCAACAAATCTCCATCTTGACTTGAATCTGTCAAGTCAAACCATGAAATAGTGGAATGTCTCTTCACCTTCTCCACATAAGCCCGAAAAAGTAAATCTCAAATATTGTGTAGGCCAATTAAGTCCAAGCACTGTTTAAACTTTGCCAACATAAGAGGCTTGGTCAATATATCGGATAGGTTGTCTGCAGTATCAATCTTTTTCACAACAATATCACCTTGTGCAATCATATAACAAACAAAATGGTACTTGAAACTAATGTGTTTTGTCCTCTCAAAAATTAACATCTGATTTTTAGACAAATGGATAGCACTATACCCGAATTGAGCTCACCAAACAAATCTCTAAACTAAATAGCATCCTTTACAATCTAAGTTGCTGCACTATACTCGGCTTCAGTAGTGGATAATGTAAATATAGGCTGCAAAGTGGCCTTCCAGTTAATAGCACAACCACCAAGAGAAAATACATAGCCAATAAGTGATCTTCTATCAAGATCATCTGCAAAGTCTGAATTAACAAAACAAACGATGCTGCCATTGCACTCTCCAAACTCTAAATAAACATCAGAAGTACCTTGCAAGTATCCATGAATGTACTTCACTGCCTGCCAGTATATTTTACTAATATTGGATATATATCTAATTACAACACTAACTACATATGAAATGTCAGAACGTGTGCAAATCATAGCATACATAATGCTTTCAACTGCACTAGAATATGGAACATGTGGAACATACTCCTTATTTATCTGTGATGATAAAGTAGATGAAAGCCTAAAATGAATACTCACAATCTTGGTATTTTCCATTCCAAAATACTCTAAGACCTTCTCAGTATATTTCTTCTGAGTCAAATACTTTTTGCTTTTCAATCTTAACTAATCTTTGTTCGGGGGAAAAATGGACCACCCCACAAATATAATTAAAAAGCCTAAATCCGACAGCAAGCCTGATCGTAGAAGGCCGCGCCGAGCTCATGCAAACCGAGCCGAACTCACGAGGCCGAGCTCATACAGACCGAGTCGAGCTCATGCAGGCCGAGCTCATGCGTGGTCACCCTCGGGCTAGATTTGAACTATAAAAGGAGGGGGAGATCTCGAGGTCCCCCGAAGAAAGCCATCAGCCGCCGCACCACCCGCCGGAGCTCCTACTTCTCGATCTGCGGTCACCCCCGGGTCCAATTTTCAGCAACAGTTGGCGCTAGAGGAAGGGCTCGAGTCGTGACCATGAAGCTAAGGAGTAAAGGAGCCTCTAACACCTCCCGACATCGCGTACCAAGTCCTGAACACTCAGTCCAGAACCCATCACCAAGGCCTCCGGTGGATCCAGTCCCCCAAGTCCAACCAGAGCAGTTCAACCTGCTTGTTCAACAAGTCCAAGCACTCATTGCAGCCATTCAAGGTCTACAGTAAATAGAAGACCAACCTCTACTCCCTCCTCACGAGCATGAGTCCTCAGGGCGCCGTTTGCGACGTCATTTTTCTATAGAGCGTTGCCACCACCAAAGCTCCCACCGAGCTCGACCCCCAAGCCGGGAGGGCTTGTCGCGCATCCATTATTCTGAGAGCTCGTGCCAAAGCCTGACGCCTGATCGGTTCTTTCAATTTTGAAAATAAACCACGCAATAGCACGTATCCTGTAGGATAGGGATTACGGGTGTCGGTCCACAGGGATTGAAGAATAAATTATTTTTCTTTTAAAAATAAATCAAAAAGAAGAATTTGCTAACTTGATTTAACTAAATTAAACTATGAGTACGGATTGGAATTTATCAGAGTAAATAGATCTAGGGTTTGGAATCCACCACATAGCATTGCATCAAGGATTGTGTTCTTAATTTTTGTCTTTTGGAGAGGCATGCAATTTTGGCTACAAGCCTTTTAAAATAAAAGCATAAAGAGTGTTAGGAAGATCCATCTTCGGTGTAGCATGAAGTGTCTACCTAAGTATGCTAATCTAGGATGCAGCACACTTCATCTTCCTAGGCATGGATCATCTTAGACTACTTTAGCAAACATGATTAGTAACTAGCATGCTCGAAATTTAAATATCATAAAGAAATATTTCATTGAAAATAAGAATTTAAACAAGCTCCAAAATAATAAAAAAGTAAGAACTACAATTGCCCTGATACATTGCTAGGGCTTCATCCAGCCCTAGACTAGACGTTTAGCCGAGCATGGCTTCCGGATGACCTCCCATCTTCAAATGAAATTGATCACTTCTCATTATTCCCAAAATATCACAACTCTTCTCTTTCCTCCCCTCTCTCTTCTTTTTTTTTATTTCTTTCTCTCGGCTTACTTCTTCTTCTTCTTCACCGAAACAGAGCCTCCCCCCTGTTTCTTTCTTCTCAACCGAGCTCTCTCCCTGCCTCCCCCCTTTTCGAACGCCTCAGCCCCCTCCTTTTATAGCCGTCCGGCGCATGCGGAGAGAGGGAAGAAGGGATCACGGCGGCTGATTTCGGGGCGTGGTGCCGGGATGCAGATCGCGGGAGAGCAGGAAGAGGGGCCGCGGGATCTGGTCGGTGATGGCGGAGAGAGGTGCCGACTGATGAAGTGGCGGAGGATCTGGTCGCTCCGGATGCACCACGGGCGGAAGACGGGGCGACGATGCTGGGATTTCGACGCGGCTGGGTCGCTGATCTTGGAGGAGAAGACGCCGCACGCGATTGATGGTGGAGGACCTGGGGACGACGACGACGTTGGGGCGTTTGGCTGGGACGAGCTCCTTCGATCGCGCGGGGGAGGATTGCATCGCGTGGGACTCGTGAACGGGCAGGGGGGGCGCTCTGTGAGGCGAGATCACGGGAAGAATAGATAGAGGGAGGAAGAAGATAAACAGTGAAACAATTATATATATATATATATATATATATATTATTTCTCACTGTTCATATGAACAGTGTTTTTACGGGACACTGTTCATATGAACAGTGAATCCAGTGATTCTCCCGAAATTATTTTTATTTATTTTATTATATTAATTATCTTCTTTTTTTTTTGTTTTCAATTTATAAATTTTATATGAAGGCTAGTAAGGAATTGGTTGGAAATTGACTTTGGGTTTGAGGTGGGTCATGATGGTTGACTTGTCCTTGAGCCTATTGTCATTTAAATTTAATTCTTGCTAAGCTGCTTCAGATCAAACTCGACCAGGCAAGACTAAAAACCGGACCGTGACCTAATAAAAATGGTTAATCAAACCTTTGCCCCATATATAATTAATTATAACTTTCGATCGAATCAGGACCAAAACCCATTTAATTATAACCTTAGCTTGATTACAACTCCATCAGGTTACCAAATCGGGTCAACACAATCTCCTCCTTATATGTTTTCATGAACGATTACAACCAGGAGAGAGACAAGTTTAGAGTCTGTTTTGAGAAAAGAATTATTTACCTCTTACCATATTTTAAATTCATTTCAATGTTTATTTAATTTTATGGTAAAATATGTATTTATCAGTTTAAAAACATTGATAAGTGCTATGGAAAGATAACTAAATTATAAATTATTAAGCACTTATCAACGCCTCGAGTATGGAAGCACCCATCTGAGGCGGGGTCTGCCCCATGCCAAGCTGCAACAGGAGCCTTACTCGAGCTCGGCAGAAAAGTTGAGGACTTGGAGCGGCAAATACAGATGCTTCGAGATCAAGGCTCGAAGCAAGACGCCGACCTTGACTTTACAACAGAGTCTCCATTCCCTCAATGGATCATGGATGAGTCAATCTTCCAGAAGTTCAAGATGCCACAAATTGAGCTATACGATGGCTCATCCGATCCTCTGAATCATTTGGAGAGCTACAAGGCCCTTATGACACTCCAAGGAGCCACAGACGCTCTACTCTACAAAGCCTTCCCAGCGATTCTCCGCAAGGCAGCTCGTCTTTAGTTTTTCGGACTAAAGCCCAGCTCGATTCTCTCTTTTGAATAGCTGGACAGGCAGCTCGCCACCCATTTTGCCGCTAGCTGGCGTCAGCGCCGGACCTCAGACTCTCTCTTCGCCATCAAGCAGAAGGAGGGAGAATCCTTAAAAGATTACATCAATCGCTTCACCTCGGCCACATGGGAGGTTTGCGATCTCGACCAGTCAATCGCCATTTCAGCATTGAAGACTGGAGCTCAGTCCTACAAATTTCTCTTCTCCATCGAGAAGAGCTTTTCCGCTAACTTTGTTGAAATGTTGGCCCGAGCTCGCAAGTACGCCAAGGCTGAGGAAGCCATGGCCTTTCAGCAGGAGGCAGCCGAACGACCTGCCAAGATGCAGATGACGCGCCAGGAGGAGCACTTCCAACCAAGCAGCCGATCCTCCTGGCATGAGGAAGAGCCTCCTTGGCCCAAGAGTCTAGCTCACCCGAGGTCTCCCTTCAAAAATTTCAGACATACACTCCCCTCGCATCCACCCAAGTAGAGATCCTCATGGAGATTGAGGGTCAGGGCTACCTCCGACCTTCATTGAGAATGCGACCGACAGAGTCGCAGAAGTACTCGAAAAAGTACTGCCACTTCCACCGAGATCGCGGCCATGATACGAAGGATAGCTATGAGCTCCGTGATGAGATCGAGGCACTTGTCCGCCGAGGTTGGTTGAGTTGTTTTGTCCATGATCAGGCCTACAGGAGAGAGCCCGAGGAACAAAACCCAGTGCCGCGTGAGGAGCGGAACGACAACTGACCTCTCACGGGCATCATCAATATCATTAGAGGGTGGGCGAGTAGAGGCACCTGAAGCATCGAAGAAGGAGCTTCCTCCAAGCATCCATGCACTGCGAAAGTCATCTCCTTTTCCGATGAAGACCAAAAGGGTGTTGAGCCCTCTTTATGATGACACGGTAGCTATTTCCTTCATCATTGCAAGGCTTTAAAAAGAATTTTAGTACATAATGAAAGCTCGGCTGACACCTTATTTTGTAATGCCTTTCAAAGGATGAGCGCTCCTCCGGCCAGATTCACAAGAGATTCCATCCCAAGAAAGTACTATGAAGTTAAACCTTCTCATGGCCCAGGTCAGCCGGCCTACAACACAACTCTTGGCCAACCAAGGCAACAACGAGATTAGGTCCAGCCTGGCAAAGAAAAATGCTCTTGGGTAGCCATGGATCCTACATGGTCATGGCTCCTCGACCTCGAGGGGCAATGGCGCGGCCCAGAGCTCAACGCATGCCGCCTAACGGCCTTCAACGACACCCAGCAGGTGTTGAGCCAAGTCCTGAGGGACCTCGAAGTTCGGAAGCTATTAAAATATCTCCAAAAGGTACAGAACACCACTTTAGCTTTAAATAATTTCAATAGTTTACCTATTTTCAGGTCGGAAAATTCAAAAGACAACCTACGAATATTTCTATCTCCAACGTCGCCCCGCTCCGAATGAGGGTGCACGATCGCTAACGGACGAAGTCCGTCTTCTGTATGTGTCTCCAATAATGCCCCGACCAAGCTCAAAATGCTCCAACCAAGCTCGGGACGCTATTTCGACGCCACTTCGACGCCATTCGATGCCCTTCAACGACATTCGACGCCATTTCGACGCCATTCGACGCCTCCTACGACAACACACCCCGATCTGAGTGGGGGCACCCTGCTGAGTCGACCAAAAATCAAAGAAGGCCGCTAAAGTCGACCTCGGAACAAAGTCGCTTAACTCGGCTTGGACAGCTCGGCTTAAGGCCGTTAGCTCCGACTACACGAGAGGTACACCCTTCTTAGCACATATATCTCCATAGACATTTGCCTATATTACAGGACAATCGACGACTGGACTACTTCCTTCGCTCGAGCCAAAAAGCAGCTCAAACTCGAAAGTCGGGGGGTAGTGTTCGAAGAAAAAATGGACCACCCCACAAATACAATTAAAATGCTCCAATCCGACAGCAAGCCTGACCTCAGAAGGCCGAGCCGAGCTCATGCAAGCCGAGCTCATGCAGACCGAGCCGAACTCACAAGACTGAGCTCATGCAGACCGAGCCGAACTCACGAGATCGAGCTCATGCAGGCCAAGCCGAGCTCATGCAAGCCAAGCCCAGAAGACCGAGCTCATGCAGGCCGAGCTGAGCTCATGCAGGCTGAGCCGAGCTCCGAAGATGGAGCCCAAGAGGCCGAGCTCGTCGTCCACATGCTGCAGCCATGCCCTGCAGCAATCTCACCGCATCATGCTTTGCTTGTCGGCCACGCCACGACATATCAACCAGGGACCATACCCTGCTACGACTGTCAACAATTAAATGCGCATGATCTCCAAAATCTCAGGCCATCTATGGCAACTCGTTGACTCACTCAACTCCGTCCAGTCACCCACGGCAACTCATTAATTCATACGATCACGCCCAATCATGACGGTAACTCATTAATTCGTCCAATCACATCACAGATAACCCTGCACCTCTCCTATAAAAAGAAAAACTTCTTCCTCTTAAAGAGAGGACTTCTGACTTTTGGCTGGGCCTACTAAACTCAGCTCTAACTTGAGCGTCGGAGGGCCCTCACCGAAATCCCACCGGTGAGGCTTTGTGCAGATCTGCCACTGCACGGGAGATGGCACTCGTCCTCTTCTTCCACTCACTGGCACCTCCTTCGACTCCTCCGGCGTGGTCACCCTCGGGCTAGATTTGAACTACAAAAGAAGGGGGAGATCTCGAGGTCCCCCGGAGAAAGCCGTCTGCCGCCGCACCACCCGCCGGAGCTCCTCCTCCTCGGTCCGCGGTCACCCCGAGATCCAATTTCCAGCAACAATCTCCATATCAAGAATCTTCCTAGTTGCTCTCAAATCTTTCATCTCAAGTTCACCACTCAATTGTGCTTTCAACCCATTGATTTCCAACATACACTTGGAATCAATAAGCAAATCGTCAACATATAAGAGTAAATAAATAAAAGATCCATCTGCATGTTTCCTAAAATACCCATAACTGTCATGCTTAATCCTAAGTAGTCATTTCTAACAATAAAAGAGTCAAACCATATAGTGACTTTTAAGCAGACAAACATGGTCATCCTTCCCTTAGTCACAAATCTCTCAGGCTGATGCATATAAATCTACTCTTCAAGTTCAAGAAAGGTATTCTTACATCAAGTTGCTTCAATTTCAAGTCATACATGGTGTTTGCACATAAGGCTTTCCTCGCTGCCTAGGGATGGGTATGCCATAAAGTTTGTTTGATAGGTCAATAACAAGATCAGTAGATAGGCATGCAGGCATACTACCAGTGTTAGAGCAGTCGAAAAATAGTGATCGAAAGGAGGATATACTAGTAGCGTGATTCTAAGTGTGCTGACCTTCAAAAAGTTTTACCATCATCACACCATCATTCAAAAAAGATGAATTTGGATAAAGATAGGGGTGTAGCTTGGGTTATGATAGTAAAAATCTCTAAGTTAACACTACTCTTAAAATATGAAAAAGTAAAGTGCAAGGTAAAGTAAAGTTAAGATAAAATAAAGTAGATGTTGAAGGATCTTTCACAAAGTACAATTACGCTTGGGTTATGATAGTAAAAATCTCTAAGTTAACTCTACTCTTAAAATATGAAAAAGTAAAGTGCAAGGTAAAGTGAAGTTAAGATAAAATAAAGTAGATGTTGAAGGATCTTTCACAAAGTACAATTACGCTTAATTATACTATGAAAAAAATAATTGTAACACAAACATTGGTCCCTATAATTGCCCACATCATCACTATCCTCTGTAGTTTCAAAGGTTTGCTCATATGATCCCATGTGTAGCATGACCATGACCAGATCACTATCCAATATTCTTCAGTCTGTCACTCGTACCAATGCATCATAGTTGATCATGGTCAAGTTTTAATCTTTCGGCCTACCTATTTATGTCTTGGCTGAATTCTACTTTTTTAGCCTGCACCTCCACACTTAGTGTAATTTAGTACTACTAAAAATATGCAGTCCAACAAGGATTACATGACTTTCATCTACTTTGACTTTATCTAATCTAATCCACGTGGCGCTTGCCCATGAATGCCTGCAAGATTATTGCGATAGGATGTAAAACACATGGTGACCAAAGCAATACACTAATGAATTATGTTTCATAGCAGGTGGTAAACGTCATTAACACCAACATATTCAATTTGATTGTAGTCCTTAACAACCAACCGGGCCTTGTACCTAACATCTTCAACTCTTGGGGTACTATCTTTCTTCTTCAAGACCTATTTGCAACCAACAATCTTCTTACCTTTAGGCAGTTTGACCAACTCCTAAGTGTGATTTGCATGCAAAGACTCAATCTTCTCTTGCATAGCAACTACCTACTTAGCAAAATCAATTTTTGAATATGTGGAAGGCTCGCTACTATTAACTACCTCTACTGCCATTAACAAAGCATAAGCAACTAAATCTATATAGTCATATCTCTGATATAATCAAATCTCTCTTCTCTATCTGCCTTTAGCAATAGTATACTCCTCATCCTGGGGTGTTTCTTTCATCTCAGTAGTACCAAGCACCTATTCTGAATTAGGCTAAGAAGAAAAATTATGCTGCAAGGAACTAAATCACAAAAAACAGAAAACCCCTTTCTTGAGTGAAGCATAGCAAAATCATCAAATGTCATATCCCTACTAATTATTAATTTGGGTTGCTTGGAATCTAGACACCACAACCTATATCCTTTCACCCCAAATGCATAGCTAAGATATATGCGCTTTGCTCTAATTTTCCATCATCAACATGAGCATCTGCAGGACAATCTAAATACTCTCGAATCAAACTAGTCAATTGGGTTACCAAACAATACCTCTTCTAAAGTCTTACACCCAATAATTGTGGATGGAGAGCGATTCACCAAGTAATTGTGGATGGAGAGCGATTCACCCAATCTCTCTTCTATTGATTCTCCATCCTGTTTAATGAGAACTCCCCTTCCTCTCCTTTACTTTCTTTTTAAAGGTAAAGGAAGTTCACGACTGGGAGTTTATGTTTTTGCTCAAAAGTCCTATGATAAGCTAGCATTTGAGAGCATACAACGAGCTCTCTCCAAGAGGATTCTGCTCATATACAGCCACTACATTCTCCTGTTATGCATGTCTAATTGTCCTGCATCTGATGATACTCTCATTTTTGGAACTCATCAAACTTAGAAGAACAAAACTTCAATCCATTAACTATTTTAAGCCTCTTGATCTACTTCTTAGTCTATTTCTCAATCATACTGCTTAAAGTGTTTAAATATTTCATCTTTATATTAAAATATAAACACCCAAACTTTTCTAGAATAATCATCAATAAAGATAAACATATACCAAGCACCACCCTTAGAAGGAATACATGAGGCTCCCCAAAGGTCTGAATGAGTATAATCAAAAGTACCCTTGGTCCTATGAATTGCCATATTGAATCTAACTCTTTTATATTTGCCAAATACATAATACTCATAGAACTCCATCTTTTCTATACTCTACTCACAAAGAAGATCTCTCTTATTCAACACAGTTAGCTCACAAAGAAGACCACTCTTATTCAACACAGTCAGCCTTCTTTCACTTATATGTTCTGGTGATATCAGAATTTTTTATGAAAGATGAAGAAATGGCTGCTACACCTATAACAGCAGCATCTTAAAGTATATATAAGTTTCTAGACCTCTTATCTTTCATTACAATAAGGGCTTCTTTGTTAGCTTTTATAACTCCATCTTCAACTATGTACTTGCACCCATTAGCATTAAGGATGCCTTAAGAGACAAGATTCTTTTTCAAATCTAGACACACAGAACATCAACCAAGGTTTTCACCACATCATCATGCATTTTAATTTGGACTCTGCCTTTTCTAACTATTTTACAAGTAGCATTATTGCCCATCAATTAATTCATAGGTGGAGAACCAATCCCTATTGGAACACGTACGGCAGGAACAACCCAAGTTTAGAATCTATTTATCCTTAGATCTAATTCAATCGGTCAGCGACAGAACATCTTCAACACCATCAAAATCACCCTCTATAACACTAGATTTTGTAGATTTTTCTTCTTTTTTGGATCCTTCTATTGTTTGTTTTTAGCTTATAATAATCAATCTTGATATGTCCTTGCTTGTAACAGTTGTGACAAGTCAAAATCTTGTCTCTATACTTTGATTTAAAGTTACGTCTACTACTACTCAATCCTCTTTCGTTACACCTCACCCTAGCAAACATGTCTTCTGCTTGACCTTAACTCATATTTCTAATTATGTGCTTCTCAGTCAATTCTTTTAAAAATAAGGATGCATGTTTTAACACCCTCCAAAGAAATAGTATCCCTATCGTAGAGGAAGGTATATCTAAAATGCTTGTATGAAGGAGCTAAAGCATACAACAATAGGAGGGTTCGATTCTCGTCTTCAATTTGGACATCATTATTCTTCAAATCCATAATAATAAAATTAAACTCAGCAAGATGAGAATTAATGGGTCCAAATAATAGTTAGACTAAGTACAACGCTTATAGTCTAATCTTTCTTTTCTTTTACACATATGGAAGGTTGCACTGGATGCGTGATACTCTTAGGACATCATAACCTAAAATTGTTCCAAACCAATGATGATAAACCAAGATCTACAAATCAATATTAGTAGCCCTACCTCTAGATGATAGAGCCTAGATGTAGATAACATCCCTAAGCTGGGTCCATCACCAAAGAATTCTATCTATCCCCTACTCTAAGCTACTCATCAAAATTTATAAATAGGAAGATTAGGATTTTACCTCCATTAAGGGTTGAGAGTGTAAAACCTCACTCCATATTTTCTTTGTTCGAATTACACACCCCTACACAAAATCAAGACCATCAATTAGAGGATATACATAGAAGGAACAAAACTAACGATGCAGAAATATATGGAAGAGATGAAGAAAGGATAAAGCCAACAAGTTGGCGGCATCCATTGGTTAGAAGTAGTTTGATATGGATAATAATCAGCCGAATCGCTAAACAAGAGTCTAATCAGGGCAAAGACAGTGCAATAGAAGTTAATATCATATGGGATCTAGTGATGCCCAATGAAGGGCAAGGTGGAGGCTAATACATTGGACGATCGCAAAAATACAAATTCAAGATCCTCTTCAAAGGTAGATTGAGGGACACAGGGAGACATAGGGAGAGAAAAGAGCCATCTATTAGGGTCCACCTAGATACATTTAGAGAGAGAAACAAAGAGAAATACGTAGAAAAGGAAGAGAGAGTGCGTATAGGAGTTTTGTGGGTGTCCCATCAAGCCAAAGAAAGCAAAGCGAGAGGGGTAAAAAAAAGAGGGAGGGCGATGGTCTTATGCTGATGTTGGTACGTAACGATAGCATGACCGATGACAAGCAACGACAACTAGAAAAAAAGAAGGAAGAGGAAAAACAAGGGCTAAAACAAGGGTCATGGCTCAATATTCTGATCGAGCCTCAGTTTGTTTGTTGGTGGCTAAGCTCTGGTGCCATGTTAGAAGGGGTCTAAGCGCCTACGTCGAAGAGAAAGAAGAAGAGATCATTAATCTAAGAAGATCACCAAACTTGATGTGGACTATTTTGGCTACGACAGAAAAGACTAGACAGAATTCATAATCAAGATGCACGATATTGAAAAGTTAAATTGCATGCCAAACTTTTGAAGGCCATAACTCGCCCCTACAACATCTTATTGAGGTACTCCTTTTTTTTAACTTTCGAGCTTTATGATATAGTGCCATCGTTAAGGGTGCTATGCACCGAGTGATCAAGACATAATTCCATCTTTGAGCCCTGAAATAGGTAGCTTAAAGTAATTTATTTTTCCAAGAAAGACTTTAACTAAGCATATCTCTCAATTCTAGAAGAATTAGGTAGAGCAATTGAAGAAAAAAATGATTTAGTAATAGAGATCTATCTCTATAGAATTTTAGCTTTTTCACAATTATTTCTACTAGTTAGGTCTATTTTTTGAAAAAGTTGTATCACTAGTATAAATTAGGGCTAAAACTTGATCGAATATGGATCAGATTTTAGTATATCCATATCCATTTTTATTTTATCTGATGAAGACAAATATGGATTTGAAAATTAATCAGATGCAAAAATTTATATCCATATTTGTTTTAAACGGATGTCGACATAAATTGGATATTGGGAGTATGAAGATATATACAGATACAAGTTGGATAATTAAATTTTATGACCACAAAATCAATGATATTACTAAGTAGATGGTAAGTCAAATAAATAGCATGTTAATGTGGTTATATATTTTTCTTAAAAGTTAATGAATTCTATATAAAATTGAATAGAGTTATACATAGAATCGGATATTTGGATATAGATCGGATAGTTGTCTATCTATATCCATATTCATTTTTCTTTGACGAATATAGATGTGGATGCAAATAATAGCTGGATGTTCAAATTTCTATCCATGTCTATATAGATTCGGATATGAAAATAGATTCAAACGAATATTATCTGGTCCCCTTTCATCTCTAGTATAAATAGAGACTATGTAACTTGGTTTATGATTTATTCATTAAAGAAAAAGAGACCTAGATCCTATTTTTGTGAAATTTTCTATTTTTTTAATATTTTTAAGAGATTCAAGTTGAGCAGACCAAGGAAATTACTTTCTTCTTTCCAATTGGATAATTGATGGCTTGAAACAAGTGATGAGGTCAGTGAACAATAGAGTAGGAGACGAGATGGATGCCGAAATAGGAGATTCAGGATGAGAAATATGGCAGTTCTTGATGGAATACAGACTAGCGGCCACAACCCAAGGTCGGAACAGGAAGGAGAGAGGGTATTGATGAAGTCGAAGGTGTATGGCAAGGTTGATGCAATAGATCCTGGTAAGAATGGTGTTTGCGGCATGACAATTCAAAATCGATATATATGTAGAGAGAGAGGATCGTCGGTTGTCGTGCATCTCCAAGGTAGGGGGTGATTTAATAGAAGCAGGGGCTAGGGTTTTCCTAACATCTAGGAGAGTTCACAAGGAGTTGGGAGTTAATCTCCTCCTCCAACTCGAACATGGGATTAGAGTTCGATTGGCACTCAAATAGAGGATCAATGCTTTTTTTTTTGGTACAACAATGGCTCACACACAATGGGTGTGAATGTGGCCAACAAAATCAGAAAAAATGAGGTCATGCAATGGCTCAGGAACGGACCGGTGGTTGGCCCAAAAAAAGTCTCCATAGTGGTGAGCCGAAAAGGAGGTAACCCAGTTTGTGGCACCATTTGCTTCCCTGTAAACATGTGTAGTCTGATAGGAGCCACACTCTCTCAGTAGTCTGTGGATGTCGTGGAGCAGCAGTCTCCCCCCAATAGCACAACCCCGATCTCGAATCTACTCAATCACCATAGCCGAGCTAATGGCTTGGCCATGTACAACCCACTCATGCCATAGAAGACCAATTGAATTCCATACTTTCCGCATCTCAATCTCCTATGGTAATGCAGACTTTGGAGATATATCATATGAATGTATCACTGTCTACCATTGTAGTGCAAGCCCTTGGAGATGGACTCCACCTTCGACCAAAGGCATTATTCTGGTATTTCCCATCCTTTCTTGAAAAGTAAGGCTGTGTGCCTCTTTCTTGGAAGTGGGACATTTTTAAGCCCTTGACGGCCCGAGTGCTGTTCGACTGCATCTTAATCCATGGCTATCAATTTATGTGGATATCTTTACTCTATCTATTCTCTCTCTCTCTCTCTCTCTCTCTCTGTATATATATATATATATATATATAGACACACTTTCTGAGGCTGCCACGGGCAGTACGTATGCAATATCCCCATCAAATAACTGAGCACAAATAGAAGAAATCCGCACATATTGTTGCACTTTTCCTTCCTGGATTCGATGTACCTACATGAAGTGGTGGTTTAAAGTCACTGTTTTCTACCTACACGCATGAGAAGGGGTCTATTGCTGCTTTTTTCCAAGAAACAAACGCATCTCCTATCGCGTGCTAGGGTTTTGAACACGATGATGCTCTTCAGCTCAGCATGCGTTGGGCCTCAACCTAAAATATTACACCCACTGGCCTGGTTTTGCATACTTTTCACCATCCAACGTATGTAGCTCCAAGGAGAAAAGATGCCGGAGTCTACCATGATATCAAGTACTATCCATGACAGCATTACACACATTCCATAAGACATTACTGACCTTTTGACTCCACCCTTCCATCCACCCCAATGCACTATAGATCATGAGGACCCTCTGTCAACCAAAAGACCCCAACGCGTTGACATTACCATGGCCTTCCTCCCCCTAGAACCCTCTCTCATCATCTCCCCCAAGGTGAACCTTAAGACCCTTTCACACATCCCACTCCCCATGTCCTCCACCAAATATTGGACACACGCTCCCCTCCCCCCTCCTAGTTTCCAAACTTTAACTCCGGTTCCATAAGGAGCCATTTCCGTCACCCATCAGGGTCCACGCCCACCAACCTTAGTGGAAAGTGGGCAGACCTTACATCTCAACTTGGCCTTGTCTTTAAAAAGAGAGAGAGAAAGAGAGGAATGGAAAGAGATCATTAGAAGGCAGGAATTCCTTTGCCTTTAGCCTCTCCTTGCCTCTGTGGTTTCTATAGGTGCTGATTGACAAAAGCAGGGTCAACATGGATTAAATAAAGCTCTCCTTAGCTTGCCGGTGATTAAGTAAACAAACTCCTCCTCTAATGCTTTATTTTTTGGAAAGGTTCGCGTGCTTATTGCACGAATCATCTTTTGTCTTGTCCCCTCTCAAAGGTAGGCCCCTCCCCTTCATTTGGACACTTGTCCACCTGTCATTGACCCTCCAAGAGCTTTCCCGTAACTAAACGACAAGGGCTTCCACTCAGTGAGATAATGGCCTCATTAGCCTTTCGGTTATATTAGCATTGGTGGAAAAAAAAAACAACAAAAGAAGGCGTGCTGGTGAGAGTTTTGTGCTTCTTTCTCTTGTTGAAGCCATGGCTTCAATGAATGAATGAGCTAGAGATGATATTGACACTTGTCGTGTGCCAACTTGGTAGGAATGGAACACCTCAGAACAAAAAAAAAAAAAAAAAAACTGGCAGGATTAATGGAATGTTACCATCCGTGATCGTACCATCGAACAATCGTTGGATACATCGAATTTAGCTCTATCGGCCCGAGGCATGCCGTACATGCACGTCAAGGATTGGTCTTGGACAACCTCGTCAGTTCCGTGATCTAGTGATACTGGCAGCGCTTAGCCTATTAGATTTCCCAGGAGCACCAAACTAAAGAAGGTTATATGTTTGAAGTCTAGAGACTATAGGCCTAGAGGTGTCGAGCATTTCTTAAAAGTAAAAGAAAAGAAGAGAGAGAGAGAGAGAAGGAATGGGATTGCTGTCCATGTCACAACATTCCTTTTTTGATGGAGTGCCTTTCCTTGACCTAATTAAAGCTAGCCAATCTCATTCTCATCCCATGGACTTCATTAAATTAGTAGGATTATTAGAGCAGTACTCCTAATTTTCAAATCCTCAATACAAACACTAATGGATGTGGATGAGATGCGAAGAAGATCTGCGTGCAAACGGTGCTTGATGACGGTTCCGAAAGGTACTTCAGGAGATGGAAAGAGCCTTGCAATGTCTTATAGAGATTTCTAGTGGATGTAGATGTCATAGCCTAAGGTTGAGGTGGGGAGCCACCATCCAATTGCACACACCTACTAGACCATGGTTTAAGCAAGCAATTCTGGCTTTTAGAAAGAAGCATTAGAATAAAGATCACATAATTGAAGCGGAAGTTCAGTATGCAAAAGAATTGGTGCACATATCTTGTTATCATTTTCTGTGTTGACATGGTTTCTCTTGATAATTAACCTATGGCTATGTGGATTAATTGATTAGTTGAGGTGATTTGATCTTTGTGAAGAAATGTTTATGATAGATTATGAAGAAGTATGAATGCATGCGCATGTCCCTCTACATCAGGACGCTGATTCAGCTTATGCGGCATTAAGATCCTGCTTTCAATATATAGTGATGTCGCTGGCATGGGCCTGAGGAAGGAGGTTAGTACCTTGGTGCACTAATCTTTGCTCCCTTGATGGTTTTCACTGTTTACTGGTATATGAAAGCAAAACCACGGCATAGAGCCACCACCAACTCCCCTCTCACGTGTGCTCGTCGTATTTGGTAGCATTAGGTATCAGAAAAGACTAAAACTAGATTCTCATGAGATTTGGTTGAATTAATGTTTCTACATGTCTTGTTGGTTTTGATGCTGTGGTTGGTGGGTAACAGGCATTTGAGTTAAAGTTGGACTGTTACTGTCTTTCTTGTCTACATCAACCGAGCTTATAGATTTCGAAATAATTCAGTTTTGTTGTCTTATGAATTAAGCTTCAGGAATGTCACACTATGATTCTTCTGTAGAGATGGTTATAGAATCCTAGTCTTGGTTCTTGTGTTAAATTTTCGATCAAAAGATATCGTTTTGCATTGCACTGTAGATTATTTGCTCGGTTCTCCCATGAATCTCTGAATCTCTGGTACTTCGGACTTCTATTAGCTTACTCCCTAGCTGGTTTTCAACCCTAAACAGAAAGTTCCATCACAAAATTCTCCACCCTTTCCAGCTATCAAGTCACTATCGGCCCACAGTTTTTCGGTAAACATTGGATGGGTATTTTCCCTTCCACACTCCAGACATCTCTTTCCACACATTCTTATTGAAGACCATTCCTAGAACATACGTGAAAAAGCAACATGGAAGCAATCAATTGCATCCTTGAAGTTTGTACTCCACCAACACCACCAACACCAAGCTTGTCCTTCACTGTTTTTGTCATTGGTTTTACTTGCACTACCTAGGAAGGGATATAAGTTAATGTTATTATCTTAAACATCTTTTTTCTGATATACGTTCTCAGAGCAACACTAACGAAACCCACTGACAAAGGATTATAAAATTTTTGATATATCAGTTAAACACATTTAAATTCTGCTCTGTAGCTATTCACCAGCTCCAATCCCCTTCGAACCTTGATACATGACACAAGAATCATGAAAGAAGAATCACATTCATTTCAGAGAATATTTGCAGTGTTGCAGATTCTAAAGAAGATACCTAACTATTTTCACCACTGATATATAAAAATGGTTCGAGATTACCATAAACAAACAAGCATGAGCACGCGTGGATAGCTACAGTGTTTTTAAGGGAAGCATTCAGGAATCGTCTTCGGTTTCAGTGAAGAACGGAAGCTTTCGCTGTCCACAGTAAAAGGTGAGCACTGCAAGGTATTAAACGAATCAACACGGGACCACTTGGGTGTATACTTACCCGGATGTCATTTCTTTGAGAACAAGGGACTAAGAAGATAACAGCAATTATGATGATGATAATGATGGTGCATAGATATTATCAAAGCAAAACGCAACTCCATACAAGCACTACCATGTTTCAAGCATTTAATGAACATAATGAAATCTTAGCTCCTCCTAGTTTTGATATTAAAAAGCATTACCTTCTCTTGGTCATTATTTTCGTTCACAAATAATGTAATGCTTATAAAGAAACGAGAGAGAGAGAGAGAGAGAGAGAGAGAGAGAGAGAGAGAGAGACCTACCACCTCCAACCACAAGCTCAAAGCCTAACGCCCTTGAAGGACCCATGGCCTCCCTATAATAATTGCCCACGACCTCAGTGGAAAGAACACGAGGCTCTGCATACTTTGTTGTCCCCATCCTCCCCCTTCCTCTCTTCTCTTGATTTAAATTTTTAAATGCCCGCATGGTGATGTCATGCCAACGGATACATCCTCCTTAAAAGCCCTCCTCGCCCCATCAAAAGCCAAAGAATTCCCTTCTCTCCGTGCTTTCTCGCATGGCGACTCAAGAAGGGTCTGAGGCCTCGGTGGCTAGCTCCTCTACGGCGCCCAACAATTGGTGGGAGGTTCATGCGAACCCTCTTTCATCTTGGAACACCATGGGCCGGTGGCAGCCTCCGAATCCCCATTCCAACTCCTCTTGTGACGAGGACATCTCCAACACCACCACGTCATTCACCAACACTTCCAACCATTCAGGCCTCACCATGGATTCGTCCTCTGCCAATCTCTCCGGCGAACCGGTCGAGAACCACTTATGGAGCCAAGTTCTGTTGTGAGTACAGTCCATAGCCTTATATTGATTTTAACTTAGTGAAGAGGGAATCTCTGATTTTTTTTTTCTTTTTAATAAGAAGGAATCTAACTAATTAAGTAGTAGTGCAAACTTAGGGGAGAAGAAAGTAGATAAAAATTATGCTGGTGCAAACAGATGGAGATCTAGAGAAGTGATCTCCAGCAATTAGCAACTAAAATAGTGGAGAGGCTAGCCCAGGTTCTTTGAATCTTTTCTCCAAAAAGATCTTTACGTATTGCTTTTAATATTTCATTGGTTATTATGCTTTCTTTAGTAGTTCCGGTAATAGTTAAGCAAATCAAACTTTCCTACCTGACAATTAAATCTGGGTATATCAAATTTTAGTCACTTATAGAACTCAGGAATCAGTTACTTCTTGTTGATACGACCATTAAATGTTATGCACCACGAAGAATCTTGGAGGTAAAAGCTTTGAACTTGGTCTTTCAGAAACGTTGGAAGTGGTGGAGACTTGCACAGCAATCATGATAACGGAGAGAACTTCCTCGAGGTGCTGACCTCCAAGAGCCTGACGACAGAGATGTTCGACCCAGCCTGTGATTACCTCAAGAAGATGGACAATAGTTGGGAGTTCACGCAACCATGTTCGCTCAACAGCTTGGATAAACAGTTGACAAGCTATAATGGAAGCATCATGGAGCCAGCTGAAAGACTGACAAACTTATCGGATTTGGTTAGCAACTGGTCCATCGCTCCTCCAAATCCACAGCTCAATCCACCATCGACATGCAACGTTTCGATTAATCCCGCTATGGCTCGGTATTCCACATCAAATATTTCTTATATCAAACACGAGATTCCTAATTCGCCATCATATCCTGGCAGTGGAATGGGAGGAGACACAAATACAAGTTACGTGCCATGTTATGACCACGATACAAAAGAAGAAAGCCAACATCATCAGGACATGGGAGCTTCTATGCCTTCATTTCTAAGGCCGTTTAGTACTAACAATATTGGACACCAGATTGGTGTCAGCAATTTACTTATGGGCCTCAACAACAAGTTCTGCAGTGGGATGACAGACGTGCCTTGGTCTAACACGAGGAATTTATCAGAGCTTATCTCTTTTACTGACTCTTTGAACAAGCCAGCAGTGGACTTACGAGCCTCTAAGTCTTATACAAAAGTCTCAGATTCATCTGATAGTAAGAAGCAAGTCTTTGATAATTCATCAGTGAGTGCCATCAATATTTCTTAATTTAAATTATTATCAATATGGATTGATAACTTATAATGTATTCTCCAGCATCTCAACAGTTCTTTAGTATTTCTTTTTTCTTTTTTTTATGGGTGAAAAATAAGAGTTCAATTTGTTACTTGTAGACGAGAGGAAATGGGAGAAGCAGTGCAACAACAAGTGAAGGAAAAAAGAAAAGATCAGATGACAGTTCAGAAACTCTCTTCAAGAAATCTAAACATGAGAACTCAACTACATCATCTCTCAAGGTAAGTTGTATATATCCAAGTCCAGTAGAATAAATGTTAACTGATACGTACGTATTTCTTCATTTCATTCCTAGTTTACACATTCATTTAATTAAAGTGGAAGGCAGTTAAATGGAGCCAAAGGAGACCTTGCCTCTTCTTAGATGCTGGCCCTTCTCTAAGTGCTTGCACTAGAGAGAAATCCACTTCGACTGGGGATAGTGGCACTCTGAACTTTATTTTCAAAAACAAAAGCAAAAAGGAAGCAAACCATATTGTTTATAAAACCCAATAAGTACAGTAGAAAAATAAAAAGTAATTTTCTCCATACAGTTGCAGGCACCTAAAGTAAAGTTGGCAGATAAAATCACTGCACTCCAACAAATTGTGTCACCCTTTGGAAAGGTAAATATTTACAAATGTATTACAATGCGTTGATTCCCTGCTAAACAACATAAAAGTTTTCCAAATTTATCTTTTGTTCGATTTCAGACTGATACTGCATCAGTACTACATGAGGCAATCAATTATATCAGATTTCTACAGGAGCAAGTACAGGTAACACCGTCGACTTCCTTTAATTTCCAGTTCTAGTGACGATTGAAGTGCAAGCAATGAAGCGTGTTTTTTAGTAGTTACTATAGCCACTATAGTTTAGTTTCTCACTATAACCTGCTGCTTTATTACATTTACGTGCAAGTATTTCGCAGCATGTTATAGTAACATAATAAGTGGTTATAACTGAAGGAGTCAAGCTAATAAGACTGGCAAAGTACGTGTTAGCTAGTGTGACTCCATTCCCACTTCAACTGCGGATAAGAAGAACAAACTGGATGTTAGCCAGTTATTATTGCCCCATTAATGGAGTGTGGGACAAAATTATTACTTTGCATTGTTTAGTTTTCTAGCCGATTCATTATACGCATGCATGAAGGGGCTTAGTAGTTTTTCCGCTATTGTTATCAACTCCTCGAAACAATTTATGGTAACTCTTTATGGTACGCATGCAGTTGCTCAGTGACCCATACATGAAGTCAGGAGCTAGCAAGGTACTGAAAGATTTAATTCACTGTTGAGACTTTAGTTAATATGTACATATTATTATGGATCAATAAGTATATTGGTTTCAGGATCGCAATACATGGGGAGTCTTGGAGAGGACGGACAAGTCTGAACCAAAGCTTGATCTGAGGAGTAGAGGGCTTTGCCTAGTTCCTATTTCCTGCACTCCCCAAGCCTACAGGGATAACAATGGACCAGATTACTGGATGCCGACATACAGAGGTTGTCTATATAGATGAAGTACTATTTCTACTTCTGATTTCAAGTGGTAGTGAAACACTGTGGCACAACTACATCTGCTAAAAGAAAAAAGATAACAGAATTGGTGGTAAGTTAAGAACTGCTGCCTATAAAATATTTTGGTTTTGAAGGTTGAAATATCAATTGGTGTAAGAAATGAGATATTTGTATTCAATGAACTACTGATGGACCAAAATTTTACTCTACTGAAGGAACACCCACCTTGGCAAAATTGACTTCTTAAACTCTAACTTTCTCTGCCATTTTTATATATCTCAAGCATGAGCCACAGGCCAAATGATGTAACCGGTGCGTTTGGATGTACTTTGCGGTGCTGCCACTTTATAAGCACTCGAGCGAGCACTTTGGTGTGCCTCTGACACTACCCGGGTTTGGTTCATGCGCCTAGAACATCGATCTCCAGAAAATATGCAAGCTCGTATAGATAAGCCGATTTGTTTTTGTTTTTTTGTTTCTTTTAATCATCTTGTTTGATCGCATAGAACAATCATTCTAAGACCAACTGAGTAAAGAGGGACATTACATATGAAGAGAAAAGAGGCTTGCATCTGGCTAATGATATTTGTGATCAACCACCACCACATTGAAATCTAAAATTACTGTGGTTTTATCGATACATTGATGAATCCTGGCCACTCAAAAGAATTATTATCAACGGCCTAATAAGTTTTTGGAGAATTATCTTTTTAATAACAGTGATGGTTTTTGGTGAAAGTTATGAGAAGAGGAAAAAAAAGGAAAGACCCCTAAACCCCAGATTATGATTATAATAAACTCTCCCTTTTGATTGTTTGCTAGCTAGGTTGCTTCTCTGTACCATGCATTAATGGTAATGCAAACCCATTGATGAGCGAACTGAGTCTTGATTAAGGATTTATTTCTATCTTGCAAAACCTAGCGAACGTGTACTTTGTTTTTGTGAGCTGCTTGTGTTATTTCAAGGAAACTTTTTATATTATAGAATGAAATTAGAAGTCATTCACGTACCTTATGATTGTAGTAGTCACATTCTCACTGGCTGTTCCGGAATTACTTGTTCGTGATGAGGCATCTTAATTATCATAATTACAAGTGTCTTCCTAGTCATGATCCGTTTGAGAAATTGAGGCTCTTGACACCTGCAGGGTTTTCTCAGACTTTGACTTGTACAATTAGCAATACTTCCATGAAAACCAATCTAACCATGGATCTATATATACTTCATCAGCTATTCCTCTAAACAAGAAACAAAATTCACTGGCTGAACGAAGTTGATAAACTTAATTATGCTGAAGAATTTAAAGGATCATATTCAGAATCCAAAGGGTCATATGAAGAATCCAAAGGGTCATATGGAAAATCTAAAAGGTTACGTAATGATGTATTTATTAGGGAAGTTAAAAGATCACTTCTAGTGCCTATAAATATGTGGCTATTGTGAAGAAGAATGTATTGAGGAAAAAAAAAGAAAGGAGCGATAGATAGAGAGGGCTTGTAAGTAAAGTTGTATTCCTCCTTCAAGAAAAGTTGTACTACTCCATTATCTTATATAAAGTATTTTCTCTTCCATATTCTTGTGTTTCCACTACTGTTGCATACTCTATCATCAACTGCTCCCAGCAGTCTCTCATGGCGACAACATTTAGGCAGTCACCAGCTGATGTTATTTAAGTATCCCTGTATTTTTCTTGTTTTCTTCTTTGGCAAGGAGAGTATAGTGTTCGGGTCAACCCTGGTTCTTGTTTATTGCAGAGGGTGTGGACCAAGGGTTGTTCCTCTCTTTTTCCACTTCCCGTCCTCTCTCTCTCTCTCTCTCTATCTATCTATCTATCTATCTATCTCTCCCTCCTTCCCTCCCTCCCCCCCGCTTGTTCTCATTTCAATATGTGTGGTATATTTTCCCACCATTTTCCAAAAAAAAAGGAAAGAAGGGAAAAGAAAAAAAATGGAACAAATTGCTTTTAACCTGAGTGTCAATTCAGAGTTAAAGAAATTTCATGCTTCTAGGAGAACTCTAGCAAACTAAAATTTTGAACCTTAGTTCTAGAAAAGGTTCAACTTGATTGTTTTCTAGAACTAAGTTTCAAATATTCAGTTTGCTAGAGTCCAAATTCCCAAGTTTCAAATCTCTGTACGGTCGCGACCCATTAAGAATGTTGAGATAGATATATAGTAATACAAAAAAGGATAAAAAAAGAAATGATGACTTAAATGGTCTGAACATATATAACATATACTAGAAGGATAAAAGTGAAAGTAGCATCAATAAAGGATAAATTGAGAGAATGACGACTTAGATAGTCTGAACATATATAACATAGACTGAAGGATACACTAGTACGAAGAAGTGATTTGATATATATAGAAGGAATGAATAGATATAGAGGTAGATCAAAAGTCATAAGCAACAATTTGATATCTTGGCATCTCTTGGAAAGTATGGTCCTAAACTAAGAAAAATAAAACAAAAGAGTTCATGTAGCCGACTCTAACTAATTTGGAATTAACGCATAATTAAGCTGAATTCAATATCAAAGACATGCTGGCTAAGATTTCGAGAACTCAATAATGTGTATTAATTTTGATGGACATTCACAAACTAGTCAAATGTTGTCCTAGATACTCCAAGTTTCTTCTATGTTTTTGATTGAGAAGTTTTCCACCTTCTAAATCTTGGAAATTTATCTTTCCATTTTTCATATTTAGAACTTAATTTAAAAACTTAGTAGCAAAAAATAGATGAAACAACACTTTTAGCATCTTTCTAGTTACCAGAATTCTATTAAAATCTTTAAAATAGAGGTCAGCTTGATGTACACTACGGTGTCCATGGATTAAGCCCAAGAAGAAGCCTATTCTCATTTATGCTTGTGAATAATGTACTCTAGTAGGTATAGGGGTGCAAAGAGTTCAGGTCAGATCGGATGATGAGTGGCTCCGACCTAATCTGATTTCTTGTTTGGGTTCTAATTTTGGATCTAGACCCAATCCAATAAAAGATCGGATTGGGTCAGGTCCATGGCCACAATTTTTGACCCTACAGTTCGGGTCGGGTCGGGTCGGGACCATGTATAACCCGGTCCTAACTCAAAAAATTTGGATTCGATTCGGGTCCGGTCGAGTCTGTTTATCTAGGTCCGACTCTCCAATTTAAAAAAAAATCTCGTTGAGTCCTAAAACCAATATCATCCATATAAACAACGCATGCTTTTTCTTTTTTTTTTCTTCTTATTCATCATTGTTTGATACTGCAAATTTTTTCTATATTAAATGTTTCTGAATGTTTTGATATCCTCGCCAATATAATGAGACTAAGATTATAAAATTTCAGGTACCGTATCCCTCTCAAAAGAAAAGAATAGGAATTTTCAATTGCTATAGAATAATAGACAAACTCAATTGCCATTTTATCAGCTGATCTTGGAGTTCAATAATTATTTTGTGAAAAAAAATTCTTAGGTTTGTAGTAAAAGAACTTATGATGGGATTGATTTATCGACATCATATTGGGTGAAACCTTGTGATATCAATTTGGATTGCATAAGATAGCAAGGTATGATATTTTTCCATTACCATACCAATAGGAGTACGCAGAGGAAGAGTTGTCCATGCCAAGAAACAAAAGCAGTAGGATAAAAGTCTACATGCACGCACCTCATTGCTGCTCATCATGCTGGACAAGAACAGAGTGGAATAAAATTCTAGGCAAGCAAAACTTTCACTTCCATCTCCCTTTCATAAGAGCAAGCCATCAATATGCCCATCTCTATGACCCTCCCAATACTTATATCATCAAGAAGCACAACATATTTAAGGAAATGACCAAGATCTCTGGGCTTTGGCTCCATGTTTTCAAATAGGTTAGGTCGGATCGGATTGGGTCTGAATTCGGTAAAACCAGACCCAGCTCGTAAAATGGAACAAGTCCAATTTTAGAACCCGATTCGATCCCATGGGTCATCCAAAATGGGACGAGTTGGGTCAAATCGGATCACGAGTCAACCCAACCCATTTGCAGCCTTAAGTAGGTAGCATTTGAGTCTATAGATATTTGTGAAAAGTATCCCTTTTAAAACTTAGAATGACAACTTGTAATTATTATTCAAAGTACTTTGGGAGTTATCCATTATTAATATTTCATGATGTCATGTACTATATATATATATATAACTAATCCATGCAATGAAGGCATCCTATTTTGAGTTAGATACAAATTTATCTTGAGAAGGAATTCTTTTTTTAGGCTCTTTCCTTTCATGGTGGATTTCATAGTGCCAATCCAAATTGTACTTTTATCTCTATTAAGCCTGATGTACATGATTGATGCTTTTCTTATCAGCTTAAGCCTTCAAGATAAAATGGTTATTTAATATGGTATCAGATCTCAAGTTTGCTGGACGTCATGAGTTCAATGCCCCCTCTATATCAGTTATTTCTTCAATTAACCTAATTATTATCCTGGCTTTTTTCAATCATTGTGAGCCCTCCATGCGCATGGTCCAAGCCGCACATGAAAGAAGTCAAGCATGACATATATTATTGACTCTTTCTGATCAGCCATATAACATATATGAGTTTGAAGGATCCAACTGGATAAACTACTCATAGATTGACTTCACACCGGGGAGCATGTATTTGAATACAAAGATGTGCCGGATCACCAAAAACAGAGAAATTGTATCCATGAAACTCCAAAAGCATGCTTCCATTTGGTGGAGCAACTCAAAATTAGGTAGTCTCGAGCTTGAATCTTGGGAGAAGATAAAAGAAAGAACTTAAAGAACTTATATCTAAAGAAGTAGTTACAATATTCATTCATTAAGCTCCATCTCTTTGTAGAAGAACATCACTATTTAGAAGAGTACATGAAAGAATTCGAATGTGGTATAATTGAATCCGAGGAGCTAAATATAGCTTACTACCTTGGTGGGCTCCATTGGGAAATATATGATATTGTTCATGTACCAACTTATTGGACTAATCATGATGTCTACAAGTTTGTAATCAAAGTTGAGAGACAACTCAAAGATAATGAGAATTGAGGGCCAAAAACAGGAGTGGCGACAACCTTTTAAAGCTTTTTCTTTAAGGTCTCCTTCTAAGCATGATAGCTTCTTGTAGTCATTATAGTTCTTCTAACTCTAGCCGTCAGCAATGCTACAAATACCAAGGGATTGGATATATAGCCTTCAAACATCCAAATAAAAAGGTGAGGAAATGCTTGAAGAAAATTTGGAAGAAGAATCTTCTATTCATGACGAGGGATTAGAAGAGAAAGAAGATATACTGTATAGTGATGATTGAGAGGCTTTCTTCATTTGGCAAAGCTTAAATGTCTTCGATACTAATGAAGATCATTGCTTCACAAAATCTTCCACTCTTGATGCACCTTACATGGCATAGTGTGTGATATTATCATTGATGGTGAGAGTTGTGGGAATGTTGTCTATACAAAGATGGAGGATAAATTGCAATTTAAGGCGGAGGCGCACACACAAATCCCTAGAAAATTTCATAGCTAAATAAGAGAAATGAGGTACTAGTTAATAAAAGCTTCTAGTTAAATTTTTCATTGAAAAGAATTATAAAGATGAGGTGTGGAATGATGTTATATTGCTACGGATGCTTATTACTTCTTGTTTGGGCTCCCCTGGCAATGTGATAGGAGGGCATCCATGATGGATTAAAAAATACATATTATTTAATAAAAAGTCATGGTTCACTGAATTGGATAATATATTTTCTCCAACTCTTATGTTGTGCAGAATCTAGACATGTTATTCCATTTAGCAGAGAAAATATCAAATAATAGCCGTTTTTTGGAGTAGAACACTTCCAAACCCATCACAATGGCTATTTTAACATTACAATGTCATAACAACTTTGATATATTTAACAACTTGGATATAGGGTCATTTATAGAAAAATTGATGAAAATAGTAGATACAATGAGAGTTAACAACGCTACCTGCAAGAGACTAAGTCAATAAAACGAATTGCAAAGAAAGTATGGCATGTTATTAGCTTTGGTATACAAAAAAAAAAAAAAGAGAAATAAAAATAGAGTAGGAATAATTACATATAAGAATTTAAAAGATAAGGTGGTAGATATTAAGAGAGTAGAAGATAAAATAATCTTAATAAAATTTATGTTAGGAAAGGAGTCTATTAGTATCATTAGTACTTATGCTCCTCAAGCAGGATTTGAAGGTGCTACAAAATAATACTTTTTGGAGGATAGAGATGGATTTATTCAAAAGATTCACAAGAGTTTAAAGAATGAGGTTGTAGATATTAAAAGAGTAAGAGATAGAATAATCTTAGTAAAATTGGTATTAGGAGAGAAGTTATTAATATCATTTGTACATATACTCCTAAAGTATCATTGAAAGATGCTACAAAGCAATATTTTTGGGAGGACATGAATGAATTAGTTAAGAAATTTCTAGTAGAGAAAAAATATTTATCAATGAAGATTTGAAGCAATATGAGAAATATAGTGTCAGTTTCAAAATGGTGCATAGAGGGTATGGTCTTGAAGTTAAAAAAAGATAATGCCATAGGACCTAGTATTAACTAACACCTACTTTAAAGAGAATTCTCATTTGATAATTTTAAATAGAAATAATGCTAGTCAAATAGATTTCTTCCTTGCTAGAAAGATTGATCAACTTTTGTATAAAAACTGTAAAATTATGCCAGGTGAGAGTATAACCACCCAATATAGAATGACAGTTTTGGATGTGTATTAGAAAATTGAAAAAAAATGACCGAAGAATATATTTACAGACTTCTATAGTTTTGGATGTGTAAGGAAAGAAATAGATGACTTTTGAGAATAGAATATTGAATAAAGGAAAATGATATCTAAATGGAGAAATTAATACCATGCAGAAAGAGATAGCTAATGGTACTTAAAAGGTGGCTATAAATATATTAGAAAAAATTAAGAAAAAAGGACCATCTAGCAAGAAAACTTGGGGGTGGAATAAGAAAGTTTACTTAGTAGTGCAGTCTAAAATAGAGTGCTATAGAAGTCTATCAATATGTAGAAAGAGAGAAATGCATGAAAGCTACAAGGAGGCTAAGAAAAAAGTTAAGATGATATGAGAAGTTAGTTAGAGTCAAAACATCTGAAGATTTATATCCCAACTTAGAACTTGAAGGGGAGAAAGATATCTATAAGATTACAAAACTAAAAGAAACAAAAACTAAAGACCTGGCCCTAGATAAATGCATTAAAGACGACGATTAAAAAATTTTGGTTAAGGAGGACGAGATCAAAAAAAAGATGGAGAAGTTATTTCGATAAGCTATTCATAAAAGTCAGATGCTCATTAGTTTTATTGATGATAGAAATGTTAAATATATGCATACATCAAAAGTATCAGAGATAAAAAAAAAAAAGCTACAAAAAGATGAAAACAGAAAAAATAATTGGATCTAATGGAATCCTTATTAAGGTTTGAAAGTGTTCAGTCAATGTGTAAGTAACTCGGATGACTAATTTATTTAGTAAAATTTCAAAAACCAATAAGATGGCTGACGAATAAAGGAAGAATACTATAGTATCCATGTATAAGAATAAAGAGGATATTTGAGATTGTTCTATCATGATATTAAACTCATAAGCAACACTATAAAACTTCTAGGAGGGTGATTGAGTATATATTAAGGTATGACATAAAAATACTAGAGAATCGATTTGATTTTATGATAGGAAGGTCAATGATGGAAGCTACTTTTCTCCTTCCAATGTTAATGTAGAAGTACATGGAAAAGAAAAAATATCTTCATATGGATTTCATTGATTTAAAGAAAGCATATAATAATAATCCTAGTAATGTCTGATGATTGGTTTTAGAAAAAAAAAATTTAGATATATTAATATAATTAAGGACAAGTACAATGGAGCAGTTACTAATATAATAATTACTAATAATAATACTAGTTAGTTTCCAATCACAAGAGGTTTACATAAAGTATCTTCATTAAATTCTTACATTTTTGTACAAAGTATAGATAAACTTACTAGGTATATTTATAATAATATTCTTTAGTAATGCTATTTACAGATGACAGTCTTAGCAAATGAAACTAAAATCCGAATTGAATATAAGTTGGAATTATGAAAGAGTGCATCAAAATTTAAGGATTTTAGGTTAAATAGGATGAAGACAAAGTACATGAAATACAATTTTAGTAAACTCAGAAATAGAGATGAAGATGGTATGAAAATTAAGGATCATAAAATTTCTAAAAGTTATTATTTTTGATATTTAGGATCAATTATTTATATAGAATGGAAAATTGAAAATGATATTATTCAAAGAATTAAAATAAGTTGGACAAAACTAGAAAATGTAACTAGGGTATTATATGATCATATAATACTAGCCAAGTTGCAAGAAAAATTTTATAGGACAATTATACAATCAACCATACTTTATTCTAAAAATTATTAGGTAACTAAAAAACAACATGTGCATATAATGAGAATGGCTGACATAAAAATATTAAGATAAATGTATGGTAATACAAGACAGGATAATAAAAAATAAAGTTATTTATAAAAATATGGAGGTAGCATCAATAAAAGACAAATTGAGAAAAGAACGATTTAGAAGATATATACAGCATAAACCGATGGATGCACTAAGAAGTGATTTGATATAAATAGAAAGAAAAAAAGGAGAGAAATAGACCAAAAATTACTTGGTATGAAATAGTATGAGAGAACATGAGAACTCAACATCTATCAGAAAGTATATATAAACCGAGCAAAATTGATAAAAGAATTCATGTGGCGGACTATAACTCATTTGGGATTAGGGCTTAGTTGAGTTGGATTTACTTTCAATATCAATGTTATAAGAGCTATTCTTGAAACCTTGAATCCTAATTTTTGGGACCCATTGCCCATATAAATTTAACCATGGCCTTCACAATTCATTAGCATACAAAACACCCTTCTGCAAAAGCAGCCAAAAGGAACTATTCTCACTCTTGAAGGCAACCTTAGTTAAATAAATATAGTCAATCACAATGTAATAAAGCAGCAGAGCCTGATACTTCAAGAATACTTCCAGAATCCGAAGCGCAAGAGTTTAAATCCTAACTAATAGATGTCCCCTTGAAAAGGGCAAATAAAGAATGATTCAAGAGTATACACTACCCAAGATCCAGCAATCATGGTGAATCTGAACCCCTAACAGAAGGTATAGTTCAACCCTGACAGTGACAACTTGGCAGAATATGGTTTACCTAGTGACATTGGGAAACACATATTTGATTGTTAAGAACAGTTATGCAAAGATAATTGTTCATTAACTGTCAATTTTAACAAGTGTTGATTATTATGAAGTAAAACTCTAATTACACCAAACTGTATATTTATAAGAACTTTGATAGTAAACAAACAAGACAATCTTTGCTTATTTACAGGATCCACAAACAGATGATGGAAACAGGATAAATTCTTCCCTAATGCTGGGGTGAGGTGTAACAAAACAATTTACAAATACATACATACATACATACATACATACATACATATATATATATATATATATATTTAACCTTCACTTCCTTGTTTCATGACTTTGTCGCTGCACTGCAAAGACATTACACTGTTAACTCCCTTCAAACAGATGATGACTTGCAACCTGCAAAAATAGTAATCAATAAGGGATAAATTTATAGACTATAAGGTAAAAAAGAACATGTGCTCGCTCAAAAAGTTTGTCCAACTATTGCAATGAATATAAAGGCAAAGAAGAAAAAAAGTACAGTAGTAAATTAAATTAGCAAAATTAGCAAAATAACAGAGCAAAAGTTAGGCTTCATTTTCCATTGTTTAGTTACAATCTATCATTGGCAAATTGGTGACTAAACCAAGAACATGGACCCCTTATCATCTTAATGAATTTCAGGTGAGTTCTCCCCTCATCTCAAAAAAGAAAAAAAAAGAAGAAGAAAAAACACGTGTAGAGAGAACACCTGCAGAGAGAACACCTGGAAGCAGAGAGAGAGAGAGATATTTATTATCACTCTTTATTGAGGGTGAGCTCCGGCGAAAGGTAAGGCTACTCTATCTTGACTTGGGCATTACGAGTTCAAAACGTGAAAACAGCCTCTCCATATGGCTGCATATATCTGACCCTCCCTAGACTCTGTATTGGCGAGAGTCTTGTGCACTCCCTTTTTTATCATTCTATTTATAAAGATTAAGATTGTTTTAAGTTCTTCTGTTTCAATGGCCTTCAAATAAGTATGGGAATTGGACTCAAAAGGGCTACCTTAACAGGCACCATTCTTGGGAAGATCTTTGTAAAAGCAAATTGCCCCGACTTTATAAGGCTGCTGCATATGTCTAATGTGCACAACTGGCCTATTCAACTTGCCTACTCCTAGAGATAAACATGAAGGCCTCATGCACCGCATCACAACCACGATTATAACATGCTTGTCAATACCTATGAACAGCATGCTGAAGCTCGAGACCGATCAACTGGCCTATCTGCAAGAACCATCCCTGCTGGTTGCTGAGCTGGCTGAGCACGAGGTAACCTTCTTGCTGTTTACAGAATACCAAAAAGAATGGATCTTAAAATCATATCTACAAAGAGCAAATAATAAGGCTGCTAGTTCAATTCTGAAATCAAAGAAATAAAAGATGCAATAAAATTCACAGTTAAGAATTAGTCAAGCCCATGATATATGAAGTACACTTCAGTCATATATATCCACTAATCAGAAATACATAGCATCATTCATGATGCAATTTGGGATAGAGTATCACTCAACTCATATTGGCTATTTTTTTCCTCTTTGAGTACTATAACAGTTAGTTCATAGCAACTGAGGTTCATGCAATGAAAAAAGATGAAGGAAAAAAAAAATCTTTTCCAAACAGAAAAAAAAAAAAAGGAAAAAGGAAATGCAGTCAATGTTTAAAAGGATGGAGGCATAAAACTCTCAATGAGAAAAGGCCGCCGAAGCCTCAAATCATAAGGCATAAGCCTCATGAATTTTTCTGAACATTTATTAAAGTTAAAGCAGAGATAAGGATGTGACTGCTGACATGACACGAGGTAGAGAGGATAGCATACATAACAACATAAGCATGCACATATCTTTATCGGAAGTGCACAATAACATACCTTACCATACTTTAGAAATAATCCACACATGACATCATTTTTTATGATAAAAAGATCCATATCTTCTCTTCGATGGTTATTAATGTAATGGAAGCCTAACTTGCATTCTTTCCATATAAGGTGAAAAGAGTGTTCTTCACAGGAGTCTTCTTACATGATACTCGTTATACTATTAGCCCCACCTATTACCCTCAAGATGTTCTCCAAGAGGGCCTCCTTGAGGCCAAAGGTGAAGAGACCCTCAAATATGCCTTTTGAAACAGCAACTATCAAGGTTCGCCGTTTTGGTATCGAACCTTTTACCAATACCATCCTGGTAAAGTGTTGGTATACCTAGTATAAAGGTCAGCTTGGCATACGAATACTCGGTACGCCTCTTATGTCATGTATTGCTTCTGTCCTGGTTTAGTACGATATGGTCCGGTATGCACTAGTTCTAACAAGTACAGCATACCATGGAAAATATAATTATATTCAGCTATAACAATCCTCATATAACATTTTCAGATTTGTTCATATAAACCTATTATTGTAGCATGCCCATAAGCACAGTCAAAAGTCTTTGATTGATTTCATGTATAGGCAAAAAAAATTCTTTGACATGATTGGTCTTTCCTAGTATACCAACTCTTTTTCTTAACAAATTTAACTGCACTCTTCACATTTTCTTTTCTTTATTTCAGTTATTATTTTAAAATAGGTAGTACTAATGCTGCTCCTAATTGATATCAGCCTATACTTACATCATATCTGCATGTTTAAAGAGAAGTCAATGTTTAAGTTCATTTTCAGGCAAACAACTACCACAGTTCCTCCTTTTTCATGAATGCTCTACCTCTTTGCTGAGACAGATCATTTGAGCAATGTATATCTGATTGTGAGCAAACTTATTGATAGAGAAAAGCATCAAAATGTCACTAATTAGCCTAAGATATATTTGATTGTAAATGGACAAACGTAATGAAGATAAAATTAGCAGTACATCAAAAATTGACGCACGTACTTGTTCACCTAAAACATCCTTCGAAGAATGAAAGAAGTTAGAAAAAGCTGCAAGACTTGCAAACACAAACACCTGAAAGATTATAAATTTTGAAAAATAGTACGTTGTGGAACAGCTCTCTCCTATTTTTCATGAAACGGGGTCTATTGAAAGCTTTCAATCCATACTATAGTAGAATATCAGAAAATTAGCTAAAGGTGCAAATAATAAAATTCATACAAAAAATACAAAACATTGCAGATCTTGGCATCACCATACTATAATTACAATAGCAAGGGATTGGATTGCAATTACATTCTTTCAAAAGATTGCAACAGCATCACTTCAGAATCTCAATAACTCAGAAACGCATGCATTAGGTCATTCCAAGGCATTGGGGATATGATATTTTTAGTTGATAACTATGACAATCTCCTGCCACAACCACTGATTTCCAAGAACTTGGTTTGACTGTTTATTAACCACCTTGCCAACAGAAATGGAATTTTACTCTTCAACAGTGCAGATGATGGATACATCACTCATTGATCAAATTAATCACAAACATGGAGACATAACTGAGGATCATGAGTTGGATAAATGTTGTAAAAATATAAGAACATGCAGCAATAATAGTCCTCAAAGTTATTCACAGCAAAAGTTATTTATTCAATTCATAGTTATAATCTGACAATCCATAATCAATGCACCTACATTTCCCAGCTTAACAAAAGAAAACTTAAAGTTATACCTATTTCATAGAATAGGTCATTCACATTAATGGCTGTTTTGGCAGAGGTTTCCATGAAGAAAAGACCATGCTCCTCAGCATATGTCCGTGCTTCCTACACATCACAAAATTCAATTTAGGCATCTCTAATATATCACAAACTAAATAACATAATAAATAACGCCATGCACTCTGGTTCATCCTAACCAAGGACTGAATTACCAGCATTTTACTGCAAGCTCATGTAAAAGACGGACTGCACATGGATACCATTTTAAATAATTAAAGACAAACTTAACATAATGGCACTTTATCACTAAAATCATGATAACATTAACCTAAAGCTTATGAAGTGAGAACTGCAGAAAATTGTGCTTAAGATAAACTTCCCAAGCATAATATGAAACACACCAGATTATTTCCTAATCAAGTTCATAACAGAAATGATAACATATGGCTTGTCAACATGGTTTGACAAATTACACATCTTAATAACCCATCATCCTATTATACTGCCAACAATTTCTTTTATGTCTTCACATTTTACCGGTTCAACTATTCTAAACTAGCTCCAGAGGATTGCTTGCATGTTAATTCGGACAGCCGTACTAAAGAAAGAAACCAAATATTACTTAAGTTTGGGTCCCAGAGAAGCCCTAGTCCAGTTAAGACCATGAGAAGGCATCCAATAGTATTTCAGTTTGCATCCCCGAGGACTCCTAGTCCAAATATGAGCATGAGTCCTAATTTAAACTCGGTGCTTTAATTTCTTAATTTGCAGATTGGACTCCTTAATGTCTAGATTGTAGGAGAGTTCTGAATACATATTTTTAGACATAGAAGGAGACAACAAAATTCTATTTAGATAAGGATGACAACAAAATTCTATGAGTTAACTTGATGGAGTCCTCAAACATCCACAAGTATCACTTGAGATCTGTTACTTCAATATCCCAGGACCCATTCTTTTATTAAGGATAAAATCAAGGATTATTACAGCCAAGCAACACAGGCTGGACTAAGGTCTTCTTGTACAGGCATATACAGCCCGATACAGTCCAATTTCCCTAATCTAGATAATATTTAGTTACGCAGAGCCCTTACAGCTTCAAATCGCTGAAGCGGGCAAGCGTATCCTTACAGGAAAAGAATAGCTATCTACAAATAAAGGTGGAGTTTTTGTAAGTTCAATTTATTGAAGTTCAATCATGACATAAAGAGCAAAATGGGGGAAAAGTTGATGATTTGACAAGCTCTGGATAATGATTTTTTCCACACCATTAACATAAGAATTCCAACTTGAATATGTATGTCATAACTCGCTGTTTATACAATGTGGCCAAATATGTTATATGATCCAGGTTCTGGTCCTTCAGGTCGAATTTAGTTTTTCGTTTGACATACATAGTCTACCATAAAGAAGCTAATGTAAAGGTCTAATGACCATGATTCTTCTTTTAGTAAATAAGCTCCACATATGACTCAGATAAGGCTGAAAGCAATATGATTTCATCCTGACACCATGCAGTGGGCTAATGAATTTGACCAACTGCAGCCCTAGCAACAGTGCTTAGTCTTTGTCTGCATGTGAACGCATGAATAAAATACATGACAGTAAATGAACAATAAAAAATACATCTATTTTTGATAAAAAATCTCAACTTAACTCATAACCATTGCAGATAATCCTGTCCACTTAGAATACGTTTAAGTGTTACTAAAATCAAAATTGACCTGACTTCAAAATCAGTTATTGCCTTTAGCCATCCAATGAAGACACATAAAACATGCTATTGTATAGGTGATATGTGTAGGTAGTATTGGTTAAATATCAACTTATTAATTTCAAAGCTTGTAGATAAGTCTCGTACATGCTGACTAAACCAGTATTACTATAATCAAATACTGATCAACCTCAACTTTCAAATTTTCTCAGTCCATCATGAACTAACATGAGCCTTAAAGCACCCTATATAATTAATATTTCTACTTTTCTTTACCCCATTTAGCTACTGAACAAATATCTTCACCTTAAAAGTCAACGTATAACCTATATCATCATATGTTGCATATTTATTACCAAGCACATTTTCTTCCTTCATACCAATTTAACATATTTCAAAATCTTTTATGTCGTTTACACTATCACTACACACAACTAGGAATATTTATGATTCTAAGAAAACATTAAATGTTTGACTTTTGCACCTTAGGTTTTACCTAGACTCTCACACATCTGCCTCGAGGCATCCATGATAGATGCAATATACAAGTTGCATACGCATGAAAATCACTTATGAGAATCTATGGTTGTAGGTTTTACTAGCAACTGAGAATGTGCAATGCAGGTTTGAGGGTAAAAAGGAGAGAGCGAGCAATAGGATCTAATCTATTTAGGAGTTAAATCCGATAAAGAGAGAGAGTCCAACTTGTTCAAAAGCTTTTTTATGAAAGGGGTCCGATCCAATTAAGGAAGGGGGAGAGAGATGTAACAATGCAGGACCTCACCCAAAATGGCTAGCCGAAAAGTATTATTTGAGTTTCTTGATCCTGTATAAGTACTCAAGATCTATCTGCACAAGTTCTCACATACTCTCCCATTTAAACTCTGACATTCTCGTCAGGCTAAGGGTTCAAATCTATTCAAATCTAATCATAAGCACCATAATCGGCCAGTTGTCAATCCAATATATCTGTGCTACAGTGTCCCCTAGTCTATATAGGTTATAGATCAGGTCCATTTTGATACCAGTTTGTAATAACTCAGGATCTCACCCAACATAACTAGCCAGAAGGTATTATTTGGGTTCCTTGATGCTATATATAAGTAGCCAAGATCTATCCGCACGGGTTCTCACAAGAGAGGAGACACATAGTAGTTCACACGGGTGAGAGAGCAAGTGCAGTAATTAACATATTTTTATGGGTATTTTCAGTATAAAAATGAAAAATGAAAAATGAAATCAAAAAGGAATGGCTTGATTTCAAAACTGATATTTTTTTTAATAGTAGTACAGATTATAATTGACCGGAGAGTTGGGATTTACAGCAATGAGCTTGACCCACCAAAATGGAATTGGCAATAGACTTTATTGTTTTAAAGTTTGGTTAAGGATATGTGCATTAAAATAAATCAGCAAAGTATTATAATTCTATTATCCTTGAGCTAATCTTGAGTTTGGATGAGGAATATGTATACTCAAACTCCAAAGGGAATGATATCTTTTAATATTTTCTATTATAAAATATTTCAAAAATCTGATATATAATATATTAAAATAATCATTCTTTCTATGTGCCCTCGTATCCTTTTTTCTCTTTGTTTTCCCTTTTGCCAAATCTGATGCTTGAATACGTGTATATACCCTGATTCCTGCAAACATGTGCATGCCACACTAATGTTATCCTTTGAACCTACTAAAACTATCTAGAAGAAAAATTTCCACTACCAAAGATTGTAGGTCCATATATAGCCCGTCATACATTATGCATTTCATATGTTACCAAACGAACCAAACTTACCCTAGATGACCACGCATAGCCAAGTCTTCAGGCATTAACCATTCCTGAAGCACTATTTTGCAAATTACCTTTCCTTAGGTTCGGACGATGCTTAAAAATTGAGCCTTGAAAGCATAGCTTTTTAATCCATGGTTCCTACTATTATTATAAGGACATTAGCGTACTTGAATATACATGCTTAACATAGACAATGGAAACCAGAATATGTTCTTTCCCAAAAAAGAAGAAAGAAAAGAATTATTTCGGTTCTTTAATGCAGTGTAAGTACCCAAAATCTTTCCATTGCATGACCAATGTGGGACTAAAGATATCCCTGCACAGGCTCTCACAAACTCTTCTCTTTTAAAGCCTGGCATCTTCACCAGACTAAAGGTTCAAATCAAATCCAGTCACAAACACCATAATTGATCCATATCAGTCTCAAAAGAGCCCATTCCGCAATGTTCCCTAGTCCACTGGGGCTATGAACTGGACCCTCTCTGATGCTGTTTATAATAATTCAAGACCACACCTGAACAGCTAGCCTAAAAAAATTGTTTGGAGTCTTTGGTCCTGTATAAGTACCAAAAAATGTCCCTAGTATACAACCGAGGTGGGACTAAACTCATGCCCCCACAGGCTCTTATGAAAGTTTCCTCAAGATAAAGACAGAAGTAAGGAAATAAATTAGAATTGTAGGTATAAACAATAAATTCCACGAACTTGCCTCAGTTGTCACCTTCCTTTTATCTTCCAAATCACATTTATTTCCCGCAAGAGCAGTTACCATGTTTGGATTACCTAGAACAAGAATCCACATTGTCTGACAAATCAATCAAGACTAACAGGTTTCCGACTAGTATATGTCCCACTACGGAACAAAATAAATATTACAGGAACAGAGTAAAGGTAAAACAGGGACCTTGTTTCTGTAGCTCTTCAACCCACTTCTTAGCTCTCTCAAACGAATCCTGAAAAGCACAAAGAAAAACGAGATAAGAAAGCAAACATTATTAATCAAAAGCTCAGTAAAAACATTAATTTTATGAATCAAAGTGGTGTGAAAGAACTGAATCGAATCATAAGAAAAGGAATTGAATTTAGACTCAATGGTCGTGATCACACCGTGCTGGTGATGTCATACACGATGATGGCAGCAGCAGCACCACGGTAGTACATAGGAGCCAAGCTGTGGTACCTCTCCTGCCCCGCCGTGTCCCAAATCTCAAACTTCACCGTGGCGTCGTTCACAGCCAGCGTCTGCGCGTGGAATGCCGCCCCGATCGTGGATTCCTGCAATATCAATCTCAAAAAATGACAACAAAAAAAAAGAGAGAACCAAACCCTGACACTAATCACCAAAACCCTCAGAAATCGAACCAGGATCGTAACAATCCGTAAAATACGAATGGAATGAGACCTGGAATTCGAGGAACTGGCCCTTGACGAACCGAAGAACGAGGCTAGATTTCCCGGCGCCCATATCTCCCAACAAGACCTGGAAATCCAAAGATCGAAATCATAGGTCAGCGAATTGGTACCAACCAACGAGAACTGGGAGGGGAAGAGAAAAAAGAGGCGAGGGTTGACTCACGAGCTTGGCACTGAGATTGTTGTGACCGAAGGTCGCCATGGGAGACTCGCGGAGAACTTCGATCGAGAAGAAGACGAGATTCTGGAAGGGTGGAAAATGGAGTGAGAGAAGAAAGATCCAAGGGCAAGGGGTGCTCGATCGCTTTCGACCGATGGAATGGATTTATTGGTGTAGAAGGACGAGAATGTCCCTCGTCCCTGTCGGTTTAATCTCCGGGATCGGTCGGCCTTGTTCGTTCACATTTTGTTGTCTTCTTAATAAATATTCGATATTATAGTTGATTAGATTAGAAGGGACGTCACGCCGAGTCCCTGACCATAACTTCTAATTGGGGAATTTACACACAATAAATTCACTCAAATATAATTTTAAGATTATTTATATGTTAAAGTTTGAAATATAGTTTTAAGATATATTTATACTATATCTACACCATATATATATATATATATATATATATATATATATATATATATATATATATATATATATATATATATGCACACTATCTATACTATGTTTTTTATCCTAATTCATATAAATCTCTAAAATAAAAATAATAAAAAATTAAATATCTAAATAGAAGTTAATTAGGATTAAAAAAGTGATATACTTTTGATCAAATTCCAATCACAACTGACATCTATTTAGAATTCTTTCTGTCACCCCGTCCACCCCACTAGAAATCTAGCCTCAGTCGCAGCTCACCGCCGAAAGATTTTCTTGAAACTCTTTTCGAACGTCGATTGTTGCTCACACCGTCGCTACGGCCAAACGCCTCCCAAAAACTAAGTAAGGACCCAACCTCCTTTGATTTACCCTTTTTCTCTTTCTTCCGGACTCCTTGGATCCCGAATTTCGGACGGCGATCGTAGGATTTTTGGCGAAAAGGGGAATGCTTTGTTTTTCCTAATTTTTGTAAAACTAACCTTTTTCTTCTAATTCTGGTTGTTTCCGTTGCCGGCGCTTGTCGTCGAAGTCTTTATTCATTCCTTCGCGGCCACCTGTTGGCCAGCCGTGGGTTCCCTGACCTAGGCACCACCCACAACCACCCTCTTCCTTCCTCTTTAGTTAGAGGATTGAAGTTTGTTCTCTCTCTCTCCCTCTCTATTTTTATCCTTTCTTTTGTTTCTCTCTCTGCATGGCTTTCTTTCTGTACTCTCTCTAGGGTTGATTTAGGGGTGGCAAAATATGACCCGACCCGCCAACCCGATCCATGTTCGACCCGCCATAAATAGGTTTGGGTTTGGCCTAAATAGGTTCGGATCGTAAACAGGTTGACCCGTTTAACCTGTTTAGTAATTGAGTCGGATACGGGTTTTAGATGTCTAACCCGTTTAACTCGTATAACCTGTTTAATTTTTGGGCTGATAGATAAGGAAATAAGGACCACAGGCCCACAACCCACAAGGCCTACAGGCTACCGCTCAGCTCAACTCACCGCTCGGCCCAGCTCCCCGCGTCGGCCCAGCTCCCCGCGTCGGCCCAGCTCCCCGCGAGCCGTGAGGTTCACGAATCGATTCACGACTCCATCACTCCACCCGTCCAGCCTCATGTTCTCCATTCTCCTATTCTCCGTTCCCTTTAGGGTTAGGGTTAGCTCTAGCGCCGCCGCTGCCCGAGTTCTTTGCCTATCCCTCTTCCCCTCTCCTCCGGACCTCCGCCCTCTCCTCCCCCATGCTGGCTACTTCCGCCTCTCAATGCGGCGCAGCAACTCAAGGGTTTCGACGGCTCGGACCCGAGCAGCGGGCGGCGACGAAGGAGCCACGACGGAGGAGAAATCTCACAGCCGCCATGGAGCTGAGGAGCAAGACGAAAGAAAAGGAGCAGGGAAATTAGAAAGAAGGGATGAGAAACGGTGAGTCGTACTCGTATCTCTCTCAATCTCTTCATTTCAAATTAGCAGTCACCCTCTCTCTCTTGCCAAAGCCCCAACCCCCCACCTATGTCTCTCTCCGTCTAACCCTCCCACAGTCCCACCTCTCTCTCTCTCTCCGTCGAAGCCTCCCAACCGCTCCACATCTCTCTGTTGCCGAACGGAACCCCAAGATCCCCAATCCCCCACCTCTCTCTCTCCCCGTCGAACCTCCCATCTCTCTCTCTCTCTCTTGCCGGTGGATGACGACGATAGCGGGCCGACTGCCGAGGAGCGCCGATAAGCTCCCCGATGGGGAGGACGAGGGAAGCAGGGAAGCACCGATGACCGAGCACGGGTAATTTCTAATCTCTCTCCTTTTTTTGAGTATTTTATTTCTGATTATTTATAATAATAGTTAGTTAAACGGGTAAGCATAAACGAACCCGACCCGTTTAATTGACTCGTTTATTAAACAGGTTAAACGGGTCGGGTCGGATTATCTGTTTATTAAACAGGTCGGGTTCAGATTGTAATTTCTGACCTGCTTAATAAACAGGTCAGGTTCAGGTTTATACTTTTCTGACCCGTTTAACATTTGACCCGACCTGTTTATGTCTGACCCGACTCGATTGCCACCCCTAGGTTGATTGGATCCAGCAAAGAGCCCTTCACTATATAATGAATCGATTATGGAGATAGGGATCTTGGACCATGACTGTTAAGCGGCGTGCCAGCCCCCACCTTGGCCTTTCTCGAATACTTTTAGAATTGGTCACTCTCAATATCTATTGAACTACTTATATCCTAGTCTGAGCATGATCAGATGTATTTCTCTTTGATTGGATCGAATGGGGTGTCGGGCACTTTTGCTTAGTCAGTCCTATAACAGTATCAGGACTTAAAATTTTTATTATTAAATTAATTATGATTATTTTTAATAATATAATAATGCAATTTTAGATATTAGGTTCTGAAGGAGGATCTCAGAATTAGTTGGATTGTCCGTTCATTGTTCATGCAAGGTATATAATGATCTGCCTTTTCTAAATTTTTATTTATATAATATTATTTTTACATCAAGTAAATTGTTAATCGATTTAAATATAATTTATGAAATTTATGAGATGGTGTTTTGAATGAAAAATAGATATATAATTCAGAGTAATATTTTTTTAGATTATTGTTAAACTATTTACTGATCTTATATTATATATGCATATTTTGAATGGATTATGATATATATGTTATTTGTAAAAAGAACTTTGATGTGTATTAGCTTTGAACTCTCAGTTTGACTATGTACTGAACCTTGCCAACTAAAAGTTATACATTGGCACCCCGACTATTATTGAGCTCATTGATTGTATTTATGGCCCTGCCATAAGATATAAATAGGATATTCTGGCCCACTCTATAGGATACAAGTATGATATTCTGGCATATTCAGTAGGATATAAGTATGATTCTATTTCTAGCCTAATCACAAGGTACAAGTGTGGCCACAGTTAAAAATTATTGAGTTAAATGTAATTCGTTACTAATCGGATTTATGATTACGTATACAAATATTTGAATTATATGGATTTTAATAGATTTGTATTTTGAAAGGAATTGATTATGTCTTTTTACTGGTTCATTATAATTTGTATTTTTATTTTATGTTATTATATGAATTATTTAGTTAAGGTACTCATTACTTATTAGGCATCGAACTCATTATCCCTTCTTTTCTTCACAGATACAGACTTAATTCTAGATACGGGTTCTACTATAAGACTGAGACTAGAAGCAAAATTCGACAATATCTACATAGTTTAGATTTAGTGTTATTATAATCTTTTTATCCGGTTATTATTTGAGATTTAATTGATGTAAGACTTTTAATATTATAGTTTATAGTTATTTAAATTTATTCTGCTGCTTGTTTATGATATTATGATGAGGTGCCTTGCATGTTTGTGGGAAGAGTTCCCTATGAGTAGGCGGCAGTTGTCGCGGCCTCCGACTCACGAATTCGGGTTGGGGCTTTGATAAATATCTACCCTTAATTTGTTATTATAAATGTCTTTTTGGTGTAACTAGTTTTGTCTGCTTTTTCTGTAGACTTATGTGGAGATTGCTTTACAAGTGTTTTGAGATGCTTATGTAGCTTGGGAGGGAGGGTACTTTGTGAGCTGTTGGGCCTTTCAGGCCTCAAGTTTCATTTATACATGATGGTTGATTTTGATCAGAAAATAATACGGCCCAAAAAAGTTAAAACCCCATCCAAGTCCACCCTCGCTTGACAAGGGTGGAGTTTAGGCTAGCTTTAGTAGGACATAGTTTACTTGATCGAACCCCAAGGTTTTTGAGCAATTATGTATCTTCCCTAGGTCAGGCTTGGATTGGGATTAAGGCTTGGACAACCTAGACCTAACCTCCAATTTTATAATAAGAGGTTCCTAATCCAATCCAATCTGAAAGTGTTTCAATGCTAACCACTACTAGTATTTATATGATTCAGACTCCAAGACAGCCCAACTTAAACCTTGTTCAGATAACACCAAGTTGACCCGATCTTTTCTTACCTTAAGTTGTATTGGTCTTAAGAATTACTACAAAATGTAAAGAGGGAACTTTAGACCTGCTTCCAGGTTTGAATCGTCGACCTGTTAGATCTTAATTTATGCTTCACACAATCACCAATTTGTAGCTCTCAACTATGACATCTAATTATTCACTGAAAAAAATCTATTACTTCTAATTTATCAAAGAAAAGTAGAAGTGATTTCAAGGAAATAAGAATTGCCGCTTCACCTTCCAGTTCAAAATAATTTATAAGTTGCACGAAGAAAGGACGTGTATATCTTAAATTTGTTCTCAAATCCTTAAAATTCCATTTTCTAGTTTTTGCTTTTGCTTTCTTAATTTAAACTTCGTTCCTAATATATTTTCTTTCAATTTTACTTTCTACCCATGCATCTTGAAGGATTCTTTCTCTCCTTCATGCATCAAATTTCACACAAGCAGAGAGAACGAGGATCGGAGAAAATCTGGTTCTTTATCAGTTCCTCCTTTTCTTTTACTTTTTCCTTCCTGTCAAGGTAAACATGGAAGATGCTACAGTACCACACTATGTGTAGCTAAAGTTGGTCAAAATGCTTGCCAAGTGGATGTCAAGAATGCTACCTAAATTAATTTTCTTCCAATCGTCTAATTAAATAACTTTTTCCTGAGTCGTGCAATGGTTATGCTTTCATGAAAAAAACTTTGTGACTATATATAGCTTAGTTGGAGTGATGGTCACTTATTCAAATATTGCTGTTGTTTGCATATTTCTTGCTATTACTATAAAACTAAAATATGTATATTCTCAATCAATAGTTTTAAAAGTTTAATCAAATCTAAGAAGAACATTGTGCATTCATATCAACTATTGTGATGTTGGAAGAAACTAATTGTTTAAGAGGTAATTGTAATGTTTGAGAATGATTAAGAAGCAATGAATACGTGACACCATGTATGTAGCCATGTAGGGAAATTAATGATTCAGTGTTGAGTAGTATTAGAATCTCAGCATAAATATAGTGATGGAGTGTATTCACAGAAGCTATATTATTTCTTCAATAACAATTGACATAGTCGATGGCAAAAAGGGTAGCCTTTGTCTTCAATATCTTTCTTGAGAATAAATTGTTTCATATTTTGGCCAATAGATTGGATACTAAGGTTCTTGCACAGAAACTTTTACCTACTATTTATGTTGCTAGCATTAATTGTTCAAGATTATTCAAGTATTTCGAGAAGCTAACCAAATAATAAATCTATAATGTAGAGTCTAAATATTTAAAGGTTGTATTTACTAAACAATGATCTATGCAATTTTCTTTTACACAAATAAATTTTGTTTTTACAATTGGCAAATAATTGTTTATATTCTACTCTTAGCTAACACCATATTTTCTTAAAACTATCGAATCGATAACCATAGCAAATATAATTTAGCTTTTAGGTACATAACTGTATACAATTTAATTCCTAGGTATACCAGCAAATAGCAACTAGTCATATGTAGTATATGTTTGGTGGAAGAGACAATAGCAATCACATATGTGAATCATATCTTTGAGGGAAGAAAGATAAGCCATGTAATTAAGAGAGAGAGAGTGATAGAGTCAAACCTAATTTCGAATGGAGAGGCAATGCATATAGTAGTTTGGTAGATAAGAAAAGCTAGTGAGGTAGTTAATGCATCTTTTGCATAAACAGAAGGGATGTTTTTCATATAGAAAATGATATAAAATCAAGAAAAAATATTCCCTTTCATTTTTGTAGATGATATAGATATGTATCATAACTTTACACTCCCTCTCTCTCTCTCTCTCTCTCTCTCATCAAGCCTAAGGCATTCCACTCTCTAGTTGCATGATCTCATATGTTGCTTCTTAAAAACAAGCTCTCAATTTCCTTCAGCAGGCATAACATATAGTTTCCTCCCACTCATATTAACAAATTTATATAACCAGAATAAATATATCATGTATTCTACTATCTACTTACAAAATAAACTATGATTACAAAAGATCAAAAAGATTACCAACCATTTCTTGATTCCCAATTTGAAGGGCTAGCTTTACAAGCCCAAGCTTCATCCTTCTTAAAAAGATTACCATCAATAATAGATTAAGCACAGGATGCCTAATGAGAATGGATAAAATGCTTTGGCTATCCAACTATAGCATCAGCTTTCATGGTTTAGAGAGGGACCAAATCATCCATGGGAAATGTTTTTGGCAATGATACCTTTGTCGTCGTTAAATGTGCTATTTTTTTCCTTCCATTAAATTCAATTCCTGCTTACATTTATAGGTAAAGCAAACCTATCCGGCATTGCTCTATAATCAATCAAGTATTGTAGACAATATCTATGATCTATGAAGTTAGAAACATCCTTTAGTTCCACAAAAATATGATTTGAAAAAGGTTCTCCACCATTTCTTGCTAGGATAAAAGGTTCTAGGAAGAGCAGCTGCTTCACCAGCACAACTAGCTTAATCTGATTTTTGGTCTTGTTGTCAAAAAGCATAACTCTATTTTTATACGATGGAGAATTTAAATTTGTAACTACAACATCATTGACATCATTGCTGATTCTTTCTTCCTCCGCAAGCTCTTTAGCATTAGAACTTCGAGAATCTTTTTGTAACAACCTAGAATCTCACCCAAAAAGACTAGCCGAAAAATATTTTTTGGGCTCCTTAGTTCTATATAAGTACCCAAAATCTTCTTGGCGAATAACCGATATGCACATACTCTCCTTGCTCAAGCTTTGATGTTCTCGTCAGACTAAACATATGCCCACACAGGTCCTCATATACACCCCTCATTCAAGTCCTGATATTCTTATCAGGCTAAGAGTTCAAATCCATTCAAATCTAATTACAAGCAATATGATCGACATGTGATCGGCTTCTATAAACCTGTAATGCAGTGTTTCTTAGTCCACATAGGCTATGAGCCGATTCGCTCTGATACTATTTGTAATAACCCAAGATCTTCTAGGCAAATCTGGAGGATGAAATCATAGGACATAGCCAAGCTAAACTTCCACTATTATCCCCTATGAGGTGAATAAGCAACCTTAAGATCTTATCAAGTGGGTGGGTATGCTACATCAAAGTAATGAGAAGCTAAATTAATGATCCAAACCGGTAAAGTCGAAGAATACACTACTATGATTTACCACTTAAAATTTGACTTCAATTATGAGAAAACACTGGTAAAGTCAAAAGTAATGAGAACCTCTGATTTGTGACCGAAGCCGAGCAGAGTAATGACTGAAGACAGTTCCTCTGATTTCATTTTTATCTTTCTCCCGCCAGCCACCGCCGTCTCGATCATTCGCCATTGCTCATCTTTCTCCGGCTGTCAACCACCACGATCACCAGGTCACCGCCCATCCTTCTTCGTCTATTTGAGAGGGTTATGGAAGCTCCCCTGTTTTCTATTAAAAAAAAACAAAGGAGGAAATGAAAATTATTTTTGACTCTCTCTATGTGTTCTCTCTCTACTCTCTTTATCTACGCTTTTTATGATGTTGGGTGGACCAGGGTCACTTCCCAGTAATCGTTCCATAGAAAAAAAAAAGAAAGGTCATAGCTTATAGTTGATAAGATAAAGTTGTTGTTTGGAAAAAAAAATTATGGACAAAATTAGAATTTTTAGAATGATTGAATTTGACAATAATATTTGGATAATGCTGCGTATCTAGATTTTATTTTAAACTGATAAATTTCATATGCTTATTTGCTTATGATATTATGATAAGATAGATGCCTTACATGTTTGTGGAGTGGGTTCCCTATATGTATGCGGTAATTTTTACAATTCTGGCTCATAATCTTGGGTCGGAAGTATGACATCTTATCTTCTAGCAAAGCTTTTCTCAATACAAACGTGCCCAAAAACTCTTGGTCTTTCTTTATTTTTTTTTTAACTGCAGAGTGAGTTTAGCTTACTTATTCATACGAATTCAAACTATTAAATAACAATTTGATGTATATTGCAATATTTTATATTTTGGTCATTATTTACATAAAAATAAATCCTTTTTTGTTTAATAAAAATGGAAATTGAATATACTTTGTTTAATTCTCTATGATATAATATTCACGAGAAAGGTCCAAAAAACTTATTTCGCTTTCAACAACTATTATCACTCGAGTTGCATGTGTGAATTGAAATTGACCAATAAATTGGTTAATATTTCAATATCAATTCAAAGTATTTATTCAGTATTAAAAAAAATTGAAGTATTTATTCAACAAGAAGATATTTATTATTCAATTAAATTAATTCAGTTATAAATATATATTTGTATTTATATTAATATGATAATAATAAATAAAAATAATATAATTATAAATAAAGTAAAAAAAACATAGTAAAATAATATTGAATAAGTATAATAGTTATTATACTAATTGTAAAAATTCGATTAGATTAAATTTTTGATGCTACATAAAATATAAATTTATTCAAACTTTATTGTTAAAAATATTCAAATATTAATAACTTTTATGTGTTCCTACATTTATATATGAATTTTCTTACAATATTTTTGGAAATAAATAATTCATGAAATTTTGTGCTGTAATTGAAGAGTAATGATGGTATTTGATGTAAAAATTTATTAATATTTTTATATAATTTTAATTTTAAATATTTTTTATTTTCAATATTGTAATACAAAGTTTGTTGAATCAATGGTTTAAATGGCTAGCTCGATCTCCATGTAGATTTAATAACTCTACCTTAGATCCTTAGTTGCTTATGTGTCGCATGCAATCTACATAGTAAATTTTCTTTCCATCCTTATGATTATATAATTAATATCGAACTTGTATCCGTATCTACTCAGAATAAATATGGATATACTTAATATATAATTTGTACGCATATTCTTTTAAAGAAAATATGGATACTAATTTTGGTATTCATTTAATATTCATATCCATATTCATATTTGTAAAAAAATATGGATACAAATATAGATATATCAATATCCAATCTGTTTTCAGCCCTAATTGCTAATATATATTTTGCTATATATTCGTACACATGCTCAAAACTATGATACACATTTACATGGGTAGTTATTTTTTTATTTCACATTCTACAATATAATATACACACATATAAAAAAGGATACACTTTGGTGACATAGAGATTGGCTTATATCTTAGGTGCTTGCGAGAATCGATGCACATGTAACTATTTTCTAATACAAACATTAAAAGCATTTCGAGTACATATTGTCAATATGATATATGCATATATTACAAGTGTTGCTGGTGGTCCAAACCGAGAACGATTGGCACAGCGGTGTGAACGGGATTCCGTCTGAGCTGCCTTGGTCGATGTTGATTGTGCTCCACCTTCCACCGGGAAACCTGCAAGCAAGCCTCGCACCACCACTGGGGTAGCGGGGGCCCTCCGACGATCAAGTCAGAGGAGATTGGAGGAGGAGGAGAAATGATAATCGCAAGCAAGAGAGTGCTCTGGAAGATATTGCTTCCCCCCCTTCTCCCCCCAGCCGCATATATACCTGGCTGGGGGGTCTCTAGGGGGGTTTGTCATCGTGGGGCGCGATGGAGTGGCCACTGACATGGCCGTTACAGGGCGTCGTGGAGCAGCGCTGGGTACGGCCATGACAGGGCGTAGTGGAGTTCCGCTTTGTACGGCTGATACAGGAGATCGTGGAACAGCATCGGATACAGCCGTTGCAGGGAGTAGTGGAGCAGGAGGCCTCGGCGTGCCTCTGGGAAGCAGCCTGTCGTTATCAAGAGATCTCCGACTCGGGGTCGGAGTGCTGGATCAGGGGGCAGCCGACTCGGGGTCGGGCTGCGGTGCTGAGGATATCCGACTTGGGGTCGGATTGCTAGATTAAGGGGCAGCCGACTCGGGGTCGGGCTGCGAAGCCGAAGATGTCCGACTCGGGGCCGGACTGCTGGATCGAAGGGCAGCCGACTCGAGGTCGGGCTGTGGAGCCGAAGATGTCCGACTCGGGGTCGGATTGCTGGATCAAAGGACAGCCGTAGTCTTCATGGGCGCGCGTGCCGGTCACGTGGAGCATGGCGGCTTAGTTCCCCCGTAACAGTAGCCCCCCACTTCCGAGCCTGGAACCAGAAGGGGAACGGGTGAAGGGAGTGATGCTTCGAGATTGCCGCCATCCCTCGGAGAGGCGCGCGCGCTTCGAGCTCCCCGCCTTCTTTATGGCGTATGGCGGTTGTTGCTGACCTGGCAGCCTGAGGATTTCGGCGGACATCCTTCCTTAATGGTGTCGATTCGCCTTTGGGGCGCGAGCGACCCTTCGGCGGCCAGGCGTCCTCTGGCGTCATCGAGGCATCACCCGCCTTTCCGCCTATTTAACCGGGGGCCCTCCCCCGCCCGTCTTCCTCTTTACAGACATTTTCGAGTTTCCCCTTTGCGCTGCCGTTGTTGCCGTCGGACTGTTCGCTTGCTTCTCCTTTGACGCTCTCGGAGCCGTTCTTCCTTCTCTTCCGGTGAGTTACCCCATTCTTCTACTTAGGGCTCTCCATACTTTCTCCTTTTGTACTAGTGTACCCCAGTCGTCCCGGTCTTTCCCCCCTTCTTGTCCCCGTCCTGACCGTAGGTTTATTGGCCATTAGGAATGGGCGAAGTGAGAGCAGACCACATTAAGTCGGAGCTGGTCGCCGAAGACTTAGACAAACTCGTGGCTCGGTACCACCTTCCCGAGGCCTGCAACGTTACGCTCCCGGGGCCTGAGGAGAGGATGTCCCATCCTCCTCCAGGGAAGATCGCCATCAATGAGGGCATTCTCCAGGCCGGGTTCCGCTTTCCCCCTTCGGACTTAGTCGTGCAGGTACTCCGGGGTTTAAGAGTTGCGCCGACGCAACTGGTGCCGAACTCGTGGCGTGCCCTGACGGTCTTCCAGGTTCTCTGCCGCATGCACGAGATTCCCGCCACTCTGAATGTTTTTTGGGAGTTCTACAGCCTGAGTGGCCACCCCCAGGACAAAGGGTGGTGGTGCTTTGCGGCGCGGCGAGGGTGCGGCCTCGTCAAAGAGGCTCCTTCCTCCATTCACGGCTGGAAGGAGCGTTTCTTCTTCATCGATGTAGATCCCTCTTGGGAAATTAGGGCGACCTGGGAGACGCCGATGAAGTCCCCGATCGGCCTATCGAGACTGTCGAGGGAGGAATCCGATGGCTTGGCCGCCTTGAAGGGGTTGGTTGCCGAGGGCCAGCTCCCCCCGGTGGCCCGCCTTATTTCCGAGGATACCTTGGTGAATGTCGGTCTGAGCTCGGTCCCCACCGACCGTGAGCCCGCCACCATTTCTTTTTTGACTCTTTTCTCCTCTTTCGTCTCGTTCTTTCCTTCGGTTTCTCAGCCCGACCATCTCGTTCTTGTTGCAGAGATTGACGACGTCATGCGGTCGGACAAGGGACCGGCTGTTGGTAGGTCGTCCCTACTGGAAGCGGTCCGGAGGAGGAAACGAGCTCCTCCGAGCGGGGCCCCGCCGGCGAAGAAGTCCCGCAAGGAGGTGCCTCCGACGCCGACCGACGAGTCCGGGCCCACCGATCAGGGAGACGCCGTGGGCACGGACCGGCAGCTGACGCTGTATCAGCCCTCCGGTGGTGAGACTGCCGCTATTCCGGAGGTATCATCCGAGCCCGCTCGAGACGGACGGGTCGGACGTGATCGGTCCCCGGCCCGGCCTTCGACTCAGTCGGCTCCTGATGATTCGAGGAGGGACGCGCCGAGGCCCCGGCCGAGCGGGGCCCTATCAATTCCTGGAGTGACCCCCGCCCCGAGCACAATCAGCAGGACTCTTCCCCAGGCGATGGATAAGGGTAAGGCTGCAGAACCACCATCCGGCTCCGGGGAGAAATCGGGGTCGGCCTTCACTACCGATGGCGCCCGAAACCTCATCGAAACAGTGCTGCTGGAGAAGGACCGTCGGCGGGTCCGGGAGTTGGGGGTCTCTGACGTCGGGGCTGCCAGCTGCGTCTGTCTCATGTCGGTGAGTGTTCTTCTGGCCGCTTTTCACCATTTATTAGCTCTGTTGTTCTCCGCTTGACGCCCTTACTTTTCCTATCTCTTAGCTCGCCCAGTACATGATCCGTCTAGAGGAGTGCTACAAGGAACAGGCGGGGCTTCTGGCGAAGGCCGAGGACCGACTGAAAGCAGTGGAAGAGGGAGGCCAGGCTGTGGCGGGCAGGACGACCGGGGACCTCGAGGCGAGGCTCCGGGAGGCCGAAGAGCGGGCACTCGGCTTCGCCGCCCTCGAGAAGCAACTGTTGGAAGCTCGGGAGCAACTCAAAGTCGCCTCGGGCCTCGAAAGCAGGGTTAAGAAGGCGGAGGAACGAGCTGAAAAGCAGTCCCGGAAGGTCGCGGACTATCGAGAGAGGTGGGAGAAGGCTCAGCGGTCTGCCGACAGCGCCCGCAACCGAACCCGGTCTCTTGAAGCCAAACTGGGCGAATTGGAGTCAGCCTTGGAGAGGTCCCGCGCGAACGACCAAGAGCTCCGTTCGCGCCTGGAGGAAGCTGAGGCCGCTCGCACTGCTGCCGAGGCGAAGCATAAGGAGGCTCAGGCTAATCTGCTGAGGGTCTCCTCCGAGGCTGAAGACCGGATTGTGGCGAAGGTCTTGGAGGCTAAGGCTCAGATTACGGAGCGAGCAGAGGCGGCGCTGGCCGAGAAGAGTGCGGAGATCGGGCGCCAGGCGGTACAGGCTTATCGTCAGTCCGCCGAGTTCACCCGTGATATGTCGGAGGCGGTACGGGCCTATCGTCAGTCTGACGAGTTCGTCCGTGACGCGTCGGACGCGGGGTCCGAATCCTTCATCTTAGGCTTCGAGGAGGGCCTGGCAAGGGTGTCGGCTAAGTACCCCGAAGTTGACCTGAGTGGGATTTCCCTTCTCGACTCCTCTCCGGCGCCATCGCCTGCTGATTCTCCTACCGCCTCCCTACCCCCTGCGGACGAGCCCGACGCTCCCGACCCGGGGGTTCCTCCAAGCTGGCCTCTTGTACCTTTCGTTGTCCTCTTTTTTTGTATGTCGGCGTTTTGCCAAATTGTATGGGCCTTGGCCCTGAAACAATGAAAATTAATACAAGTCGAATGTTTCTTCATCTCGCTTTCGTCCTCCTCTTTTTTTTTTCTTTTTAACTCTTGGCAGCGTCTTGCCGACTCCTGACTCTCGAAGTTCTTCCGGCCCTAAGCCAGACATCCGAGGGTTAGGCCTCTGGAAATTCTTCCGGCACTAAGCCAGGCGTCCGAGGGTTAGGCCTCAGGAAATTCTTCCGGCGCTAAGCCAGGCATCCGAGGGTTAGGCCTCAGGAAATTCTTCCGGCACTAAGCCAGGCATCCGAGGGTTAGGCCTCAGGAAATTCTTCCGGCACTAAGCCAGGCATCCGAGGGTTGGGCCTCAGGAAATTCTTCCGGCGCTAAGCCAGGCATCCGAGGGTTAGGCCTCAGAAAATTCTTCCGGCACTAAGCCAGGCATCCGAGGGTTAGGCCTCAGGAAATTCTTCCGGCGCTAAGCCAGGCATCCGAGGGTTAGGCCTCAGGAAATTCTTCCGGCACTAAGCCAGGCATCCGAGGGTTAGGCCTCAGAAAATTCTTCCGGCACTAAGCCAGGCATCCGAGGGTTGGGCCTCAGGAAATTCTTCCGGCGCTAAGCCAGGCATCCGAGGGTTAGGCCTCAGAAAATTCTTCCGGCACTAAGCCAGGCATCCGAGGGTTAGACCTCAGGAAATTCTTCCGGCACTAAGCCAGGCATCCGAGGGTTAGGCCTCAGAAAATTCTTCCGGCATTAAGCCAGGCATCCGAGGGTTAGGCCTCAGGAAATTCTTCCGGCACTAAGCCATGCATCCGAGGGTTAGGCCTCAGGAAATTCCGCTCGTCGGTCGGCCAAGGCTGGCGCAAGCCGAGGCGACCGGTCGGGGCTTCAGGCTAGTCTGGTCCCGGGATGGTCATCGGGTTAGCCTGGCATCCGAGGGCCGAGCATCGGGAGATTCCGCTCGTTGGTCGGCCAAGGCTGGCGCAAGCCAAGGTGGCCGGTCGGGGCTTCAGGCTAGTCTGCTCCCGGGATGATCATCGGATTAGCCTGGCATCCGAGGGCCGAGCCTCGGGAGATTTCGCTCGTTGGTCGGCCAAGGCTGGCGCAAGCCAAGGCGACCGGTCGGGGCTTCAGGCTAGTCTGCTCCCGGGATGATCATCGGGTTAGCCTGGCATCCGAGGGGCGAGCCTCGGGAGATTCCGCTCGTTGGTCGGCCAAGGCTGGCGCAAGCCAAGGCGACCGGTCGGGGCTTCAGGCTAGTCTGGTCCCGGGATGATCATCGGGTTAGCCTGGCATCCGAGGGCCGAGCCTCGGGAGATTCCGCTCGTTGGTCGGCCAAGGCTGGCGCAAGCCAAGGCGACCGGTCGGGGCTTCAGGCTAGTCTGCTCCCGGGATGGTCATCGGGTTAGCCTGGCATCCGAGGGCCGAGCCTCGGAAGATTCCGCTCGTTGGTCGGCCAAGGCTGGCGCAAGCCAAGGCGACCGGTCGGGGCTTCAGGCTAGTCTGCTCCCGGGATGATCATCGGGTTAGCCTGGCATCCGAGGGCCGTGCCTCGGAAAATTCCGCTCGTTGGCCATGCGCCTGTCGCTTGCAGCCCGACGGGGTTTCTCCGTGGCCAGCTGCGATCGTGTTTCTCCTCTTCTCCAAGCGTTGCCTGGGGAACACCAGAAGGGCATTAAACGCTAATTGATGCGTTACCTAGAAAATCGGATCGCCAGTTGCTGCTTGCGAGGAGTGTCAGTTAAGCGGCCGCGATGCGCGCGTTCTTCGAGGCGGACGCGACCTGGGCGCGAGCGGAGATATGTGGACCTAGGGGTACGTGCCACCCGGAGTGTCCTGCACAAAGAATGCGATTAAGGAGAATGACGCTTAGGAAATCGCGGGAAGATACGCCTCGAGAGCCAGAACGGCTCCGGATTCAATGCGTCCGCATTTATGGGAGCCACCCGCATCGGAACGACCGGGGGGCTGCAGTTTGGCTATAAATACAGGTGCAGGTGCGATGGAGTTTGCCAAGCCGGAGCTGTTCAAGTTGCCATGGATCGTGGACCTTCTCTCCGGCGCATGGCTGAGAGACTCCTGCCGAAGGAACGGGAGGCGCGCCCCTCGCGACTTCAGCCAACTAGCCGTTTCATCTGGGATCAACAAGGAGGTTCTCCCCGGCGGAACTCCGCTCTAGGCGTTTCATCCGGGATCACGTCTCCCCTCCTTGAAGTTCGGCGTCCCGATTGAGCTCCGCACCAGGTGCCTGATCCGGGACCGCGCCTCCATATGCTCTTCCCCCTTGTATTCCTTCTCTCCCCTAACACTGGGGAGGACCGGAATATCCCTTGGAGGTGGCGTTCCCCTGGAGGCAGCGGGAGCTTCGTCGGCGGCGGCTCCTCATCCTCTTCGTGGGGCGTGGATGGCGCCTCCGGTTGGAGGCAGTGTGGACTTCTCCTTCGTCCACTTCTTCTTCATCCGCGCCGGCTCTTCGTCTCTTTCGTGAGACGCCGATGGCGCCTCCGGTTGGAAGCACCCACTTCCGACGGGATTGCAACCGCTTCAGATGGAGGTTTCGGGATCCCAGATCTTCAGCTCCTCGGAGTCTCCACCTCTTCTTTACTTTCTTTACACCCTAATTCCCCTCTGGGAATTCCTTTTAATCACACGAGCACGCCGTTGTAACCAGAAATTATTGAAATGCAAAACGTTATACATTTTTGAACTGTCTTTCTGGCATCGTCGTTCTACTGGTAATACATCCGCAGGTTAGCGGAATTCCAGTTCCTTAGAATTTCTCGACCATCTAGGGCCTCCAACTGGTAGGAGCCAGGTCGGTTTACCCAGCGAACCTTATATGGGCCTTCCCAATTTGGCGCTAGCTTCCCACCTTCCGCAGGTCGAGATGCTTTAGCTCGCCTTAGCACCAGATCTCCGATTCTGAAAAGCTTCGGTCGGACCTTGGAGTTGTAATATCGGGCCACCCTCCGCTGATACATCGCCATCCGAACCTGCGCCATTTCCCTCGCTTCTTTCAAGAGATCCAGGTTCCCTCGGAGTTGTTCCGAATTGGCCTCGGGTCGGTGCGCGGCCACCCGAGGTGAGGGGAGTCCGAGCTCCACGGGGACAACGGCTTCCGTGCCATAGGTTAGGTTGAAAGGCGTCTCCCCGGTAGGGGTCCGATGCGTGGTCCGATACGCCCAAAGGACAGTCTCGAGTTCTTCGACCCAAGCTTGCCCCGTCCGACCGATTCGCGCTTTGATTCCTTGGAGGATTGTCCGATTTGTGACCTCGGCCTCGCCGTTGGTTTGGGGATGCGACACAGATGTGAACCGATGCTCGATCCCGAACTCCTCGCAGAAGTCACGGAAATGCTTGTTGTCGAACTGTCGCCCATTATCCGAGATGAGGACCCGAGGTACCCCAAATCGGACAATGATGTTCTTCTTCACGAACTTCCGGACTTGCACCTCCGTGATAGTGGCCAGCGGCTCTGCCTCCACCCACTTGGTGAAGTAGTCGATTGCAACAATCAAAAATTTCCGCTGAGCTGAAGCGACGGAGAATGGTCCGAGGATATCCATGCCCCACTGGGCGAAGGGCCAGGGTGCAGTGATTGGTGCCAAGGGGACAGAAGGGACTCTCTGGACGTTGGCGTGGCGCTGGCAGGCGTCGCATTTCCGCACATGATCCTTTGAGTCCTCCAACAAGGTAGGCCAATAATAACCTTGCCTCATGATCTTATGCGCCAAGGACCTAGCCCCCAGGTGCGATCCGCAGATGCCTTCGTGGACTTCGCTGAGGGCGTAGGTCGCTTCCGAGGGGCGGAGGCACCTTAAGAGGGGGGCGGTGAACGAGGTCCGATACAGCCTCCCTTCATAGAGTACGTAGTGGGCGGACTTCATGACGAGTCGCCGAGCTTGATCTTCGTCCTCTGGGAGGATTCCTTCGGCGAGGTAGGCGACGAGCGGGTCCATCCAAGATGGCTCCGGATCAATCGCCATCACCGCTCCGGCCTCGCCGATGCTCGGGGCATCCAGGGTCTCCAGGTAGATCGCCCTCGACAAGTTGTGCGCGTCTGCGCCCACCAAGCGGGACAGCCTGTCGGCCCTGGCATTTTCGCTTCTTGGGACCTGCTGAATGTCAACACTGCCGAGGTCGGGAATGAGTGCTTGCACCTTCCAGACATAGCTCTGCATGGTCGGGCTCCGAGCCTCGAACTCCCCTCGGACCTGCCCGACTACCAGCTGGGAGTCGATGAAGATCTTCAAACGCCGGATGCCGAGCTCCTTGGTGAGTTTGAGTCCTGTGACTAGGGCCTCGTATTCCGCCTCGTTGTTGGTCACTGGAAATCCGAACCTCAAGGCATACTCGGCTATCACTCCATCGGGACTGGTAAGGACCAGCCCGGCCCCTCCACCTTCGGGGTTCGACGACCCATCAATGTGAAGCGTCCAGATTGGGAGGTCGAGGCTGGGTATTTCCGGCGGCCTAGGTTCCGCCTCCTGCACAGTGCACTCAGCGAGGAAGTCCGCGAGCACCTGGGCCTTGATGGCGGGTCGGGGCTGGTAGCGGATGTCGAACTCACCAAGTTCTACTGCCCACTTCACCAGCCGTCCCGCATTCTCAGGATTGCTGAGGATCTGCCGCAGTGGTTGATTGGTCAAGAGGGTGACAGGATGAGCCTGGAAATAGGGGCGAAGCCTCCTGGCCGCGGTGAGCAGCGCGAAGGCGATCTTTTCCGCCTTCGTATACCGCGTCTCGGCATCCCGTAGGACCCGGCTGATGTAGTACACAGGCTTCTGGAGCTTTGCCTCTTCCCGAACCAGTACTGCGCTGACTGCGGTTGGGGAGACCGCCAGATAGAGGTAGAGCATCTCCCCCTCTTGCGGCTTGGACAGCAGGGGAGGAGACGCCAAGTACTCCTTGAGTTGGTCGAATGCCACTTGACATTCGGCCGTCCAAAGGAAGTCTTTCGGGCGCTTCAACACCTTGAAGAACGGTTGGCAGCGTTCGGCCGACTTTGCCACAAATCGTCCGAGCGCGGCGACCCTCCCAGCGAGCTCCTGAACCTCCTTCACTTTGGTCGGAGGGGACATATCTTGGATGGCCTTGATTTTGTCAGGGTTGGCTTCGATCCCCCGCTGGTTGACAATGAAACCGAGGAACCTCCCGGCCGAAGCGCCAAAGGCGCACTTCGCTGGGTTCAGCTTCATGCGAAACTTCCGCAGGGTGGCAAAAGTCTCCTCCAGATCCGCGATGTGCTGGTCTGCATGGCGGCTCTTCACCAGCATATCGTCCACGTACACCTCCATGTTCCGGCCGATTTGCTCTTTGAAGATTTTGTTGACGAGGCGCTGGTAAGTGGCGCCAGCATTCTTCAGACCGAAGGGCATTACCTTGTGTTACGGGGGAACTAAGCCGCCATGCTCCACGTGACCGGCACGCGCGCCCATGAAGACTACGGCTGTCCTTTGATCCAGCAATCCGACCCCGAGTCGGACATCTTCGGCTCCACAGCCCGACCTCGAGTCGGCTGCCCTTCGATCCAGCAGTCCGGCCCCGAGTCGGACATCTTCGGCTTCGCAGCCCGACCCCGAGTCGGCTGCCCCTTAATCTAGCAATCCGACCCCAAGTCGGATATCCTCAGCACCGCAGCCCGACCCCGAGTCGGCTGCCCCCTGATCCAGCACTCCGACCCCGAGTCGGAGATCTCTTGATAACGACAGGCTGCTTCCCAGAGGCACGCCGAGGCCTCCTGCTCCACTACTCCCTGCAACGGCTGTATCCGATGCTGTTCCACGATCTCCTGTATCAGCCGTACAAAGCGGAACTCCACTACGCCCTGTCATGGCCGTACCCAGCGCTGCTCCACGACGCCCTGTAACGGCCATGTCAGTGGCCACTCCATCGCGCCCCACGATGACAAACCCCCCTGAGAGACCCCCCAGCCAGGTATATATGCGGCTGGGGGGAGAAGGGGGGGTAAGCAATATCTTCCAGAGCACTCTCTTGCTTGCTATTATCATTTCTCCTCCTCCTCCAATCTCCTCTGACTTGATCGTCGGAGGGCCCCCGCTACCCCAGTGGTGGTGCGAGGCTTGCTTGCAGGTTTCCCGGTGGAAGGTGGAGCACAATCAACATCGACCAAGGCAGCTCAGACGGAATCCCGTTCACACCGCTGTGCCAATCGTTCTCGGTTTGGACCACCAGCAACACCTTGTAACAGTACAGCCCCCGGTCTGTTATAAAGGCAGTTTTCTCCTCGTCCTGTGGAGCCATCATTATTTGGTTGTAGCCGAAGAAGGCATCCATGAAAGACAGCAGCTGATATCCGGAAGTCGCGTCGACCAGTTGGTCTATCCGCGGAAGCGGAAAGCTATCCTTGGGGCATGCCTTGTTCAGGTCGGTGTAGTCGACGCACATCCTCCACTTTCCGCTCGCCTTCCGGACAAGTACGACATTTGCCAGCCATTCGGGGTAGCTGACCTTCCTTATGAATCCTGCCTCCAAGAGCTTATCTACCTCCTGGTCGACCACTCGGATCCGATCCGGGGCACAGTATCTCTTCTTCTGCTTTACTGGTCGGTGGGTTGAGTCGACGTTGAGGGCGTGAGAAATGACCTCCGGGTCGATCCCAGGTACATCGGCCGCCGACCAGGCAAATACATCGGCGTTGGCTCGGAGGAATTCCACCAACCGAGCCCGAGCTCCCGTCGGAGGGCCCCCCGTGCCGCAAGGCCACCTCGTCTCTGGCGTCGAGGGACTCGACGCTTAAGGCTTCTACGGGCTTCTTCCCTTTGAGAGTTGCTAAGAAACATTGCCTTGCGGTCGATTGGTCACCTCGGACCTCTCCAATCCCGGCCGCCGTGGGGAACCGCATGAGCAAGTGGTACGTTGAGACCACCGCGCGAAGGGCGTTCAGTCCGGGTCGTCCGAGGATAGCGTTGTAGGCCGAGGGAACACGGACGACCAAGAACCCGAGCCGCACCGTGGCTTCTGCAGGTGCAACGCCCGCAGTCACAGGCAGCTCAACGACACCTTCGGCCGAGACAGCGTCTCTAGTGAATCCTATGAGGGGGGTGGATGTTTTGTGCAACAATTGTCTGGACAAGCTCATCTTTTGGAAGGCCTCGTAAAACAAAATATCAGCTGAGCTTCCACTATCCACAAGAACACGCCTTACATCATAGTTTGCCATAGTGAGGGAGATCACCATGGCGTCGTCGTGAGGGGTCTGAACCCCCTTTACATCTTCATCACAAAAAGTGATTACATTACCGACCCTCTGCCTCTTTGCGACGGCTGCCCTTGATGCTTCAGTCGAGCCCCCCGCGTTCCTCTCGGGCCGGGGGCAGCCCCCAGTGATAGTATGGATCACGCCCGCGACGGGTCGATTCTGCTCCCGAGGCTCCGGAGGGTCCGGGTCGGCCGGACGCGGGTCTGCGGGGGGACATCGGTCGTTTACATATCGACCGAGACGCCCTCGGCGGATGAGAGCCTCGATCTCGTCCCGAAGCTGGAAGCAGTCTTCGGTGTCGTGGCCGTGGTCTCGGTGGTACTCACAGTACGCCCGAGAGGGCCTCCTCCCAGGGATTTTCTTCATCTGCCTCGGGACCGGAAGGTTCTCCCGCCCCTTGACCTCCATAAGGATCTGGGCCCGGGGGGCCAGGAGTGGGGTGTACCGGTTGAAGCGTCGGTGCGGAGAACGAGGGCGTGGGGCGCCGTGGTTCCTCGCCGGTGACGGGCTTCTGCGCCGATGTTGAGGCGTCGGGCTCCTCCTCTGGGGTGCCTCTTTTCGCCTTTTCTTTCCGAGCTTTAGAGGGGCCTCGGCGGCCTCCTTGTTCCGGTGGGCGGCTGCCTCCTCGGCGTCTGCATACTGGTTCGCCCGAGACAACAGCTCCGGGAAGCTCCGCGGCAGGCGTTTGTCCAGGGAGAAGGTGAGTCTGCCCTTCCGGAAGCCATGCTTCAGGGCTGAGAGAGCCACCTCCTGGCTCAGGTTCCGGACCTCCAATGTAGCCTTGTTGAAGCGGGTAAGGTAATCCCGCAGGCTTTCTCCCTCGTTTTGCCGGACATCAAAGAGGGAGTCGGAAACCAATCGCCGCCGGCTACTGACGGCGAAATGGCTGATGAAGAGGCGAGTGAACTGGTCAAAGGACTGGATAGAGTCAGCCTCCAGGCCGGCGAACCACGCCCTGGCTGGGCCACGGAGGGTCGCCGGGAAGGCCTTGCAGAGGAGGGGATCTGATGCTCCATGGAGGAGCATAAGAGTCCTGAAACTCTCCACGTGATCCCGCGGGTCCGCCGCCCCGTCATAGGGCTCGATCGCCGGCATTTTGAATCCCGGCGGATTTGGGGTCCGCAGGATCCTCGAGGCAAGCGCCGGTTGGGAGGAGATCTCCAAGTCGGCGAAGAGATCTTTGGAGTGGCCCTTCAGGACCTGGAGTTGTCTGTGGAGATCGTCCACTCGCCGGTCCAGGGAGCGCGACCGGTGGGTGGGAGACAAGGAGCGGCGCGAGGGGGACCGACTGGGGTGCGGGCCCCTCGAGGACTGGGGGGTCGGAGAACGCGCCCGGGTCCGCCTCTCGTACCCCGCGCAGCTTCGATGAGAAGGTCCTGGCAGAATGGACCGTGCTCGAGAACTTTCCTCGCGCCGGCGCTCCTCCCCATGGGAGAGGAAGGAGCGCGGGTTGAGGAAGACAGGTGAGCGCTCGGGGGGCAGCGGCTCCTGGGCCCGCTGTGGCGCTCGAGACATCACACCCTGCAGGTTCTGCACTGCCTCCGCGAGGGTGCGAACCTGCTGGGCTAACTGGTCGAACTGAGCGGCTTCGACCATCTGAATGGGGGGTGGAATGGTGGAGTGTTGCTGAGAATGTGTTGGAGACGCAGCGGCCTCCCGGCCGGAGGCGCGAGAGGCCCCGCGACCGGAGGCATTGGAAGCTCCACGACCACCTCGCCGTGCCATTACGATCGCTCTGAGATCAGGCCCTTCCTCTAGCGCCAACTGTTGCTGGTGGTCCAAACCGAGAACGATTGGCACAGCGGTGTGAACGGAATTCCGTCTGAGCTGCCTTGGTCGATGTTGATTGTGCTCTACCTTCCACCGGGAAACCTGCAAGCAAGCCTCGCACCACCACTGGGGTAGCGGGGGCCCTCCGACGATCAAGTCAGAGGAGATTGGAGGAGGAGGAGAAATGATAATCGCAAGCAAGAGAGTGCTCTGGAAGATATTGCTTCCCCCCCTTCTCCCCCCAGCCGCATATATACCTGGCTGGGGGGTCTCTCAGGGGGGTTTGTCATCGTGGGGCGCGATGGAGTGGCCACTGACATGGCCGTTACAGGGCGTCGTGGAGCAGCGCTGGGTACGGCCATGACAGGGCGTAGTGGAGTTCCGCTTTGTACGGCTGATACAGGAGATCGTGGAACAGCATCGGATACAGCCGTTGCAGGGAGTAGTGGAGCAGGAGGCCTCGGCGTGCCTCTGGGAAGCAGCCTGTCGTTATCAAGAGATCTCCGACTCGGGGTCGGAGTGCTGGATCAGGGGGCAGCCGACTCGGGGTCGGGCTGCGGTGCTGAGGATATCCGACTTGGGGTCGGATTGCTAGATTAAGGGGCAGCCGACTCGGGGTCGGGCTGCGAAGCCGAAGATGTCCGACTCGGGGCCGGACTGCTGGATCGAAGGGCAGCCGACTCGAGGTCGGGCTGTGGAGCCGAAGATGTCCGACTCGGGGTCGGATTGCTGGATCAAAGGACAGCCGTAGTCTTCATGGGCGCGCGTGCCGGTCACGTGGAGCATGGCGGCTTAGTTCCCCCGTAACAACAAGCGATAGACATATAAAGTTAAGCGACATATAGTCGTCGACTTATATCGCGTGTTGGAGTGAATATGGAAAAATGTACACATTTCCAGCACAAGTACACATATAAGCTGAAAGTGGTCAAAGTTTTAGCCATGACTTCAAGGAAGCAATGGACATCCTAGGACCTACCTTTTTTTCCTAGAAACATCAACTTGCTACTAGATTTAGACTTCTACCTAACTTTGCATGTATTATTATTGAATACATTGATAGTAAACATACACTTAAATTTATTTGACTTAATATAACAAGTGGGTCATTGTCCAAAATGAAACTAGAAAAAGATATCTATGACCTCACAGAAGGAAACTTGTGCAATTTGCCTTCATCTATTAGAATGCTTGCAATTTTTGATCGGATGCATTGGTCGATTTAGTCGCTCCAATCAAACTCCACAAAAGAAAAGCATATGCGAATATCCATGCTATGTCAGGCACACCAATTCTATTAGAAATAAATTTTATTTTTATGACTTTTGAAAAGATTTAAATTTTGAAATATTGATGTTTTTGAATATTGTCATATTGGATATTTGAATGCAAGTAGCCTTATAGCTTTTATTCTCGAATTTGTAGCACTGGCCTTTATAAGGTGACTGCACAGCTAGTCCTTTAAGACTTTTATCAAATGGCTGTTGAGACCGTTATGAGCCTGTAAAAGCCCTAAATCCAGTATTATGGACACCAATAAAAAAGTCTTTACTCTTCTAATTCCATAATGCAGCCATTATCGAGCCTTTATGAGGCATAAACATAGGTAGGCCTTGAGGCTTTTATGAGAACAGCCATTGAGGCAATTAGAGGACTGGACTGAGCTGATAAAAAGGCCCTAGATCTAGGATCTTGGACACAAATAACCTCAAACCGAGCCTACTTCTCTAATATCGGCATTATCGAGCTTTTATGAGGTGTGAGTATAGGTAGGAATTCAAGGTTCGCCGTACCGGTACCGAACCCCGTACCGGTGCCGCACTAGCATAGGCGTACCGAGTGTCGGTACGGTAGGGTATGCGGTACACTAGGCGTACCGACCCTGGCGTACCGATACCGGTATCCATCGGTACGGGTACGGTACGTTCGGTACCGACAGGTACCGACCGGTACAACATACCATGGGTAGGATTTTAATGCTCTTATGAGATAGTCGTTGAGGCTATAGTGTGCTTATCTGGTTACCTGGATTGAGCCTATATAAAAGCCCCAGATCTAAAATATTGCACACCAATAACCCTTGACCTAGCATATAAAAAGGGCTTAGGTCTAGAATCTCGGACACAGATCGAAAAAAGGTTTATACTCTTCTGCTTCTATAATGCTAATCTAATCAAGCTTTTATGAGGTGCTAGTGCATGTAGGCTATTAAGATTTTTGTAAGATAGCTGTTGAGATTATTATGGACCTCTCTCAAGAGGCCTGTACTCTTTTGCTTGCTCTCTTCTCTCTTTGGTCTTTCCTCTCCTTCTAACAATAAAATGAAACTTTTAGGTCAGACCTCTATGTAATCGTGCTTGTGATCATTGATGAGATTATTGTTATTTGTAAAAAAATATCATTAACATCCAGATGAGATAATTGTTTTTTTGTTGATGGAGTTTGTAAAAGAAATATGTTTTCAGGCTCGAATTTTTTGAGTATGATCATGTTGCTTCATCGACTACAAACCCCTAATATTTGAAAGAATATTAGATATGCTGCTTCATCGACAATAGACCCCCAATATTTGAAAGAATATTAGACAAGGGGTTGCTCGGCAAAGACCGATGCTTATAAGCGTTGACAGAACCAAGAGAGCCTGACGTTTTTTTAGAAGCGTCGGCAAAAAATATTTCCTCCCTCTTCCTACCGAATCTCCTTGCTCCCCGTAAATCTTGACTTTATCGGGTTCCAGGAGGTTGAATTCTTAAAGCCATGGAAGGGAACAAAGCCCCGGGACCGGATGGCTTCGAGGCTTTGTTCTTCCAACATTTTTGGAATATAGTGTGGGAGGACGTCACCAAAGCTGTAGCGGACTTCATCTCAGCGCCCAAATTACCGATGTTTATAAGCATTTGGCTCTAAAAAGGTCGGAAAAGATAAATTTTTTTTTGTAGTGCATTTTGTAAAATTAGCCAATCAGCAATCATCAATCTTGTTGCCCTCTTTGTATTTATCGACTTTATAACCATATTGAAGGTATAGTAGAATAGTCTGCATACCTTGCACAATTGGAATAATCATCCAAAGAGTTCTACACTTTCATGTTAAGATCACTCGAGATTATAATATTCTAAAACACTTTCAAAAACTTGCTGCTAATTTGTCGGTCCGCAGAAGATTAACTCTTCTCCAACGAAGTATTGTGACCGTTACCGGTTTTCATCTTTTTTCTATTACGTTAATAATTATATATTTCATAACTTTCTTTACCACTTCACAATCATATTACGTGATGGTGGAAAATGATAGTTCTTTAATTTGAATAAAACAAACTTTCTCGGCGCATGTTTTTTTTCTTGTACTCGAATAAAAAAACTGTATTATGAAATAGAAAATCTTGTCTTAAATGTGAAGTTTTTCAATAAAAATTGGAAAGGAAAAGCGTAACCATAGGACCAAGTCCATCATTCATGAGAGTCTCCCATATTAATTAATTTTTTCTGGTATTTTAATATTTTATAGTATGGTTGTCATTGGCCAATACGAAGCTTAGCCACCGAATTTTAATGCGATGGTACCCATGGTATTCTAGGAGCTCCCCACCCCCTGATTTTTTCAAGATACATTGCGATGACAGCATTTCAGAGGGCGGCGGTAGATGTGGTATGGATTCGGCGTGGGAGGGCCTCGTTCATGCCAAAGTGCACTTGGGGACTCGGCGGATTCTGTTGGAGGGCGATTCGGCCGCAGTAATTGAGTGGATCAAGTATGGGCATACCAGATCAGATCTACACCCACTAGTTTGGAATATTTGCCATATGTTGGAGAGTCTCGACTCATGTGGGATCGTACATGTACTTCGAGAGGCGAACAGTGCGGCTGACTGAGTCGCCGCCTTCGCAGCACATCATTTTCGAGCCTTCTTTTCGAATGACACTGATTTCATCCCGCGGGGACTAGCCCATATTTTGTATTTTGATTTTTCGTGGCATACTTACATCTGAATATCGTGAGACGCCGGTGCACTAAAAAAAAAAAAAAGAATACTATATAGACTATAGAGTTTATGCAAGTGCGGAGTATTAGAAGCTAGTCTTGCCCATACGCCGCCCATGAAAGCCAAGGGACAAAAAAATCTCCATTTGTTTTATCTCCGGCTGTATTGATTGCTCGTAGTCTTTTGGTATTTGGCCGTCGCATCCTTCGAACTTAACGTCTACTTTGCTCCTAAAACTTTCACCGTCCTCCAACAAAACTCAAAATGATGCTAGAAAGCAGGAATTAAACCGGTAATATTTCAATATTTCATGGGGGCCAATTTAGACCATTATTGAAGCAGCCAAAATTGAATGCTTCATACCTCGCGGCCAATCGATAAAGTATTATGCAATATAGTTTTCTAGCTAATATTAGAATATGTCTAAATCATCACGAATAGTTTTCTTGCCAATATTTTCTATGCAAATTAGATAATCTGTAGTTAATTAATACTCTTGCAGGGGAAAATAATATAACTAAAACATGTATTTGTTAGGGGGACTCGTGATTAAAGAAGGGACGTTGTTAATATTAAGAGCAAAATTGTATCAATCAAGAAAGAGCAAAATTAGAATAATTTAATATTATTAGAATAATTTTAATGATCACGTAACAACTTGTATCAGCCTATATTATTTTTTTTTGTTGGCATGATCTTGCTAGAATGATTTTAGAATCACATAGCAATTTATATCAGTGAATATTATTTTTTTATTAAAATAATTTTATATCAGCTTATATTAATTTTGTTATGGAATTTAGAGTATCTATATCTCGTAAAATGTATCAAATATGATAAAATATAAAAATAAAATTATTATTATTATTATTTGTCTTTCTATTTTTCTGTAAATATTTTACAAAATATAATCTGTGGTACAGCGAATAGATGGATAAATTGGGGATCGATACAACAAATGGTACAATCACTTGAATGCTATCTTTATGTCACGTCCAAATTAGTTATATAATCTGGTAGTTGCACAGTCTTGAGTCAAATGCTTGGGAATCACTGACTGGCATTTTGGCTTCAGAGAAAAGTATAAAAATCTTAATATCTGATAAATTTCCACCATTGTTGACGATGTGATAATCCTTAACATCATGTCCAATAACAACTCTTTTGTCAGATTATGGAGGCTCTAAATTTTAGAGTCTACCTTTCTTCAAGACCAGATGTTTTATATTTGTATTACATCTTCAATAACAACTCTTTTTTCTTGGGACAGACGCTAGGATCATTACATTTGTATTATTCTAATACATGGATCCATGCTAAGGGACTGCAAAATATTAATGTAAGAGGTCTTCAATATCAAAATTCATAAGGTTGAGAATCAGTTAAAAAGATATACAAGAAAGCACTTAATCGCGAGTCCTATGAGGTTAGATGCATACAATGTATATTCAATCAAAAAAAGGAGATAAGATTTTATATTATGTGGTTTTTTCAAGTTCTTTGCTAGAAAACTAAAGTAATTAAGGGTGGTATTCCCAACTAATATATTATTGCATGAGGGAAATGCCCTCACCTTTTGCTAGGCCTGTTAACGAGCCGAGCCGAGCCCGAGCTTGGGGAGGCTCGGGCTCGGCTCGTTTTACAGAAGTTGGGCTCGGGCTCGGGCTCGGGCTCGTTACCGAGCTTTGTATTGGGCTCGAGCTCGGGCTCACTTAGCAAAGCAAAAGCTTGGGCTTGGGCTCGTAAAGCTCGTATTAATGACGAGCCCAAGTTCGAGCCCGAGCCCGAGCCGAGCTCGGGCCCGAGCTTCTTTCACATCCTACCATAGCTAGGCTACTGAGGTGGGTGGGAAGGCGGCTCGGGCTCGAGCTTCTTTTACATCCTACCATAGCTAGGCTACCGATATAAGAGGGAAGGAAACGTTACATCCTACCATAGGTCCATAGCTAGGCTGAGTCCTGCATGATTTCGCCATCTTAAGACGTGGTACATGGAAGTGGACCTACAGTGGCGACGGAGATACGGCATCGCACGTAGGCCTGTAGATGGTGATGATTACAGTTTCATCTGGGAAAAGGGGTGGTTCATTCAAACTAAAAATATCTATATTAGGATTTTTTATAAAATATCATTGACCACGTGTCGTGACCCAATAGGAGGATAGTGTAGTGCTACAGCTGTGACGATGTTAAAGGGGGTGACGTCTTTTAAATGGGGGGGGTTTGAGTTTCCCACGAATATCGAAGCACTGGCGAGTAAATGTGGCAGATCTTTTGCTTGAGGGGGAGAGGTGGGGAGCGCTCGAGTTTTCCACGAATATCGAAGCACCAATCCTGTACGGTAACTGACTTTTTAAAAGCGGGCAAGTGCGGGTGCGGAGAGGGAAGAGGAAAAAAAAAAACTGACTCGGCCTGCTTCGTGCAGCGTGCTTGAAGTGACGAGCCCAAACGGGCTTGCGAGCTGCTCGGGCTCGAGCTCGGGCTCGAGCTCGAATTTAAACGAGCTTCATCTTAGGCTCGAGCTCGGGCTCGTTTGACTAACGAGCCGAGCTCGAGCCGAGCTTTTACCGAGCCAAGCCCGAGCCGAGCTCGAGCAGCTCGGCTCGTTAACAGGCCTACCTTTTGCATTGGAACCCACAAATACCCACTTTTAGGGGGGTTCTATATACACCCCCCCTATTGCTAAGGACACCCCCAAAAACCAAAAAAAAAATACCCAAACTAACCTTTAGTGTAATTACCATATTGCCCTTGAAATTTTCTCAGTACACCCCCCCTTCCTCCTCCTCCGTTTCGTTTTGAAAAGAAAAAAAAAAAACACCCCTCAAACCCCCCTTAAACCCCTCGATCCATTTACATCGTTTAGGCGATCTTTGAAGGAGATTTAAGCCCCATTCGAAGCATGGACAAGCAACTAGTGATTTGGGACGAAGAATCGGCCGCAAAGGTACGTGTTCCACCTTGTTTCGAATTTTTTTTTTTTTCACGGTTCGTGCTCCGTTCGGCACTGGATCGCCGAACAAAAGGCTTCTGTTCGGCAGCCGAACAGAAGCCTTCTGTTCGGCAACCCTCAACCGAACAGAAGCCTTCTGTTCGGCTGCACAGTGCCGAACAGAAGGCTTCTGTCCGGCACTGTGCAGCCGAACAGAAGGGTTCTGTCCGGCACTGTGCAGCCGAACAGAAGGGTTCTGTCCGGCTCTGTGCAGCCGAACAGAAGCCTTCTGTTCGGCACTGTGCAGCCGAACAGAAGGCTTCTGGTGCCAAATCGCGTGCCGTGCTGAATTTTGTGCCGAACAGATCCTCTGATTCATTAATTCTTGGTGATAAATTATTTTATATGTAGGGCTATGCTACAATCGAATCGAGTATAATTGGATCAGAATTTGTACTGGATTACACAAGCGAATTTACAACTTACGAGGTATTATAATGTATTGTGCAATTTTGTATTAGTTTAGCGAGCTATTTTTACAACTGTGTACTTACATAAATTGTTTAATGTATAGATCTTCAAGAGTAGAGAGGACTTGTGTAATTGGTGTCGTGAAGCTGGGAGGCGAAATGGTTTTGTTGTTGTAATCAAATCATCCGATGCAGGTACGATTTCTAAGAAACCCAGAATTACGTTAGGTTGTGAGAGGGGTGGGACGTACCGAACCAAAAAAGAAAAGCGAATAAAGACTGCCTGTGGGACAAAGAAGTGTGGATGCCCTTTTGCATTAAGAGGAAAGAAATTGGATACTGCGGATGATTGGATATTACTGATCGTATGTGGAGTGCACAATCATCCCGCTGCAGAGAATCTGGAGGGGCACTCATATGCAGGGAGATTATCTGAGCAGGAGACGGAATTGTTAGTGGATATGTCGAAGAGTTTGGTTCGTCCAAAGGACATATTATCCACATTGAAGGAAAGAGATGCCCTCAATGTTACGACTATCAAGACTATCTACAATGTACGTCAACGGTTTAAGGTTGTAGAGAAAGCCGGGAGGTCTGAAATGCAACATCTATTAGGTAAATTATCAGAGGCTAAATATATTGAGTGGCATAGGAATTGTACTAATACGGATGTTGTGCATGACTTATTTTGGGCACACCCTGGCAGCATTGATTTGTTCCGTGCATTTCCCCGTGTGTTGATAATGGATTGCACGTACAAGACGAATAGGTATCGTCTTCCGCTCTTAGAGATTGTGGGGGTGACATCTACTGACATGACATTTTCAATTGCTTTTGTATACTTAAATTCTGAGTGGGAAGAAAGCTATACTTGGGCATTAGAGAGATTGCGCAGTGTCATAGCTGATGATGTTTTGCCTGAGTTTATTGTTACAGATAGAGACTTGGCTTTGATGAATGCAATTCATAGAGTATTTCCTACTGCTAGACATTTATTATGTAGATGGCATATTAGTAGGAATGTTTTGGCCAAGTGCAAAAAATTTTTCGAATTGAAGGAGAAATGGGATAAATTTATTATGAGTTGGAATGTACTAGTGCTGTCCTCCACGGAAGACGAGTATAATGATCGCTGGAGTGCACTGCAGAGAGAGTTCGGTACCTATCCAGATGCACTACAGTATGTGTCAGATACTTGGTTGAGCAAATACAAGGAAAGATTTGTTGCGGCGTGGACGGATACATGCAGGCACTACGGAAATGTGACGACAAATAGGTATCACAAATAAAGACTCATTTAATTTTAATTTGCCTCAATTGTTATATCTAACTTTCATTTGTTTACTAGGGTCGAGAGTGCACATGCAAAGCTCAAAAAGCAGCTTGGATCAAGCCAAGGAAGTTTCGAGTCATCTTGGACTAGAATACATGGATTGATTGAGTTGCAGCACAGCTCCGTTAAAGCCTCATTGGAGAAGAGTTTATTGGTAGTGCAGCACAACTTCAAGCCAGCTGAATTCAAAGAGTTGCGAGGTTTCATATCTATAAGTGCGTTAAATCATGTCCTCCCAATCGAAACGAGCCAATTCAGTTGGGTTTGATGATTCAAATTGTGGGTGCGCTATTCGACGCACACATGGTATACCATGTGCTCACCAGATTGCGCCGTAGGTCTAACTCTGGAGGGACCGGGATCCATGTCTGAAAATATAGAAATTCAATGTTAGGCTATATCAAAGAAAATAATTCAATTGCATACATAAATGATAAATGATAAAACAAGCCAAAAAAGAAACAAGTTACTTCTTGGAATCTACATGATTGGGTTTTGTGATAAATAATTCAATGTTACTTCAATTGCATACATAAATGATAATTCAAAAGTATACGACTCGTAAACTCAAGACATAACTCAATAATAGACTTTACCTAAAACTATGCCGCAGTTCTTAGTTTTTGTTTTTAGTTTTTGTTCGTTAACTAATGTTGTGGTTTTATTATTTGATAGAGCATTTGATATGAGATAATCATTCCAAGATCAAGAATGACATCGATGAAGGTAACAAGATCATCATATTTGGATGCACCATGTTAATGCTATATGATAATGATTCTAAATTATCCCTACTTCTCAAATTACTATCTAATCTAGTAATGAAAAACTTGTCCTTGATGTTGGGTATCCAATTCACCCTAAGGACGTGATCTAGGCTAAAATTTGGGAATAAAAATAATCCTTAGTCTAGCAACAGAAAAAAAAAAAAATTTGGATTCGGCCCCATGGGGACCAAGATACATTGGGTCGGCCCCATGGGGCCGAACCAATGTATTTTGGTCGGCCCCATGGGGCCGACCCAATTGCAGCGGGTCGGCCCCATGGGGCCGAACCGAAGGCACTGGTTCAAAGAACCAGTGCCGAACGATTTGGGGAGGCGGGGGGGGGGGGGGGGGGGGGGGGGGGGAGCTACCTCGAGGTGGTCGTGGAGGCGCCGGCGAGGTGCTCGTTGCTCGGGATATGGCCCGGGAGGTGGTTCCGGGAGAAGCCGGCGAGGTGCTCGTTGCTCGGGATATGGCCCGGGAGGTGGTTCCGGGAGAAGCCGGCGACGAGAGGGAGAAGGGGGAACGGGGGGGTTTTGGGCGTTGGCGAGGTGCTTTGGGCGGAACAGTTCAAAGGGAGACGGAGGGGGTTTGGCCGCCGGCGAGGTGCTTGAGGCGAGGTTTTTTGGGCGGAAGGGAGAAGCCGGCGGGTGTTTTGGAGGGGAAGAGCGGGGTGGGGTGGGGGGGTTTGGGGGGTGTAGAGAGCAATTTAGGTGAGGGGGTGGGGAGGGTGGGGGGTAATTTAGGAATTTTTAATTTTTTAGGGGTGTCCTTAGCAAATGGGGGGGTGTAGAGAGTATTTAATTTTTTTTTAATTTTTGGGGGGTGTCCTGAGCAATAGGGGGGGTGTATATAGAACCACCCCCACTTTTAATATTATCAATCCCACAACAGTCCCAACTCTAATGATTTAATACTTTTTCTAAATTAATCAATTAATGGTGTGGTTGTGTTTAAATAAATTAACTTAATAAGAAATTGAAATACTAAGTTTTGTTTATAGTTAAAAATATATTTTATAATACATATAATTAATTTAAAAAATATTTGTTAACCTTTATAAATATATTTTAATATTCAAAATGCCCTATATTGATAGCTTTCATGTAATTGACGACCAACAAATGGACTAAACATACTTTGAACATATTATTGAAAATTTGACAATATTTATGTACAAAATTACCTCCAATCAAATATTGTCATTTTTTTGTAGTACCATTTTTTAGAGTAATTTTCCAACAACAAAACATATTAAAATTTATCTTATCCTACAATTATTTTCTCATATAAATGATTCTTAGATATTATCAGATCCCTATAATCAGACATACCACAACCAAACAAACATTATAAATAATGTTCTACATAATAATAAAGCTGATAATTGTTGAGATTCGATATGATTATTTGCAAACTAAATTAACATACCTAGTTGAATAGAGCCTTTTTCTTATAGAAAAAAAAAACATAAGCTATTTTTAAATTATTTGATAAACAGTGAAAATGTCAAAAGAAACCATCAATGCTCATGCACAAGAAGGATTCCAATTAACATTCTCAGTTGCTCATTTCTTGAGAATAAAAACACTTTTAATTTAAACTTATTATATTCATGCAACACTATAAAAGGTCAACGACTTTTCTACCATAACAAATCAGATACTTTTTGTTATATTATGTTTATAATTGGGATTGTAAACTATGTAGTAAGGTGCAAACAATAAAATTTGAAATCTCTTGCATGGATATTTGCCCTACAATGAATGTGTAGAAGACTCCTGTATATTCCCTAGTAGAACTTGGTTCACACCTAAAGACCATAGTATCATGTTTTTCTTTTTTCTTTTTTCTCTTTTCTTTCCTTTTTTGTTCTTGGAAAGGGCTAATCCTCGCTTGTCTGTCCAATTTCTATGCCACCCAAAGTCTTAACATCATACCCTTGCCAAGGGTGATACCATCTGAGCACATTTGTGCAAGAAATGGAGTAACAAATTTACATATCTTTTAATTTTTGGATTGTTATTTATCCAATTTGCCAGAAAACTTGATAGCTCAAAAAGATAAATCTTAAACCCAAGTCAATCAATCAAAATATAAATGGATCAGATTCGAAACTATTTTGAAAACTATTCTGCCCTTGAGAATATATTTTTTGACCTAATTCATTCATGAATTTAATCTATTCTCCCTTTAAGAACCAGTGGGTTGGCTCACCTTACTACCATGACAACATTCTGCTTTGTTGGAGTTAGCATTATAAGATATACTCAATTGAATATGTTGTAGTATTTCATGTTTTAACAATTATTTTCATAAAAATTAATACTTTCCTCTTTGATAAAATATAAAAAATAATTAGCATTATTTTGTTCTTATGATATATTCCAAACCATTTTATTCAAAATATTTAAATATATCAATCACTTACTTTAAATAATTTATATTTTTAATATATTTTTAATACAATATTTGGTTAGATCAATAATCAAGATCCTTGGACAAATAGACCTTAGGAATCCTAATATATATTTTTAGCTAATATTTTTATTTTATATTAGCTAATTGCATCTTTAAAGAATATTTTTGACCTATCGATAAAAAAATAAATATAAGCTATAACTTAGTATCAGAGAATTTATCATAAATGTGGTATGTTTAAAATATCACTAAAATAATGCTGCAGATTTTATGATTTCTTAAAGCGATACTTTTGATGCAATGCTTGAGGGTTAGGATTTAGTTTCAATTTAAATCTTCAATCTCGTAGTTGACAGTTTTCCCAAAAAAAAACACCTCTAGCTTCTTCGGGATTTTTTTTTTCTTTGGCGGGTTCATCATACAATGCGTGCACGAATATACCCAATAAAATCAGAGAATACAAGCTCACGAAGTGTCCAAGGTAACTCCTCCTCTCCTCACCATAAGGTATACTCTGACTGGTTAACCATATAAGCATCCATCCAGTCGGCAGTTTCGTTGGCCTATCTAAATACATGCTTAGCCTGAAAGGCTCTCCATCACTCGTCATCATTCAGATGTTTCAAAGTAAAAAATGGTCCAAGCTTATATTCTTCAGATCCTTCTGAATCTAATCGATAATTGTGGTAGAGTTATCCCCCAAAATGGCCGAACTGGCGTGCAACACCTTTCAAGATTTTTTTTTTTTTTTTTTTTTTTGCTAAAAACGGGTTTTCATACAGTACGTGTACGAATACACCCAATAAAGTCAAAAAAGACTAACTCACGGAGAGCCAGTGGCAGCTCCCCCTCCCCCACCCAAAAGGTGTACCCTGAATGATGAGCCGCGAAGGCAGCCACCCAGTCGGTTGCCCCATTGGCTTCTCTGAATACATGTTTGGCCTGGATGGCCACCCCAACCCCACACATCGTCCCTATATCCCGAACCAAGGGATGGTCTGAGCCCCCACCCCTCAGCTCCTCCTGGATCCAACTGATAACTGTGGCTGAGTCGCCCTCCAAGACAATCGCGCCAGCCTGCAGTACCTGCCTCGCATATCGAAGACCCGCCCAGGCGGCTCGTAGCTCTGCCCCGGGAACCGATGTACCGAAAAGCTGACAGCCTCCTGCTGCCACCACTCTGGAGTGCGGATCCCGTATCACAAAACCCGCACCTCCTCGCGCGCCTCCATCCATGACCGATCCGTCGAAATTGACCTTGAGGAAGCTCGGGGGTGGGGGTTCCCAGGTGAAAAACACCTGCTGAGGAGCTGCCGGAGCAGAGAGGGAACCCTAGGTGTCCCGAGCTATCAGAGGTCTATCTGAAGAAGGTCTAATCTCCAATGCCTGGACTCGCGCGAACTCCGCAGCGAACCTCGGTGATACCCTGCGCTCACCGAAGGTGCGGGCGTTCCTCGCCAGCCAGATCTGATGTGCTGTGCAGGTCGCTCGAATAGCCTCCTGACATGTCCGAGGCCGGGCCAGCCACTGCTGCATCATCTGTACAAACTGAGGCCTCCCACACCAAACCTCCTGCGGGAACCCTGCCCACAGCCATGCCGACCTTGCCCACGTACACTGAAAGAGCACGTGGTCGGTCGACTCCTCAACACTACATGTCCCGCACTCCGCAGGGATCCCCCAACCTCGCCTGCTCAGCACTGCTTTCGTCGGAAGGCGGTCCCATGCCACCTTCCATAAGAATAGTGCCGCCCTCGGGTGAAGCCCAGACCTCCAGATCCAAGCATAGTCCTGCCCCGGCTCATGCTCCTGCAGGATAACATCGGCAAGGTCTCCCAGACTGACACTGGACCGGCAAGAGGTGCCCCAAACCCTGACATCAGGCCCCCCGCAGCCTGGCACTGGGAGGGACCGGATCCTCTCGGCTAGACATCCTCCAAACAGCTGACATAGCCTAGCGTCATCCCATGCAGACTCTCCTGGGGCAAGAAGATCGGAGACCCGCAACCCCTCCGCTGCCTCAGCATCGATCATGGTCGGCCAGCACCTCAGTGGAACAGTATCCACCCATGGGTCCGCAGTCACATCAATACTCCGCCCATCGCCAATCAGCCACCTGGTATTTGCTAACACCGTCGGCAGATACCTCCCAATCTCCCGCCACATGAAGGAAACTCGTCGCGCTCTCCGTGCCGCCTCTGAGCCCCCACGGCCATATCTGGCCGCCATCACCTGACTCCACAGCCCGTGTGGCTGTAACAAGAACCGGGCTGCATGCCGAGCAATGAAAAGCTCGCGCTGCTCCAGTAGGGACTGCACCCCGAGGCCGCCCTCACTGGTAGGCCGGCAGATATGCTCCCAGGCCACCAAGTGCACCCCGTGGCCTCCGCCGTATGACCCCCACAGAAAACACCGCAGCAGTCGCTCGACCCTCAGCAAGGTCATCTTCGGAACCACGGTGTTGGCCATGAGGTATACTGGCATGGACCCCAACACTGATCTGATCAAGGTCAGTCTCCCCATCATAGATAGGGAGGCCGCTCTCCATCCCTCCAACCTGCTCTCCACCCGCTGCACTAGGTAGGAGCACTCTGCCACCCGCAGTCTGCGGCCTGTGATAGGAACTCCCAGGTAAGTCAATATCTCCTCCTGCTGAGGTATCTGTAGAATCCCTCGGATCTCCTGTCTGACCCTGCTCTCCGTGCTCGGGCTGAAGTGGACTGCTGACTTGTGGAAGTTAACTCTCTGACCTGACGCCGCGCAATAGTCCGCCACTACCCTCCGAAGGACCCGTGCATCAGAAACCCGCGCCCTGGCCAAAAGAAGGCAATCATCAGCGAAAAATAAGTGGGAAAGAGGACTAGCCCCCGGGGCGGGGACATAGGCCTTGAGCTCTCTACGGGCACACACCCTCTGCAAATCACGAGACAAAATGTCAGCACAGAGAATAAACAAATAAGGCGATAGAGGGCATCCCTGGCGCAGCCCCATGGTGGACTCGAAGAAAGGGGAAGGGGTGCCGTTGACCAAGATAGAAAACCTTGGCCCCCGGACACACCCCATGATCCAACCGATCCACTGTCTGTGGAAGCCGTACGCCTCGAGTACCTGCTGAAGAAATCTCCATCTGATCCTGTCGTAAGCTTTCTCCATATCCAGCTTAATAGCCATCAAGCTACGTCGCTTCGATGCTCGCTGCAGATCCCACATCATCTCCTGGGCTAACAGCACATTATGGGAGATGTTTCTGCCAGCTATAAAAGCCCTCTGCTCCTGACTGATAATGCCAGGCAGTAAGGGCTTCATCCTACGGACCATTATTCTGGCCACAACCTTATACAAGGTTGTGCACAAACTGATGGGTCTGAAATGGCCGGGCTCCGCCGCCTCCTGACGCTTCGGGATGAGCGTGATGAAGGTAGCCTTCCAGTCATCCGGCATCCTCTCCTGAGAGAAGAAGTATTGAATAGCCTCTACCACTTCTGTCCGAATGATACCCCAATACTGTCGGAAAAAAAAACGGGGGGAACCCGTCCGGGCCCGGAGCCTTGTCTGGAGCCAAAGCCCAGACTGCCTCCTGAACCTCCTGAGCAGACACTGGTCGGACCAGGGCTGCGTTCTTAGTGTCCTCGATTCTCGCATCCATCCTCATGGGATGGTCTCTGTCGCCAGACTCCTCATCCGCCGTCCATCTGTCACGGAAGAAGTCCAATAAAACTTGGCGAATGGCAGGCTCACCTTCCACCCGATGTCCAGACCCGTCTCGTAGCGAGTGGATAGTGCTCCGCTGCTTCCGGATAATCGTAGACCGGTGGAAGAAGCTAGTATTGCGGTCACCCTCATGTACCCACTGAACTCGAAATTTCTGTCGCCAGAAGATCTCGTGCTGCCGTAGTAGCGAGTGGTGGGTCGCTAAAAGCCCCCGGAGATCACCCATGTCATCCACCGAGAGCTCACCTTCTAGATCTTCTTTCCGCTGTAATTCAGAGATCGCAGTCTCTACCCCCTCTACTCTCCGGAAGATATCACCCACAGTCTCGCGATTCCACCGCCGAAGACGCCTCTTGGCCAATTCTAGTTTGCGCGACACCCGGTGCATAGCGTCTCCACGCACCGGGATGCGCCATGCCTCACGGACAATATCCCAGGACTGGGGGTATGATAGCCACACCTTCTCAAAGCGGAAGGGGCTATGATGACTAGGTCCCGATGATGTGGAAATCAGCAGGGGGCAATGGTCTGAGGCGATCCGAGGTAGGTGACTAACTCTGCAGGTAGGAAAACGGAGGATCCAGTCCGGGGACGCAAAGGCCCTATCAAGACGCTCCCAAACCCTAGCACTGCCAAGCTGATTATTGCACCAAGTAAACTGAGGTCCAGAGAACCCTAAGTCCACTAGGCCAGTACGCGACACAAAATCGCGAAACTCCCTCCTGTCCGCTCTATCCATAACGGCTGCCCCGCCCCTCTTGTCGCTCGAACTCAATGTGCAATTAAAATCGCCAACTACAACTGTCGGGACACCCTGGGCTGTAAGGCTGGTAATCTCCTGCCAGAGGACTCTCCTGACCCTATAATCCGTGCTCGCATACACCCCACACAAAACCCATGGGGCAACATCCGGTGCCGAAACAACCATAACTACCTGTTGGGGGCAGTTGTGGAAGACATCAAAGGTCGCCACCCCTCGCCTCCACAGTAGCAGGATACCTCCCGACAGTCCTCGGGAATCGACTGCGTATGACTCCCAGTCCCTCCCTAAGCGCCGTCTCAAGCGTACAAGCCCCTCACCAGATAGCCGGGTCTCGCAGATGAAGCAGATCTCTGGACTATGAACTTGCACTAACCGTTTGAAGGATGACATGAAGGACGGCTTGGCCGCCCCCCTACAATTCCAGGCTAGGATCCTCATGGATCACAGTCCACATAGTCGGCCTCTGACCCATCCTCCCCCTGGGCCGCGGGGCCGGCCTCAAGCGTGCTACCTGGGCCCTCCTGCTGCTCAGCAGATACGTCCTGCATGACTGCCGACCTAATGCGCTGCACAGCAATCGTGTGGTCAGTGCCCCCTCCCGTCACCATCGGTTCGGCCTGGCACCCCTGCGAAAGCGGCATGATGTGGTCCCTGGCCCCACTCCCACTGGGTGCATCCTCCCGCTGCTCATCTCCAACCGGAGGCCAAGGGCCAACCGGAAGACTCCATCATGGTCAGTGCCCACCCGCACATCCCCAGGCGGAGCCCCACTCGTCCCACCCAAAGTGAGAAGAGCATGATCGTCGTGTGCGGGGGGACCCATCTCCGAAGCTGCTCCCTGATGAGGACGCCTAAACCAAAAAGGCCCAGCTGGTTCCTCGCTCTGGCCCTGCAGCGCAGGTCCAGTCTGACCCCCCAGGCCCGTATCTGAGTGGGCCTGTGGGCCTAATACGGCGTGGCCCAAAGAGCCAACCGCGGGCTGGGCCTGAGGGCCCAGTGCCCGCGGTTCCCCAACAGACCGCGCGGCCAATCGGTCGCGCGCGTCATCGCACGGGCCCAGCGTCTCCTGGGCCCGCTCGACCCCAGCGCCGGGCGCTTTCAGCGCGCCCGGCGCGCTGCTGGCGCAAAGCGCGCCAGCAGCGCCGGTTGCGCCGACCGCGTGGGCCACGCCCGCGTCGCGGCTCGCGCCCCGGCCTGCCCCCACCGGCCTACGACCCCAGCGCCCGGCCTCGTGGGCCCGGTTGGGTTCCCTCGGCCCACCGGTACAAGGGCCAACTGGGCCCCCCGCCCGGTACCCCCCAGTGGGCCAAGGCCCGCCTGCGGCCTGGGTCGCTTTTGGGTTTTGGCCCGGGCCGCGACCGCCCGACTGGGCTCAGCGTCAGCCACGATCGGGGCTTTTCCGAGTCGCCGACTCGGCCCCGGGTCCCCAGACTCGGCCAGGAGGTCATCGGCCGAGTCCACCAGGAGGGGGCCGAAGGAGGCATCCGGGTGGCCGTCCCCCCCAACGGCTAGCGGGGACCGGCGGTGAGCCACCTTCGCCGGCTTCTGCCAGCCCTCGGTGTCCGCCGGGGACACCGGCGTAGTTGGTCGAGCCGCCGGAGACATCGGCCGAGTCGAGGACAACCCGGGCCCCGAGTGCGCCTTGGTCGTCTTCCCCGGCCCCGGGGGCCGGTTCTCCCGCGAGACACGCTGCCGTGTCGCCACCATCCAGGGACCGTAGATCGGTCCCTGTACGTTCTCCCCGACGCCCGGAGCTGGCTGGGCAGGCCCGCCCCCTGGATCCACCGCCGCCGCAGAGGCCGAAGCCGAGCCCCCCGAAGCCGAGCCCCCCTCAGCGGTAGCGGTCGCCGGAGAGCGGCAAGCCGCTACCCGGTGGCCCATACGCCCACACCGGGAGCACACCGGGGCGTTTTCGAAGACGAAGGGCTGTCATCTCACCTTCGTCTTCCCCTGGATGAGCACTCCCGGCAGCAATGGTTTGGTGGTGTCAACCACCACCCTCACCTGGGCGAATCCCATCGCCTGCCGCTGCTCTGTGAAGCTGTCCACAGCTACCGGCCGGCCCGCCCGAGCGGCTATAAAGAAGATGGTCGACGTCGACCAATATTCCGGCGGCAGACGGGGCAGGCGGAGCCACACCATCGCCGTCTGCACAGCCTCCTCCCCGGGTTCAAAATCCGGAACCCATGGGGTCATGGCGAGGAGTTGCCCGGCCACCACCCACGGGCCCTCGCTCAACGCCCGGTCCCGGTCCTCCGTCGACCGGAACCTCAGGGCGAGGTAGCCGTCCGCAAGCGGGACGGTCACCACCTCTGTCAACTTGGTCCGAGCGGCGACTTCCTTCGCCACCCAGTCGGCTGGGACACGGCGGCCGAAGCTCCGGACCACCGCAGCCCGCCCTTCCCATTCGAGCCGGGCCGCCGCGATCGGCTCCTCCGGAGGATGCAACACCTCCGGGAAGCAGCGGCTCAGCCGCTCGACCTCCGCGGCCGTGGGCCATTGAGTCACCCACGGCCCCGGCCTCGTCCAGGCTCCAGACCCCTTACCAGTGCCTCTCGCCGCTCCCCCCGTTGCCGTCCCCGTCGATTGCTTCCCACTCCGATCCATTGGGCGCCCTGCAAGGAAGAAGACGGTAAGTTCCGTCGAGCTGTTAGCTAGTTCCGTCGCAAGTCCCGCCACCCGGATGGATGACCCGCGACGCCGGAGACCACTTCGCCTAGACCGGCGTTAACACCGATGGGCAGTTCTCCGGCAGGAAACTATCCGTTGGAGGTTTCCCCATAGCTCTGTTCCGTCAGACACTTTTTGTTAAGATTTTTTTTTCAAGTAACTTTTTGGACATGGTAGAATTTTCTCCAGTTACCTTTTATATTCTGCGTGCGAACAAAGCAACTCTTATGTAATACTAACAATAATGAGTCAAAAACAACTTCACGAATTCCCACAATACCTCTGACACACGTGATCCATGTAGATAGTACCTTTATTAAATCTAGGTATGAATGATAAGTACGGCTGCTCTCGGTCACGTCCTCGTCGTCGTACGCTTGGAATCCAACCACCGCCCACCCTTATCCGCTCGACCCTCTCAAAGTTCACCATATTTCTTGATTAGAAAATATTTATTTGATAACTTTCCAATTAAAAAACCAACTCCGTTAACTTAAAACTACCCATTCTGAAGTCGTCATTGACTGTTAGATATATAGAGTCTTTTGTCCGCATCCAACATTAACCTTTATAAGCAGTAACTATTTACCAGCGCAACAAATATCAGCAATTACCAGCCTAAAAATAGTAATTTTATTTATTTAACTTACTATTTAACATTGGCAACTCACACACTGCAAGTGTGGGTGCAGTCCATAAAATCAAAAAAAAATACATTAAAAATGAGATCGGAACGTGGTTATCCCAAATAAAATTTTCTGAATGATGAGCCGCAAAGAATGCCACCCAATTCGTTGCGCAATTTGCTTCACAAAAGACATAATCCGTTGAAAGGCACTCTCTCAAGAATCTACGGACTTGAATATGATATAATAATGCTAACTTTTTTTTTTTGTTTTTGTTATAAATATCTATCGTTATAATACTTACTTTTATATGTAGATTCTATTTTATTTGATTGCTTAATATATATTATATATATATATATATATATATATATATGCATGATGCTAGAGTAATATAATAGACATCCCAAAACAAAAACATACAAGCTCTTTTGTCATCACCTTAGGTTACGTATCTATGAGATCTTTGTTAAGTATGTAATAGATAGGATTGGATATATACTCCAAGAGAGATGTCATGATTAACGGATTTAAATGATTAAAAAAGAGAATACAAGAAAGAAAATATTATAAATATATACATAATGAATCTGTACTGATTTTTGGTGCAGATGGAATTTGCCATGTGCTTTAAAAATCTATGGTGCTAATTTTTTAAATTTAATATTAAATAATAATAATAATAATAATAATAATAATAATAATAATAATATAAAAATTGTTACTGCCGTAATTTGCCTTTGGAAATAAGTCCACAACCCCGGTGTCATCCCTTGTAATTGTAATGGATCGGGAGGTCTTTTGTTCAGTCTTGTTATAGCCTGAAACGTTGAAAAAGTTCATATTCCCCCGCATCCGCCGCTGTAACCCACGTCAACTTGTTGGCCTCCTTCTCCTAGCGTCAACGCTCTCCCATTTATATTCCCACGCTTCCCCACTTCGTCGTCCATCGGAAGAAGCTAGAGACGGAAGAGATTTTGAGAGCGAGAGAGAGAAAAGGGGAAGATGAAGCTGGTTTGGTGCCCGGAAACGGCCTCCAAGGCGTACATCGACGCCGTAAAAGCCTTGGCCGACCGTGATCTCGAGGAGACCAACGTGGCGGAGCTGGTAGCCGCCATGGCCGGCGGGTGGAAGGCGCAGCTCATCGTGGAAGCCTGGGATCACGGCGACGGGGTAGCCACGAGCCTCGGCCTCGAGGCTGCCGCCCGGCACACGCGGGGGCGGCACGTGTGCGTGGTCCCGGACGAGCGGTCGGCGGCTGAGTACGTGGAGGTGATGCGAAGAGCGGGGCTGCCGGCTGCGGAGCCGGCGGTGGTGGTTGGGGAGGCGGAGGAGGTGATGGGGGAGATGCAGGGGGTGGACTTCATGGTGGTGGACTGGCGGCGGAGGGATGCGGCGAAGGTGCTGCGGGCGGCGAGGGCGGGGCCGAGGGGGATGGTGGTGGTGAGGAAGGGCGCCGGGAGGATGCGGAGCGGGGCGGCGGCGATGGCGGCGGGGACGAGGCTGGTGAAGTCGGCGTTCCTTCCGATAGGGAGGGGGCTGGAGGTGCTGCATCTTGGGGTGGGGAAGGGGCCGAGCTTGGGCAGCGGTTGTGGCCGGTGGATAAAACATGTGGATCGCGACACCGGCGAGGAGCATGTATTCCGGCGTTGATCCGTCATACTTGAAGATTTCTCTTTCTCTTTTTTTTTTTTTTTGCTGGTTGGTTTCCATCATCTCCTATTTACAAGATAAAAAAAATGTATTTCTATATAACTTTTTCAAATGCTTTTGTAACATATATATTCAGCTAATATGGTTGTAAATTTTGCTGTAGATGTAGATCATGGAAACCCAGCAGAAAGAATGGCTGTTGAGTTATAGTAACAAGGAACTCATCAAGATGTATATTGATTTATTATGTGTAACTTTGATATGCTTGTTGTTTTCTTAATGTTTTAAGAATAGGTATATTTTTCCATCCAATTTAATGCCTTTAGTCATTTCAAGCATATATCCTTGCCGTTGCCAGAGTTGTGTAATTGGGAAGCAGATATTGCGGAACCTTCAAGATAAATAGAAGAATTTTGTGGCTTTACAAAAAAAAAGACAATAGGAACATTTTGTGAAAATTGACTGCAGAATATAATTAATAATTTCGTGTAATTTGAAGCATTGCTTGGACAAATTTTGTGCATATGTTGAGAAAGGAATTTTAATTACTTGAATTAAAGCACAGGCCAATATGTAAGTATGGTGTAGGAGTGAAAAAAGCGATTCTTTTCAACGATGAAAGAATACTTCTTTACTACCAAATGAAGCGAAAAAGAAATTATCGAAGTTTAAAATAGGAAAACCAACCTTTGAAGGAAAAACATACTAACAAGCAAGTGCTATGATTGTTTCTTAGATATTGATACTAATTTTTCTATTTTTAATCTATGCGATATAAAGTTAAGGCATCACATGAATATAAAAGGTAATAGAGGGAAAGGAAAAGAATCCCCGAGTGCTTGCTCCGATGGTATCACTTCTTGTCACTTAGGCGAGTAAACAAGGATTTGATATTCGGTTGGAGTCATTCAAGATGTGGACAAAGGATATAAAAAGTGGGAATTAACTAGCCTCTCCAATCTTCATAAATAAACAAACAAATAAATCGATAAATAAATAGAGAGAAAGGAAAATAATATAGAGATCATAGATTAATTGTAATCTTTATTGAATCAATGAAAGTGATTCAACAAACTAATCCAAATGCTGCTATGCTAATTACAATATATTGGATTTCTTTCGAGACTATACACTGAATTGTTGGATGGCACAAGTATTTTTTGGAATTTGCTTGCTTACAAATCAATGTTGAGTACCATCAATCATACTATTGTTAGGAAATTAGGCATCCTAGATAGATAGCTAGTTTAAAAAATCACTTCTGTGTCACTTTATATTTTAAACTTGAATTGCTTCATTACTAGTAAAGGCTAGCTAATCTCCTTCTATTGATGCATTAAGGATTTTTCTTTTTCTTTTTAAATTAATTTCTTTGTTTTTTTTTTCTTTTGGATAGAATTCCACGAGGCCGGTTCAGATTCTCTCATCTTCAGGGACCGAAATTGAGAGAATAAGGAATTGACGTATAAGAATAGCTTTGAGTTTAAGCAAACTCAAAAAGGTGCAGGAAGTGGAAGGGGTACAAGCCTTGATGTAAGGATAATATTAGAGTGCTGTGGCCCCATGGTTAAACATTCAACATTTGAATCCTCTCCAGTCTCAACTTGGATGGGTCCCACCACAGCAAATGGGGCAACATATTAGTGAGCATCATATCCAATTACAGCTAATTGCACCAATCACAGAACGGCGTGATTAGAAGGCAGCCCTTTTCCAACATTCCAAGTTGTTGCATTTGGAAATGCCTCTTATAAACATATATTAGAGTGTTTGTTTGTGTGTTAAGCTAAATCCTCATCTATTTCCTCCTCTTTATTTAGGAGTTTGCCTCCCTTGCTTATATGAATTAAGTCTAGAGTTGTAAGAATGTTTTGAGAGAATAAATACATAAGCTTATTATTTCCACGTGTGTTTAATAATGATATAGATCGTTTTTAAAAGGCCTTTACTTTATATAACTTAAAGTAGTCTAAAATGTCTTAGTTCTATGCAACACATACCCTTGGCATATAGATATCAACAACAATTCTTTCAAGTTGATGAATTCATTCATGGCAAGAATATATCCAAAGGATGCTACGCCCACAAAGAAGTCCCATTTCAGAAGTGGCACTGTTTAGATATCTAATCTGTATATAAACATCGATGACTGAGTGATCTAAATCTTCCACTTCAAAACTCTAAATATAGTACCATTTCAATATTACTGTAGGCTTTCTTCTTAATTTTGCTTGAATGATATTGTTAATGGAGTTTCTTGAGTTTTTTTTTTTTATTATTATTATTATGTTTGCCCCTTTTTTATCTGATGAAGCAGTGTGAAAGGCTATTTGGTTTACTTAGGTATGTGTTGTATCAATTGCCTTTTAGCCATGGGTTTGCTCATGCTTTGAAAAGGCTCCATGCCCAGCAAAGTGGATGGATTCTCCAACAAGTCGACTTCTTTACCTAATAACTTTCATGGCCTAATTATTCCGGTAGCAACGCCACATCAGCCATTTCCAGGGAAAGTCATTTCTTCGTTTTGTAGTACCGAAAATGACCTATTTCTTTAGGAGCACAGGCCACCAATATCTCTACCCCAATGCAAAAAGTTCTACAAGCTGAGTCTTTTTGTCTCTTGTTACTATTGACTTTCTTGAGGAATCTTCTCCTCAAAGCATGTACCTTGTAGAGCACTCAATTAGCTAGTAATAAAAAAAAAAAAACATAAGATAGATATAATTAATAAGAATTTTGAATGTCAAATAACCTACTGATGTTTATTATAGTCATATGTCATCATGTATTTTTTATAATAACAGTTATATCAACTTGCTAATAAACCCAGTGTTGTAACTATCATTGCATATATTTATTATTAAGGTTGGAGGTGAGCTGGTTCTTTGCTTGGTGGGTAACCCTCCCACTAGGCCAACAACATAATGATGACTATGACTTGAAGCGTGCCTTTCTGGGCAATTTGCATTAGAAATCAGTAGGCCTTTAGTCTTGCTCTAGGTGCAGTTAACCGAACCATCATATGGTCTACCTCAATAGCTTTGGTTCATGTCACCATCTTGGATATATATCCAAGGGAGACCACCTTTGAAGCCAAGCCAGGCACTTCAACAATCTTTGAGAAAATTAGAAAAAATAGTCTTATTTGTGATGCTTATACGTCTCTCATACCGTATAGTATGATTACTTATTCTTTCCATTTTTTTCTTGTTCGACTATGTTTTCCTTGTGATACTTTAGAATTTTAGTATTAAATAAATATTATATATTCGTAATTTCCACCGTGAGAAAGAACATTAAGATCATGATACGTTAATTGTATCTCACGTAAGATTGTTTGATAGGATTGACATCAAGACTATCATTCTTATCTTCTATTCTACCTGATCACTTTGCCATGTATTTGGATATACTTCCAACGGATAAAACAGACGACGACATTTTTTTATTATGTTTAAAGGAGTAAGGTTAATAACTTATGGGCATTACATTCTTATTATTTTGTTTAGGTGGCAAAAAATCTGCCACATGAGTCGATATAGATTAGTTGGTGCCACGGGAGAACCAGAAGCTTAAGCTAAAAGATGAAGTCATGACCTTCGTCGTGTCACTAGCAGTTTGCCGCCCACGTTTTCTGAAACCAGTGGACGTATATTTCTGGGGCACTACTGCTTCTCTTTTATTCAAACGCCGACCAGATCTGGCATGATGGCTCGCATTCCAGATTACAGAAACCTAGATACTTAGAAGTTCCATGGGGCCAATTACACCAAACTTTATGCTATGGATACCATGGTAAAGTGTTGGTAACCTTCCGGCAATCTGAAACTTATGGAGGCCAATCTGAACCTTTTCTGAAGCAACCAAACCCTAATGCCATGTACATCGATCTCATAGCCATCCGTTGAAGTATTGGTGGGAATGACTTATTTAGGCTTTTCTTGTCTAGACATGTCTAAGTCATCACAAATAATTATTCAGACACTGTCTTATAAAAACACAAAATCTATATAAATTCAATATATGTATATATATAAGGTACGTCAGTTTTGCCCATATATCCATCTAAAAAAAAAACTTATTTGTTACACGTTTCCCAAACTAAGAATGCATTGGCAATCATGCTTTGTGTTTGTTAGGCACACTTAGGAAGGGAAGTTCTTTTAAAAAGTATAGAAACTAAAGCAAGTATAACCCTCAATATAATTTGCAGTATTATAACTTCTGACCTCTGCTTATAGCTGTAGCAACCCAACTCAACCTGTGGGCTTGTGGAACGGCCCGAAAAAGGCTAGCCCAAGCCAAACCGTGCCTTGTGGCATGAGGCGGGGGAGAAGAGACTCCGGTTGGAGTCTTCTTCTCCTCCAGTGTTTCTAACTAGGAGTCGGAGTCCTAGAGCTGTCAGAACCTTAGGGTTCCTCTAGAGAGATAGAGAGAGAGAGAGCTCTTCCTCCAAAGCCTCCACCTCAAGCAATCTCTCTTTTTTCTTTCTCGTTCTTCCTCTTCTTTCCGTTGGGCTCGCAGTTAACCCATTATTGTGTTCACTGAAACTTGGGACCACCGGATGCCTCTCGAGCCGAGGTATCACCCTGGCCTTCTTTCTCTTTCCTTGCCCTTCTTCCCTCGAGCTGAAATCACTGTCGTCGACCGAAAAATTGGCCGAAAATCGATCGGAAAAAAGATTCCCCAGTTGCCCAGTTGCAGCTGTACTTTCTTTCAGGTTTCGTCGTTGGGTTTCGTCGGGTTTTGCCGCCGTTTAGTACCCGAAAAAAGTGTGGCCATTTATCTATGGAATTAGCCATGATCTAGGCCGACATTAATTATGTTTCTTCTTGATCCCTTCCTCTCTTCTTCCTTGCACTGGCCGACCACCATCGCCGGCGATGCCTTGACAGAGAGATCGCCCTAGGCTGCCACCATCGGAGCCGGCTGCCTTGGCCGTGCCACCCCCACACCACCCTGATCTAAGAAGAAGAGAGAGAGAGAACGGGTCTCCCCTGTTTTGGGAAAGATTCTTATTTTATGAGTCGACTGGCTTGATTGGCCAGAGCAGACCACCCCAGATTGTCGGACCCTGTTACTTAGTCGACCATGTCCGTCCTATACCCAACTGTTGTCATCTACCATTGGATCAATAATTAATAATCTTTGATCTATTACCTTTTTTTTATTGGATATATGTTTTTTAATTAGATGAATCGAATTATGCTGTACTGACTGATTCGATCAATTGGGCATTATCATCTAGATAGCCAATTACACCAAACTTTATGCTATGTATATCGTGTCTCAACGAAACATTATTATTTCCTACGAAAGCATAGTTCAGGTTGTTGACTAGGCACAGATTAAAAAGAGAAAGAGAGAAGCTGGGGAAGAAGAAGAGAGAGCTTTTGATATTAATCTGGTCACAATTAATCAACTTATCATTCAGACCCCACACGAGCTGTTGGGCATTTGTTTCATCAGCCCATTCATGGGAGGACGGGATAGGAAGCCATCATTGAGGAAGGATTTATTATTTGAACCCCATGCATGAGAAGATTGGGGACCCACCAAGGGCAAGACCTGATTCATAAATATCCAAATACCAGGGAACGCTGGGACCCTTCAATGGGCACCATCATTAGAAGCATTTACTAACCTAAGTCGTTGGAACAAGACCTAAGGTAGGAGACAAAATACATCTTGTTGTGGTGATTTTTTTTTGGTAGTTAAAGACTGGGGAGGTCGTAATTAAATCTTATCTGCCAGAGAAAATGATTTTTTTCTCCTAAGCTGTTATCCAAGCTACTTCAGGCTCACCACTACTTAATCACCTTTTTTTTGAGAGAGAACAAACGGGGGGAGGAGACCCACCTGCATTATAATTAATTATCCAGGTCTAGGAATTTCTACCACTAAGATGGGCAAATTCCTGCTACTTAGTGCATCATGGAAGTCAAGCTCAAGTTCATTTTGTATTATAGTTCTATCATATACTTGGTCTAACTACATTCTTAAATGTTACATGTTTAATGTGATGATGATGGACTTTGGTGCATAATTTTTAAAAAAATACTTCTTGTGTCACATCCAAGTGATGTACTTTGTTAGGTATACAAACTAGATCCATATCTTCAAAAAATCCTGAAAATTCTTTTGGTTCATGCGAGAATTCCAAATGGCAACCTCACAATTAATTATATTTTTGGCAACGACTTCTAGATGAAGTGACGTATGGAGTGCTACAACTGTATGAGGCTTCTATAGTTCAAGACTCGATATTTTCAATCTTTTGGTAAGAATTCAAGACTAATAATTTGTTTAGTGCTATGATCATTGCTATCTACCAAGCTCCAATATATGGATCCATGCAAGTGACCACCCTACCTAAGTTATGATCCTTCTTGAACAGGACTATCCTAGCTACCTGAGTTGGCTTCAATGTAATTAGGACCAGCTAGGATATAAGAAAGCAATGAAATCACATGTTCGATTAGATTAGATGTTATGAAGGAGTGCTTCCAAGGGACGAGCAGTTTTCGAGTTTAGCTATCGGGTGGAAGCAGAAGAAAAGTTTGTATTTGATGGATGACAACAAATATCGACATAATTAGAAAGTATTGTTGGAGTAATTAAAGAATAAATCAAATAAATTAGAAATTTTTATGACTAACATAATATATACAATTTAAAAACTTGATGAAATAGTCTTCAAACATAATTTACAACTATGAAAATTGGAATACAGGGGAACCACGATTAAAGGATGCTAGGCAATGTGCTAAAAGTTCTCTTGCCACTCCAATGCAGTGTAGACATTTCTAATGCTCCCAAGATATAGCTGAGCATATTGAAGATTCACCAAGCATGAGCATATTGAAGGCTTACCTTGTCAACTTCTTCAATTACCCAAAATCAAAATTTTGAAATTATATGCACTATGAGAAAAAAGTAGCAGCGTAAATAATGAAATTGTTGGTGAAGAAGAATTAGAGTGTAAGGGATGGCTATAGTAAGGAGTTTTATGATCTTTATTGTTTGGAGTGCTTGGACCATGGCCTTTTTATAGAGATTAGTCTAGTAACAGATCTAACAACTAGTTTCTTGGATAGTAAAAGCTGCAATAAATGCCTGAGGTTTACAAACTGCTTATGGGCTAATGATGCTACTCTACCATAAAGCCTTCTTCAGTGTCTAGTCCAATTACTACTGTGATTAAGCTTGGTTAATGCTCATAATAAATCTGATAGAAATCAAACCATTAATGGCATGTTTAGATATTTCTACAGGATCAGACTGAAAATCTTATAGGAATCGGATCTATTGGCCCATTGAACTTATATTTTCTAACAGCATGTCCAAACCCAGCCTAGATCCTTGCTTTTGCACTGCAGAAAGAAGAAAAGATCTATTTTCTCATAGGATTTGGGCTGGATAGTGTTTGGTTGATATAGGGCCATGCTTAAATGGATAACCAAATTCGCGAATCCTACAGAATTTTTATCCCAATTCAATAGCAATTTGCAGACAAGACCTAAAAGAAAATGATATACTTCCACAAGGGAGCCCATCATGGTGAGTGGCCCAAACATTGACTTATTTAACTAGAATTCGCTAATTAGGAAGTGTTAATGCATCTCAACTTGTTTTAAAATTTTCCATGTTGGACTAAACTTATAAAAAACTAATTGAAAATTGAATACTTTAATGATTGAACTTTTCCAATCAAAAATAAAAAAATTATTAAATAATTACATAACAATACAATGGATATGGTAGGAGGAAACTTTGGATGAAGCCAAAAATGTCTATTAAGTAGTCTACTTCATAACAATACTTTTGATCCTCATAAATCTGCTAGTTAGGTTTATTAGTATTTGTATTAAGCTTCATGATGAGTTTCTACATCCACCGCATAATAAATATTGAGGTCTGTAATTACAACTCACAAGTGCCATAAATGAGATGATATTTTGAACCTTGGCTTGTTATACCATTGTTTTTCAATTTTCATTTTTGAAGAAAGATATCCAAGAGGGAGATGATGGAGACATCGGTTGGAGCACCACCAATTTAGAGAAAGAGGCAAATGGTACAAGGAATATCTCTCAAAAGAGAGAAACTTCCCTCACTCAACTCAAACCTGTGATTCTTTCTTGATAGATATAATCTAGGATTTCATTTACGTTAAAATTAACCAAGCCAATCTAATTAACAAGATACCAAACCTTAAGTTGATTCAGCCCATTAACAAAATAAAATAAGCAAATTTAAACCCATTCAAAATTCAGTTTTTAAATCCAACATAATGGATTGGGAGAGAGTAGGTTGGCCGAGTCATATTGCATCAAGAAAGAACTAACATTAATTAACTTAATTGGAATCCTTGTCCAATCCAAAATTATAAACCTAAAATAAATGGGCCAGGCTAGATTAGATTAGTTAGGTTATTTTAGCACCAATGCTACTTGAGTTGTAAAAGTAATCTATGTTTTATCGTTGTTTATACTAAATAGATAGGAGAGAGAAAATACCCTCTCTCAAAATTCAGAGAAAGGTTGTGCTCCATTGCTACATGGGTATAATTTAGGACTGATTCAAGTTAAGATCAACCAAGCAACCCAACTAACAAAGTACTCAACCTTGACTTGAGTCAACCTATTAATTAATTTAAGAAATTAAGTAAAACCCAATTAATGTCCAATATTTAAATCCAAACACATATTTAATTAAGTAAGATTAGATTGGTTGATTTATATTGCCTCAATTGAGAATTAACTTTAATCAACTTAACCAAAACAAAATTTCAATCACAAATTTTAAACCAAAAAATAGATTTGGTCAGAAATTATATTAAGCGATTAGTTTTAGCTTGAGCAAGACTTCAATTGTAAAATTTGTTTAGTGAATTTTTAGAGAGTTTTTATTGTTTCTGACCTATCATTTAGACTTGCATCTGACCTATCATTTAGAGAGTTTCTATTGTCTCTACTCTACTTTTAAATTTATTCTAGAAGCATCTTTCAAATAATTTAGCAATCATTGTTTTTTTCCATGTAACTCATGCAACTAACATGATCACATGTGACTATTTTGATATTTACATATCACTAATTTAAGGACTATTTGGCATCTTTTTTATTTCATATTTTACTTTTAGATACAAAATAATGGAAACCAGAATAAAAGAATGCTTGGTGCTACTGTGTTTATTTTTAGAAAGAAAATTATAAAAATTGGAACAAACACTATCTCCACCATGTACTACATTATTGTTGCCGTCATCACTCTCGCCTCTGCTATCTCTACTCTTGCTGCTTCTGCTTCTATTGCTGCACCACTAGTATTATTGTTGCCTCCACTATAATACTTATTGCCTCTATCACCACCACTACTATCATCACTACCATCCTCGTTGTTGTTGCTACGCCACACCACTAATACCATCATTCTGTCACCTTTATTGTATTCTACGCACCTTCACGGCCTCCACTACTGCTGCCACAATATTGTTGGTGCCTCGCCGCCACTTAATGTCATCGTTTCCTCCACCATATTGTTGGTACCTTGCCACCGCCATCGTCACCTCCATCATATTATTGCTATCATTGTTACCACCTCTTGCCGTATGACACATTAACCACCTCCACTATCTCCTCTACATCACCATATTTATTTTTAAAAATAGTTGATTATAATAAACATGTCTATATATTAAGACTTTAAGAAAAATAAAATTTATATTTTCTATTTATAAAAATAAAAAATAAAACTGTAATGATACCTAAGTGTGAAGTTTTTTTATTTAATTAGGTTACTTGCAAATGTATTTTTGGTACTATGATCACCTCCAAGAAAAGAGCTTTGGAAAGGCCAAATTTTTTTACATAAACAGGCCCAGGTCACCTATCATGTATTTATTAGTTAAGTGCAAGGTGGATATAGGGTCTAAAAATTATGAGTTCTAGCCCTCAAACACCTTAAGATGCTATGGATTGGGGCTTTGATAATGGAAAAGGCTTTTTACAGGGTAAGATCAAGGGATCTTGGGCCCTATCCATCCATTTAAATGCTCAAAAAAAAAAAAAAACAAGGGTCTACAAGCTAATAAGGGAGCATATTAGAATTAAGCTAAAATTAAGCAAAAGAGCAAGAGAACAAGCCAATATATCATCAAGGAGCAGAGATTTTCATTAATTTCAATCAAGTTACACAATTAGCAACATCATCCTATGAATTAAAACAAAAACAAAGCAAGAAGGGGATAAAGAAGCTTTTCCAGGGTAGACCGATGCAAATTCGAGAAATCTTCTTTTGGAGAAGATTCCTTGCGGATCTTTCCTAGCTTGAACTTTTTCTTACTTTAGGATTGTTTGGATCTCAGATAGAGGTTGATCCTTGGGTTAGGAAGACCTAGATTTAAGAGAATTGAGGTAGAAGATGTGGAGAAGGAGATAGCTAAAGCTTAGGGAAACATAAACTAAAGCTAAGAGAAAGGATTGATTGGGAGAGAAAAGAATAGAAAAATGATCCAATTCTCTTCTCCAAGAGGGCAGCAATAGCTGATGAAAAGATAATCTTTGATAGACTTTGAATTTTTTGAATTGGAGTAGCAACACAGAGTGCCAAGATGGAGGGCCAAGTATGGCTAGTGTTAGTCATGATGACAGCTTGACAAATTACAGATGGGCATCACCTTGTATGTGTGATTTATATATATTAGTTGAGGTAAATATTTTGAATAAACCTCCTAATGCCTAGATTGTGGACTCTACGTCCATGATATATGTCTACAATTCTTTGCAAGGATTCCAGAGGATCAAGTATTTGGAAGACAGTGAGCTCCAAATTAGGATGGGATCTTATGTAGGGTTGCAAATGGATCGGATCGGACCTGACTAACTTCGACCCGACCCAGTTTTTTGGTCGGGTCCTAATTTTGGACCTAGATCCGACCTAATAAAAAATCGGATTAGGTTGGGTCGGATCCACGGCAGACCCAACAAGTCAATCGGGTTGGGTCGGGTCCATGTATATCCGTTTCCAACCCAAAAAATTCAGGTCCGCTTGTTCGGGTCCGGTGCATCACTCAATTCATTAAAGCTTGTTCAACTAAAATTAGCAATATCCCTCACCTCAGTCCTTTTTCTTGCCACCCTCTCCAAAGCGCAATCCGGCCGCCGCCGCCAGGTCACTATCCCTTCCTGTCATCGGCTACCTGCAACTCCTCCGTGCCCCCCCCCCCCGCCGCATCCACCACTCTACCACCTCGCCACCCACCATGACCCCCTCTTCAGCCTCCGCCTTGGCTCCACCCTCTGCGTCATCACCTCCTCTCCGGACGTCACCCGCGAGCTTTTAAGACCCATGACACCGCCATCTTCAACCACCCCCAGACCGCCACCGCCCACCACTTCGCCTATGATGCCGTCGTCTTCGCCTTTGTCTCCTACAGTCCCTATTGGCACTTTGTCAAGCGCCTCTCCATGTCTGAACTCATCGGCCCCCGGACCATCGACGTCCTCAGCCCCTTGACCCGTCGACCTCCTCCGCCCTATCCGCCACATTGAGCTCCTCGACCTCCTGCGCTCCATTCTTGACAAGTTGGCACGTCGTGAGCCAACAGGAGGATGGCGGCCAGCACGACATCGTCGGGGCCAGAGGGGAGACCAAGGCTCGGGAGCTGGTGAAACAGGTGGCAGAGCTTCTCCCTCCCACCGAAACTTGGAAAGAAAAAATTAAATCGTAGTGCCATGACATGGTGACATCTTTTTTTTGTTCTCTCACGTCTATTCGGCTTCTCTCTCCCACTCCCCTCCCCCTAATCAATTCATTTTTTTTTTGTTCCATAGCCGTAGCAGAAAAGATCTCACTGACACGCCGCACTAGCTATCTTTAGGAGGTCTGGCTATGGTCTCTCTCTACCCATAACCATAAATGCTCATCTGTGGCTTCTATCTCACAAAGTCAAATGGGCATTTAATTATATGTGTTGAAACTAGCACAGAGTGAAGAGCAGATTTTTGGCTTATTTATTTATATTTTATTGTAATATTTTAATACTTTATATGGGTCACTCGGGTCAAGTTGGGTCTGAATTCAGTAAATCCAAAATCGAATCGGTCTAATTTTAGGACCCGACTCGGCCCTACAGGTCCTCTAAAACAGATCGGGTTGCTCTAAGAGAGTCGAATCGGGTCACGGGCTGGGTCAACCCTACCCATTTGCAGCCTTAATCTTATGTGAAGGTTTCGATGCTAGCCATAGGAGATATAGTATTGAATCTCTATGATCATAGATTACTCTTGAAAGATACTTTGCATGCACCACATATTTGTAGAAATATAATATCTATAGGCAGACTTGTTGAAAATGGATACAATCTTGTATTTGCTAAAAATCTTACTAAACTTGATAAGTCTATTATGGCTGCTAGGAGGTTACATGATGGGTTATATATCCTAAATATGCCTTCATTAGTAGGCTACAGTGATGTGCATATGACTGACGGTGCAGTCTTAGAAGTGGAAGGACAGTCCATTCGATTCCACTTATCTATGGGATGCTAGGCTAGATCATATCAGTTTTATCAGGCTCTAAAAGTTGATTCAGAATGGACAATTGAGCTTCTTAAATGCTCAACACTGGTCAATGTGTAGGTTATGCCATAAGGGCAAGATGATAATGTTTGATCATCCAAATAAAGAAGAGCATGCTAAAGAACCATTGGAGCAGGTTCATTCCGATGTACATGGACCACCAAGCATGGTAGTAAGATCTACCTCATGTGCTGCAAGTCTGAATCCTTTGAGAAAATCAACAAGTACGCAAGCACAGTGGAAGAGAGTCTTGGCATGCAAACAAAGGCTCTACATTCAGATCGAGGAATGTATTTGAGAGATAATTTGATTGCTTCTTGGTGGACTGGCCTGTATTTCCTCAACAAAATTGGGCAGTTGAGAGACATAATAGGACCTTGATGGATATGTCAGGTCCATGATGAGTCATGCTAGACTGCCTTGTTTCTTTAGGGATATACACTTCAAAGTGCAAAATGTATTAAACTATATTTTAACTAAGTCAAAAAAGCTTCATATGAGACGTCGGGTGGGAAGAACCCAAGCTAGACAAATGGCACACTTAAGAGTTTGTAGTTTTCCTACATATGTAAAGAAATTGAGTCCTAACAAGTTGGAAGCATAGGGAAACTTATATTACTTCGTGGGACACTTTGAAGAAACGAAAGGATATTATTTCTACAGGAAAGAGGACCAGAAAATCTTAATGAGTAGAAATCCACCATTCTTAGAAGAGGAGATGAACTTTTTTGACCAACATCCTAAGGATGTGGTTCATTGACCGACCTGACTCTCATACGGTCCAAATTCACAAAAAAAAAGGCTAAGAGGATCGTGATCGCGAACCGATGCTCGAGCTTTAGCGAGGAGAAAAGGCCACAACCAGACAACCATTACTGGTACGGAGTTCGCAAGGTTGGTATAGAATGACTGATTGACCATTGGGGTCGCTTGCAATTATAGTTGGAATTGGAAAACTTCATACATCCCCTATTTCAAGGCTGGAACCATCATCTCTTCTAGCCAGATCTCCATCCAGCTTCATGTCCTTAAGCCTGCAGTGGAGCCCAACCACCACCCAGCAAGCTAAGTCTCGGCCCAATGGCAAGCTTTCAGATACTGTATTTGGTTGAACCACTTGTTTCATTGCCTTGTTCCAATCATTCACCTCTTGTCACTGCTCACCATTATTCTCCATCTGCGAACCACTAATATTGCCATGGATCACCCTCACCACCACCCGTCAAGCGTTGAGGGCAGGTGGGCCTCTATGCTCTAAGAAGGGATGAAGCCCTCCTTCCCTTCTTTGCTTCCACAGGGGACAACCACTCCTATTTTTCTTCTTCTTCTCCCACTCTCTCTCTTCTCCCTCTTGGCCACTTTGTGACTGACCCATTGCCGCCCACGGCTGAGCCAATATCCCTACAACAGGCACTTCACTTCATCTCACTTCTTCTTCTTCCTCTTCCTCTTTTTATTTTTCTTCTTCCCATTCTCAAGAATTTTCTCTCCCCTTTTTCTTTTTTTCTCCCTATAGATGACCATAGAGATTGCTTCCCCTGCAACCTGCATTGAACTTAATAAAAGGGTTCTGGCCCTTGGCCACTGGGAAGTGTGCTAGCCTCCATGCTAGCCCTTGTTGGACTCCACTAGATTGGTCATCCTTGATATCTATTGAGCCACCTAATATTCCCTCTCCTTTCTGCCCTGACCCATGGAATAGATACTCGTCTCTAGTGATTTCCTCGTATCACCAATGGATCAGATCCAACCTAATTGAACCTAGATTAAGACTCCTACTAATCTTGGACTCTTCCATACATTAACAAATTCAACCATAATTTAAACTAGACTCCTGCTTCACTTGGACTTCTTCATGACGCATGGAATGAATCCCATTCACGTTGGAATTTTCAGATTGCGCATGCCCATAAGAAGGTCCTCACGCACACCACAAAGAAGCCCTTCACGTTCTCCTTAATTCCATCTAATTCAGACTTTAGAAGATTCTTCCTAGTTTGGGCTAAAAATTTTGGACTCAATTTAGCATTGGACACGCCTAATATTGGACCCAAACTCCTTAACTTAAGACTCCTAATCAACTCGGATTCTTTAATTGATACATAACTAAGAGTCCAAATTAGCTAGGACTCTTTTACACGACTCATGGACTCGTTGTAGCTTGACTCATGCATATGCTGCATCATGATTGCTGAAAATTTTGGATCCAATGTGTTCTAGTGTTGAAACTCTTGGATCCTAATGTAATTCGGTGCATAACCACAAAGAGGAATCAATCTCCACGTATGCCCTATGCTTGGGCTCATGCTCCTGGATCAATATTTATATTTTTTTAAATTTCAATAATAAAAATAGAGTCTAATTTTTACTTTTCCAATAATAAAAATTAAAAATGAAAGTGATGCCAAATGACACCTTAGTCTTCCACTGGGTAACTTCGAAGCTTGTTTCAAGTCCTCCAACATGAGTCACTTTGCAAGTTGAAGAGAAAGGAGAAGCACAAGAACAAAAGCAATAGGGGTGGGAGAAACTATTCAACAATGATTTTATTAATCAAATTCAAATTTGACCTCGATGCCAATCTTATGCTACCTTATATAGCGTGCCTTACAAAATTTACCAAAAATAGTAAAACTTCGAACTCAGCCCAAAATCTGAAAAATAGAATAATAAAATCAATTTCAACACACCCTTTAAATCATAAGGTGATTTACATTTACTTGGTCTAGAAAATTAAAGAAAGAAATTTCTTAATATAGAAACATTCCATTTTGGGGATTTTGTTGAACGTCGAAATGATGCAAAAATGTCGGGCTATGAATACATCAGCTTTTGTGTGTATGTGTGTGTGTGTGTGTGATGCCTTGTTTTTGCTCTCCACTCTGCTTCAACACCTAAAGTTAACAATCTTAATTCCACAACTTATAGAGTTTTAGGTTTCAACATCGAGATTAGGAGAAAATATAGCAACAATATCGAAGAATGAGGATCCACTTAGAATAACTATAACTTGCGATGAATCTATAGTTTAACAGTAGTTTAGTTAAAAAAAATCAAAAATATTTTAATTAAAAATTTAATTTATTTAAGATTGCTGTCAATAAAAGTTATTATCTTCTGATTAACAAATATGCCCCCTTACAAAATTCTAGCTTTGCCTATCTTATTGAGGGCTCTATACATTAGTAGGGAGAGAAGCTGACATTCTTATTCTTTCTCTAATTATTTCAAAACTTACATGCATCGATATATTGCATTGTCAATTTAAGTATCCCAACTTAGAAACCATCTCTTTCCTACTTAAGCACAGCAACCCTCAATGCAGGGTTGCTATAACATGTTCTTTTATCTTATTAGTACAAGTATATTGTACAAAGAGCTTTTGATCTTAGGGTCTTTGCTCCTCTCTCTCTCTCTCTCTCTCTCTCTCTCTCTCCGTCTCTTCAAAAAAGATAAGATCGATCTCTTTGTTACACAGTTGGTAGACATGTCATACTTTAAGAAACAACTTAAGAGTACAGTTTTGACTCCATGCCTAAAGCTTTTAACCTACCTTTCCCTTTCTTATTCCCATTCACACATTTGAATATGGATAAAATGCAAAAACCGAGGGTGTGGCTGGCTGGTTTAACGGGTTTTATTGGTTTGATAGTTCTCTTTTTTGGGAATCCAACAGCACACTTCAATAGGATTGCAATCATGCCATTTTGGATAGCCGTTTCATTTGTTAAACCGGCAAACGATGCTTATCTGAATGATTCTATTATTTTATGTGAAAACTTTGAAGTATTTGAATCAGTCCTCAACGTGTGACACGATGGTACGGACCGTTTCAACCTTCCCGAAGAACGCCTTGCAGCAAAAGGTCATGGATTCGCACAGGCATTGATGACGCATGGGACATACGGTAGAAATTTTTTTATATAATTCAGATAAATCTTATCATTCTAATCTAAATATATCTAAAAAATTATAAAAAAATGCCGTAAGAGAAGAAGAAGTTTTTATAGCTATTTCAAAAAAAAAACTATTGAAGTGTTGGGCTACATGTGAGGTAATCCAGTTCGCTATTTTGTCAGTCTTTCAATTCATATCAGCGATTTGAAAGACAACACAATTTATATAAATATATTTAGAAAATTAAAAAAATGACGTAAGAGAAAGAGAAGTTTTATAGCTATTTCAAAGAAAGCTATCGAGAGTGTTGGGCTACATATAAGATAATCCACTTCGCTACTTTGTTAGTCTTCCAATACATATGAGTGCTTTGAAAGGCAATAAAATTTATATAAATATATCTTAAAAAAAATGACGTAAGAGAAAGAGAAGTTTTATAGCAATTTCAAAGAAAGCTATCGGAGTGTTGAGCTACATATGAGGTAATCCACTTCGCTGCTCTGCTAGTCTTCCAATACATATAAGTGTTTGAAAGGTAATAAAAATTATATAAATATATCTAAAAAAATAAAAAAAAATGACGTAAGAGAGAGAGAGAGAAGTTTTATAGCAATTTCAAAGAAAGCTATCGAAGTGTTGAGCTACATATGAGGTAATTCACTTCGCTGCTCTATTAGTCTTCCAATACATTTGAGCAATTTGAAAGGCAATACAATTTTTCAGCATACCGATATTCTAGATGTTCGCCATCCATTTTAGACTGATAGATACGGATATTTTGTAGTAGTAGATGTCTGCCATCTATTATAGGCTGATTATGGTTCCATTCGATCACTGTAGCAAATAAAATTTTCAAAAACTTGTTTTGTCCGATCGATACCCATCCAAGGTGGCGGACCCACGTCATCTGTGACAATGTCCACTCTGTCCTTTTGCTCCATTCTTGCAATGCGGCCTGTCAAACAACGGCGCATCCCTTGGAATAGTAAGTAAGTACGGCTCCGATCCTTTTCGTTGTACAGTAATCAAGTCATATTTTGCTGCTTTTGTACGGATGACCTCCAGTATCCACCTCCTCACGCAATGATCAAAGTCAATCTTTCTCATCGTATCAAATATTTAAACTCTCCAACCACAAGGTCTTTGACTTATTAAAAAAATTACATGAACGTAGCCAAATTGTCCGTATGTGCCACCTCGTTCTCCAAATGTCAACGCTCTCAAGTCCCATCCTGAAATAAATATGCATATAGATAAGGGAGAATCTATCTCTTATTCATTTAAATTCTCATGCGAAGAGGTAGAGCAAACTAGAGAATTTTAGGGAAGCAGAAAGAAAGTGATGAAGCTGGTTTGGTGCCCGGAGACAGCCGCCAGGGCCTACATCGACGCCGTGAAGGCACTCGCCGAGCAAGAAGTTGGCGAGACCGAAGTGGCCGAGATGGTCTCTGCCATGGCTGGCGGATGGAAAGCCCAGCTCATCGTCGACGCCGGGACCTGCGGCGATTGCGCGGCCACCAGCGTCGGACTCCAAGCGGCTGCACGTTACACAGGAGGCCGCCACATATGCGTCGTCCCGGAAGGGCAGTCGCTGATGGAGTACAGGGAGGTGATGCGAAGGGCTGGGCTGGAGTCCGCGGTGGCGGCGACGCCGGTGATGGCGGGGGAGGCGGAGGAGGTGATGAGGGAGCTGGAGGGGGTGGATTTCGTGGTGGTGGACTGGCGGCGGAGGGATGCGGCGAAGGTGCTTAGAGCGGCGAGGGCGGGGCCGGGAGGGATGGTGGTTGTGTGCAGGAGCGCCGGGAGGTGGCGGGGCAGCGCTGCGGCGGTGGTGAAGGGGGCGGGGATGAGGGTGGTGAGGTCGGCTCTTTTGCCGATAGAGTGGGGAGTGGAGGTGCTTTACGTTGGAGTGGGGAAGGGGCCGAGCTTGGACGGCAGCCGGAGCCGGTGGATCCGGCACGTCGATCAGGATGGGGAGGAGCACCTGTTCCGGCGATGATCCATGGTACAAAACCATTTTCTTTGTAAACATACTCGCATAAAACACTGGTGTGATTGTGGCGTTTGTGTGCGTTTAAATCTGGAAAAAGAGAAGCCAACCTGTTTCATTTTACGTTGATGAAGAAATCTCAGCTAGAAAAGTTCCTTTAGTGCTATTTCATCATCCGTCTCAAGAGTTTTCCCTTTCGTGGCTCCATGCGATTAATTATCCAGGATTCGACGTCATCCATGGAAGAAAAGATTAATGTGATGACAAAAAACAAGCAACAAGAGAAAAAGGCATTCTTGCATATAACCATGTTTGTATGTATAATAAAATATATTCATATTCTATCATCTTTTTATATTAGAACTTCTGAAAAATTTAATATTCAATTTATACTGTAAAGAGCTATATTTTTCATAAATTCTTGGGGATATTAATGCAACGTGTAAGAAATTGATGCTTAAAATAGTCATTTGTGAACGTCTGTAACGAAAAAATCTTGCAGAAGTACTGATATTGCTGCAAAAGTAAAAAACTTTTAAAGCCTGTATTTGCAACAAGCTATATTGGCAAGGATATAGACACATATGTAACTTGTTTCATATACACCCTTATATTGTTTTACTTTTGCAACCATGTTCTTTTTGTTCGACTTTTGATTAATTGTAGCATAAAATTATCTTTTATCCTTTGCATTAGTATCCCTAATAATTTGTGCAAAATATAGTTCTATACAGTATAAGTTAAATATTGAATTTCTCAGGAGTATTAATGCAGATGGGTAATACTATCATCTTATATTTGAAGAGTTACTTGTTAGCACCACTAGTCAAACATCTAACAGGATGCCAAAAATGATTTTGGAGGATAAATACTTAATAAGCCGTACTTACAAGAATATATATACAAATATTCTATTAAAAAAAGAAGATATTTGAGATAATAGATTAGCATTACCCTTTAGTATTGATAATGGAACTGGTTGAATATCCAAGTCATATGATTAATGGTATCTTCATTTTACAATCATTTAGATCCCTTTGAGTAACTCATTTTTGGTTGGTGAACTCATTGGGTATTTACTAATAGTGATATTGGATTCAAATCGTGCCCTTACTCTAATTTCAACTAAATAATTTACTCACTCCTATTTATTAAAAATATTTTTGTTGTTTAAGTTGTTTGTTAAACCATAAGAGCTTAATTATGGCAACAAAGATGTATTGCTTTCAACATAAAAATTTGAAAATAAAAAGGAAGGAATAACAAAAGCTCTATGCAATTACTATCTCCAATATCTATCTCAATGATGTTTTTCATTAACTTTTAGAAAAACAAAAGCATAAAAGCAACAACAATACCAAACAAGCCCTTAACATATTTTTGTCCACCACATGGATGCATTAATGGTTCTTTAGCGAAAGGAGTATAGAATGAGGATAGGAGTTCCTTCCATGACACCAGATTTATTGCTATAGCTCCTATTCTTCTCTAGTTTAGTTTAAATTCAATTTATGTAAGAAGCACAAGGTAAGTTGACAGTGTTAAAGTGTTGATTTGTTCATAAACATGTAAGAAGAACATGTTATATATAATCCTAAAACTCAATCTAGAGATCTGTAGTTCTAGCAAGAAGATAGATTTATGCATAGTAAGGAGACAAGAATGTAGATTTACGCATAATAAGGATATAGAATCTATAGTTATTGCATCCTCACAGATTGGCGTATATTATAGCATGAAAGAAAATCAGCTCTCCATGAACTTCCTCAACGAAAAAAAGGCTCAATGGATAAGTTTTTTAATGGGAATAATTGTAGGCCTAGCTACATAGTCCAATTTGAGAAATAAGACTTTCTGGATATTCAAGAAGTAAAAGGTGGCACCTTTACATTACATTAATTAAGAATTATGGAAAAAGACACTATGTTGTTCATCATCATCCAATACATAAAAATGTGTATTTTAGTCAAAGTTCATTTTTCAACTAGATAGGCCTTGGAAAAGAAGAAAATTCACTTTCAAATATGAGAGAGAAAATATCGTTAATTGGTCACTATGACCAATGATATCATGATTATTTTCATATTAAAATGGAGAGATCCAATTTTAGATCACTTGTCTTTCATGTATTGTAGAATGACCAGCAAATGAGGAGAGCATCGATCATGTGAAGCATGCACCTTGCAGCTAGCTTAACACCCCGCTCAATCGCATGTCGACTTGTAATGAACAAATAGCTTGTGCTTGGCAACTAGACTGTTCCATTCCAATTAACTGGAGAGGATCTAAACTCAGTTTAATTCCCAACCTCTTGTATTATACCTTGTTAATGTCTGTTTTTGCCTTTCTCTATGTATGGTTGGTTTATTCCTTCTCTACGGAACTTAATCACTAGGTAGCTCGTCCATGCCTTCTCTTGGTCCTCCTACATTAATTCTCATGGGAACCTTGCTTTCTTTTTACCATCTTTTGAAATGAAGCTAGATGAATATCTTATTTCATCCTTCTGAACATAGCAAGGAAAAGAAAAAAAGGGGTCTTCTTTGAAACATCATAGTGAGTAATGAAAGTTCCAAAAACATGATCTAGAGAATCAATATATATCTCGAAACTCTATCCTATATAAACAACCAATTTTGTAGAATTCACTGTCACCACAAAAGGAAAAGGAAACAAAAAATATCCTCATATAAAGTCACTCCTGCAGTTATTAATCTTGCTTTGGACACTGTTTACAGAGCAAAAAACTTGGAACAAGTCGATAGAAATGAAGCAAGTCCAATAAAACCAACCTCACTCAACATCATCATATATTTTTCAAATCATCCATTTTTGTTTGGTTTTCCCTTACTATGGTTTCATGTGCTGCGCCAATGCTACTTACAAAATATTGTTCCAGAGGCCAATTTAACATGAAAACACGTCCCAATTATCTTCCAAGTTTACAGGAAACCAGACATGTTCAACTCAAACAGGATTCTATTGTTTATACAACCATCACACATTTGTTCCACAATCCGAGATGTGTGCATGCCATGGCCATCCTGTTCAACACCCCTGTGCATGGTTTATTTTTTTATTTTTTATTTTTTTTGGTACAACGGCACCTCATACTAAACGTAAATGAGTACAACCAAAAAAATCAGAAAAAGGGATCTGGCCAAGCGGTTGGGGAACATCCGCCTGGTTCCTCCATATGCATGGTTTATTCAACTTTGCACATTTCAACTTTGTCTGACCCTCAACTTAGTATACACCATTGTGACAACATCTCCTATACATATGTCCTTTGTCTTGTTCATTGGTTGGAATCTCCAATTGTTTAAACCTTAGCCTAACTCCGATGCACCATGTTCTTATACCAAACCAACATTCCACAGTTTGTCCCTGACTGATTAGCTTTGATGGATCTTCGAGTTGCAGAAGAAATCTCGAGATCTAATATGATTCTACTCAAAACATGGAAAGAAAAATGAGCAAAAGATAAAAATATGACATATAATAAGCATGGCTTGTACCACAGTCTGAAGAAAATCCAAAACAAGCTCAAAAAATCTCCTAACGAGTATTTAATCTCTTATGGAGAACACACCATTCTCTGAAAGAAAATCCCTTCGGCTTAGTGTGGATGGCAAGCATATACAAAAAAAATAATGTTTAGTACATGAGGGGACTATGAGGATCTCCCTTCCTTGTTTGAACTTTTAGAGTCACTGAAAAGCTGGTTTGTTTGATCTTGTCCTTATATTTGTTAAGCCACATTTGATTCTTCTCCATCTCTTTAACTATGATCTTTCTTCTTATACAAGCAGCATCAAATTAAACTTTAACCATAGATTTTTGATTAATCAAGATCGTTTGTTGTTCGATCTTCTATATCATTCTCTTGAGATTCCTTAGCAAACAAAATTTCAATTTTTGCCTTGAGTTGAAACTTTTTCATCTCTCATTTGTTTGGAGGGTTGTTGTAACATCTTTATTTACGTTTTCTCACCTCAAGCCAAGATCCAAGTTCGATCTTTTCTTGTTAACGAACAAGTAGTAGTTCATTGTCCATGTCAACCCTGATCCCCATTGGAACCAATCCAGCAACTATGTTGATCTCTTCTAGTATTCATCAACCACAAGGTATTTGGAACTTGGAATTGGCCAAGATTGTCCATACCTGCCACCTTTTCCACATGTCAACGCTCACAAAACACACTGTAGAATATAGTTGAATAAATATATAAACAAAGACGGATTTATACCTTATTCAGTTAAAGGTTTTCTCGCATATATAGTGGCGTGTTCCCATGGAGTGCTATGATGCTTTACACCTCTGTCCATCAAACGAGCGTAGATATAACTCATTGTTTTGCTCCTTGGTTTGACTTGCTAATTTTTGTACTTAAATAATTAGGACGGAAAGGAGACTTATTGAATCGTTAATCAAGTCCAACTCGAACCCAGCATCGACCCGCAGGAATCAAGAGAAGTTTGGAGCAATTTATTGGCTATCTTACATGTTGTTTAATCAATCTTTTGACAACAACCTTACATTATAAAAGTGAACAGACAGCATTTTCCTAGTCCAAATAAATTGATTACTTCCTTCTTGTTTTCATTCCAATTTATGGTTAGGTATGATACCTGATTTGTAAACAAAGTTAATTCACACTTCTAAAATTGCTTGGATTTGTTATTATTTCTAGTCTGGCACCAATGAACCCAAAGTTTCCATCATATAAGGGTTATGCCCTTACAAATAATCTCCTATATTGGCACTTAAGAATAATCAATCAAGTCATGCAATCTTTGTTTTTTCTTTTTTTTTTAAAAAAAAATTCATGTGCAGTAAGGTGCTCATTAAGAAACTATAGCAGGATGTTATGGTTCACGATTCTACGAAGATCGAAGATGCGATGCTGGAGCCTCAGTAGAAAGGGAGGCATATTTTGAACAAATTAGTCAATCCTTGCAACTTAAGGCTAGTTTTTATTATTATTATTATTATTATTATTTATTTATTTGCTTTTAAAATCAGGAGAGTCGTCAAGTCACACTTTATTTTTGACCAAGAAGTTTAGACCATTTGTCTTCCCACAGAAGCGGTGACATGTTGGGCGTGGGTGGATGATACATCTTTTTGTAACAATTTTCTACAAATGCAGGAGCTGCGGAGGAAAAATTAGAGCGTTTCACATCTTATTGCACTTTTTTTTCTTCAGAAAAAAAATACTGTGGAAATACAATCATTGAAGACTAGTTCTGAAACCACCTCCTAAAAAAGCTGAGACTTCTGAAATATGAGTTCAAAGGATGATCAGAATCCACTTAGAAGGCGATCTTCTGTATCCCTGAGAGATCAGAACAATGGAATCAATAACTCCAACCCCTCAAAACTTCCCGAGTGTCGTATACTTCCTTCTTGCAGATTTAACACGCAAAGGTGGCATTCATTATCCTTGATGGAGAAGATGTAAAGCATAGCAGATACTGGAGCTTATCCCAACAACCAGATAGCTATCCTGCATCAGAAGCAGGTCAAAGTTTTGAATCAATAGTACTGCAGCTGCAATGCTGATTAATCTCAACATATTTTTAGAAACAATGTGTATAAAGTGGAGATGCAAATAAGTTTGGTCCAACCCGATGTAATGAGTTCCTTGCAAGACAGGACAAGAAAAACATGAAGAGCAATGGGAACAAAGATGTGAATCAAAGCAGGCTGTCAACGGCCAGAGCTGCTTTAGCCAACTACCCCTGGCAGCTGATGCAGGGCTAGAGTTCTCATGGCAATTCTCAGCCAGTAGTCCCAAGTGCCTTAAATTGTCTCATTTCAGACGAAATATGATGAACCTAGCCTTGGTTTCCACGTTCAAACATAAGGTGGCAAGTTGGAGAAGGCTACTTGGATGCTAATTGGCGTCACATGCATCAATATGGTTGGAGACACAAATGTCACTTTCTTTTTTCCTCTCAATCACAAGCGGTCAATTGATCTTAGAAGCTTCAGTTCAGGCCCAAATAAGATCAAATTCAGGATGAATCAGGTGTAATTACGTCAAGCTCGAACCTGGTTCATAAGCCAGAAGTTGATTGTAAGCAAAGCTTGAAAATTACGAGGCTCAACCAGATACTGGCTTGATAAGGCTGAAAACTGGTGATCAATGTTTTTAGATATATCTCAGTCAACATGTAATGGATTGTTGGACCAAATTCAACAACAGACTTTTGGTCCTGTAGCATGGAATCAACCACTGAATTGAGCTAAGCATGATTCCACCATAGACTTTGGTTCCTGTAGCATAGGCTTCTGCCATCAAGCTGTGCTTGAAATAAGATCAAAGTCAGCTACATTTGGAATTAAGCTCAAATTGTGCTCAGTCGAAGGACAAACGAGCCAACCTTGATCTCAGTTTTCAAGCTTAAAATTATTTTCTTTTTTTTTCTCTTTTTAGAGGCGAGCTCAAAATTAATTTAATGTTAAACTTGACAAGAAGCAGGCTCGATCAAGATCCGTTCTAATACACACGCCTACCCTCATCCACACATATGGGGGACGAATTACCAAACATCTGCATTTCCATATCTAGATATGACGATTGAAATACACATCTAACATATAATTTTAAATCTCTCTTCCATCTATAGCTCAATCTGCTAGTATCCAAGCCTTGCATCCAAAACAGCTAAAGTAGATATTGTACTTCAATAATTTACATATACCACTAAATTTAGACGAGATCAAAGCCTAAAACACAATCAAATTGGTTGTGTCTATGGCCATATTTCAAGCAGATGGTCATAACACCAAATCCATCTATACGGTGCCTCATAATTTAAGAATGATTCAATAACATGGCCACCATGACATGAACTTGCTTTCAAAAGTGTGTAAGAAAGATGAGTGAATGACCATTTACATAAATTGGAATATTCTATAGAAAGATTTTAGTAGTTTTACTTGTATCAAAAAAGACTCCCAAACCACAGCTCATGTTTCTTGTTATATTTTCAGCCAGTCGCTTCCATGGAGTGTATGACAATGAGGATAGATCAACTTCTCTAGGAAACCTCTCGCAATTCAACCTAAAAGGAAAGAACAAAGTATTGAAAAAACATATCAATGTTCTCTATTCTGTCAAGGCGAATATTATTTTTCACCGTAGAATAAAAAGGGATAAAACATATCTTATAACCCCTTAGCATCAGGGTTGCAAATAATAATGAAATAAAATTAATATCTGGACAGATCGGAATATAATGTGTTTATAAAAGTCTAAACGGTGAAAAAGAGGATAATAGTAGGGAAAAAGAGAATAAGAGTTAGAATAGAGGACGAGAAGAAGAACAGAGGGCAAAAAGATACCAAAAGAAACAAAAACTTCCACAAAGGAGCTACTTCATTCAATATAATTCCATAACTAATTCGCCACTCCTCATGAACGTAAATTTTTGATAACCATAAAATAATATTTCCCTATCATAAAGGACACAAAAATGACCCAACATCATTTGACACAAAATAGGACTCCTCATCTACCTTAAACTCTATTGAATTAAAACTGTTAATGTTCCTACCAAAAGACAATTATGGACTATCCAAAAATGGAAAAATTAACATCCGCATTGAAGCATATATTGAAAATTACTAAAATTACTTTAATGCACGATTGTTATAACCTCAATCTTTCCTATCTCAGCTAAACTTAAAGTGAGATCCTAAGACAATAATCTTACTTATATTAGGATTCAAGAAAACCATTAGGAAAACAACCCTATAATTGATATGAAAAATATGATAAAATATAAAATATAAAATATAAAAGAATGAAAACAAATTCATTCATTTAAATACTTAAATTTCTAATCGCAACAAGATATCACACGCCAAGTAAGCTGCCCTGGAATTATATGGGATCACTGCCTATGCTTTGAAACACGCTTGCGTGCAGTAAAACTAATCTAATTCTACAAATTTTCAGATAGTATATCAAAATCATCAAATAGAATCATTACTGCAAGTTGATTTTGCATTAAAGTAGATACCTCAGCATCAGTCCCAACTTTCTTTGTTTCTCCTAATTGCCTTTTTCTGTGAGAGAGATTTTTTATTCTGCATCCTCTTCTGCTCTCCAATAGCAGCCCTTCAAGATATGATAAAAGTAAATATTGCAGCTTTACAAATTGTAATCAACCAATGTAACATGAAATGGTCTTCGCTAATTCTACGTACTGTGCTTTTCCAAATTGCAAAATATCTAAAGCAAAAGGTTCCAGGAAAGGTACAGTATTGATGCTCATTCAATTCTGAGATGAACCCTAAAGAATTTTTATTAACTAGAAAAGAACATGGCAGTTATATGGACGAGCGGATGCCAATAATCACATAAAAAAGCAAAAAGAAAAAATAGTCATCTGCTTCACTGATAAACAGGAGACAGATTATGGCTTACAATCTTTCTATCTTCTTCTTTTGCTCTTTTGAAGGAGGCGGTGGAACATATGATGCAGCATCTATAATAGCCTGTTGAAGAAAATCAATACAAAGTAATATATAGGCTTTTTAGAGAGCCATGGATATAAAAAATAACAGACAAATAACCAGGTCTCCAGAAAGAATTTTACAAGGTTTGCACAAGAATCATGCCGAAACCAAAGATTCAGTACCTGCAGTTTCTCCAGCGCATCTTCAATGTTACCTCTGAAGAACAACATATTACAATTAGGTACATTGGAGACTGCTAATAAAAATGGAGAAAATGGAATGGCAGTGCCCAAAAGCTTACTTCTGTGTTCTTGTCTTTGTTGATGAAATTACAATCTCCCCATCCTTGTTGATACGATTTTTTTCCTGTAAACAGATGTGGAATCTATACCTAATTTTAATATATACGCATTCAACAAAATGGGTATACTGAAGTGTATTGAATGAGACAGAAAACAACATGGCAATTCAAGTAGACCAATTAAATATCATGCAATAAGTGCTGAACAACAACCATTTGAAGTATTCTCTCCCTGACTCTTTCGCTAAGCCAATGTGCTTGTTTAACATTGAAGCGCATGTCCACCTTAGTGTTCACTGCAATAATAGGCATATTTAAGTGAAAGATTGAATAAACATAATTCAGTGAATAAAACAGACTGGATTCTACAAGATGCTCTGAACCATTCTGAGAAAAAGGTTATAGAAAAGGAGAGAAGAAATAAAATGATATCACGTTGATTGAAACTTCCTGTCTACATCCCTTAAAGATGCACACTTCAATGCCAAACAAAGAGAAAATGGATCTTAACCATGCCATTGTCAGTTAACTACAGTTTGAAAATGTCCAGATATCCTTCCTGAGAAAGCAACAAACCTGAGATGAACAGTACAATAAACTATGGAAGTGAATTTTCTTTGAAGCACGAAAATCCAATTGAGGTATACCACTTTTTGGTACTACAACACAGCAGCACTAAGAATTTCAAGTATAAGCTAAAGAAAAAGCGAAGTGAGAAAGACTTGGAAGTCAACAAACCTTTGTTTACATTTTGACCACCGGGTCCCCCGCTTCTTGCAAAACTAACAGTGACATGGTCTGCATAAGCAAATGACTTGGAATCAATTGAGGGTATTATTTAGCTGGTATTGCTCAAGAGAACTACTACACATATTTAAAGAGAATTTTCATATAGAATGATACTTCATTTTCTTAGCATTTCAATATACCTAAACCTCTCCCTTGTTTTTTTTTTTTATAATAACTGGGGCATATATCCTCAGTTTATAACATATAATTGACCAAAATACATGAAGTGCATCAAATATAATTAAGGGATTCAAAATTTATAGTCATACTTCAGTATTCAAAGAACTGCATGAACCTAAAAAGGGCGTAGACTTACAAGATGATATTTGTCTTAAACAAAGCTGTAAAATCCATGTGATAAAACCATGAAGGGAAAGCTGGCATGCAGAATGCAGCAAGGTGGAGAACCAGTTATAATGACATTGGCATACAAAGGATTGAGGACAAACTGGTAAAGAGAGAAGCCTAAATATGAGCAAAACAGTCAGGCAACTGAAAAGAAAAAACAAAGTGACCTGAATATTAGTTGTAGAAAAAGATCTTTTAAATTGCCTCTTGTTACAGGGGCATTAACCCTAGATTTTTTTAAAAAAAATGGAGTTGAAAGTATTATAAGCTAACCACAAATTGTTTTGGACAAGGCTTGGTGGCAGCAGTTACATAATTTCTGCTGAAAATAGGCAATGCTACAAAGAACATTCATGAAAGCAAGCAGCAAAATTATAGCAATGTTGGCCCTTGATATAAAAAAGAATAAATCCAACCTACTACCACTAAAAATAACTACATTCTAAGTTGCTGTCTTATTATGTTTAATAAATAAAGCAAATGTGCCAAACTCAAAATTGATAGCCATGAAGTAAACCATTTAATGCTAATAGATGGATACATTTTTTTTATGTCACACAGAAACTTGGGTTGTTTCTGCTGGTTAGGTTAAGGGTTACAAGTTTTGCAGGATTTTTCAAGATTTAGCACACACGACACTTATTACAGGGGCCTTGTTTTTGTGATAATAAAAGTGATCCATAACAATGCTACATAGAACTGTCAGGGAGGAGTTTTTGGTGCTTTAGTACAGAAAAATAAAAGGAGATTATTTATCATACATGTGCTGTTGCCATTTATATAAAAAAGGAAATTGCCTATCTGCAGAAGTATTTAGAAGTTACAGCAAAACTAGACAGGTGTAGCTTCTTGTATTAGACATATAAATTAATGACTTGAGAATAGTTTAGTTGCTAGAAACTTCTAAAATGATTGATGAGGATTCTAAAGGAAGTAGAATTACAAGTGGGTCCAACTGGGCCTGTGTACATCTTGATCCAGTCCTGATCCAAACTCAAGTTGAGTCTAAGATTGGACCTAGATTTGACAATCACCTGGTGCCTCTGGGTCAAATCAGGTTTCCCTTCTGGGTCGCGTTAGACTTTGTACAAAGTTTTTTGAGCTAGACCCCGATTTTTGAACTAAATTTTGTCAGGTTAAATCAGGTCTACTAGCATCCAATGGGACCAGGTCTAATTTCCTAAGATCCATACCCAACCCAATTGGAGGTTGGTTCCTAATCTGGGATCATGTCCAAACCAGATATAAGTCAATCCAGGTACACCTGCTTGACTATTCTCCTTTTGTTGCCTATTCTTCTTAGCTTCTCTTTAATTATCTAATTCTTGCATTTCACATGCATCTGTTCTCCTACATTTATCCTCTTTACCCCCTTTCTTGCTAGATTTTTTGTTTAGCAAAAAAAAAAATCTAATCAAATCTGAAACTATTTGTAATCAAAATTAATTTTTGCAGCTCAATTGTATGCCAAGCTACATCGAAGTTAGGAACTCAAAACAATGTCGAGTGGCCAAAATGTCATTGGTCTCATTAGTGATTAACCAGATGGCTAAATCAAAGTAATTTTAGTTTACGCTATCATAGAGTCTTCCTTTTGTTGGAAGTAACGAAAATGATGTATCATTATTGACTGATAGCAGATAGAAACCAGCAGATAGCTCCCTAATGAATGTTAAAAAAATCCTAAACTATTCTTCCTAAGATAACTGGCCAAGGAAAAGAAAGAAAGGAGAGAGAGAGAAGGGAAGGTGAGGACGTGATGTCAGCATATGGATGTTCTAATCTCAAACGTACATCAAATAAAATCACTAGACAACAAAAAAACAACAACTAAAAACAGAAAACAGAGCCTTATAAACTGAATATGAAATAAATTGTAGCAACTTGAAGCTTCAAAAATCTGATTGCATCAGAAGGCAGATGCAAAGGCTGGTGACTGGACTATAAAGGCTAAACCTTAAGCCTTTTAATGATTTCCTTCTCGACAGTATCCTTTTTAGTTTTGTTTGATGTTACAGTACAAAAATAACCTTATTTGATGAAAAATAACAAATAGTCTAGAAGGTTGGACAAGTAACTTTTCTCAACAGATTAAACAGGTAAGCAAGTTTTATTGAAAAATAACTAGCTATGTGCTGAATGAATCAGCTAGGGCCCAATGAAAAATAAAAAATCGAACCTAATTGGATATATGTTTTTGTAGTTATAGGATCTCTCTTTTTCTCCATGAAAGGTGGGGGGGATTTACAGGGAAACACTGTTGCTATTAAGTAATGCAATTTTGTTTTGACTTGATCATCAATCTATAGATTTCATAATATTTCTAGATACAAACTGCTTGCATGTGTTTTGGTCAACTTTTAGAATTACCAAGAGCTTGATAGATTTATCATCAGATCTAGAAAAGTCTCCATAAGTAACCTTATCATCAGATCTAGAAATCTTTTTAATGAAAGTTAGATTTATCATATGGTTTCAAGAAAGCATATAATAGAGCCCTAGAAAAGTCTTACGGTGAGTGTTAGATAAAAAAGGATCCTTTGTTTATATTAATATGATATCGGATATATAATAGAGCGGCTATTAGTGCGAGACTAATGATAATACTAGTAAGCTTCCAATCACAAGAGGTTCACACCAAGAATCTGCTCTAAGTCCTTACCATTTCACGCTAGTTATGGATGTGCTTACTAAGCATATTCAAGATAATATTTCTTGGTGCATGCTATTCGCAGATAATATAGTCTTAGTGGATAAAACTAAAATTGGACTTAATTGTATGTCGAAATTATGTAATCGTGCATTAAAATCTAAGGGATTCAAATATGTAGGATCCAGAGAAATACATGGAACATAGTTTTACTAAATTAGAAATAGAGATGAAGGTGAAATGAAACTTAAGGACCATGAAGTTTCCAAGAGTGACCATCTTTGGTATTTTAGAATTGATTAATCATAAGGGAAGATAGAAGAGGATGTTATCCATAGAAATAAAGCATGGTGGATAAAATAAAGTAGTGCAACTGTGATTTTATATGATCATAGGATACTTGTCAAGTTGGAAGAAAAATTTTATAGAATAGCCATACGACCAGCTATATTTTATGGTACAAAATGGTGGATAGTTAGAAACAACATGTGTACAAGATGAGTATTGCTGAAATAAGAATGTTGAGATCGATAGAATAAAAAATAAAATCATTCATAAAAACATAGAGGCAGCACCAATTGAGAACAAATTGAGAGAATGATAAACTTAGATGTTTTTAACATGTACAACATGGGCCGATGGATGCACCAGTAAAAAGTAATTTAATACATATAGAAGAAAAGATGGATGGAGATAGACTGAAAATCACATAAAATAAAATAGTAAGAAAGAACTTGATATCACTACATCTTTTAGAAAGTGTGGCCTTAAGCAGAGCGGAATGGAGGAAAAGAATTCAAGTAGCCGACCCCAACTAGTTTTGAGATTAAAGCTTAGTCCAGTTGAGAAAAGTTTAGAAACATGGAACCATTGTTTGTCGTACCAAACCATATTATTGAGTACTACGCATATCGTATAATACTCAGTATGAAGGTGTACTAATTGTTGGTATCATGAACCAACCCACACCAACACTTTGCTAGTAGGTACTAGTATAGGTATTGAAAATGGTACTACGAACCCTGCATGGAAACCCCATGAATGAATGCATTACTTCATATTTGCAACTTTATGTCTAATGTTTTAGCCATGTTAATTAGATTATCAAATCTACTAGAGAAAAAATAGAGGTTGAGATTGGCTTAGGTACGATACAAGTCATCCTAAACTTATCAAAATATAATATGAGATTTTAAATAGGTTTCATCGAAATACTGAAATACATACAATTATCTTGAATTGTCTTTACATGTATTACCATCTCTTATAGCAAAATGGCCTGATACGATTGCAATAAGGGTTGTTATGATGCAATAGAGCCATTTCTTGCATGCTACATGGTGCATGCCTTAAGACAAGCTTATATATGGTGTGTATTTTATTATATATAACACTAGATAGCAGTAATTTATGCAATGGATTCCTCTCGGCTGCTTTTTATTTTGGTCATGGTACAAATGGCTCATCATTTTACACTTTCAGAAAATTCCTGTTAACAAACAAAATTTCTAGTCTCATACCAAAAAGAAAAAAAAAAAGAAATTTCTAGTCAAGCATTACAGATACATAAAATACTTATCATGCATAAAACTAAAAAATTATTGTCATGAAGGTCCAGAATAATATGTGCTGGCAGCATCTTGAGACTCTATGTATCATATGTGGGGTGGAATAATCTGTCATCATCTCTTTTTTAATCAACTTGTTGTTGGATTCAACGTTATGATTCAACTCAAAAAAAGAAAAAAAAAATGATGTGTCAAATTAATTGTTGTTTCACAAATAACATTGTCTTTTCTCATCCACATCTTTCTTGCTTTGAAAATTGATTCTTTTCATGACATTGTTCTGATATAAAGAGGCCAACTAGAAAACCTACTAATGACATGGATGAAACAGGATAACTGCAAGATTCTACAGTAGCCCAAAGGTAGGTCTTGGTGGAAATGAATATTCTTCATCCAAATGGGGTTATTTACTTCTTCCTCTTCTTTCCTCTTGTAAGTAGTTTTTCTATCACTTTATTTCTTTCTATTTATATAGTACCTCTATTTATCAAAAGAAGTAACCAGAATCAATCATGACAAAGCTACTGACCATAATGATATAAAAATTCCAAAAAAAGCTGCTGCTATGCAGATCTTCCCAATAGCAAACCCTGCTGCCACTATGTGCACTTCAGCTCTCCTTATTTGTTGATTATCTCCTCAACCAGCTCCATGATAATAATAAGTTAGGACTGTGCTACTTCAAGAAAGCATAATCCTTAAAACAGATTTTCTGCTTTTGAATATGAGGCCTTTGGGATCCATGCCAGAGTTAAATTTTTCATTTTCCTCTGACCAATTTCAATGCAGACCGATGGTGAACAGGTTAAAAGAAGAATTTTCCCACCTAAAGGCAAGTAGACTAAGTCATGCTATTGAGACAACAGCATCCTAGAGAGTGCCAGAAAGCACCTAACTCAGACAGTGGATAAAATTCTTAAATCAGAGGACCTTAGTCATGATCATCACAAGTCAATAATCTTAAGATCTGATTTTCAACGATTGATGTTCAATTACTTTAAGCTTTCTTCAGATCTACAGATAACCCACAGGAATTCTAGTTACTCATATTGCTTTATCTGAAACTAAGCAACAGTAGATATATTAGATACATGAATGATGCATTTCACCTGAAAATTCTCATACTTGGATTGATGATGATGTGTATTTGAGATTTTATTTTTACAATTTCTATCTCTTCTTCCTTGTCTATTAGTAGTATTAAGTCAAATGTATGGCTACTTAATGACTTTTACTCTCCACCCTTTAACAATAACTGTAACCACCATTTCCCCCCCTCCCTCAGCCATGGTTCCAAAAACCATTAACCGACAAACAGTAGCTCCAATCATTTCAACTTCAAAACCAACAGTATTCCAATGCACTGAAGAATGCCCTTAGCACTCCCTATTTTATTGCCCTTTTAACACTCAAAATACCTCTTCATTATTAGAAAAAAAATATAAGTCAGTACATCAAGAACTAATGTGTTACACACAGGAAATTTGTTCAGCGCCACCATTTCTAAGCTAGTTTTACTGGCAAAGAATAACAATTCATTCTTCCGACCAGCTAGTCAATCATCAATCATGTTTGGATCTCAGACTTGAATCTTAGCCTTTTCCAAGCCGAAAGATATGCCTATTATCAAAAAGATTGAGTATTGAAGAAATTATTGACTTGAAATCAAAAGTGGCATAATATGTCAGTCATATTAAATTGAGAACATTAAGTTGAACATTTCATCAACTTTGTGCCTTTAAATTGCTTAGCACGTCTCAAGAAAGGAAAAATAATCATCACTGAAACGTATCATCTGTAGTTTGCAAGTGAGTAATACGATTGAAACCTCTTCTCGCCTTCGTCAATAAATCCTATGTTTCGACTTCAAAGCACATCTCTGATTAATGCGAGTAACAAGGGGAAAAATAAATCTTCCCATTTTGATTTTATTATAATTTATTAAATAAGACAAATTTTTGAGATCCTTTACTATAATCATAATATAGGAGTAATTGAAAAGTTCTCCTTGAGGCACCAGATCTTCCAAACCCAGTTTACTCCAAAACAAACTAAAGTTTCTTGTAATCTCCTCTATCATATGCCTTCTGCTGAGTACGCTTTAAGATAATAATAAGCACACTTTTTTAATGTTGTGCATTAGCATCCATGTGTTGTACAAACCCTCGCATTAAAAGTAGACAGTGAAACTAATGTTTCGTAACTTCATTTAAAAACTTTTGGTCCAAAAACGAGAATTCCGCAGGTATTCTTCTTTTGCAGGGGATAGACAATATATAAGTAGCTGAATATGAACCATCAACATGCCCATTATTTTTCCTTCTACAGTAGGCTAGGATCATCGGAAGGGTAGAATAGATTATCCTATGCCCCAAGCCATTCCGCTTCTCATTTTAACCATCACTTCATCTCTTTCTCTTCCTTCCCCAAAATCACTTTAAATTCATCCATCCAATTCCAGCAGTCCTCTTTGAGTTCATCCGCTTGCAGTCTGTTCCTATATTCCCCAATCTAATCTAGAAAGAACCCTTCTAAAGAGTTCATCCTAATGTCTTGCTCTATCCACCCTGACCGCTGGGACACTGTTACTTCTCTCACCAGCCAACTTTAGGAGGGAAAGGTAAAAAGGATTTCTCCAGCCATCTTCCCATTGACAATTCTCTCCCTGTAATAACATTCTCCTTCCAATGTAAATTCCCTTGGGAGTCATACTTTAATTTTCAAACTAACTATTTCTCACCAACTAGGTTACAAAAACTGAACATCTGGTCGAAGTTACAAGAAACACCAAGATTCATTAAGCGAATAAACACCATCTCCAAACCCTAATAAAACCTCAACCAGATGCGAAAAAGAAAAAAACGGAAGGAACACCAAGTTCACCAAGAGAGTAAGCCTCCAGAAAAAAACTTGTAATCCGAAAATGGCTTAAGGGGAAAGGGGAAAACATAAAGAAAAGTACGATTTTCCTGGGTTAAAATATATGATAGCTTACCCAATGTGATCTCTGGGGTGGACTCGGAGCCCGCGGAGAGAGCCCGCTCCTCGGCATCTTGAAGGATCTGTTGCATCATAGATAGGCGAGCAGACACCTTCTTGCCCCCGTCGCCGGATTGCGCGGCGGCGCAGCGGACACCGCCGATCCCGACGTGGACGCGGATCGGTACGGCCGGAATCGTCCGGCTCGACCTCAGCAACCGGGAGACGTGGCACAAGTCCCTTAGAAGAAGATTGCTTCGGATGTTGGCCATCGTCTCTTGTCTCGTCGCCTCTTCGTAACGGGAGAGGAAGAGGAGGAGATGAGAGTGGTTTGTGAGGTGAGGAGGGAAAGAGAAGGCAGATAGACCTGACCACGGTTTGGTTCTACCCGGAGAATCGGACCGGAAACGAACCGAAAAGGGCTGGACCGGAACTGGAACCGTGTCTCACGGTTTTTAACCAAACCGGAATCTTGAGGAATACGGTTCGGTTAAGGTTCTAGATTTGATGGAACTGAACCGAAACCGAAACCGGAACCGAAGCCTATTTTTTTCTTTTTTTCATTTATAATAAAATAAATTAATTTCAAATTTATTTAATGTAACTTATTTTTTTATATAATATTATCTAGTTGTATTATTAAAATTTACTTTGATAGTTAATAATAAAATGAGGTACAAATTATCATTTTGTATTAATTACACAATCTATTTGGATTTATAATTTTTTCCAAATTAATTACACAATCTATTTTTTTCAAAATTTTATCATTTATGTTGAAAAATCGGAATCAAACCCGTCTAGAATTGGAACCGGAACCGTCTAGAACCGGAATCGAACCGACTATTTTCGGTTACGGTTAAGATTCTAGGTTTTTGTGGAAGCGGAACCGGCGGTTCCAGAACCGTGGTCGGGTCTAAGGCCAGACGGTAAGATGAACATAGTTGGTCCGGGTCCCCATTTTTTAGGCCCCATATTGTTTGGGCTAGGCATGAGCGACACTCCAAAGCCCAGCCTAGTTGTTTTCCCTTAATCTTCTTTTTCTTCCTAGTAAAATTGTACATTTACATGCAGAACAGAAAGTCAATGAGATACCAATATATCTATACTCATATTTATTTTATTTAATAAATATAAATACGGATATAGGTATTATTAGATGCAAAAATTCATATCCATATTTTGTTTTGAATGGATACAAATACCAATTGGATACTGAAAGTATGAATAAAAATATGGATATGTTGTCGCAGAATTCGGAATGAGGTAGTGAAAGTATGGATATAAATATGGACATGTTGCCATAGAATTCAGACTGAGATTGGAGCGCAGCTCGGACGACCCTAAAGTTGGTTGGAATCGAGCTGAGTAAGCTGGTCGAGACACGTTGGGACCAGCTTCCTCCACGGATAGCCTGTTAAGAAGTCTGCTTGTTGGAGTGTTTCGGCGAGGAATCCTCTGATGCCTAAGTCAGAATAGAGATACAACAATATGGAAGAAAAAGAATTTTAGCAAAGTGTGGTCTCTGTGAGTAGTATCGCACGCGTGCGTGTGCATGTATATGCGTATGCATACTTGAGGTCCCCTAGGTTGCCCCTTTATATAGGGGAGCCCCCATTTTGTCGTTACTTGGGCTGATGTAGCGTGCATTGATTGCCAGATAATGGTTGGTAGTACGACTGCGGTATGGGAGTCAGTTCGCACGGGAGGCGTGCAGTGCTGGTCGAGTGCAGGCTACAGTGCTACCACAACTGCGGACTGCCAGAGCTATCGATTAAGACTGTCAGTCCTTATCAACACATGTGAATTATTTTTCTTGGCTGATTTGCTTCTCAGTCGGTGGCTCCTCGGTAGATCAGCCCTTCGGATGGGGCTGAAGTCATTTTCCTTGGTTTATGTCCGACGTTAGGAGGTAGGTCTGGCTCGAGGTCGAGGTGGCCTATCTTAAAAACTTTGATCCATAAATTTTTTGACATTGTTTTCGATGAAATTCTACCTACACTACCACCTATGAGAGACATACAATATTCATTGACTTCATACCGGGTGCTAGTCTCCCAAACAAGGCAGCATATAGGATGTATCCTAAGGAGCAAGAAGAGTTATAAAGGCAAGTACATGAGTTGATTGCTAAGGAATTAGCGAGGGAAAGCATGAGTCCATGTGTGGTTCTAGATCTTCTTGTGCCTAAAAAAGATGGTTTTTGGCATATGTGCGTTGAAGTAGAGCAATGAACAAGATCACAATCAAGTACCAATTTCCAATTCCACATCTTGATGACCTACTTGATCAATTATATGGTGCTTCTATATTTTCGAAGATTGATTTTAAGAGCAGTTATCATCATATCCGAATAAGGCCGGAAGATGAGTGGAACACTGGATTCAAGACAAGAGATAGATTGTATGAGTGGATAGTTATGCTATTCGAATTGTCGAATACCTGAACACTTTTATACGCCTTATGAATCATGTGTTTAAACCTTTTATTGGTTTATTTGTTGCGGTTTACTTTGACGATATTTTAGTATACAACAAGCATATTGATCCGTACTTGATGCATCTTCTTCAAGTTTTTGAGAAGCTTCAGGAGCAAAAGTTGTATGCGAACTTGAAAAAGTATCACTTTTGCACTACTAGCCTCATCTTCTTAGGCTTCGTGGTCTCAAGTGATAGAATCAAGATGGATCCAAGAAAGGTGGAGGCAATCACAAGCTCGCCTATTCCGAAATCTATTCATAATATCCGAAGTTTTCATGGGTTAGCTTCATTTTATCATCGATTTATGAAAAATTTTAGTACTATTATTTCTCCTATTATTGATTGCTTGAAAGGGGGAGTCTTTAAGTAGACTGAAGAAGCTCATAAAAGTTTTGAGGTTTTGAAGAGAAAGATAACTGAAGCTCTTATCTTAGCATTGCTAAATTTTAAAGACTTATTTGAAGTAGACTGTGATGCTTTTAATATGGGGATTGGTGTTGTCCTTAGTCAAGAAGGTAAGTCTATTGTCTATTTCAGCGAGAAGTTGAACGGGTCTCGAAGGTGATACTCAACTTATGACAAAAAATTCTATGCCATCATGAGAGCCTTGGATTATTGGAGCCATTATCTTTTGCCCAAAGAATTTGTTCTCTCTTCTGATCATGAAGCACTGAAATACATCAATGGGCAGGACAAGTTAAATCGACAACATGCTCAGTAGGTAAAATTTTTGCAGACCTTTTCATTTACCATTAAGCATTTGGACTTTAGAATAAGGTGGTCGATGCCCTAAGTCGAAGATATTCCTTGCTGTCTACTATGCAAGTGAAGGTCTTAGGCTTTGAAGTTCTTAAGGAGTTGTATCAAGATGATCCGTATTTCGGTACTATTCTAACTGAATGCATGAAAGAAATATTTAATTATTTTGTCTTGCAGGATGGATTTTTTTTCAAGGACAATCGGTTATGCATTCCTCAATACTCATTGCAAGAAGCAATTATTTTAGAAGTTCATGGAGGTAGCCTAGTTGGACATTTTGGGCAAGACAACACTCTTTCGTTGTTGGCGTCTCATTTTTATTGGCTTAGAATGGAGCGAGACATTATGACGCACTTGGAGCGATACAACACTTGTCATATAGCCAAGAGTCATGGGCAAAACACAAGCTTGTATACCCCATTACCAGCTTCAAATTCACCATGGGAGGAAGTTAGCATTGACTTTGTGATGGAGCTGCTGCGGATACAAAGGAACAAGGATTCTATCATGATTGTTTTTCGAAGATGGCGCATTTTGTTCCATGTAGCAAGACCATGGATGCTTCACAATTAGCTGACTTGTACTTTCGGAAGATTGTGCGACTTCATGGCATCCCAAAAATAGTTGTTTCGAATCGAGATATCAAGTTTATGTGTCACTTTTGGTGCACTTTGTGGAGAAAGCTTGGAACGAATTTACCTTTCAGCACGTCACATCATCCTCAAACCGATGGTCAAACTGAAGTTGTTAACCGATGGTCATGTGGGTAAAAACATTCATCAGTGGGATCTTATGTTAGCTCAGGAGGAGTTTGCCTACAACCGTTTCGCAAGTCAAACTACTGGTTGCAGTCCTTTTGAAGCAGTGTATACCTTACTCCAATTAGCCCTTTGAATTTGGCTTCTATTCTATCAACACAACAATTTAGCGGAGATGCCAATGAGCGAGCCAAGGCTATTAAGAAGATGCACGAGCAGATTAGAGAGAAGATTGTCAAGCAAAATGAGAAATATCGTACTAGTGCCAATAAGCATTGTAAGACGGTGGCTTTAAAGGAAGGAGATTTGGTATGAATTCATCTTCAGAAGAAGCGTTTTTCAATTGGAAAGTATGGGAAGCTGATGCCTCGAGCTGATGGTTCATTCAAGGTGTTGCGACATATTAGGAAGAATGCTTAGAAGGTTAAACTTCCAGAAGACTATGATATTTCAGCCACATTTAATGTGTCTGACTTGTCCCCTTATCATGGAGATAAAGATGAAGCTGGTCCAAACTCGAGGATGAGTCTTTTTTCAACCAGAGGAGCATGATACGAGTGCTTATGGAACTAAAAAGAAAGACACGGGTGCTTAAGGAGCCAAAAAGAATTTTTTTCTATGGCAATTTAATTTTGATTTATGCCAAAGCAAAGGTAAATTTTGGAACGCCTATTTATGATGTTTTTCTTTCTTATGAAATGCCTAATTATGGTTTTTTTCTCTCTTCACATTTAGGATTATTGATTGTAATTGCTTAAAAAATCATTCCAAACGTGCCTATATAAAGGCATGCCCTATGTTATGTTTTTGAAATTTAATTTTAAGTTTGAGTGAATTAAGGATTAAGCCTTTGGCTTGACGAGTTCCTTCCTTTGGGTGTTCTATATCTTTACGTTTCTTTGGATGATAAGCGTGTTCTTGCTCCGTATCTCAGAAAGATTGTCTGTAAGTGGTGATCGCTAGAATTTTGTATTCCTAGAATAGATTTTTTTTGATGATGAGTTTTCTTTTCCATCAAACTCTGTATCTCTTAGGTGGACTTTTTTGGATGGTGAGTTTTTATTTATCCATTATTCTTGTTCTTGAAGATTTAGGTTTACCATTATTCTCAAATTTTTGGGTGGTTTTGGTTTGCTCGTTGTTTGTCTTCCCCCCTTCTATTTTTTTCGGCATCATCATTGGTAGATGGAGGGCAACAATGGTTCTTTCTCATGGCATTATCTCTCTTCCTCTCCATTTTCTCCCAATTTTCCCCTCGTTTGTGCATGTGTGAGGTTGTAGGTCAGAGCCCCGCTTGCACCGCCTTCTATCGCATTGTAGAATACAATAGGGTTAGGTTGTGGTTGAGATATTGGAATAATAGCTATTTTTCTATTATAACATTCATGACTTTAGAAAATTGGAACTCTAGAATTTTGCCCAAATAATCATAATGAAGTGACCAGATTATCTAATTGCTGGCAAATGCAAGATAAGTAATATCTACACTTTATAATATTTGTTTAAGATTAATTTTACAGATCATATCATGATTAAAAATATTTTATGTATGAAATTCTTCAATAATATGAGATTCTATTTATTGTTGCAATTCTGCTAATTAAACTGTACGATTGAATCATCATTATGGGATTAAGCATGAAAAATTATGTTGCCTGCATGTTCAATTATAAATTCGAAATAAAATGGTAAAAGAAAAAAAAACTTAATTTATATATGTATATACGAGTATCACCTGACTCATAGCCCAACTATAAGATGAGTTTGGACTTGGTCGTAATGATTCTCAAGCTAGGGGGAGAATGCATGTCCACCAGAGTGATGCGGTGATAACCTGCCACAAGGGCATATAAGGTAGTCTTATCACGAGGGTTATCATGGTGATCTCCGAGCCGTAGAGGAAAAAATATGGGTCCACAAGTGATAGGTTTTGATCAGAGGCAAATATAATTAGAGTGTTTTGCTAGTTAGTAATGCTTAGGTTTGATTAGTAATGTATATTAAAGGACGGTTTGAGGTTATGTATAAGTAAAAGTTTTGAGTTGTAAATTTTATTAAAAAAATTCTATTTATGATTTAAGGTGGTATGCATATTTTGATATAATATTTAAATTATTTAATTAATTATGACTGTTCATGGATTGATAGATGGAAAGATTTGGTTTTTTTTTTTTTTTTTCTGGTCAAAACGGTGTTTCATTTCATATACCTCTAACGTGAATACAAGTCTGACATATCAAAAGAAACTAAACAAAATAAGAAGTGTGGGATGCACTCTAAGCTAGTCCAAAAAACCTCCCTAGGGTGCCGAGCAACATAGGAGGCGACCCAATCTGCTGCACTGTTTGCCTCTCGATATACATGAGAGATCTGATAGAAGGTCAGCTCTCGCACCAATCTATGCATGTCCCATATCAGGAGATGGCCATCCCCATATGTATCCACTCCTCGTATCCAGTCAATCACCGTGAAAAAATCACCCTCAAGACTAGGGGTGCAAATGGGTCCGATCGGGTCGGGTCCTGGGTGACCCCGATCCGACCCGGTTTTTTGTTCGGGTCCTAATTTTGGACCCAGACCCGACCCGGTTAAAGATCGGGTCGGGTCCGAGTCGGGTCCGGGTAGGGTCCGGGTCTAAGTCGAGTCCGGATCCGAGTCGGATTGGGTTTAGATCCAAATCGGATCCAATTTTTTATGCTTTTTGGAAAGGATTTGGGCAAATCTAATTTGGTCATATCATAATTATGAGGTGCTGGGTGACCCATGACTTGAAAGACTTGCAATTGACCTCCAGTCAGAACAGATGACCCCTGATTAAGTCGGTCTACAAGGCAAATTTCATATCACACTATTTTTTGTCCATATGACTGATTGGACGGAACTTGGTGTCTCCCGGCTCCCCTCTCACGAGGACAAAAAAAATCCCAGACCTTCCAAAATCCAATTCCATTGCAGAAAACTGGCACATGACCCATATTCAGTTCGGTGTTCCCTCGCTTCCTCCCTGCAAAAGTTAAAAAGAACAGAAACCAAAAAACAGAAGGAAAAAAAAAGAAAAAAAAGCCTGCTACCGAGACGTATCAACAGTGTAATAGACCGAGAGAGGATCCTCACGGACCAATAGTGCCACGACCCACACAAAAAAAAGAAAAAAAACTCTCTTTTGCTTTTTCCTCCTCTTTCTTTTTCTCTTCGGATCTGTTGTGGGGGGGAGGGGTCCTTGAATTTAGTCCCACATCGGCTAGAGCGGAAAGGTTCTGTGCCTTATAATGAGGAGGGCGAAGCCTTTTCCTCACGAGGGCCCTTTTGTGGGACAAAACCGTGAGGGCAATCCCCCCGTCAGCGCTGGACGCGCGGGCCGGAAACGTCTCCCTCCGTCAGCGCTGGACGCGCGGACCGGAGCGCCCAAAGCGGACAATACCTCGTGGGGGACGCGGTCTCTTTCTGCTCGGCTCGGTTGGGACTAAGGCTGTTGCCGGGGTGAAAATCCCGCAACAGATGGCGCTAGAAGGAGGGCCAGCCTCCTCTCTCCATTGACTACCCTCCAGGACTGTGGGGGCCCGTTGGGGTAAAACCTGGCCGGAACCTTCCCGCTGGGGGGGCTATGTTGTGGGGGGGGGAGGGGGCCTTGAATTTAGTCCCACATCGGCTAGAGCGGAAAGGTTCCGTGCCTTATAATGAGGAGGGCGAAGCCTTTTCCTCACGAGGGCCCTTTTGTGGGACAAAACCGTGAGGGCAATCCCCCCGTCAGCGCTGGACGCGCGGGCCGGAAACGTCTCCCTCCGTCAGCGCTGGACGCGCGGACCGGAGCGCCCAAAGCGGACAATACCTCGTGGGGGACGCGGTCTCTTTCTGCTCGGCTCGGTTGGGACTAAGGCTGTTGCCGGGGTGAAAATCCCGCAACAGATGGCGCTAGAAGGAGGGCCAGCCTCCTCTCTCCATTGACTACCCTCCAGGACTGTGGAGGCCCGTTGGGGTAAAACCTGGCCGGAACCTTCCCGCTGGGGGGGCTATGTTGTGGGGGGGGAGGGGGCCTTGAATTTAGTCCCACATCGGCTAGAGCGGAAAGGTTCCGTGCCTTATAATGAGGAGGGCGAAGCCTTTTCCTCACGAGGGCCCTTTTGTGGGACAAAACCGTGAGGGCAATCCCCCCGTCAGCGCTGGACGCGCGGGCCGGAAACGTCTCCCTCCGTCAGTGCTGGACGCGCGGACCGGAGCGCCCAAAGCGGACAATACCTCGTGGGGGACGCGGTCTCTTTCTGCTCGGCTCGGTTGGGACTAAGGCTGTTGCCGGGGTGAAAATCCCGCAACAGATGGCGCTAGAAGGAGGGCCAGCCTCCTCTCTCCATTGACTACCCTCCAGGACTGTGGAGGCCCGTTGGGGTAAAACCTGGCCGGAACCTTCCCGCTGGGGGGGCTATGTTGTGGGGGGGAGGGGGCCTTGAATTTAGTCCCACATCGGCTAGAGCGGAAAGGTTCCGTGCCTTATAATGAGGAGGGCGAAGCCTTTTCCTCACGAGGGCCCTTTTGTGGGACAAAACCGTGAGGGCAATCCCCCCGTCAGCGCTGGACGCGCGGGCCGGAAACGTCTCCCTCCGTCAGCGCTGGACGCGCGGACCGGAGCGCCCAAAGCGGACAATACCTCGTGGGGGACGCGGTCTCTTTCTGCTCGGCTCGGTTGGGACTAAGGCTGTTGCCGGGGTGAAAATCCCGCAACAGGATCCATTCAAGTCGGGTCGGGTCAGTTCGGTGAACCCAGACCCGACCCAGAAAATGATTCGGATCCAATTTTAGGACCCGACCCGGACTCGCGGGTCCTAAAATTCGGATCGGATCGGGTCTACGCGGGTCGGGCCGGGTCTTGGGTCGACCCGACCCATTTGCAGCCTTACTCAAGACAGAGGCAGTCGGCCCCCAGCACCCGTCTCGCATACAAAATTCCCTCCTAAACTGCCCGCAACTCCGCTCCCACGGCAGTCGTGTTAGGTGTGCTCCGCCCTCCAGCAGCCACAAAACTGCCCCCATTGTCCCTAATTACAAAGCCCACGCCCCCAGAAGCGCCATTCTCCACCATGCCACCATCGAAATTCACTTTAAGATAACCAGGGGATGGGGTACTCAAGAAAAGTAACTAAACCTGGACGCTGAAACAGCAATACAGGTACCCCAGATATCCCTGGCCCTCTCAGGCGGTATCGGTGTGGCCATCATAGATACCTCCACCGCCTGCCGTAGGGCTCTCTCCATCACAACCCGGGGGGACGATCGTCCGCCCTCGAACACGCGATCGTTCATGTCCAGCCAAATATGATAGGTTAAGTAAGCCGCTATAGTATCAATCTCAGCAGTGCTCATCCTTCGAATAGTCTCACTCAGGGACCGGAGCATATCCTCCGACCACTTTCACAATAGAGGGGGCAGCGTAGATGCACGGTGGCGGTGATGCTCTCAAAATATGATGGTCGACGGCGTTACATAATTAAGTTAAATTATTACACGCTAAAACCAAAAATACTAAAGTATGCATATCACAACGTGTTCGTTAACCTCGGTGCGTCCAGTTCTCGAATTTCAGGGTGAGAGGCAAGGAGAGGGCAAATGGAAAAGGCAATGGAGGAAGAGCTGAGGAGCGTAGCAAAAGTCTCTCTATCGGTGGCGGTGTCCATGACCTACACTCGCTTCGCCGCCTCCAGGACCCGGCCAGGAAATCTCCGCCTCTTAGCCCTCCTCCCCGTGCTCTGCCTCCTACCCTGCCTCCCCTGGTCCTTCTCCTCCATCAATCTCCGCGGCATCTCCGCCTTCTTCCTCGCCTGGCTCGCCCTCTTCAAGCTCCTCCTCCTCGCCTTCGGCCTCGGCCCCCTCTGCCCCTCCCTCCCCCTCCTCCCCTTCCTGTTCACCTCCTCCTTCCCCGTCAAGATCCAAACCAAACCCAAGCCCAAACCTCCCATCTCTTCATCTTTATCCACCCTTCACCGCCTCATCACTGCCGTCAAGGTTCTCCTCTTGGCCACCATCATCTCCAGCTACCGCTACAGTGATAGAATGCATCCGTACCTCCTCCTCGCCATCTACTGCTGCCACATCTACCTGATCCTAGATCTCGGTCTCGCCTCCATTGCCAAGATCGCCACCGGTCTCCTTGGCCTCGAGCTGGAGCCCCAGTTCAACAACCCCTTAGGCGCCTCCTCCCTTCAGGACTTCTGGGGCCGCCGCTGGAACCTCATGGTCTCTTCCATCCTCCGCCCCTCCGTCTACGACCCCGTCCAAGCCCGCTGGGGGTTCGACGCCGGCATCCTCGCCACCTTCTTCGTCTCCGGCCTCATGCACGAGCTCATGTTCTACTACCTCACCTTGGCACTTCCCACCGGGGAGGTTACCGCGTTCTTCGTCCTCCACGGGCTGCTCACGGTGGCGGAGAGGAAGGCCCGGAAGGCAGGGTGGTGGCGGCCGCACCCCGTCGTGGCGGCGCCGCTTGCACTCGGGTTGATCGTCGGCACCGGGTACTGGCTCTTCTTCCCGCCCCTCCTGAGAGGTGGGGCCGACGCGGTGGGGCTGGCGGAGTTTTCTGCTGTCATGGGATTCTTGCAGGACGCCGGAGGGGCGCTGCTCGGCCAAATCGGTTTCTTGTAAAACCGATCCGAACTGGCCGTTCATTTGCTGCTGGGTCAACCGGGACCTCTTGTTACAGTGGGGACTTTAGAGGGATGGGAAAGTAATTTTCTCTTTTTTTCTCCTCCCTCCTCCAGCTGGGTTCCATGTGCGCGTCGGGGGACTCATCTGTCCGTAGAAAAATATTGGACATCATCTCCAGTACTTCTTGCTTTTTTTTTTACTAGAAAGAAACTTTGGGACTCGAATATCCTGTACGGCGATTGACACGTGCTTCCATGCGCAAACTTACGCAGTACCTAAAATATTTCTTTTGGTAAGGCGTTCCTTAAATATTGCAAGCGATGGCATTCATATGGTAGGAGACCGGGAGTCTTGACCAGAAATCACCAGGCTAGGTCCTCCATAAAAAGATGATCCGATAGACGTCAAACTTTAGCTTCTGAAAGTCGAATTGAAAAAATTATCTGACATCAAAAAAAAAGTTGATCAAAGCAATACCTATATCTAAGAATTAGAATAGTAGTTGATACAAGTTCTAGCCATTAAGTTCATGTTCGTTAAATAATTATTGTTTAACTTAATTAGATTCTATAAGATAAAGCAAGCGGGTACTGGTAAAAAGTTTGGATGGTAAAAGGTAGAATATAAAAATATGGTTCCGCTCATTTCCCATCAAGGAAATAATAGCCTTTGCTCATAAGTAACAAAAGGTGGGTGGTTGTGGATTGCATTTATCAAAGAATAGAGTAAAACTTGCGCACCCCCTCCCCTTCCCCCCAAAAAAAAGAAGAAGAGAAAATAACAATTAAATACTAGAAGCCACGATCTCTCGTAGCTATCTGAGTTGTATATAAGCATTTTAGCGATAGTAAGTCATATCTAATAGTTTGGATCATTGATATCAGATCTCCATCGTTTAATGTAGATGTTGCCCAGTTGTATAGCCTAAGAGAGGGGGGGGGGGGGAGGGGGGGAATTGGATTTTTCAAAATTTTTTGATAAATAAAGCAGTGGAATTAAATGCTTAATAAATGAATAATGATTTCAACAAGTAAGTAATAAGTAAATATGCAAGATGTTAAAACAAAAAAACAAACAAGACAAACACAAATATTTTATAATAGTTTAGTGCCAATCCTTTACCTACATTTACTCTCCAAATTTTTTGAAAATTTTACTATAATATATAATTAGATTACAACCCAGTTATTTTTCGGGTTTATAACCAAACCTAGTTGATTTTTTCAGGTCAATCAACCAAAACCTTCACCGATTATTTTTCGGATTCACAATCAACCAAGTTGATTTTCTAAGCTAAACAACCAAAAACAACCTCAAGCCTTTTTCAGGCTCAACACAATCCAATTTAAGGTATGGACAGACCTTTCCCCCAAGTTTCAGTTCCAGAAACTTGTTACAGCAAATGATAAAAACAACCTCTTCTTCTGAATTGTATTCATCACTATCACTCCATGCAGTGACCATTACATTCTTTGGCTTTTTTAGACATTCTTTAGAAGTGGGCGGTCTGTTCTGAAATGTCCTGATTTCTTACATTCATCGCATATTAGGAGCTGCTCTTTGCATTTCTCTTTGCTTGGCTCCCCCTTAGCCAAAGGTCCTTGCCATTTTCTTCTTATAAACCTTTTAAACTTTCTTGTTATCAATACCACTTTCTTATACCCTTCTGCGCTGTCGGATTCTTCACTCTTATCTTCTTCTTGAGTATTTAACTTGAGAGCGATGGTTCTTCTTCTCTTTGATTCATCCTCTTCTAGGTTTTGCTTCATGGATAGTTCATGTGTCATTAGTGAACCTAGCAGTTCTTCTAGTGGAAGGGCATTAAGGTCCTTTGCTCCTTGGATGGCACTGACTTTGGCTTTTCACATTCTTGACAATGGACTGAGAATCTTCCTTACCAAATCATTGTTAGTATATGATTTTTCAAGACATTGAAGATTATTTATAATGTTGATGAAACGAGTAAACATATCAGATGTTGACTCACCAGACTCCATTCTAAAGAGGTTCATAATTATGAATATGCATATTAATTTTAGATTCTTTAATCTGGTTAGTGCCTTTGTGAGTTACTTCCAACCTATCCTAGATTTCTTTAGCAGAAGAGCAAGTAGATATTTTATTAAATTCATTAGCATCTACAGAATAGTACAAACATTCATGGCTTTAACATTCAACTGAGCCATCTCTTTATCAAATTTATTCCATTCTCCTTCGGGTTTCAAAAGAGACACACCATCAATAATCTTTGTGGGTATGTAAGGACCATTTACTATGACATTCCATATGTTAAAGAAGATAAAATAACTTCCTACTTATAATAGTTGTTTCTAATGTTTACTTCTACTTCTGGCAGTTATGATAATTGACACCAATTATCTTCCACTACCGCACATCCTGACCTGATACTACTCGTCAAGCCTATAGACCTTGTACCATCTGTCAGGTTAATAGTCATGCTCAATTATTGGAATCCCCTACTAAATCTTCATTCGGCCTATTTTGTATAAGCATACTGAAATTCCATGCATTCAACCTCTAGTAGGATGCTCTTGATTCGACCTCTCCCGCCTATGGTTAGCTTCCATACAATATCCGTTTTGTCTCAGCTCTTAGGATGCCCATTATACCTATTCTCATTCCATAATGTGACCAATTTCGTCATGTCTCTCCGACATGTCAGATCGAGAAAGGATATGGTGTAAATAGTAACTAAAGTAAACTTGACATGGGAGGTAATTGATGAGCGATAACCTTAGCTTACTTATCCTGGTAATACATCTAGCATGTATAATTTATCTTTAAGTTAATTGGAGTAAGCTCTTACTGCTTGGATTAAGAAAGATCCCAGCGAGTCGACCCAGCACACTCTTGCTGACCATAGCATCTTCACGAGCCAACTCTAACAGACTATGAATCGACCCTAAAACAATCTCAGAAGACAGACAGAAAGTCAATGAATTCATCACATTGACAAGTCGACCCATGAACTACTTAAGCCGACTCTTGCAAAGTAGGAGTCCATCTCAAACAAAGATGAGTCGACTGCAGAATAGCCACAGCGAAAAGACAGAAAGCCAAGAAAATCACTACTTTGAGGAGTTGACTCCTAAAATTCACAAGCCGACTCTACTAAAACTAGAGTCGACCCCAAAACGGCCACAGTGGAGAGAAAAAAGTAGTGAATGATAGTTTGTTAAAGAGTCAGTCGGCTTCTGAAATCAACAAGTCAACTCCTGAAAATCTCGAGTTGATTTTTGAATAAAGAGAGCCGACTTCACAAGCGCCATAGATGCACAATAGAAATAAAAGCAAGATTGAGCGGACTCGTGAAGATCAAGAGTCGGCTCATAAAAATCTCGAGTCAACCCCAAAAATCTGCGAGTCGGCCTCTCTACGCCTGACAACTGCAATGTCTAGTTTTTTTGCAAATCTAAATAGTTATTTTTCTCTCTCAATGGCTCTATTAACTGTTTAACGACTAGAAATGTATTCCAACCATCTCTAAAATGTATAAATGCATGGAAACATAAAAGAAAACAATAAGCTCAAGCATCAGAAAGAAAAATCCACTAAAAGCAAGAGAAAAAGAAAAAGAGAGAGCTTCAATATGTAAATTATTTTTTAGATCTTTCATTGTAAGCTGAAAGATCAGGTCTCCAACTTTAAAGAGTTAGTGGAGCGCTATCAAGAAATGGTCAAGCCAACCAACTAGGGCTCGTTTGGTTCGCAGGAAAAGGAGGGGGGAAAGTGTGGTCAACGGGAAAGTAATGAAATGCCTCTTGTTTGGTTGGAGTTTTCAAAGGAGAGAGATGGGAAAGTTGTATTCCCATGGGAATATGATTCCCACATTTCATGGGAAAGTCTTTCCCATGAGAAACATGGAAAAGTTACTTTCCCATGAGGTGGGAATCACTCCTTTTTTATTTTTTCCCAAAAAGACCCTTCAGCATTAAAGAAGCATTAAAGAGGCATTAAAGACCTAATTTTTATTAAGGGCATAATAGGAATTATACTTAACTTTCCTAGGAAAGTGGATGGTCAACCAAACATAAGCACTTTGCAAATTTGTCACTTTCCCATGGTTAACCAAATATGCCAAAAGTACTTTCCTAGGTATCCTCTTCCCAGGAATCTGATTCCCAGGAATCATATTCCTAGGAGGGAAAATACTTCCCGCGAACCAAACGAGCCCCTAGTGTAGGCCTATTTATTGTTTTTTTCTCTACTTCGATTGCAACCCGATCCGGCCAATCAGCGCCATTCCGGCATCCTCCAGGAATCCCACGGCGGCCACGGACTCCGCCAGCACCTGCTCGAACTCCCCTCTCCTCAGTAGAGGCGGGAGGAAGAGCCAGATCGCCGTGACGGAGACGAAACCGACGGTGATCGGCACCGCCACCATCGGATTCGGCCGCCACAACCCGGCCTTCCGGGCCCTCACCTCCGCCAATGTGCACAGGCCGTGGAGGACGAAGAACGCCGTCATCTCCCCGGTGGGCGCGGCCAAGGTGATGTAGTAGACCATGACTTCGTGCATGAGGCCGGAGACGAGGAAGGTGGCGAAGACGCCGGCGGCGAAGCCGCAGCGTGCGCGGACGGGATGGTAGACGGAAGGGCGGAGGATGGCGGAGACCACGAGGTTCCAGCGGCGGCCCCAGAAGTCCTGGAGGGATGCGGCACGGAAAGGGGCATCGAACTGGGGCTCCAGCTCGAGGCCGAAGATGGCGGCGGGAGCGGCGGCGGAGGCGAGGACGAGGTTGAGAACGAGGTAGATATGGAAGCAGAGGATGGAGAACAGGAGGCAGGGATGGAACTCGTCACGGTAGCGGTAGATCTTGATGACGGCGGCGAGGAGTAAAGCCTTGACGGCGGAGGAGAGGAGGCGATGGTCGGATAAAGAGGAACTCGGTTTGGATTTGGAACTGGGGAGGAGTTTGACGGGGAGGGAGGCAGAGGAGAGGAAGGTGAGGAGGGGGAGGGAGGGGGAGAGGGGGCCGAGGCCGAAGGCGAGGAGGAGGAGCTTGAAGAGGGCGAGCCAAGCAAGGAAGAAGGCGGAGATGGCGCGGAGGTGGATGGAGGAGAAGGACCAGGGGAGGTTGAGGAGGAGGGGGAGCACGGGAAGGATGGTTAAGAGGCGGAGCTTTCCCGGCCGGATCTTGGACGAGGCGAAGCGGACGTAGGTCATCGAGGCCGCCACCCAAAGGGAGACCTTTGCCAGGATCTCTAGATCTCCCTCCATGTTGTTAGATCCGCCCCCCATCCCAAATTGCTAGCGCCATTTAAAGGGCAGTCGGTAGGGGATCTGGGTTATGTTGCCATACTAGTATGTAACCCGCTGGTATATATATTTTTATAATAAGAAATACTGTTTTTTTAGCTAATAAAGTTACATCAGTCTTAATGTTCATCGCCCATAAGTTATTCGTTTAAACTGAAAAAAAAAAATCTATAAAAATATTATTTAATTTTGAAGATTCAACAATAAAATATAATTAGAAATTATAAAAGAAAAAAAATGAATGGATAGAAAGGGAATATTTAAAGTTGAATTACCTTCGCCGCAGATGCAAATGTTAGTTCTCAGCAATAATACTAAGGAGCTATATCAAATATTTTTTTTGGTTGAAGAAAAAATTAGAAAAAGAGCAATATTCAAAGTATGTTACTAGCTTGTATTTGGTGATTTTTTAAAAGAAGTTGCTTCTTCAAAAAGTTCATTATAAATTTGTTTTTAGGAGTCGAAATAACATATTCTTCTTGAACTTGATCGAAAGAAGGTTCAGATGTAGAACTTTCTGTGGAAAAAATTAATGCGCATGTGGTGCCTCAGGCCGCGTGCGCCCGCTGGGACTTACGTGGGCGGACGCCAGTGCGACCAACCGCGTCCGCGGAAAGTGGATGAGTACCAGCGTTTGCTGGCCGCAAAATTACTGCAGACGCATCCGCGGAAGGTACGCACGCATTCGCAAAAATTACCTAAATGCCTCTATCCAAAATCCTATAAATATCCCTTGTTTTTCTCCTTTCGGAATACGAAAAAATAGAAAAAAATACTAAAAAAATTCTGCAAAAAAGTTCTTCTTCCTCTTAGCCACTTCTGTTTTTATTTTTGTAATTTTGTTCAGCAAAATTTATTTTATTCTTTTTATTTCGTTCTTCGCTGGATCTGCAAGTTCGATCGGATTCGATTTAGTTTCTTCCGAGACGTACCGAAGAAGAAGTTTAGGATCGTCGTATCTCTAAGGAGGATTACCGGGAGATCCGTATGTGGAGGCAAACACTTCTTTGGGATAGCGTCTATGTACTTCGATCTGCCTTCAATCAGGCTATTTCCTCCTACTTTATTTTAAATTTAATATTAATAGATCCGTAGGATTTGCAATTTTATGATTTAAATTTATTAAATGAATAGATTTATTTTGTACTAGAATAGATTTCTTTTGTACTATAATAGATAGAGATGGGCACTGGGCCGGGCCGCCCACGACCCGGCACGGCACGGCACGAAGCGGGCCGTGCCTGGCACGGCCCGCCAGCTACAGTGACGGGCCGTGCCTGGCACGGCCCCTTTGATAGGGCCGTGCTGGGCTAGCGAATCCTGGCCAGCGGGCCGTGCCAGGCACGGCCCACTTCGGGCCGGGGCCGGCACGGCCCGGTCTAGGCACGCGGGCCAAGCACGGCACGGCCCGCGTGCCAGCACGGCACGGCCCATAAGGGCCTGGGCCGGGCTGGCACGCGGGCCTGGCACGGTCCGGGCCTGGGCCCGGCTCGGCCCGATAAAATTTTTTGAATACATTAATAAATTATGAACACTAAGAAATCTTGATTTATGAATATAAAGCCACCTTAATGGTGGGGGGTTTGGCATAGACCCCTACCAGTTTATTAATTTCAATCAAAATGGTACATGAAGGGAGGTTTGGATCTTGGTCTGACCTCTAGATTCTAGAATACAATAAGAAACTAAGAAAGGGCCGAGGTTTGGACCTTGGTCTGACCTCCAGAATACAATAAAAATGTACAATTATAAAAAATTAAGAAATCTTACTAATCATCAGTGATTCAGTGAATCAGTATTCACTCTTCAGTCTTCAGTCTTCAGTCTTCAGTCTTCAGTAGTGTTTGTATCATCATTATCAGAGGATGTTGTATTATGTCCACCTTTATCTTGAAGTCTTGCCTCAGCATCCAGCCAATCCTTGAAGCAGAGAAGCATCTCCACCGTTTCGCCCGTCATCCTACTTCTCTTTTCGTCAAGAACACGCCGGCCTGCACTAAAAGCGGATTCCGATGCTACCGTGGACATCGGCACAGCTAAAATATCGCGTGCAATTGCAGACATAACAGGATATTGATTTCTAACACTCTTCCACCAAGATAATACATCTAGATTCTCTATTTGATTTTCATCATATGCAGACTGAAGATCATTTCGTAAATAAAATTCTAGTTCACTACTTAAAGATGAAGAAGATGAAGAGGAACTTGAAGCATGTGTGTGTCTTCTCTGTGCAATGAATGAAAAAATAGATGACGAACGAGAACTACTAGAAGGAGGAATAGAGGTTTGTATTTGTGTTCTAGATCCACGAATTTTTTCATCATATATAGCATAAATATCATAAAGAAGTTGTCTTACCTCATCTTTAGCAGATTCAGCATCTTGATTCATATTTTCAGCGTATGCATCAAGTAAAATTAGCACGCCATTTAATTTAACTCTAGGATCAAATACAGCAGCTAAGTTATGCATAGGACATATCCTGTCCCAATACTCATTCCATTTAGATTCCATTAGGTGAATAATAGGCATTAAAACATCATCATATCTATGTTCTGCAAATTTTTGACTAATTATATATGCTTGTTGTAAAAATGAACATGAAGTAGGGTAATAAATACCAGAAAGAACATTGGTAGCATTATAAAAACTAAGCAAAAAATCTTCCAAAATTTTTCCTTTATTCCAATCAGTTTCAGTCAATGTAAATCCTAATCCACGATCATTAATATATGCACTTAATAAATTTTTATATGGGTATGCATCATGTATCATGCTATATGTGGAGTTCCAACGAGTAATTACATCAAGTTTAAATTTTTTAAAACGTTTACCATGATTTATGCATAATTCCTTAAATTCTTGAAGTCTTGATCTAGAAGCATGAATAAAAGAAACTGCATTTCTAATTTTTGAAATCACATCTTGAATCATGCCCATGCCAGCTTGAACAGAAAGATTTAAGATATGACATGCACATCTAATATGCAGTAAATTTCCATCTAATATGGGATGCAATGAGTCTCTTAATAATACAACAGCAGAATTATTATTAGATGCATTATCAAAAGTAATAGACATAATTTTATCATTAATATTATATGAACATGCAGTTTGATAAATTATATTTGAAATTTGTTGCCCAGAATGTGGAAAATCAAAAGCACGAAAAGCAAGAATACGTTTATTTAATTGCCAATCATTATCAATATAATGAGCAGTAATGGCAATAAAAGAATTACTACCTACAGATGCTGACCAAATATCAGAAGTTAATGAAATTTTTACATTTAAAGTAGAAAGTGTTTCAATTAAATTTTGTTTCATTGCTAAAAAATTGGTCATAGCTACTCTTCTAAATGTACGCCTACTAGTTCTTTTGTAAGCAGGTTGTAGGTTTAATTGAACATATTCTTCAAAATTAAAAGATTCACATAAACTAAAAGGTAATTCATCCTTAACTATCCATTTTACAAGTGCTTTTCTTTGATTTTCATGATTATATGCAAAATTACCTACAAGTAATCCCCCTTGTATATTAAGGCTACTTTGAGTTTGAGCATGAGAATCATGCATCCTATGACTCTCTTGATGTCTTTTTAAATGCCCTGTTCCCCCACTACTACTACAACTATAAAGTTTGGCACATTTTTTACATTTAGCTTTCCAGACTCTCTCAACCATAACTCTATCAAATTCATTCCATACAGTACTAGTCCTCTTACGAGAAGAGGTTTGACCTTCACTCGGTTCACCAGTTCTAGAGGAACTAGGAACAGGGGGTTGGGGATTAGTTTCTTCCCCCTCAGAAACAGGAATGCCAAACTGACTTTCCTCAAAAGATGACATATCTATGATTAATTCAAAAAATAAAAACTAACCGCAAGGAGGAATTGAGTAGAGGGTCGGAGGGCAGAGGCAGCGCCGAGATTCCGAGCTTCCTCTTGTGCTCTCAACAGAAGCGACCTTCTCTTCTCAACAGGAACCTCCTCTTGTGTAGCACTTGAACAAACTAAAAATTAAATTGCTAGAAGAGCACTTTAGAAGAGAGAAATAATAGCAGTAGAGAAGGAGAGAATGAGAGGTTTGGTGTGGTGAGAATGAGGGAGGAATGGGCTATTTATAGAAGCCCAAAAAAATTTTTTTCCCAAAATACCCCTCAATTCAGCCGTTATAGGACTGTTGGGAGGGGCAAAACCGTCTTTTTCCCGAAAATAGCCGTTGGAAACGGCTATTTTCTTCCCCCCTCTCCAGACGGGCCGTGCCAGGCCCGTCTGGAGCCGTTACGGGCCGTGCCAGGCACGGCCCGTTTAGAGACGTTGCGGGCCGTGCCTGGCACGGCCCGTGCCGTGCCGTGCCGTGCCCGGCCCGGCCCAGCCCACCAATAGAGGGGCCGGGGGCCGGGCCGGGCTTGCCTTCCGTGCCTCACGGGCCGTGCCAGGCACGGCCCGCTTATGAAGCGGGCCGTGCCTGGCACGGCCCGTTTAGAGTTTTGGCCCGGGGGGCCTGGGCCGGGCCGGCCCGGCACGGCCCGTTGCCCAACTCTGATAATAGATTTATTTTGATACGGAATAATATATATATATTATTTCTTTTAAGATTTTCTATTAATTGCAATTATTAAATTTATTTGCTTATTTAGGTGACATATTGCTAACAATCCAAAGAAGTGTTTGTAAATTTTTTTAGTAATAAATAATTCATTAAATCCTTTATTGCAATTGTGACATATTAGATTTTAATTATAATAATTGTTTTGCTTGCACAAAGTTAATAATCACTTATTCTAAAAAGGTAATAATTTGTTTAACCTCCAAGAGATTTATCATACCTCCATTTAGACTCCACAAGGAGTAATTTTCAGATCCCATTCAAATAGAAAATTCGAAAATTGGTTGATCCACAATAACTAATTCATTGAATTGATAAATTAGATCTCAATTACAATAATTGATTTGCTAGCATAAAATTAGTAATTAATTATTCTAATAAGATAATAAACCTTATAATTCATTGAATTGATATTTTAGATCTCAATTACAATAATTGATTTACTGGCACAAAATTAGTAATCAATTATTCTAATAAGGCAACAAATCAATTTTAATATATAATTCATTGAATTGATATATTAGATCTCAATTACAATAATTGTTTTGCTAGCACAAAATTAGTAACCAATTATTGTAATAAGGCAATAAATTAATTCTAATATATAATTCATTGAATTGACATATTAGATCTCAATTACAAAAATTGTTTTGCTAGCACTAAATTAGTAATCACTTATTACTAATTCGGAAAACTAAAATAGAAAATTTAAAAATTGGTTGATCCATAATAACAAATTTAAGTTTGCACTTAGGCTTTTCTAAAAATTGAATTTGTGCGATTTCTAGTGATTATATTTACTAAATAATAGTGTCAAAGAAAATCTTGTCAAAAAGGTATACGTGCCTAAAAAATAGAAGCAAGATCGAGCCGACTCCTGAAAATCAAGAGTTGGCTCCTAAAAATCTCGAGTCAACCCAAAAATCTGCGAGTCGGCCTCTCTATGCCTAATAATTACAATGGCTAGTTTTTTTGCAAATCTAAATGGTTATTTTTCTCTCTCAACGGCTCTATTAACTGTTTAATGGCTAGAAATATATTCCAATGATTTCTAAAAAATATAAATATATGAAAACACCAAAGAAAATAGTGAACTCAAGCACTGAAAAGAAAAATTCACCGGAAGCAAGGAAGAGAAATAATAAAAAAAAAGCTTAAATAAGTAAATTATTTTTTAGAGCTTTTATCGTACGCTGAAAGGTCACGTCTCCAACTTTAAAGGGGTTAGTGAAGCGCTGAGCCAACCAACTAATGTAGCTCCATTTATTGTTTTTTCACTACTTCGGTCGCAACCCGATCCGGCCAATCAGCGCCATTCCGGCATCCTCCAGGAATCCCCCCGCAGCTACGGACTCCGCCAGCACCTGCTCGAACTCCCCGCTCCTCAGTAGAGGAGAGAGGAGGAGCCAGATCGCCGTGACGGAGAGGAAACCGACGGTGATCGGCACGGCCACCATCGGATTCGGCCGCCACAACCCAGCCTTCCGGGCCCTCACCTCCGCCAATGTGCACAGGCCGTGGAGGACGAAGAACGCCATCATCTCACCGGTGGGCGCGGCCAAGGTGACGTAGTAGACCATGACTTCGTGCATGAGGCCGGAGACGAGGAAGGTGGCGAAGACGCCGGCGTCGAAGCCGCAGCGTGCGCGGACGGGATGGTAGACGGAAGGGCGGAGGATGGCGGAGACCACGAGGTTCCAGCGGCGGCCCCAGAAGTCCTGGAGGGATGCGGCACGGAAAGGGGCATCGAACTGGGGCTCCAGCTCGAGGCCGAAGATGGCGGCGGGAGCGGCGGCGGAGGCGAGGACGAGGTTGAGAACGAGGTAGATATGGAAGCAGAGGATGGAGAACAGGAGGCAGGGATGGAACTCGTCACGGTAGCGGTAGATCTTGATGACGGCGGCGAGGAGTAAAGCCTTGACGGCGGAGGAGAGGAGGCGATGGTCGGATAAAGAGGAACTCGGTTTGGATTTGGAACTGGGGAGGAGTTTGACGGGGAGGGAGGCAGAGGAGAGGAAGGTGAGGAGGGGGAGGGAGGGGGAGAGGGGGCCGAGGCCGAAGGCGAGGAGGAGGAGCTTGAAGAGGGCGAGCCAAGCAAGGAAGAAGGCGGAGATGGCGCGGAGGTGGATGGAGGAGAAGGACCAGGGGAGGTTGAGGAGGAGGGGGAGCACGGGAAGGATGGTTAAGAGGCGGAGCTTTCCCGGCCGGATCTTGGACGAGGCGAAGCGGACGTAGGTCATCGAGGCCGCCACCCAAAGGGAGACCTTTGCCAGGATCTCTAGATCTCCCTCCATGTTGTTAGATTCGCTCCCCATCCTACTGCTAGTGCTTTGTAGGGCTTGTTTGGTCGGTGGAGAGTGGAATAAAGTATGGTCAACGAGAAAGTAATAAGATTTTTTTTATTTAATTGAAATTTTTAAAGAAGAGAGATGACAAAGTTGTATTTTTATAAAAATATGATTTCCACATTTCATGAGAAGGTCTTTCTGATGAGAAGCATGCAAAAGTTACTTTTCCATTAACCGAAAATTACTCTATTTTTATTTTTTTTCCAAAAAGACCCTTCAGCATTAAAGAGGCATTAAAGACCTAATTTTTATTAAGGGTATAATAGAAATTATACATAACTTTTTCAAGAAAGTGGATGGTCAACCAAACATAAGCACTCTATAAATCTGTCATTTTTCCATGGTCAACCAGACATGCCAAAAGTACTTTTTCAGCCATCCTCTTCCTAGGGATCTGCTTTTCAGGGATCATATTCTTAGGAGGAAAAATGCTTCCCACAAACCAAACGAGCCCTAAGGAAAATCAGTTGGGGATCTGGGTTATGTTGCCATATTGGCATGCATGTAACCTGCTGGTATATATTTTTTTAAAATAAAAAAAACTGTTTTTTTAGCTAATAAAGTTACATCAGTCTTAATGTTCATCATCCATAAGTCATTCGTTTAAACTAAAAAAAAAAAATCTATAAAAATATTATTTAATTTTGAAGACTCAACAATAAAATATAATTAGAAATTATGAAAGAAAAAAGAAATAGATAGAAAGGGAATATTTAAAGTTAAATTACCTCCGCCGCAGTCTCTTTACAGGTGATGCAAGTACTAGTTCTCAGCAATAGTACTATAGAGCTATAGTAAATATATTTTTTGGTAAAAGAAAAAAATAGAAAAAGAGCAATATTCAAAGTATGTTACCAGCTTGTGTTTGGTGATTTTTTAAAAGAAGTTGCTTCTTGAAAAAGTTCATTATAAATCTGTTTTTAGGAGTCGAAATAACAAATTCTTTTTGAACTTGATCGGAAAAAGGTTTGGATCTAGAACTTTCATCCAGAACAGTACGTTGAGATTTACTTTCTGTAATAATATTTGTTATCTTGAAATTACAAACATTGTTGTTAAAACTCTGCGACCCAAACATAATTTGGAAGATATAGATACCATCAAGAGTCTTTTTAAACAGCTGGAATAGTAAATCTGTCGCATTTTACGTCCATCACAAAGTTAGGTGCCGAGACTCCAATTAGTTGCTGAGCTAATTTTCCAAATATTATAATGGTTGTTGCACCGGTTTTATCCTCAGCGATAGTGCTTGATTTATACCTTCAAAGGATAGATATACAATAGTTATTTTTGTTTAAGTAAAACAATAAGGTATCCATTTTTAGCAAATAGAGGATGATACACAAAACATACTGCAACTTTACCATAGAGTTGGAGGCTAATCATTTTTACCACATTGGTTGCACCAAAAAATATCACCATAAACTTTCATTACAACCCTACAAATATAACATGCTTGATACCACCAACTATAGGAGGTGTTAATAGATTTTTAAAGTTGCCTTGCACCTGAATTTCACCCCCTAAAAATATTAAATAATTGAAGATTCTTGTGCAAGCAAATTATCAAATATAATAATATTTTAAATTGCACATGATAATCATGTGGATCCAATTTAAGCAATGATTCAATCATTTTTTTTATTTGCAATACTTTTCTATCGAGGGCTAATAATAATTTCTCTGCTCCATACATCTAATAGGAGTAATTGGTTCTTTAATCCTATACACAAATTCATAGGTATAGTTAGATGATAGTGGATAAATCTAACTTTTTTGTTGAATACATTATTTTATTTCATATTATGTCATAACCTATTTTGGTACTCCAGTATTTCCAACATTTGCATATCCATGTAATATCTTGATGCCGAAGATGTCGATAAGCATATTTTTTCTATAGATACAAAATAGGAAAAGTATTTTAAGAATTACAATATTGATTTTTGTAAAAAAAAATAGTGTAGCAAAAAACTATCTTGATTAATCTCTTCAACAAATTTAGCCCATAAGGTGATGGTCACCTTTTGATTGCTAAAGATTAAATAATTTTTTTTTATGGTTATTCAACGACATCATAGTATTCAAATATAAGAAAAATAAAAGAGCAAAAAAAATATATAATGTTAATCAAAAAAGCAGTTGAGTGAATATATGTTACTCTAGATTTTCTTCTCCAAGTTGCTTTTATAAACCAACTTTTGCCTGACATATACTTGATCAAGAGATCCAACAGTCACAATATGACCTATGACATCTGCAAAGTAAATGCATCAATATAGAAAATTTGCATACTTCTTTGTTCAATACCAATAAGCCATGACGGCTAAAATTTATGTATACCTCTCAAATGAAGATCGTTATAATTTCTAAATTGTAGGTCATCAAGATCAATAAAGTTGAATTTTTGCAAAGGTATGGAACTATTGTCGCTATCAATTTGTTGGATGGTTGTCCATCTATTAATATATATAATATATTGATGTATAGCAGCTCTGAAACTTTTTTTGTTCAAAGCAACATTGAATTTTTCAAGAATATATATATTCCCCTCGATGAGCAAGCCACAAAATTGTACAGCATCTTCCTCACGTATTGATGCCTGGATTATAGTTCTCTGTATAAAAGAAATTTGTCAGAAGTACAAAGGCAGTATATGCATATATAAAAAAAATGATAAGCAACTATGAATAGTCGTGATAACCTATTCATCCATCAGGATACAATCAATGCTTAGCAACTGGTTGTCCATGTTGGGATTTATTGAACCCCAAACCCCTGCAAGTCAAACTTTTATTTTCCAATTGCATTTTTCCAACAATAAATGTGATAGCAAATTGTATTCCATATCTCTTATTATTCTGGTTAGTTATATATATATATATATATATATATATATATATATATATATATATATATATATATATATATATGTATGTATGTATGTATGTATGTATGTATTTATGTATGTATGCATATATGTATGTATGTATATATGTATGTATGTATGTATGTATATAATATGATATACATACACGAACTACGAAAGTAGACAAAAAAATAATGACATTTGATAATTCATAATGTATTAATATGTTGTAAAAAATTACCTTAAGGTAAGTGAGAAAAATTTCTCGATAAATAATATTTTTTGTATAATGATCACGATTTGCAAATTTATTTTTTATCAAAATCTTAAGCCCCATATTTTATGTAAGTCATGAAAGTGAAACATAAAGCTGACCATGAGCAAACACTAGCTTAGGCAGGTATACTCCAACCGTTTTCAATGTTTGATCCTAAATTTTGTTAATTGTCATGGCATAGCAAAGTCTCATTGAAAATTGTCTTCTCTTGAAAATAAACGGCCATTTTGTTTCTATTACTTGCATAATAATACATGAAATATAAACCTTGGCACTAATATGACTACTAGTGATAATTCCTGCTTCGATTACTTTTGGAACACCTTTTTTTGAACCCCAAAGTATGATGTGGAATACCATTGAATTTTAAAGAGTTTATAAATTCAATACGATAATGAAAATTTTTGGCGGCAGCATCTGTCGACATTTTGTAGATTGTATCAGAGCTCAAAATACTTTTTCTTAACCCGGTACCAAAGAAAGTAGATACATGTTTATCTCATCAACAGTTTCATTTTTAAATGTGATGATATGTCTCTCCTCTAAATACATAGAATTGTCATAGTTGTCTTTAAAATTTGGATAAGTTGTGAAAGCAATATGTTGAATATAATCTTTGTCAGTTTTTATAAGCAAGTTGTCCGAAATCTTTCATTTTCTTCTAGTTTAATAATAGAAGCTTTTCCATCACTAACATCCAGAATTCAGAATTCATCCGCCAAAATTAGCGATTGATATCTTTGATTCTTCATCCAAGTCATTATTCAACAATTGCATATTTTTTTTAAAAAATAAAAAGCTTGCATTAATTCCATAAGTATGATCGACTTATCGATGCATCAACTCTTTCTGCTCTACTTCATCCAACAACAACAGGAAGAACTTGTCTAAAATCTTCTCCAAGAAGCATAGCTTTACCACCGAATGGTTTTTCTTCTGTACTTGAATCTCCTTTTTCCAAAATATCTTTTAAAGATCTATCAAGTGCTTCAAAATAATTTCTATAATTCATAGGAGCTTCATCCCAAAGTACTAAACTCGTAGAGTCAATTAGTTTTGCAAGCTAAGTTCCCTTTTTTATTTCACATGTAGAATATTCATCAACCTGAATTGGTATCTCGAATCTTGAATGTGTTGTTCGCCCACGAGGTAACAAAAGTGATGCTATGCTAGAAGACGCAAAGGTCAAAACAATTTTTCCTTCAGATCAAATTTTCGAAACTATTGTTTGCCAAAGATAATTCACCTTTGTCTTCATCTATAGCATGCAAAACAGCATCATAAATATTTTTGTTCTTTGTTCGGCCCGGTGAATAATACCAAGTGTTCTTGCTGCAGTTTAGATACATCATAATCTAGCTCCTCTCTTAATAGTCTATTATTTACTTCTTTTGCTATAATTCTATTGGGCATTGGAAGATTATAATCCAATAGAGAGCAACAATTTTAGTTAAACAATTTCTCTTGTTAAGACAAAACATAATTCTTCAGTTGTGATTCTAGCGATTATAGATTAGGCAGTTCTAACATGTATTTTAATCTACAAATAATATCGTCTACAAGAATTTTCCACTATATTTTTAATAATTTACTCAGATCAGCTACTTCACAATAAATAACCAACGTTACAAAAAGTTGTCTCAATTCAGATGCTATTGCCTAATGGGAAGCTTCATCCAATGCTTCATGCTATTCTTTTTTTTTTTTGGTACAATGGCAATTCACACCCGTCAAAGATGGGTGTAGCCTACAAAATCAGAAAAAAGAAGATAATATAAAGGGTGAGGCACCGACATGTGGTCCCCTCAGGTAAAGCTTTCCGAGTGATGGATTGCGAATGAGGCTACCCAATTAGCCGCGCTGTTTGCCTCCCTATAGACATGTTTGGCCCATGATAGACCATCCTCGTCCAAGAGTCTGCGAAGATCGCGGATCAACGGGTTGGATCTCGCATCGAGCTCCAGATTCCGGATCCACTCAATCACCGAGGCCGAGTCTCTTTCGAGCAGAATACGGTCCGTGTTCAGCACCCGCCGTGCATAGATAACTCCCTCCTATGCAACTCTGAGCTCAGCACTGACCACAGACGTATCGAATGAACCAAATGCATTACATGCAGATTGGAACGTACTAATACCATTTACAATCCTGATCTCATCATAATTTCTAGGTTCTTGACATTTAAAAGCATTATTAAATTATATAATTCACCAAAACTGGAATGAAGATAAACAATTCTGCCACTCCTGTCTTTTTTGTTTTCCTCTTGTCCTTAGAATTCCACACCCATTTGCAGAAAACTCTGCATAGGTCAAGTTTCGAGCATCTTCAGAAATATCTTCTTGTCCAAATCTTATCCTTAGAATTCCACACCCATCCGCAGACATCCCCTTGCCAGCATGATGGCAGAGTCACGCTTGCTTACAGAGTGATCTCCTTTGTTTTTTTTTTCTCTGCCTTCAGTTTTTTTCTTGCTTCAATGGGCTACATACTCCAGAGGGAAGGCAGACGGTTCGCTATTCATTAAAGCAGGTACGAAGCAAGAGAGCGCTTCATGGTCTGTTTATCAAGATGGGTATTGTTTCGTTGAGTTTTTTGTCTACTTTGTTTTTTATCTTTTTGTTTCAATGTTCGAAGGCAAGACAGACGGATTACGGTTCTATTGGGAGAAGAATGAGCCGCTCCGAAACATAAGGGCACGCGGTCAACACGTACCTGACGACATCCGACCTGGGGGCGCCCGACCAGGCGCCCGACCTGGAGGCGCCCGACCAGGCGCCCGACCTGAAGCCAACCTGGGGTGCCCGCCCGACTTTAAGACATGTAACCGAGCCTAACGTTCGACCAGGCGCTCAACTCCGAGACGCCCCGTCCGAACACTTGACCTCGGCATCCTCGACTTCGAGAGCCCGGCCTCCCGACCGCACCGCCCACCTGCTGCGGTCACATCCTCCTACAGTTCGATCAGGGACCATGCCCTGCCACTGTCCTCAACCATTAAAGCACATGGCCTCTGCTGATCTCTGGTTCACTCAACCATTAAAGCGCATGGCCTCTGCCGATCTCCGGTTCACTCAACCATTAAAGCGCATGGCCTCTGCTGATCTCCGGTTCACTCAACAATTAATGCCATCCACGGATCTCAAGCCCTTCACGGCAAACAGTTGACTCATTCAGCTACGACGACTCATTGGCTCCGGCCAGATCTCCTAACGGCAACGCAATAATTCACACGATCGTGCATTAATTCGGATGACGTACTCAATCATGGCGGTAACCCGTTCGCCTCGCTACTTCGCAGGTATACCTGTATCCCTCTATAAAAGGAAAACCTTTTCTCCTTAGGGGGGACTCTAAAACGAAGGAAACCTATTCCCTCCATCCTTCCACACATTAGCCCCCTCTGACTTAAGCATCGGAGGGTCGGCGCCGGAAACCCCGGCCACCGGTTTTTTGCAGGTCTTCCGGAGGACGCCGCTCGCCGACAGACCGCCACCCGCCATTTCCGTACCGGAGCTCCTCCTTCTCAGCCGACGGTCGCCCCCGGGTCCAATTTCCAGCAACAGATTCAATTAAAATAGGTACAAAGTAGCAAAGGTGTTTCACGGTTTATTCATTAAGATAGATATGGTTTCTTTTTAAGGCTTTGGTTAGTAGCGATCTTCTTCCGACAGCACCATGTGGAGGTTTTCGATGCTGACATCTGGATATTCAGGGTATATTCTAGAGCGATCTCCTTCAGTGGATGGCACGATATAGAGATCTTCGATGCCGACAAACTTCAGTTTGGCCCATATTGTTCTAAGAGCCCACTGGGCTGTTTTTTTTAATGTATTGTATAGATTCATCTAGAAAGAGCGAGGGGTTAGATTCGATGCCCGAAACGAAGGGATTGTGGCACAAAGATAGAGAGGCTGGAAGGAATCTTTTGGAATCTGGGAACACGAAACAGCCTGAGTAGTCACTAGTCACGCGGACGTGGCTCGTTCAGTTGTTGCTTGGAGGCTTCCAATAACCAGACAAGTTGGCTCGACATCCGAGGGAAAGCACGTGTACGCTGCTCGATTTGGGAAAACGGAAACAAAGTAAATACTTAAAATTTCAGATTTGGTCTGCGCTTGCTAGATTTTGATGCAATTTTTGTAACATAGCTGATAATGGAATCAATAAAGTGTTCTCGTGAATCGTGATAGCCTAAATAAAGTCAGCACGGGACAACCTATAGTCCGAGCTACGGAGCAGCCCAATATATTTAGAAATCTCGTGCCGTTTTGTCTTTGAGGCCTCTACAGTGAGTCGGCAGGAGATTTTTTTTTCTTTTTTATTTTATCTTTAAGATCTTTCCTGCAATGAAACTTTTTTGGATTGAGGCTTTAAGCGACCGTCTAAGTCGCCTAAGAATTGAGTCGATTCTGGCTACAATATTGACCATTTATCAATGGTTCGAGCTGTTATTTATGGGCTATTATCTTCTAACTACCAATAGTCAAAAAATTAGGCGGCCTCTCGCTCATATATTGTTTATGCATCTCGTAATAAAAAAATAATTTTAATAACCCAAAAGTTATATAATTTATATTAATAAGTATTTCAAAGAATTAGACCACATCAAATAATTCAAATCATCAACAAATTTGGGTCGATCTTATTTAGATTATTGTATGGGCGCACACATTTTGTTACTGCTTAGTGATAATTTATGATTAGATGAGTATGGATCAAGTTCTTCTGTCATCATTATTCCTTTTATGTATTGTTAAAAAAATTACATATAAATAGTATTTGATGGTGCGGTGGATAAATGGTGGCAGCCAACAAGGGAAATAGAAACCAATGGCAATGTGGTGCCAACAACAAGCATAGTTCTAGAGATAGCTGTGAACCTGTGCCAAGGACGACGATAGTAAATTATTTTTATTTTTAAAAAGTTCAAAATTAAATTTTTAGTTTTAATAATTTCAATAAATTTTGGAAAGTTTTTGAAGAATAAAAATGAAAACAAGACCACCGAACATTATTTTTACCTTATTTTCTTTAATTTTTTGAAAAAAAATAAAAGTAGGAAATTGCAATCATGCCAAGTAGGGCTTCTAATGGTTCGTGTTATGCCATTTCCGCTAACAATTGAATCTCCCTGTGAAAAATGCCCGACATTAATGTGTGGATCAACTTTACGGCATACCAACTTTAAATTAGTCACTGAAAACCAGTATTGTTGGCTGCTGAGATGTTATCAACCCTAAGACAAGCGGACAAGAAGGATTAAAGTAGGGTAAGTTGGATTTATTATTGAATTTTATAAAAGAAACATAGTTTAGTTCAATCGGGCCTTTTTTTTTTTTTTTCTTCTTCTTTGGTATATCAGCGACTCACACACAACAGATATGAAGGTAGCAATCGGGCCATTTTGAGGGGGACACTCATATGCACCGTGGGCTTCATTTCATCAAGAATCCTCGGTGATTCAGATCTAATCCTTTCTTCAAAATTGGCTAGTTCCCAACCACGAAAATAGTTTGAATATTCCCTTGGTGATTTGCCCAGGTTGGAAGGTGGATTGACCCATTTTAGTTTTGGAACCATCTGCAGTACATAGGATCCCAAGACTTGATGCTAAAATAATTGATCATGACAAATATAATGCAAAATAGTGTCGACAGGGCTTAGTATGTTGGATCTAATCACATCTAAAGCACTTTTTTCTTAAAGAGTGCTTCTGAAAGCAAACAAGGCAATAACAAGTTCAAATCAGGGGCAGAGACACATTACAATCTTGGGTGGGAAAGGGGGTGTATGGTCCCCTGACTCCCATGTTTTCCTTAGTATAATATTGGATCACAAATTCACCTAATCAACCTAGCACTGCACATCTTAAAGTTTCAATAAATCCTAGCGCAGTCCCTCTAGATTTTATAACATCACATCTGTACTGCATCTCCAAGACAAGCACATACTTTAAGTACCACAAATTCAATAATAAATATAATGATGATCAGCCTGCAGACTGCATAATTTCTGATCACCCTCAGTATAATTTGGACATCTCACTCTAGTAATCCTGTCCAGTTTAGAGATATATTATTTTCTGATTTTATTGAATGTATTTATGCTAGGCAAGTATGAACCATTCAATCAATCAATCAATTAAAAAAAATAGAAGATGAGCACATCCCATGATCAAAAATAAAATAAAGTATCTTTTCAAGAAAACATTAGAATCACCTTATTTGTAGACTTGAGTCCAATTTTTTTAAAATTCTACGTTCTTCCATAAAAACTACAAAATGGAGACCTTCAATGTCATATAAAACTACCAAAGAGGTTTTAAGAAAAACCAAAATAAGTACGAAATAGAGACCACAAGTTGAATCCTTTTTTTCAGCCCAAGATTTTGCAGTGCTAGCACTTATCAAATGCTGGTCGGTCTAGATAAGCCAAGACCTCTTCCATCCTATGGCATTTGCGTTGATTTAGTGGAGAGGGGCTGTAAATGATGCTCTAATCCTCACCCTTTTGTTGTCCTCTCCCCTTCGGCTAATCTCTCTAGCTTCCTTCATGGCTCTCTATCGCTTTACCATGCTGTTCTTGCTAGCCTCCATAATATTTCCGACCTCCAAAATGTTCTTGATCTCTGCATCCTTAATAGTCTCTACTTCTATCCCAATCTCTGTGCCTTCCTAGTGTCCTCTATAAAAGGCCATGCAGCGAAAGCCCTCCACAGCCAACTTCTTAAACAGACTAACCGCTTAGGTCAAAAAAGTTTGAGGCAATAACATGTCTGTGATACCCTTAGATGTTCTACGGGTCTATAGCCTTGGCTGACAGGTCCAGGTGATTTTCAAAAATTTCATTGTGATGGGGATAGATCATTGTAGCTGTTGTTTCAAGATTGATTATTGAAGAAGGTTTCACTATAAGATTTGCCAAAAGATGTGGGTTACCTGATTGGCTAATGCTAGGGCTGATTGTTCTGGAGTAAATATAGTGCTAGTAGCCTAGACTCATTTGATGTTGTAGCAGTAAGCAATCATACATCATGAGTTTGTGCATAAATGCTTGATGTAGAATCACGAGGAGCCGTTGACTCATTATTTTTTCGAGGTGGATAACCATTGCTTCTTGAAGCATCTAGATTCCAAATGACCATCCAATTCACAATAATCATGATGATAAATGGCTTTTTTCCTTGGATTATGTTGAGTTGGAGATTATGTGGCAATTGTAGCAGATTTCTTAAAATTTGATCAATGTAAATCATGCAAAAAGCATTACATTCTTCTTGTAATAGAAAAGAGTAGGCTCGGTTAGCAGAAGGCAGTGGATCCATGAGCAAAAGCAATATAATAAGAATCATTTAAACCTATTAAAAGTTGAATGACATGGTTATTTTGGAGATTATCACTTGTGCTTGGATGGCACAACGAGTACAAGTAGAAGGAGAGTTGTAGGTAGATAACTTGTCCCATAAACCTTTATGAGTAGTATAATAAATTGCAATGGAAATGGTGCCTTGCTTATGAATGGAAATAGAATGGTGAGTCTCAAAAAATTTGAGAAGCATTCTTTTAAGAAAATTGATGATGAAGATCAGTTCATAACTCGTGTCATATATACTTAAGGCTGCAAATGAGTCAGGTTGAACCATGATCCGACATGACCCAAGTTGTTTCTACCTAATTCGACTCATTTGTGTGGACCCATGGACCTGGGATGAGTTTTAAAAATGGACCTATTTGACATTCCAAGTCGGATCTAGGTTTACTGAACTTTGACTCAACCCAATCCGATATGATCCATACGTTATCTGGGTTTAAGTTAGGTCTCTTTATTTTTTACCCAATCCGGCTCGACCAATGTTGCTTCTACACCTTCCATTAAAGATCCTGCACCTATTAGACTCGCGTTGCTCCTCCACCTTCCATTGAAGATCCGGGTCGGTTTCCAAGTTTGGAGGCTGTTGCCAAGGCATGATTTTGTTAGAGGGTTTAGTCTTTTCGTTTGCCCTACCTTCATTATCATAAAAATAATAGCCTTTTTATTTGAAAACCCTCAAACGAGTTATGATGCCCCTTTTTTAGACTCAAGTAAATCCCAAACCAATGATACCTGAACCGTTTAGACTGAAGTCAGTTTGTATCTAAAGATCCTTGGATTAGGTCCAGGTTAAATATATGACTTGTTTTGAAAGCTAGGTCACATCTGGATTTTCTAATTTCCACTCGATCCAACCTAGTCCAATCCATATATATAATTTAATTCTATTTTGTGTCAATAAAAAATGGGTCTAACCTAACTTGGACCCAATCCGACCCAGCAGATATGAAAACCTAGGATCGATGCCCATCGGATTTGAACCACGTCGCTCACTTACATAGATTCATTTGTTTTGTTAGAATAATTTTTTGTTACTAGAATATTTTTTCTATAAAACTAATGCCTATGATTTATAATGCCTGAAAAAGTGAATTTTGCATGTTTAATTAATTATAAAAAAGTAACATATTACAGAACACTTATATTTGGTTAAGCATCTACTTTTCTAAGAAGGTTATGTCAAATACCTATTATGCCATTAATAAAGAGAAAGATCTTACTCCATTATATCTAAAAGCTTAAGGGCATTTTTGTAATTATATCAATTTTCAGCCGGTGGGAATTGAATTTTTTTTATGTTTCATAAGAATTTTTTTTAATGAAATATAAGAATTTTATTTTCATAAAAAAACTACTTTACTGTCCTTCATTCTTAAAAACTCTTAACCAAATATTTTATTTTTCCTCCTTCTCTTTCCGCAAACCACATGAGTCGGATTCTCTACCACACTGGGTGGTCCTTTTCTCCCTTCATGATCAGGCCCAGGCCTCAGTCCGCATCATCGTCGCTGCTCTGCAACAAGTCAACAACCGATAGTGGGCCAAATACCTCCACCATGTGGGCCCAGTTGTGGCGACCAACCCACTTGACAATGAAGGCGAGATTGTGGGGGTCATCTGGATGCCGTGATGGTCGAGGACATCCATGGTGCGGGCGGAGGAGGGAAGGGAAAGGATTAGGTTGGTGAGAAGCTAGATGCACCATTGCAGTCTTGGGTCGTCATTGTAACAAAATATAAAATATATAAATAAATTTATCTCATTCTATGAACTTAAGCTTTATTTCAACATGGTATCAGAGCAAAGTTCCTAAGAAGAGGTGGAAGAAGTAGTGAAACATAAGGTTTGGCCATCGCATCAACGGATCAGCCTACTATATCGGAGTTCACGAGGTGGCAATCGGATCGGATCGGATCATAAACGGGTCGGGTCACATGCAGATCAGATTAGAAAATTATAAATCTGAACACGACCTGTTTATTAAACATGTCAGAAATTACAACCTGAACCTGTTATGTTTAATAAACAGGTAATCCGATCCGACTCGTTTAACCTGTTTAATAAACAGGTAACCTGTTTGCCCAACCCGACCTGTTAAGACATGTTTAGACCTATTTAACCTGTTTAGACATGTTTAACCCGTTTAACCCGTTTAACCTATTTAGACATGTTTAACCTGCCTAACAGTTAAACAAGTTAAACGGTTTAAACGGGTCAGACATATGAAATCCGTATCCGACCTAATTAATAAACATGTTAAACGGGTCGATCTGTTTACGACCCGAACCTGTTTAGGCTAAACCCAAATCTGTTTATGGTGGGTCGAACACGGGTCGGATTATATTTTGCTACCCCTACTTGGAATGGCCTTCGATGGTGGACGAGGTGGAAGTGGCGGCAGATAGTAGTGGTTCGCCAAAGGTTGGAACGGGCTGGGAGGGCGGAGTAGTGGTTGGCAATGGAGAGGAAGAGGGGTGGTCTCGTGAGCACCATTAACGGCAGAAAAGAAAAGAGTTGAGAGAACTTATACAAACAGCGAGATAGCTAAAGTGGTGGGTAATCATTAGGCTAGTCTATAGCTGATGCTCGTAGATAGCGTCTAAGCAATTATTTTTGAGAACATAAACTGATCTAGCATTTCTCCTCCACGTACACTCGAGGTAGATCTAACATTTCTCAAACAAATAAATAGAGTTAAATCATAGTGGAGTGGGTAAAACAAGCATGTATCTCATATGATCCCAGGATATGATTTTTTTTTACTCTTTTTTTTAAACTATTCTTGGACTCCAATATAGAAATTTAATAAAGTATAACAAATGAATGGCTTCAATAGCTAATTTATATTGCATTAAGTAATAAACTTTAGTGATAGCCGAGCAGAAACTTCCATCATTAATACTGGCATCATTAATAGCAATATTCTCATTGCAAGCAGAGCCTATGTGTAGAAATTTGTAACATTAATATTAGCGTCATGAATACCGACCTCGTTGGTTGCACAAGGTATGATTTTTTTCTCCTTTCTTTAGCTATTTGTTAAATGCAATATAACAATATAACAAATTATAATAAATAGAAGGCTTAAATTGCCAAATTTCTATGGCACATTAAGTAATGAATATAATAATGGTTGAACAAAAAATTTCATCATTAATACTATTAAGTGATAACTAAGCAGAAACTTTTATTATTAATATCGATATCAAACATGGCAAATAGAGAACTTTGCATAAATGCCTTCATCCAGAACTTCTATCATTAATACTAATATTAAAAACACCGACATTGCATGATGCACAAGGTATAGGTTTTCATTTTTTTAACTATTTTTAATATATAATGTAATAATTTAATAAATTATAATAAATAGAAGACTTAAATAACCAAATTTCTCTTTCATATTTATACAGTGAGTTTTAATGATTGCCAAGTACAACCATATTAGCATCATTAATTTCTGTTGCATATTAAGTAAAAACATTTGATAATGACTAAGCATATTAATACCAACATCATTAATATTGGCATCCATAGGGCATATGAAGATCTCTATGTAAATCGATCCTTCATTTTATATATATACACTAGCATATAAGCTGCATGATGCACAGGGTATGGCTTTTTTAATCTTGCAATCCAAATTATCTGATCGAGTATGCTAGAAAAGATACTCTCATCCCATGTGAACATTTCTTAATCCCTTAATCTAAATAAAAAATTAGCCGGGGCACATATTTTATTCTTAACCCCTTATCTAATCTTGATAAAAAAATTAGTCAAGGCTTGCTAACTATCATTTCATGTGTGCTCTTTTGAAGTGAAATGTCGATGCCTTGGATTGCTCTCTATAACCTAATCTCCATGCAATTTGTTTGGTGCTTTGCTAGAGAACACATGGGGTGCTTTGTTGAGACATCAACAATTTAGATCACTCTCTTCACCCAAGCACCCTCTCTTAGCTTCCACATCAATTTCTATTGCCAAAGTATGACCCAGTATTAGATCATTTTCTACGTAACATTAAGAAAACTCGATATCTATTTTTCCTAGCTCGCATAAAAAGTAATGTAGATATTATGACAAAAAGTGACACTGGTATTATATTTTTTAAGATCTATTTGGAGGATATGGTGCAACGAATTTTTACCAATTATTACTATGATATCCACATGGTGAATGCAAGACTTTGCATAATTTGAACCTCCAATTTAGACAGCTTTGAATCCCAGACATATCACTCTGGATTAACTTGCTATATCATTAATATGAGCATCCACATGAAGAAGGGAGAGCTCAACACAAGCTGAGCCTCCATTTTAGATTATATATGTGTGTATGTGTGTCATAGATTAACAAAGTTTGTTGATCTATAGATCAACACTTCCGGTAGACTAATGCCAAGATGATTTGATATGGATAATAAAAAACCATATTAATGATACTGCTAATACGGGTATCCATGTAGCCAATGGAGAGCTAAGCATGCTAAGCATCTATTTTCATTATATATAATGGGCAATAGATGTAAGAAATGTAAAGGACACAATAAAGAGGACTCATTTTAGGATTTATTAGATCAAGAATGGTTTGAAATAATATAATCCAGATCTAATATTTTCTTCTTAATTGACTGGTACTCAACCAAGCAAGTAGTTTGAAATTTACTTCTAATCAGATCTAAAGTTGGGTGAAAGCTGGACTCACCACTTAACTTGTTCTATCTATGGTATCCTAAGACTAGACATTTGCAAATTATTGATCAAAATCGTGCAAAACTGTATTGTGAAATATACACATTAAAAGGAATATGAAAAAAAAAGGTATAATGTTAGAGCCGAGTATTTTGCATCTAATCATATTTTCTGCAACATAATGGCCAATATGCCTCAAATAATAAATTTATGGAGTTGATCGTATAAGCTCTTAAACAAAAGAAAATTAGAAGATGAGGAAAAGAGAAGAAAAAGATTGAGAAGGCAGACCCAACTTTTTTCTCAAAGACATTTCATTCAATTTTCCAGTCCTGCAGTTTTTTTCAGTTAATAACCCTTCCCCATGACAAAATAGATCATCGTGTAATTTTTATAATTAACTAATTAACTAATTAATTTAAAATTTTCTACCAACTATGACAAGGAATAATTTTTATATTCCTCCCCTCTCAATTTCAATCTCCAACTTTCCCCTCAAGGTTGATGTTTGTGATCTCCAGTTATCAGCTCGGATATTTTTCTTTGGTATTCGTAAATGCATTTCTATCTATAACGAATTGTTTTGGGCCTTTCATTTGTAGCTGAGCATAAATTTTTCAAATATCTCTTATTATTGCAACAAATTAATTTTCTCATTATACAGGTGAGCTAATTATATATCCTCTATGGAATGTTTCAACTGTTAGCACTTGATATCATAGCAAATTTCTTTCTTGAGGCTGCTAATGCTGCAACTAAAAATGTCTCATGCAAACTATGCATCGACTAAGAGCCACTCAATTTGTTTCTAATATTCTCATAGGGTCATAGTTTGACAAAGCTTAGCTAATTCTCCCTCATAATTTTCATTGTGAAGCCTACTGAAACCACTAGAGTGCATCATTTTCCAAATAAAATAACACGAGTTATATCTTTTGTTATGGTGGAATATTGCTGTAATCTAGAAATAGTGTGGCATGACAGACCAAATATAATCTTGCCATCAAACGTAGGAAACTTTGAGCTGAATAAAACGAGAATAGATCAGGTAGAATAACTCCCAATGAACGAAATCTTGTTATGCTGGGAGGTAGGTGGGGTTCTCTTCCTATGATGATCTGACTTCTGTGTCTATTAAGGTAGTGTTTTGAAATATCTCCTTCATAAGTTTGCTCTGCTTCTTTTGAGGCTCCCTTCACTTCCAAATTTATTGCCCCATGACTTGGCTACAGGTTTTCACCATGCATAATGAAGAACAAACACCCTGGCAATCGTTTCAGCTCTGGAACCAAATGAGTTGATACAGGCTCTTAAATAAATAAAAAATATTATTTAAAACAAAACAAGGAAGGAAAGGAGGAGGTGGTCTGAGACGGCAGACCAGACCCTGTCTCAGAGATTTCATTCAAAGTTCTGGTGGGGTCAAGTTTTCTGGTCCCCAAAAGGTGCAAGTTTTCCAATTAATAAGCATTTCCTATGTTGATCATTTGGTTACAGGCTCATAATATTCTATCTCATGGCTTTCCAGAGTTTTAATCCAAAGGAGAGTGGAAAAACACCACTTACTCCCAAGTTCCCAGCAAATAACCATGAGAAGGAACTATAGTCACAAAAGCATGCGTGATGCCACGATTATTTCATTTCATTGCAAATCATGTCCGCAGACTTAGGAGCCACTTGCTTATTTACATCAGAAATCTACATCTTGTCTCTCACAAGGAATACTGCATTTTTTCTTTTTTATTTCTACCAAGAAAGAAATTATGATGGCAAAATTCATTCACAAAGAATTACAAATCCATCACCACCACGGCCATCATCATCATCTAAAGCAAATATTTAAGATAACAAATACTAGTAAAGTATCATTCAAGTTTCTATAACTAGACCAATCCATAGGGAGGAGCTTATCATGCGTGCGGTTTACCACTCATGCACCACAACAGATTGCTAAGTATCATCCCGCCGAAGTCGCTGATTAAGGTTAAAGTATGTTGATAAACTTGACATCATCCACTGTTCTCAATATACTCCCACAGTCGTCGTTTTGACCCTCACCATCATCTATAGCAAATTGCATTTTAACATAACAAGTACCAGTAAAGTATCAGTCAAGTTTTTATAACTAAACAGTGAGTAGATTATGCGTTGTGGTCTACACTACTCTTGTACTACAACAGAATGCCAAGTATTATCTTCTTACAGCATGCAGGTTAAGGTTCAAGTATGCTGATAAACTCCACTCTTCTCACTATACTCTTCACAATCATCATTTTGATCATCTCATATATTCCTTCAGCTTGTATTACCCAGCATGTCAGTAAATTTAATCTCAATGTATAACATACTGCATGAGGCTTATGAATTGTAAATATAACAAGTTTAAAGCCTATTCTATACACCAGCTACATGAAAGGAAAAAGGAACATAGCAAAGACCATACATCCCGGACCTCCACAAACCACATAACCAACCAAACTTCTACATTAATAGCACAGATTAAATGAAATGCGAAACAGAGAAATATTCTCCATTTCATTACCTATATCGCTCTACTCCAACTGCTAATGCCGGCATGTATCTAAGAGTACTGCAATTAAGCTCTTCAGAGCGCCACCATGACAATGATATTGATAGCATGAAGAAAGCTACTTGTGGCCCTTTCTTTCAAAGACTACTGAGGAGGAAATTGTCATCCTTGTATAACCCTGTTAAAACTCCTGTGTACTGAAATCAGGCCTTGTTGGATAGTCAAGGCCCTGAAGTGCTGGAATCTTTCTCAAATCCTCTTCCGTATATGCAGGGATGAACCAGAATCTCTTGTCAGTTCCAAATACCTGATCCACAAACTAATGTCAGGCAAGGTGACTGTATCGATTAAGTTTATAGCCAAATCCATATAACAAGAAAAATAACATAAAAATACAGTAACCAAGGAAAATTTGAAAGACAAGGCAGACTACCAATTTCGACAACCATTACTCATGCATGATGACAGCTGAGACCACCCTCCAAGAACTAAATCTTGGAGATTTGTTTAATATCTCTAATATAAGTAGGCAGAAATCAAGTAATTGGAGAGAGTTGGAAATATTATCAACTCAAAGACCCCACCAATCATGATCACAGGAGAGGAAACAAAAGAATCATTACTCATCAGGAGAAAGACCTAACCTGCTCAAAATTCTTTTTCCGGCCCAAATCGTATTTCCATTTTGGAGTTGTTTTCTTCTCATATGCCTGTTGGCAAAAGTATTAAAAATAAATAAAAATTGAAGATAATATATATAATAATAATAATAATATATTATTATATAAATAATAATATATATTATTATATATGTATATATAAAACAACATGCTACCAGACACTTGCCTCAATAGTTGTCGTGTTACCACCCACCAATGAAATATGCATTATCAGAAACCCAAGAACACTTAATGCAAAAGCCAAGTTCAACACTGACAAAAGGGAAGCAAAAGTTAACAGTATAGCTTTCAAAGTTCGTGCCGCAGTTAACCAGGAGGAATGCTAACCAAATGTGAGAAAAGTAGTTGCAAGTGTTCCAGGTGTTCCAGCTATCTCCGCATCACTAAAGAACGCAATAAAATTTGGCAACAGCGATAGGGTAACAAGAGTTGTCTCGAGAAATGTGTAAAGCTGCATGCATGAAACATAAAGGACATGGATGGATGTGAGAAATATTTGCATAGATGCGTAATATTTGCATGCCATAATGTACTTTAAGAGACAAGAAAAATATTTGCATAGATGCATAACATTGACAGAAGATAAATTGACCTGAAACCATTGCACTGAATGCTATTTGTTGTAAATTTTGTAATGAACCACAGTTAGGATCCAATAAGTCTTACTATAAGGAATTTATATATTCACCATTTGAACAAGGATGGCGATAATTAGCTATTCATCGCGCTCATGTGCAGCATGTTTGTGCTATTTTCTCAAAGATTCAATTCAAATGTTTCACTCAGAATTTCGAATCCATGATACATGCAACCTAACTCATCAGTATCATAGAGGTAACAGAACCTAACACAAATTGATCAATTACAAGCACTTGAAAGATTTTTTATGTAATTAGGTTACATAAATAGGTAGCATGTGTAGAAGCAGGATGGAAAACTTTAACAAAAATAACATGATGAAGGGCCTGGAAAGTGATAGCAGAAGCAAGATTTTATAGAATTCTAACCCATATGCACACCCTATATAGAATATTTCAGCTAGTTAGACCCATTACAAGCAATCAGGGCATATAGCTAAAGCAAAGCATGGGCATAAACTCAAGAAGCCCAGCACGGTTCCAAAGAAAATCCATGAAGCATGGATTTAGAAAAAAATGAATAGGACATGATATTGCTAGGATACAACAACAATTAAATATATGTCATTGAGGTCTTAACATTTTTTCATAAAGCATGATGGACGATCAAAATAACATAATTGATACTTCCTTCATCATCAACATCACAAACTCTAAAACCAACCATATAACACTAAAAGGCCCACACTCATTAGAAAAATAAAAAGACCCAGTGTTATGTTTAATTGTCATTTCATGTTGAGCCCTTACAACACTTAAGATTTAGTCCATGCACACCAGTTAGGCCAACATTCTTTACACAGTTGCAGCAGTTTCTTTACACTGTAATATCTGTTTTGATCACAGTTACACATAAGTGTGTACAAGAGCAGGGATGAAACATAAAATGGCTATCAAAAAAATCAAGGGATAGGAACAATATTCAGTCAACAGGTAAACATAAAATGACAGTTAATTCAAGGTGCTGACCTCAATAAGCCCAAAAAAGAAACCCTTTCCGTCAACTTGGGAGGTATCCAAGAAGTATCATAAACATATGCATGAAGTGGCAGAGCATTTCTCAATTTTAACTACCAGGATACTTAAAAGTACGTAACCCTTATCATGGCCATATGCAACATGGAATGAAATTTATAGTTGTGATTTTAATAAGACAATTCAGCAAATTTTCATCATTTAGAATAGTTTTCTTGAGAAAACTCACCAAATTTGAGTCATGGCCAAATAATTCAATACATTAAAAAAAATGCATAAAGATGAAGCAAATGATAATGTAAAGGCATCTTACTATCTCCTCAAATCTTCCAGAATTGAAACTCAAATGACTTGAAGATAAGCTCTATATATCAAGCATATGTGTACTCTAGTTTATTTTAGACTAATGCCAAGCAAAGCCACCATGGGATATTCTTCAGATCTTAAGCCTCCAAGGTGTATAAAAGATTACACCAAAGTGCTGGATTAAGTAGCATCAAACAAATTAGATGCTCAAGACCAGCCCTGTTCAGCTCAAAATTCAACTCAACCTCCATTTGCTCAATTAGAGCTCAATCTGAGTTCAGCTGACTTGATTTCAGCTCGTGAGCCAGTTTGAATATATATATTAAACATAACATATACTAATAAATATATATTAATAAATAACATATTAAATTAATAAATGACAAATTATATATTAATGACAAGTTTTAATTGGTCATTTGATTAAAAACCAACAGCTCAACTTCTTGATCTTGCTGAATGCCTAAACCGCAATGCCATTCCCAATTACAAGTCCCAAACCGGCAGTTCCACCAACCCTTCCCACTTCCCCTTTCGCTTCCACCTCCATCACTTATTTCCAAAAAAAATTCTTTTATTCGCAGAATTTTACACTTTCTCGGGTTACTTCACGGGACTCCCTGGCTTCCATTCACAGCATTTTTGCTTCAATTTTTCCCTGTTTTATAATACTCTTTGACTTCTTTTATGACTTAACTGAGCTAATTTTTGAGCTAAGATCCTAGTCTAGCTCACAAGGTTCGAGCTAAACTGAACCTGTGAGCTCGATTCAATTTTCGAGCTTCAGCAAGCCAAGCTCAAGCTGGCTACATATGATCCCATACAAGATGGGGTTTCAAAGCTCATCTCAAGATTGAGCAGAGCATTTTCTATTTTGAGTCAAGCTCAAACAGAGCTTAGCTCACTTGTCTTTGTCTTGTTTATGCCCCAAGTTGGATTACAAGCCCAAACACCTACAGCTATTGAAGATACCTAGCAATCAGAGAAAAAAGGAGATAAGAGTAAACTCCTACTTTTACTCGGGGAGACTCTAATCAGACCATTTATGATAGTTCCAACTCAGTCATGAAATGAACCAATTTGATTCCAGACAAAACCCTAACCAATCCGGACACTGTTGGATAATTGATATCAAAATCACCAACTAATCACATTACCATGATCCATTTTGGTTTGGGTTATATAAGGTCTCTTTGCTAGTTACCTACAAGGAATATAGAAGCTTAAAAATAAGGCCTTCTAGAAAAGTCATTACTGTAACATAGGAGTAAGAAGGATTCTCTATCTTCGTAGAAGAAAAGGGGATTCCTGAGTGCTCTATTTACTTATTTTCATGCCCTAGCAATCCAAGGCTCTTTAGATGTGCATTTGAGATTTCCAATGGCAAGATTTTACCACATTAGAAATAGTTAGACTCCTGCATATACGAGCACGGGGCAACAAGAGAGTACCCTACAGTGGCAGTGGTATACCAAATGCAATTCAAGAGAAACTCTCACCATAAACCTTCAAATCTGTCATTTTGATAGTGGATTATTTAGTCTCCTTGTGTAGGCACTATTCGGTAACTCAATATCTTGTCATTTCTCTTTTCTTCCATACTTCTCCTTATATTTTTGTGATCTTGAGCACAGATTTGTCTCTAGAATTGGGTTATCTTGTCATTTAGGTGATCTAGCTCCTAACACTTCAGCAACACCTTTGCTGCTATATTGGGTATCAAGGCTAAAAGGTTGGTGCACAAAGTGTTTGACAAATTGCTATGATGGCAATGAGTTGGTTTGAGGTAAAGATGGAAGAAAATTTTTTAGATTTTTGAAGTTGAATTCATGATTTTGCAGCACACAAGGGTCAATGAAACACACTATTTAGCAAGGACAAAATGTCAGCATCTATAACCTAAAATGAATAATATGAGTTGGATAAGAAAGCATTATCCACAATCAACCTGTACTTGATAGATGAGGTTCTAACTAATATTGTTGGAAAGAATATGATCATAAATTTATGGAAAGTAAGCAACTTTGTGTTAAGCAATGTCCACCAGCAATTGTATCTTCTTGCAAAGAAGACTGCACCATTTAAAGATGAAACCACCAAAATCTCCAAGCACTTGAAAAGCAAGAACATCTTTTGCATTGGAGAGAATGAAAAAAGATGGCAAGACAAATATGCCAAGATACAAGGTTTAAAACACTTCAATTACAGGTGTATGCCAGAACTAGAATGGTTATCTTGAGATGGAAACATTGACCAATAAATTGGTTGCTACTTAACTCCAAATGAATGCATCTTTGCAAAGTTTGGAAGAGTAAGCTCTCATGACAAGGGATTGTTCAAGGGAAAGTGAAGGTGCATCATTTTTTTTAAACGAGTCCAAATGTAGATCAAAGTTGAGAGGCCAAAATGAAAAGTATGTTGGTTGGTATTATGACCAAGAATTTGAAGAATGACTATTTGAATAGGAAAAAATATAGTTTAGGAAGTTCAGGTGAATCAAGCAAAGAAAAATCGGGGAAAAAATCAAAAAAAATGAAGTGCACCAAGTTGAAGGATCTGCATTAGGAATTATCGATGATGAATCTTCATGTAAGGTTCTAGTTTGACATTTCGTCAAAATTGGAATCCTGATAGCAGTGTAACCCATAGCATGTATCCACATCTTAGTTGTGGGTATTTAATGAAATGATTTGAGAATGTGAAAATGTTCCTCAGGTGCCTTATCTGAAGAAGAGCTTGATTTCACTTCCTAATTAAATAATTAAAACAACAATGCTATGTTTTGTTCATAGGAATGAAACAAACAGAATGAAAGCGGAATGCAATGGGAACGAGGGATACCAAATCAGAATCATTGTTCCTATTCCATTGTTTGGGCACAACATAAAAACATAGGAAAGAAATGGCAATTCCATTTTAAAATTAATTTACCCAATTATTTTTTCAGAAATATATATACATATTTATATAATTTTGTATTATTTTTCAAATGGGCTTGAACATCGATTTTCCAACCTCTAGTGATATGTTATTAACTAAGAAACAGACTTCAATTTATAATAATGAACGTTATAATTATTTTGGACATGGTACATCACATCGGTCAATACCAATGCATACTGTGCATACCATACCATAATAGTATGCCAAACCTACTGCCGTACTAGGCGTAATATCATCAGTATGGAATCCGGCACCAAGATGACGAACCTTGGCTTTGGAAGGCTCTCATTATATTATATGATATTACGTTAGCACATATACATGATAGACTTCCAAATAACAACCATTGTAATGCTAATGGTCACTACTTTTACATTTAAGAATTCATCCTAATTAAACAATGTGTTTTAAGATTCGTAGGGTAGTTAAATCGTTTATTTTCAAATAATCATTTACAATAAATGCCACGAAATGGTTCATACAAGGTATACAACTATCATCATTTAATACCGTCAGCTCATACCAATATATCATACATTCTCATCTGCATAGGAACAGCCATTCCTTCCATTTAAGAGCAGAATCACAAGCCATTCCTTCCATTAATATCTCATACCTTGATATGCATTGCTATTATCAAGGTTACAAAAAGATGCTTTAGTCCCCACCATGTCTACGCTATACCAATCCCACCCTTGGGGGCTGACTCCAAGTAGAATCGAACCCAGACCCATTGCTTAAATGGCAAGAGGTGATAGGATCCAAGCAAGTGCTTGGTGCTTATGGACAAATCAAGTCAATGCTGATATGATCCAGTACTCCAAATAATCGACCTGGCCAAACCAAACCCAAGAACTTTAGTCAACCAAAACATCCCCAACCTGATTCAGATAAGATAAAGATACCCATCCTAATTAGCCAACCTGAAACCCAAACACAATACTTCAGCTGCATGCATTGTCATTAGTAAAGAAGAATTTTTTGGTTCGATGGAACTTGGTTCTTCATTGGAATAACGACTCAACCAAAGACAGTTCAAAAGTTAAGGCCCTTGACCTCCAGGTTCTATGGCTCTAATTGGAAACGTATCTAAACTGGAAATGCATTAATGACAGTGGAAACATCACAAAGTGGCGGCACAATGCTTGGTTGGAAAAAAGTGACAAGGTGCACATGACACTTGGCTTGTGGAGTAGAACAATATTGGACCATATAGGCACCTAGCTGTGCACTCTCTAGGTGTGCTCTACTGCAGTTTATAGGTGTTGATCGTTATGGCTAACCAATGATAAGTTGCTAGCGGGAACACCACGGATGTTACAAGAGTTAAGACTTGCTTCCATGGTGGACTTGAATAATCACAACTGGCACATAGAAAGATCTCAAAGAGAACCAATAATGAAAGAAAGCAAGGGTCAGGATCAAAATTTAGCCAATCTCTCCACGCTCCTATTCATTATGCCCAAACCTACCTTGGGCAAACATACCCTGGGTCATATGAACATAGTGGCGTGGACTTCCATTTTTCTCTTCCAACAGCCCTCTCCCTTCTATTCTCCCACATTGTCTTCTTACACTTATCATATCTTCTAATTCCTAGGTTGTTGTGAAGTTTCTTCCCCTTCTAGAAGAATTTTCAAGACTCTTCACAGTATAAACAGCTATCCACTCATTACTTCCCACCATGAGTTACATATCTTTGTATTGGTCCTTCTTAGAGTCCCTTCCCTATCTTTCCTCCATTAAAACCTTTCGCATAACTTTCTCCTCCTATGTGGCTCCTTATCACTTATCTTAAATTTTGGTTGATTGTCCTAGCATTTGTAGAATTAAACAAACTTGCTGCTTTCCCATAATGCCCTCTTATGGAAAATTAGTTCAATTTTATCTGTTTAGTTAATTCGTTTATTCATGTTTGAAGACAGAAATGGACTGCCTAAGTCAGTAGGTAGTTGCCTAGGTGCCTAGGCACCACCTAGGCAGTGCCTAGGCAATTAGGGTCCCTACTGACTAGAGACCGTCTAACCACCTTCACCACCATATATATGAATAGGGGCATGATTTGGAAAGAGAACTTTCGAAGATTTGAACATCAATTGAATTCTATGTGAAAGGTTAAAAGTAATAATTTCCATGTGGAAAGGTATAAATTGATAACACGAAGGTTATTAATCAAATGAGTAGGCTTTTGACATGACCATGATAAGGAATGATAACATAAAAAAATTAGATTAGCCATGAAATTTTATATTAACTTTGGACGTTTGGATGGATAGTGAATGATAATCACCTCTCTCTTTCTCTCACACCCCTGTGTGTTTATTTAAGATTAGAATTGAGAAAATTTTATCACTATTGTCACAAGCATACGATTTCATGGAGAAATAAAGAAATACTTTCAGTCGTACGAGTGTTCTAGGGAGGCTTTCGAAGCCTGTGTTCTCCCGAATAGCTACAACTACAACGAGGTATATCGCAGCAGAATCGCCAACAAATATAAAACAAGACAGTTTTATGTTTCAAATTGAACTATACCAAGAAAGGTAAAATTAGAGTTATTCAAATTTAATGTTCTCTAATCAAGCCTTCTAGTAGGTAGCAGATCTCCCAACTTGTGTCAAACACGCGCACAAGATGTAGGGTATCGAAGAGAAGTGCTGCATGTGCACAATGAATATGAGGATAAATAGGTGTGAGGCATATAATATCGCAGGTGTTAACCATATAATATCCTTTCACTCTACTTGAGCAGTAGTCAAATCTAAGATGACTTATAGAGCCCGATAGAACCTTAAAGTGGAAACTAATCTAAATCAAAACACAAAAGTTAAATGCTCTGGATAATGATAGGTAGTTCTATTCAAGGTTTTCATTGTCGCTGAGATATTAGTTTGTATCAACATCTAGCACCCATCGTTTGACATGTTAAAATCTCAGCCATTATTAACTGCACCAGCAAAACCACTATTCCCATGATATGGCTAGTATGTTATCAGAATATTGCCCGAAGTATTCTCATCTTTCTTTTATTTCCTTCAATGTGTCTTCATAAATAAATGTCAAAATCAATTCATTAGCATAAAAACTAATCTTGGTTTTACTATATCTATTGAAAAATCAACATCTCGTTTGTCCTTTATTTGATCGATTTCCCGGAATACCTTGGTTGTTCCAAAGGTTCATCAACTTCTCAATAATGAAGATCTCAATGCATCTCAATATCTGTCACCCACCAAGAAGACCTATCTGAGCATCTAAAAACCTTGGGTCTATTCAACCATCTAGAGCTGTGAGATGTATAGATGTACATTAACTACATTTGAAAAAAAAATCACTCAACTGTATCATAAAATTTCACACAGTGGCATAGAATAAAGTTATGACTGTAATTCCGATTACACGAAAGTGGGCATTCATTATCAAATGAGCAGCCATAGTTCTCAAATAGAAACAGAAAAAGGCATGTCATGAAAGAGGAACACCACTTTGATATAAATCACGTACCAGAAAGAGAAGAAAGAACTTATAATTTAGAGCCCCGACACAATTTACTACCCACACACAATGATGGTCCATTTTCAATACGCATCGCCCACCTAAAATTAAAAAATGTAGATCAAAACAAGGAATCATAGGAGAGTGAAGGAGAGAGAACAGAAGATTCTTCCTAAATAAACTTATTTAAGCATTTGGAATCCATAAAATTAGAATGTATGAGCTCACAAACAGAACAGTGATGACAGCGAGGTGGTTTCAACTGGCTGCACTTCCGACAGTATCTGACCCTTGGACTTCCAGAGTCTGCAAGATTAGCTGATTGCTGATAAGTTAGAATCTGATTACCAAACTCTGAGCTATTTAATGGAGCTTCTTCACCCCGCTCCTCATCCACAGTTGGCTTCCAATTTGGTGGAATGCTGCCAGGGTCTGTCAGGACTACAGAGAAGTAGCTCCACAGAAGCATTACCAACTGCAAAGCCAAAGTCCAGTAAAATTAAAATGCTGTACTATATGCAACCCAAAGACCATAAAAGCATTTAAATCTCCACGGGACTTTTTTTCTTCTGTTTTTAACTCTCCTTCCATCAGTTGTTGATTTCCATTTGATTCAAAAAGTAAATTCCAGCATACGACAAGTAGTTTCTCCATATAAGAAAAAATAAACCGCCAGTTTTTTGCATTCTTCGAATTGACACTTAATTATTTCCCACAAAAAAGATTACTAATTGAGGAAAGGTAATTTGCCTTCTCATATTACTAATTGAGGATTAAAAGCCCACTTCAACAAATGCAGATCCCCTAATAACTAACCCTGCTCCATTTCCCACTCAGTCCGCCATGGCAGCTGGCAATCATGAAAGGCATAGCGAGTGTCGCTTAGTGGTCGGGCCATTCACCGGGAGCCACATCAGGGTATGGGCTAGAATGGCACGCCTTTGCATTTTTCGTAACTAAAACAGAATGAACACCAAATGCAGATCCCTACTAAGAGTGCATGTAAGAGAACACCCAAAACAATCAAAAAAACAATTATAATAAGAACATATCATGAGAAGTCAGAATAACACAAAGGTGAATATAGCATTTTTCGGACATAAAAATCCCAATTCTAAGCTTCTCTACAGCTCAATTCACCTCAAAATGCAGCTGTTTCACATGAAAAGATGCAATTTTTCCACAGAGTGACATCAAAATTAGGGTTCTTTAGGATCTATTCAGCTCAAAAGCACAAATTGGAACCAAGAACAAGAGGGAGAGGTAGAAGGGATTACCAGAACATGGAAGAGGAGCAAGACGGCGAGGGCGGAAAGGGAATCGATGCCACCGGCGTTGAAGACGGCGGGGCCGTAGTTGGTGACGACGACGGCGTAGTAGGTGACGCCGACGATGCCGAGGACGAGCAGGATCATGACGGAGCCAAGCCCCCGCAAGGCGGTGCAGAACTTGAACACGTTCCACGCCATCACCGCCCCCGATCTGTGCATCACGGCCGCACGAGGGAGAAACCCTAGATGGAAAAAATTCGGAAAAAAAGAAAGAGAGAGGCGGGAAATTCTTCCCTAGTACTATGATCCTCTGGGCTAATTGTTCTTTGTTTCCTTCTCTGTTGCCTCCTCTCTCTTTGCTTCGCTTCTTTTTACTGTATTCTATTCTAGTGTTGTTTCAGAGAAGAGCTGGGGAGGCGAGGGAAGGGGAAGAATGTCGGCAACGGAGATGGGGGGTTTCCAACTTTTCCATCCTGGGGGTAGAAGAAGAAGGGGTTTGTTTTCTCTTTCTTCGGGGCTTATTTGTACAAGTAGAAGCTTCTTGCCTTTTTCTTTCTTTATTAATAATTTATTAACGCACCGGAAGGTCAAAGTCTTGGGTGCATGGGTGCAGCTGAACCAATCCGGTTTAACATGAAGCAGGTCTGACTTTGCAGCCATCTCGAATATTAATATGTTTATAATTATATTTATTTTATTTGATATATATATATATATATCATATTTACTTTAAATAGATATAAATATAAATAAAATATAAAATTAGATAAAAATATGGATATAAGTTGGATAATTAAATTTTATGACCATAAAATTAAAAATAATATCCCTCCACCTTCACCCCTATGTACTAGTACAACTTAGGTCGGCTTGACCTAAACTCAGTCCGACCATACCTATGATGAGAATCAAGCTAACATAACATACATCTTTATATAATCTTATATTTTTAATAAAAATAATGCATAAAAAAATACATATTCTACTATTGCAAGCAAACTCCACGATGCTTTAGTTTGTTTAGCTCCATGTTTTTATTTATCCAAAATACCCTTCATATGCCCTTCTATTTCAATTTCTTATGCTGAAACTCGTTATATGTCTCTCTAATTATTTTTTTTGGTAATACCATATGTCTCACTAATTAGAAGCATGTCATTTTAACAAGGTTTTACATCGCTCTTCTCATATCTCAATGCCCCTATATTGGAACCACCATTACATTTCATTCAATAGTTTTGATGTTTAGGACGTTAGCATGCCCAGAGACGACATGAAAGAAAGGGTGCATCACATGAATAGTATGTGATATATTTCAATTTCTATAGAGGACAAATTCCAACCACAAAAAGAATATATCCACTAAAGTTTTATTAAGTTGCAATCAGAAAAAAAAAGCTATAAAAGACTTGGAATTTAAATAATAGAGATAGCTAAAAGGACTTGTATTCTGCTAGCTAAGATTGCCAATCCTTGACATGTATCCAAAATCATCGTGTGGACCTAATATGGAGTCATGAATGTGTTGGTCCTATTGACATGTTAATTCAATGGGTCGAGTTTGCATGTAGAACTTTTTTATTTTTATTTGAAATTATCTATTTTATTAATTAAACTGAATTACTTTAAAAAGTTAAAAATTAAAAGAACATTTATGTAACAAAAATATATTAATTTCTTGAGAAACTTATATCCAAGTTTGTAGATAACCATATACTAATCAACTCGACTCATGATCTCTCCTCGAACCAGTTGTTTTATCCAACAAATTAATTCTTACTATTCTATTATTTTTTCCAACAATAACTTTCTCTCCAATCATTTACTTTGCAATCACAATTTCACTTCTACTAGTAGCACCTCCAGGAACGACAAAAATAAGGGAATCTTCTCATTATTGTTTCTTGTTTTCCCTTCCTTCATCTCTCCTTCATATTAGGAAGCTATCCATAATCTCTATATGGCAAAAAGAAATGTTCTCTTGTTGAGATATGTGAGAAACAACAAGGTATTCTACCCTGAGATTAGATGAGTTCCATCATCGACTTCGGATTACAAGGGATGTAAAAGATCTTTTTCCCACTCATGGTTGAGGCTACGACAAATGGCAGGTTAATCTTTCTTTTTGTTGAAGTAAATCAACTTGCAACATCACAAGATGATAAGAAACTCAGAACCATTTCATTCAACTATCTTAAATATAGTAATCCAATGCTTCTTGTGTATAGTAGTCATCAGTGAGTTTCATAGGCAAAAAAATTGTATTTCATAAGATATACTATTTTAATTGAGGAGATATGTGCCTGTCTAAATCAATTTTTAATTTTATTTTGTTTAGTTTTAGCATCTAGCGTTAGAGTTGGCCTAAGTTGGGTGGGGATTGTTGCTTAGGCTCGGTTTAGAAAATGATTCAAGCTTCAAGCAAGCCTAAGCTTTAAAAATTTTACAAGCTCTAGCTTGTGCCCAACTTGAGCTCAACCCAAGCCTAGTTTGAAGCTCATATGGGCTGGACTTGATTGAGCCCAATTGGGCTGAAAGGCTTGGCTTGATGTGAATCCCAACCCATAACCCCTTTTGCTACAAAAAATGAAGTAATGTATGCCACTCTCAGCTGCACTTTCTACCCTTCTTCCCACTGGACCCATGTAAAATGAGAGCAAAAATGTGGGGAGAGTGGAGGAGAGAGAGAGGGAGATGGAGATCCAAAAGAGAGAGGAGAGCAATCAAGAATAACTAAGAGAGAGGAGGGGAGCAGGGAGATATCAAGAGAGGGAAAGGAGAGAGATCAGGAGGGAAGGAGAGAGAAGAGGGGAAGGGAGAGAAGATGGGGAATTGGAAAGGAGATAAAATAGAGAAATAGAGAGGGAGGATCAGATGGAGATCAAGAGAAAGAGAGCGAATAGATTAGGAGGGGGGAGGATGAGAGGCAGAGGAGGTGTTGTTAGAGTAGGGTGGTAACCTAAAACCCATTTATACATAATAAATTGATTTAGAACTGTAAATTGATTTTCCTTTACATCATTTAGAACTGTAATAGGAGTTTTCTAGCGTTGATGGTAGCATCTATTGTATTAATATTCAATGAAGGAAGGAACGATATTTGTCATCCACCCTATCACGTTGGCCTCGCTTGTGGTGCAAATATGAGAATAGGTATACTATCAGGTTGATATCTTAGAAGGCTCATTGAGTCAATACTTTAGAGGGATAGTGCTGAATTCTGATTGAGCAATAATGATGAATTGAAAACTCTAATTCAGTTAGATATTAGTTTTTGTGATTATATTAGTTTCTTTTTCATGCATAATTAAATAGATCTATTTTATTGGATGTTTTTAATTTCCATTTCTTGATACATCTTTATCTGGTGATTGTGGGCATAATATGACTACTTTGATGATTGATTATTTGGTTGGACCAAGCAATTATTAAAAAAAATAACATCAAAAGATTGCGAGTCTCATGGCTAATGAGGGGGTCTCTAGGTTGTTGAACATTGAGGAGCCACTAGACCAATTGATAAAGAAACCTTTGACAATGACAACTCCTCTATCTCTAATGGCATTGGGATAGTTTGAACGTTAGGAAGATCATTCTTCTAACACTCTCTGACAGCATCAATGGCCAGTTTGAGGGACTGAGATACCCTTATGAACTCAAGAAGCCCAGCTGGTTTTATCCTGACTAAGTTGAGGTTTGGTAGTGTGATATAGGTTTCATTATTCCATGTCAAACCTTATTGCTAACATGTGACATCAGTAGACTTGTAGAGATAAGTTATTGATTAGCAGCAATATGAGTTGACCTATTCTAGTAATGCATTGAGCACATGCCATCGATCACCCCATTAATTAGAATAAGATTCTGATTAATAATTCTCTTATCAAATGATTGATCCTTAAATGGATCAAGTAAGGTCCAAAGTAATTGCAGATATCTTATATAGCATGCAAATTATGTTACCATCCTTTATGATTATATAATTAATATTAGTTCTTATCATTGGGTTCCACTAAAAATTTGATTTATATCTGAATATATCCAACTTATATCTGTACCTGAATAGAAATAATATGAATATAATTAATATCCTGCTTGTATTCGTATCTGCTCAAGACATATATGGATATGTTTAACCCCAATTTATATTCGTATACATTTAGACTAAATATGGATACTAATTTTGGTATTCATTTAATATCTGTATTTGTATTAGTTGAAAAAATGGATAGAACATAGATATACCAAAATCCAATCAACATCCGATCCATTTTTAGCCCTAATAAAAATGAAGAGAGGCTGCCATGAAAGAAAAAGGAGAGGAAGAGAGGAGGACAAGTCTGCTTTAGAACAACTGGACAAGATCTTCGGCAAGATTTAAAGCCTCAAAATATGGAGAACAAGAATTGAAGCAGTTGTAGGTAGTGATGCTAAAAGAGCCATGCTTTTGTGGTCCTAGCTTCCTTCCAGTGGATCAAATTAGCTCTAGAATCACCATTATGGAAAGACATAATAGCTAAACTTTATATACATGTTCTTGATATGGAAAAATCATGAACAAAGATCCAAAACTTCCATTTCAAATCTCTGATAATCACTGTTATGGCCATCAATGGGTTGGACACGGGTTAAGAGATTTGAGGGTGGGTCAGGCTTCAAGTCCAGCTTCAACCCAGGCTCAGGCAAGCTGAATTTTGTTTGGACTTTACAATCCGAGAGTGAACCCTCTGCATTTTTGGTTGCCTTGGTCTGGCCTGAGCCTATTTCCATTCCTATTAGGAATGCACATTCTCCTTCTCATACCACAGGAACATTCAGTGGACTGTCTTGGATCTAACCCAAGCAGGAAACATCTTGTCCAAGTTCTGCAATGACAAATGAACAATGGATCCTAAATGGAGCTAATCATGGCTAGGTCTCAGAGTTTAACTTCCGTGTGCGAGGGACGAGCGTCCGGGCAGGCCCCGTTTGCAACTTCCCTTGGCAATCTTGGTTGGTAGATCTTTATGTCCTCCTAAATCTTCTACAAAGATCCTATCAGCCGAAGCCTTTCCGTCAGCATTTCCATCAACTACAATAGTAGGAGACATTGACGTCCCCTCAGAAATTTTTGCTCCAGTAACATTGGTCTTGTAGGAGTTATCTTCATAAAGAATTTTTCCATCACTAGTTTAGCCAGTTTTAACTGCTATTCTCAACAGACCTCACGATCTTTTTTTCCTGGATTGAGTTAATTTATACTTTGATATTTTCTATGCCCAATCTTACCCATGAGATGAGCTCTGCTCCTACGGCTGCGTGCATCGGGCGCCGGTAAGAAAAGCTCCAAAATTCCAACAGGATCCGGCTCAAAAGAATGTTTGATGGCGACTCTACTCCTCCAAAAAGCTTGTGAACTGCATGTGAAGTTACCATCAAAAGCTTTAGTGAGAAGTAAAGAGATGGAATGAGAGGTTGGGAGCAGCAAGCGGGCAATAGACTCCTGAAGACCTGCAGAGAAGGAAGGCAGGGGCATGTGAGAAGAAGCGAGCACACGAGTCCGGATACCTTCCATTAATGCCCTGCACATGGCCTCCATGCAGGCTCTACTGTTTTGGGCCAGGGAATTAAATTTCCCAGGAGGAGTAGATAAGATGATATTAATGCGCTTACGTTTGTTCTGCATTCGGTCAATCTGTTTGCAGGAAATCATCTCCTTCATTTTTCTTTTCAGCTAAACATGCATTGATGCTGCCGCTGATTTCAGATTGTATTATATTGTTATAACAGACACTGTGGGGATCTTTCAACTCTCCCCCTCTCTCTCTCTCTCTTTCTCTGAGTTACAGGAGTTTTAATGATGATTGTTTTTTCTGCTATTTTCTTGTTATGATGACCATTGCATCATTAAGAAAATTATAATGATGAGATATTTTCATGAGTTATCAGATTTTTTTTTTTGAAATCTTCAGTATGGATTAAAAATCAGCAAGTAGTAGGTTAATTTTAAAAAAATATTACTTAGGTCCCATTTGGAAGAGCTTTTAGAGGGCCAAAAAATACTTTCTGCTCCTTCAAAAATACTTTTGGATGAAAAATAATGTTTGGTAAAAATTTCGCAAAGCTATTTTAGCTTTTCCAAAAAGCTAAAAGCAGCTTTTTGGGAGAAGCTCAATTTTGGAGCTTTCCGAAAAAGCTGACTTGAGCTTTGTCGAAAAGCTGTTTTTTTAACCAAAATACCCATAATAAAATATAACAATTACATATTTTGTCCATTTATAAACCGAAAAATCTGTTGGAGCCCTAATAAAGAACCCTAGTCGTGGATCAAACTCCCTTCCATGCAAGAAAAAGTATTCTTGTTTCCTATTATTGTATTATACTATAAATATTATATTATATTACATTATATCATAATACATTAATATGTTATGTTAAATAATTTAATATTATGTTATATTATGAAAAATTAATGTACGCTAATAATTATAATATTTTATACCTTTATTGTTGTATTATACTATAAATATTATATTATATTACATTAATATTATACTATATCATATATTTATGTATTAATATATATTATATTTTATCATGCTCTGTTGTATAGTACTATGCAATGTCCTTTACGGTAATTTTATCATACAAAAGTACTTTTTCAGTTTGTTTATCACATGTTAAAGTGCCATAATATTTTAGAAATGTAGTTATCAAACAGCAAATAGCTTTTTATAAAAGCTCTACTTTAGAAAGATCTACTTCTAACAGCTCTACTTCCAAAAGCTCTATTACAAACAGCCCCCCCCCCAAACAAAGCCTTATTACTAAGGCTAATAAATAAGCCTATTATATAGTTTATATCTAAATAAAATAATATTAGCTATTACTTCAGGTTGGAAAGAGTAAGGCAATGGTCTATAACAAACACCTACAGATCCATGTTTCTGAGGTTAGATATCGGTATTAAAATAAGCTCATATAATTTTTTAAATTTCGTTAACATTAACTCTCACTTTAACCATCAAAAGAAGCGACAGACATGCTAGTAAAACTTGTTCGCTAGCAAACAGTGGATCACAAACTAGTGGCTAAGCCGTGGTAGATGCGCAGGCATGCCACCATCATTAGATTAGCTAAAAATAGAATCACGAAATGATGATGGTCACAGTACATGGGTCCAAGTATTTTGACCTTTAAGGACTTTTGCTACTATCATAATTCTATTCAAAATAAGATGGATAGGATAGCATAAGTTATAGCTGAGGCTACGATCAATAGCACTCTATTGCTACTTCTAAGGATAAATTAAAATTCTACTAGTAAGCTAAGAGCGAGATATTTAAAGATAAAGTAAGATAATCTAAAAAAAAAAGTATAAGCTAATTTGATTGATAGGTCGAAAGGATCTTTTTTTAACGTTACAATCTAATATTATAAATAGCTTCCATTAACGGTTAGGATAGGTGTTACTATTTAACTGTTGATACTTATCCATAGTGGTTCGTCTTACATAAGCCACTATTATCATACATGATAATTATCTTCTCTCCACTACTACATTTTGAATAATTGTACCACTTCTCTCATATTCTAGGTAGTGGTAAGATAGGTGTAACTATCTTACTTCTTCCATGATTGGGATAATGATAGGATAAGCATAACTATTTGTTGGTTTGTACCATGTGGCCCACTATGCATGACAGTCACCTTTCTTCTAGTCCTAGACCAATAGCTCTCGCTCTCTTCGGTCTACAACATATTCATTCAGCTTGCACCCTTGGTGTTTCGATATACTCCTCTTTTGGTGTGTTGATCTTTAAATCACAGTCGTCAGTCTGAATGTGATGTAAACAAATCCAAAGTTGGGTTTAATAAAAAGTTGTCAAATCAAACCTAGCACTGCTTGAATATAGATACATACACAGACATATATATAGATATACGTACGAAAATATGTACGTACATACATACATACATACATACATACATATGTAAACACAGACATACACACACAAAAACATATATAGATACATACATACATACATGAGTTTGTTTTTATGGATATTACTTGACACAAATATAATCCACATGCATTAGTGTATGCTATATATAATATAAGTTTCATACTATACCTCTTGCATTTCTTATAAAACTTGTTACTGTATTTTTAGTTCATATGGTTGATGAATAATTTCGAGGGTATAATATGAATAGAACTTTATAAATAATAGAATGTAGATTTTGCAAAGAAAATTTACTTCATAATAAATTCTGCAAGAAAAGGTCAGATCATGCTTTCTGTAGTCCAGTCCAAATTTACCCTTTCTTAGATTAAATTGCCTCTCCATATATCTAACAATATATTTCCTTTATATAGTCACCAAAACATATATGGTGCCAAAAATCAAGATGGCTAGTAAGGATGACAACTTAAATAGTAGTATAGAAGAGCAAGTAGGATTGAAAATAAGGTTTAGCCAGTGAGAGGGTTGCTAAGAAGGAGGGCGAGTATTCATAGAGGCACTAAAGTTGTATGAGGGGGGGAGGGGGAGGCAAGTAGTGCTAGGGATGGTAGCCGGGCGGGTTTTTTTGGGCATTTGATCTATCCCAAGCCCTAATAGGACCCATTTGGTGAAACCCTATAGGATTTGAGATTTAAAATTAAAACCTAGTAAGGTTTGGGATGAATTTGGGATTTTACCCTTGGGAACCTCCTACCCGAATCTAATTATAATATATATATATATATATATATATATATCAACTAGAAGCCTCAATGAGCCCAAAAAACCATTTAGCATGCATGTCTTCTAAGAGGCACCACAACATCCACAGGTTCTTTTTTCCCTACCTAGGCTATAGTGACATGTACTCCATCACATGCATCATTACCTTCTTTGTCAATCATGACGTCCACTCTTTTCACCATCCTCACTTGCCACATTTCGTCCACCCCCTCCTCCCCTTTTCCTCCTTAATAGGGAGGTGAATGGGGTGGAGAGAGATGTGCTACTTACAAACAAAGCTATGGATGGTTGTATTGGTCTCTTGGTATATGAATGGTGGGCAAAATAGAAAAATACACTAACAGAAAGATATGTAGTTATCGCTATACATAATGTGCATATTATTAAAGTGGCTATTAATGCAAACAATATGTGTGCAATAATCTATATATGTGTATGAGTATAAATGATATATTTTTTAAAACTCACCACCACCTCCATATCTTCTTCTTTCCTTACGTGGCCACTTCTACATGCCCTTTGTAGATATCGATGTTTTCTTCGTTAGCCCCAGCATTTGTTCCACTTCCATCACCAGCCTACCAACACCCTCTTCTCCCCTCCATGCCCTCCATCTCCTCTCTTTACCATGTTAGCTTTTCCTAAAGCTATAAGAACACCATCTACATCCCACTTCCTCACTTCTATCACTTTGGCGCCTTCATGAAAGCTGCTACCCTCTTTTGCAAGTCCCTCACTGTCTACATCTTATCTTCAACCCCACCTCCCTCTTCTCAACTATCATATAAGAAATCATCCTTATCTATGAGGCCCACCTCAACTATGCTGATGCTTCTTTACTCGGCGACCTCCCACTCCTTACAAATTGACCTTAATTTTTAACACAATATATGTTTTAGCCACCACATCAAGAAAATATTTTGCTAGATACACAAAGGGAAATTTAGTCTAGGAGAGCTTAATATGGATCGGATTAAAAAGAATAAACGATCTAATCTTTCTCGTGGAATTGATTATGAAGAGGATCTTTTTTGCAAAATCCACAAATAGTATTTCTTAAAAGTTGGATGCTATCCCAATCCAATTTGGACTTGGATTTGATCTCTACATAACTCAACCAATCCTTTTTTCTACTTGAATTAGACCTAACCCAATTCTTGGATGGGTAAGGTATGGCTTAAATATAGAACTTGACCACCAATAAATTAGGTCCAAGATTAGGCAATACATAGACTCAACTAGGCCCATTAACACCCTAATAATGCAATGTGACAACCATTTGATGTCTACTTAAGAAGTAAGAGACATACAATAATAAAAAATAAATATGTCTTTACATGTTATATAAATTTATTTAAACCTTAATTTGAAATGTTATTGTTCATTTTGCTTCTCACATATTTTATGGCTCATCTGTCTAAATAAAAAAATAGATTCTAGACTAATTAGACCCTTCGATTGTCACTTTGATGTGGCAAAACTGGACCTCACTTGACCCTATCTTATCTAGGCTGGTTATAGTTTAGTTATCAATTGGGTCATTATTGACCAAATTTTAAATAGATCAAATATAGGTCAAAGCTTTAAGCTAACTTAGTTCATAGTTAGATTTCTAGTCCAGTCACGATTGTTGGGTTGGCACTGGTTGTGTCCTGAGCTAAGGTGTTGAGTATGTCTTAAGTTTATAAGTTCTAGAAAGTTGAGTCCACATTAGTTCTAGAAGGTGAACTTAAGATACTAGTTCAAGTCTACATCAACTTAGAATACCCGTTATATATTGACCTAATCTAATTATTATAGGAATACTAGTTCTAGTCTAAATCGATTTATTCTATTATATATATCCCTTGTAACCTTAAGGGAAGAGGGTAATTAGTGCCCTAGAGATCGCATGTATTAGGGACTAGAGTTTGTGAGCTATTCTTGTACTCTATAGTTTCCAATTTTTTATAGTGAAGCTTTTGCATCGTCTCTTCTTGTGGACGTAGGTCAACAGACCGAACCACATAAATATTGTGTACTCTTGTTCTTCTCTTGTTATTCTTTTGTTCTTTTCTCTTTTTTTTCTTATTTTGTTATTCTCTCTACCTATCGCAACAAGTGGTATCAATGCCTTGGTCTTTTTTATTGAAGTTTGCCAATGATGAGTGCGAAATTCAAAATCAAGAAGTTTAATGGCATAAATGATTTCAGCATCTGGTAGATTAAGATGCGAGCCTTTTTGATACAACAAGAGTTGTGGAAGGCATTGGAAGGCAAGAAAAAGTTATCGGATAGCATGTCTAATAGAGATAAAGAGGAGCTATTGGTGAAGGCACACAATATAATTTAATTGTGTTTGGCAGATAAGGTACTTAGAGAAGTCATTGAAGAGAAGGCAACTGCTGGACTACGATTAAAATTGGAGAATAGATATATGACCAAGTCGCTCATAAATAGATTATACTTGAAACATCGGCTCTACCACCTATGCATGAAAGAAGGTAGATCCATATAAAAAATATAAATAAATTCAATAAAGTTGTTTTAGATATAAGAAATATTAGTGTTTCAATTGATATTGAAGTTTAGGCCCTTATTCTCTTGTGCTCACTAACTTTGTTAATACCATGCTATATGGTAGAGAATCTCTTTTAGTTAGATGTAAAAGATGCCTTGTAATCTAAAGAGTTGAAGAGAAAGGTATCCAGAAGTTATGAGGAGAATCAAGAAGAAGACTTAATTACTAGAGATAGGAGTAGGAAAAGGGGTTCTAGCAGTAAGGGTAAGTCTCTCTCCGAACAAAGTCTTCTAATGTACTGCTAGCATTAGAAGCTAATACTAGCATAGCATAAGAAAATTCTAATGATGCCGGTAGTAAGGTTCTATCAATCGATACCAATATGTCTGGAAGAGAGTGGATTCTAAATTTTGGCTATTCCTTTCACATGACTCCTAATAGATACTGGTTTTCTACCTATCAGCCTAGGAAAGAAAAAGTTCTATTGGGAGATAATAAATCCATTGCGGTTGTTGGTGTTGAAATAATTTGAGTTGAGATGTTTGATGGTATTGTGAGAATGTTAGAAGCTTGGCATGTTTCAGAATTGAAAAAGAACCTGATTTCCTTAGGCACTCTAGATTTTTAAGGGTATAAGTATAGCGACAAAAACAATTTGCTGAAATTCGCTAAGAGAACCCTCGTAGTGATGAAGGAAAACTTAGTTAATAACTTGTATCACTTGCTGGGTAAAGCAATAACAGGTATTACAATAGTATCTTCATCATCAAGGTCGTTAGTTACAGATGCTACTCAGTTATGGCATATACATCTAAGGCATATAAGTGGGAGAGGAATGATAATTTTATCCAAGAGAGGCCTGCTTGATGGTATGAAGATAGGAAAACTGAACTTCTGTATACATTGTGTATTCGGCAAGCAATGCAGGAAAAAGTTCAGCACCGGTATTCATGGTACCAAGGGCATGTTGGATTATATCCATTGATGAGTGGAAATCATTATTTTATGACGTTTATTGATGGTTATCCTAGAAAGGTATGGTGTATTTTCTGAAACATAAGGATAAAGTATTTATCAAATTTAAATAGTAGAAAGTTTTGGTTGAGAACCAGACTGGAAAGAAGATTAAAATGCTAAGAACCGATAATATCTTGGAGTACTGTTAGGGTGAAATTGACGAGTTCTACAAGAATGAAGATATTATGAGACACCACACTGTACAAGGGATACCATAGCAAAATGGAGTTATGGAATAGATGAATAGAATACTTATGCAGAGAGCTTGCTATATAATCTTAAATGCTAAACTTGGCACAATTTTTTGAGCTAAAGTAGTTTATACAGTAAGGAACTTGATAAATTAGTCTCAATCAACTGTAATTAAGTGCAATATTCTACATGAGGTATGATCCGGTCACTCTGTTAATAATTATACATTGACAATATTTGGTTACCCTACATATGTTCATGTAAATGATGGTAAACTTGAATCGAGGAAAAAAAATACATATTACTAAGTTATGCAGATGGGGCGAAGGGATATAAGTTGAGGTATAAAGATGTTAATAGATCATTCAAAATTATTATTAGTAGAGATGCTTCTGTTGATAAGTCTACTATGTTAAATCAGGGAAAAAAATTGTTGATAGTGTATACATAGACCACGGTGTTAGCAAACAGGTAGAACTTGACATTGAAGCTCTGAGGAGAGTGTCACAAAACACTCCAGCCCAGCCTAATAAAAGAGATGCAGGATTCTATACAAGATGATGCATCATAACAGCAACAATAGTAGTACAATATTGCTACTGGTAGGAAAAAGACAGATTAGACCACCTTTAATATATGCAGATATGGTTGCTTATGCTCTTGTAGTAGCTAAGAGTGTTGAAAGTAAGAAATCTTCTTTATATTAGGATGATGTTAACAGCAAGGAGTATGCAGAATGGATCGCAACCATGAATGAAGAGATTGACCCACTTCCAGTTGACAAGTTCAAGCATCGCTTGGACTTGATTGGAGCTTGTAGAGGTTGATGCCCTTGGGGCAGATGTGAAAGAAATGGTGAGAAAAGTTTTAATATATTTGACTTGGTAAACTTCAAGCCAAAGTAGAGATTTGTTGAATATGTCTTGAGTTTACAACTTATAGAATGTTGAGTCTGCATTAGTTTCAGAAGGTCGACTTAAGACACTAGTTCAAGTCTAGTCTGAATTGACCTAATCTGATTAATATAGGAATATCAGGTTGAATGAGTCAAACATTTCCTTAAACAAGTAAATAAATTTTAGACAGATTGACTTATAGTATATTGATCCAATCCAATGATCAAATAGGTCAAAATAGGTTAAATAAATCAGGACTTTTAAATCTGAATCAATTCATTTAAAAAATGGGTTAAATCGGGCTAACCCATTTATAATCTGAGTTGTTATGCCAAAGTGGAGCCTTCTTATCTCAGATAGGCTATGGGTTGGATCATAAATTAACCAACAATTTTGAAAGTTAAACCCTTGGCTTAAGCTAGTGCATTTATAAAGGCCCACCCAACCCAGCTACCATCATCACTCTGCCCCCTTTACCCTTCGGCTCCCTATCACAAGGTCTGCGTCCAGAAAGAGACCATTCTGTACCTACTCCACCAGCAGCAAGTTCATGAACCCCTGCAAATCCAGTCCAACCATGTCCATTTTCAAAGTCGAACGCATATTACTTCTCAAAAAAATAAAAACGGCTTTTGAGACCTACACAAGTGAATAAATAAGAAGGATCAGAGTGCTCTGCGAGCTGTGCATGGTAATCCAAAAATAAACTTTCTAAGAAATTCGTTTGGTTCGTCGAAAAAAATATATATATTTTTCGAAAAACTGATGCCTCAATAATATAAAAATAATATATTTTAAAATAGTTTTTAATAGACTATCTATTTTATTTTATTGAGAGAGTTATGTAAAATATTTATTATATTATTGATAAAAAAATTATTTTACTCTATCTAGATATTTAAAAAAATTATCCTAATTACCATTTTTTTAATTTTTAGTTTTTATTTTTAAAAACTCCAGTTATATACCCGGGAAATTGCATGGAGACCAGATTTTATCTTCTGCATTTAATTCCACCCTGCCCCCGAGGGAAGGGAAGGGAAGGGAAGCGAAAGAAAAGCCGAAGGGGAGGAGTCAAAGGCCTCAACTCCACCTCCCCATGGCTACTCTCTCCTCCTCTTCTTGCCCTTCTCCTCCTCCTCCTTCTCCTCCCCCTCGCTCTCCCCTCTCCACCCCTGTAAGTATTCTTCTCCACTCTAAAATTCCTCCATGGATTAATTCTCTTAGCTTGTATATGAAAGTTTTCTTCTTCTTTCTTTCTTCGAACTGTCTGTAGATTTTGGAACACGAGAAAGAGCAAGAAGAAAAGGTGCTGGCTAGAGACGAAGACGCAACAACATCTTCCAGGCCTTACAAGCACCAGCCTACTCCTCTCCACCCTTCCTCCTCCTCCTCCAAATCGACGGCTCCGAAGAAGCCTTCTTCCAGATCCAACCGCGCCGAGGTCGCCGGAGACGACCGCTCGGTGTCCTGCACCAACTGCCGGCCCTCCACCTGGGAGAAGATCTCCGTCGTCCCCCTCGACATCAACGGTCTCAAGCAACATGTCTCCTCCCTCAGCCCCTCCCCAGCCCGCCTCCTTCGCTCCCTCTTCCTCTCCCTCGCTCGCCGCAGCCCCCACTCCTCCTCCTCCGCCGCCGCCGCCCCGTCCTCCTCCTCCGCCACCGCCATCGACGAGTGGCGCCTCGCCGCGGCGGAGCTGTCCCGGAAGCTAGTTCACGCCACCCGGAAACGCGACGAAGCCCTCCTCGAGTCCTCCCGTCTCAAGCACTCCCTCGCCGAGCTGGAACGCAAGCTCGGCCAGCTCGAATCCCACTGCCACGACCTGCAGGCCGCCGTCGACCGCCGCACCTCGCCAACCCCGGTCCAGACCGCCTCCCCTTTCCCGGTCGAGACCTTCCTCCGGGCCGTCTCCGACGCCCGCGCCGCAGTCCGCCACCTGAGCCGCTCCCTCGCCGCTCAGCTCCGGCCGGACCGGATGGCCGCCCTGCTCCAGCCCCACGACGCCAGGGCCGCCGGCCAGTGGCGGAGAACACCGGGCGGCCCGCTCTTCTGCCTGGAGGCCCTCCTGAACCGAGTCTTCTACTTGGGTTTCGAGGAGGGAGCGCCGGAGGAGACGGTCGATCCGGCGGCCCGGTGCGAGTCGAACCGGGCGGCCTACGAGGCGGTCCGGCAGCTGGGATGGGACGAGGTTTTGACCAAAGGAACCCGGTTCTACAGTGAAGGGTTGAGCCGGTTCTGCGACCGGAAAATGAGCGAGGTCGTGGGGATGCTGGGGTGGGCCAAGGCCTGGCCAGAGGGATTGCTGAAGGCGTTCTTCGGGGCGGCGAAGGGCGCGTGGGGGGTCCGCCTCCTCTCCCGGTCCGTGCATCCGGCGGTGCCGGTACTCAGGGTGGACCGGGGAGCCCGGTTCGACCCGCGGTTCATGGAGGACGTTGGGGCCGACCGGGTCACCCTGCTCGAACCGGTGAGCGTGAGGATGATGGTGGCACCCGGTTTCCACGTGTATACTAGCGAATTTGGGGTGGTCAAGTGTAAGGTGCTGTGCTCGTACAAGTAATAATATGTGATTGCAAGAGTGCTCGTAATGATATAAGATATAGGTTGTGTTTATGATGATCTCTTATGCCTTTTCCTCTGCGTGTATGGTGACATACATATGCATGCAAAGTTTACACTGCAAGATGTTTTTGGAAATTAGCTAAGAGAGGCATGATGTAGGGAAAAAATATCATGGGAGCAGAAGATTTACTTATTTGGAAGGTTTTGAATATGAAGATGTATAAATAGAGTCGAAATTAGATTGCTTGTAGATAATTTGTCTTACAAAAGATTGTATAAGGATATACTTCAACACAAATCTTAATATTGTTTTGGTTGGAGTGCTTCGTTTATTTTTTTTTATTTTTATTTTGCTTAGGCAAGAGGGAAGAGAGGGGTGAGGAGAATCACACCCGCATAGCAACCCCTACTGGCCCCCTCTCCGCTGGAGAGTGTTCGATCCGAGTAGAATATTTTTTACTCATACCCTCTCCATCCATGGTAGAGCTCCACCAGCGTGGCAGCCCTATCCCCGTATGAGTACATCACACCAGCACCACCTAAGTAACGGCAGATCAGATAGCGACTTCACCGGACAAAGCAGGTGGGGGGCATTCGGTCCCTGCATTTAATCGATGCCCGCGCGTTTCGAACATTGGCCACTCCGATGAATTCAAAGCTCAGTTTCCACCGTGTTACCACCTTGGTGGTAGTGCTTCGTCTATTGCTATGCAACAAAATATCTCATAAGTGGATATCGACTTCTCTTAATTGGACTTTATTTCTCACCTACCTTGATGTATACTAAAAGCTAAGACATAAAGATGGATTGATTGAGCATGACATGAAAACCTGAAACAAGGAACTTTAACTTTTATCAGCAGCTATTAGCTTGGTTGGTATCTCTCTCCCAAAGGCTTCGCCTTGTAGGAGGTCCACATTCGAATCTTCGGTATTGATTAAAAAAAAAAGCTATGTTGTTCTTCTCATCCTAGTATGAGTGATTTCTTTTTTTGAGAAGACACACGGATGATACTCTTTATAGATTGAAGAAATATTTATCCATATCATTTCATGATAATACTGAATTTATGAATTAGTTTGTTTCAACATGTCACGAGCACCATAATTTGCTGAACCAAGACTTCTCTAGTGGCTAGGTCACCAGCCATTCTGTTTGATCGGTGGTCAAATTTGCATAAGTTGTCAAAAGGGATTTTAAAAATCTTAACTTATTCCCTTTTCACCTCTCTCTCTCTCTCTCTCTCTCTCTCTCTTTTGGTACATCGGCTGCTCACACTAGCCTCGTGTGAGCATTGCCATAAGAGTCTAGAAAAAGGATACACCATAGAGATGAGGGAACAGATACATGGCGGGTCCAGATAATCTCTCCAGTGTGGTGAGCAGTAAAGGAGGCAATCCAGTCCGCAACTCTGTTCGCCTTCCGATAGACATGCACAGCTTGGAAGGCAGCACACTCCCCCAATAGCCTCCGGATGTCGACTAGAAGCAGATGATCTGTCTCCCACACCCCCTCCTGTAGGATCCGCTCAATAAACTCCACCGAGTCTCTCTATAAGATGATTCTCCCAGCCTTAAGCACCCGCCTAACATAGAAGATTTCCTCTCACATCATCCTGAGTCCTGCTCTAGGAGCACCTGCCTCAAAGGTACGCCGTCCTCCCGCAACTATCAATCTGGAGTAGTAGTCTCTGATCACAAATGCAACATCAGCACAATCGTCGCCCACTAGCAGACTACCATCGAAATTCACCTTCAAATGGCCTGGGGATGGGGGCTCCCAAGTAGTAAAAACATACCCGGGTGCTGAAGCAGCATAGGGGAAACCCCAATTGTCCCTAACCAGCCTAGATGAAACAACTATAGTAGCCTCAGTGATCTCAACGGCTTGGCAGATAGCTCTATCCGCCACAATCCTCAAGAGAGCCTGCCTGTCCTCAAAGATCCTGTCATTCCTATCCAACTAAATATGGTATGCTAGATAGGCACCCATCACACCCCAGCCCGCCTGTCCTTGAAAACCCTTTTCACCTCTCGGAGGTTGGTGTCAATATATCTTGATGCGCAACTCCTCAACCATAATAATGGAATGCAAGGGTTTGAAGAGGAGGAAGTGGAAATGAAGAATTGTAAAGCGTCCAGGTTTGTCTTTTTTTTCTTAGCCCCCACCCTTTGGCCATCTTAAGGTGAACTTCGACGGTGGTGCCTCGGTTGATGGAGCTTATATAGGTGTGGGTTTTGTAATTAGGAATCGCGCCTCCAGGCTAATCGCTATAGGGAGTGACGCACTTCTAGTTTGACTGTCATTGGGGCGAAGCTGATGGCAGTCTAGGAGGGTATCACATTTGCGAGACGCGTACTCGGTGTGGACAATGTATGTCTTGAGGGGGACTCCGCCACGATGATTGACTGGATACAGAGCAAGGACCAGTATGGAGATGGTCATTTGCTGGTTCGTGAGATCCGCAGATTGACAAGGAATCTGAGCTCCTTTTAGGCTGCCCACGTGTATCGGAAGGCAAATAGAGTCGCTGACTGGGTCGCCTCTTTCGTTGTCTGACACTCCGGAGAGGTCTTTTGGACTAATGCGGATTCGGCCCCTCCTCCTCTACGCCACTTTTTTTTTCTTGATTTAGCTGGTTGTACTTACATTAGAGCTATATGAGCAACCGTTATATCAAAAAAAAAAGAATTGTAAAGCTGCCTTCGAATGCGGCTGAGGTATTATGCAAATAAGGAGAGGACAACTTAGGGTTGGGTGCTTCATTTGTGATGATGGAAAAAGAGAACAGTCCCAATCAGTATTAATAATTTACAAAGAATACTAGATTAAAAGTAGGAGTCCTTAAATTACAACTATCTTTACCTATATCAGATAATTTTTACCACCATATATTTACTATATCTATGTAATACATATACAAATATATATCAGGCTGGCCTCCTTCATATAATGCAAGCTAGGTCAAGAGGGCCAGGGGCTGGTCTGGCCCAATGTACATACCTAGGCTTCCTCGGGCAAGAAGCTGAGACCAAGGTACTTAGCCTTTATTACTAGATTGTGACATATGCAAAGCATAAAGGGCGATGATTATTTTTTGGCCTATTCTAAAAAATACCATTATTTTTTGGAAAGAAAGAAAGAAAGAAAGAGATAAAAAAAGTTATTGCCCAGGTTGGGTGACTCATTGGTGATAGCCCTATCCCAAGTTATCATAGATTATTGCAGTTTTTTTTTTTTGGTAATAGCATTATCTCATGGCGCACAAAAAAACTCTACTCTCTCAAAACTCTACCACTTGTAAATTAGTCTATCTCAAAACTCTACTCTCTCTATTCACCACCTTCAACCTGTCTCTCTATTGTGATAACCAAGCAGCACTTCATATTGCTGCCAATCCTAAATTCTATGAGAAGATAAAATACAACGAAATAGATTGTCCTATCATTCGAAAAAAACTACAAATAAACACAATCTAAATCAAGTTCCTTCTAAGTGACAACCAGCGTACTAATATTTTTACCAAGACTTTGGTCATGATTAGTTCTTTTATCTGCTATGCAAAATGCATGTTATAAATTTACACATACCAACTTGAGAGAGAGTATTAATTGTCAGAATCATACACAATATTGTCTATCATAGTATGTAGGATATTAAATATCAAAACTGCCACATATTATATGTACAATCTTATTATATCAGCTCAAATCAATCTCCAAATATTATAGAGAATATTTATCATATTCAAATTTAGTATTTATACCAAATCACAGAATTTTACTATTGTATTATACTATATTTGGTCCTATTATCTTTCTCATAATTATGGAATTATATTTTACTATATATAGGAGCTCAACTTGTATATAAAGTATATTAATACCATAAATAGAACAAATAATTTAAATTTTATTTTCATTATAAAGAGAGAGAGAGAGAGAGAGAGAGAGAGAGAGAGAGAGAGAATATCCTTCGCTAACATCCGGAGTCCGGCTTCGGCCAACTTTAGGAATTTCCATTATGCAGTAGATATAGGAGACGTGTCATTCCCCCCAAAAAAAAAAGGCAACCTATTATATAATAAACGTGGTAAAGGACCCCACTCTATCAAATGAAAAAAAGAAAAACTTTCGAGCAGAAAATAGACGCCTCCAGTCCATCTCCATGCGACCAACTTCTGGGGTTAATAGATAGAAGAGAGAGGACTCGGCAAGGGATGTCTTGTCATTTTGCTCTTTCATATTTTTTTCCCTTTTTACCCTTCTCTCTCTCTCTCTCTCTCTCTCTCTCTCTCTCTCTCCCACCTACTCCAACCGATCATAGATACCCAGATGGTTTGACACAGGTCTGCACCATGATATTTCAATAATTGAATCGCTTGGACAAGCAAGTTGAACGACTTTTTATAGAAAACAAAGTTCACCCTTACAGGTCTAAAAGTAGCAGGTGAAGCTGGTTGACCTATGTAACCTGACTGAGTTTTAAAACTTTGACCCGGAGTTAAAAATCTTATGAAGGCAATCCATTTAGTTATTGGGAAGCACTGCAGTAGCGTATAATGACAGACCAAGCATGAGAGCTCATGAAACTATTTAGGAACTCCACATTATTATTATGTACTGTTGAATGGTACTCACTCTATACTCACCCTATGATGAACAGTACTCCTAGAAATTGGCAGGGCCTTGAGGCTACCGTAGGCTGCGGTTAGGACAACAGATCGATTACAAATAGGACATCGATAATCCACATCTGTATCCATTTATGTTTGGCAAATAGAGATTCAAACGTTAATTGGATTCAAAAATTCATATCGAATATTAAAAATATAAATATAAATATGAATATAAATTGATAGTTAAATTTTATGACGCATAAAATAAAAAATATCAATAAAAAAAGTTAATAATATATAAATATATTTTTTATTTTGTTAAAGTTTATGAGCATTGTGTAAAATTAAATACCAGTAATAAACAAAATTGGATATTCGATACCTACGAATAGTTGCCCATCTATCTCAGTATCTATTTGACACAAATATATATTACACAATTGAACAATTTCGAACCTTACCAAGCCAGGTTGTTTTAAGGCTTGGCTTGAAAGCTTGAAATCAATCTCAAGCCTATTAACAAGGTTTAACCTTGATTCAGTGTCATCCAAATCAAGTTTATTCGAGTTATTTCAATATGAGCAGGGGCTCAGCTCAGGACAAATTCACAAATGTATCAGCAACCAACAATCTGATCAAGCTGCAGCACACATTTTAACTAAGTCATATCTATAATGCAGCATTTAACATTTACATCCATTACCCATGGGCACGATCAAGCATCCAAAGCTTCTTAACAAATTAATATGCAATGAAAATTAAATTGGCGTGCACAACCTCAGAAGTTCAAAAAGGGGCCTCCAGTTTATGACACTAGGAAAAAATTGTTATTCACTAAATATATACTGGTACCCAACCCTAAACATTTAAATGTCTGTAGTCCAAAAAATAACTGTTTATATTTTACACACTTGCATAGCAGAATGAATGCTACAAATCCTATATCAAATTTAAATCTGAAACCATTAGATGCATCTTCACACAGGAGGAGGCTGTCAGGGTACAATTGCTGCTTGGGAGCCTAAATCAGATTAAAACATTGATTTTGTAGTTTGGAAGAAGAAAAGAAACTATGATAAGTTGACAAGAAACTGACATATTTAAATAAAACGGACATGAGATGAACCATGATAACAATAAGGGAGCCAACCCGCAATGAGAGAATGTTGACTGTGAAACAGATTAAATCTGAAGGTCATCCAGCGAAAGTTCTTGAGCTGACATCATCTTCAGTTTCTGCAGATAGAAATCAATAGATAGTTTCTTTAGTTTAACTTCAGTTCATATGCTTGTTGACATAGAAATGGTTTGTCCCCCCCCCCCCCCAAAAAAAAAAAAAAACGATTAGTTCAATCATAAAATCAGCAGGGAACTTTCACTGACAATAATGGAGTACAAGTCAAAATCTATAATAGGAAACGCCTACAATCAATTTGTATGACATTTATTTTTTTGGTACAACTTGTAAGACATTTATGAAGCCCATGCAACATAACAGTTTAAAGTAGATCAGGTGATTATGCTTCAGACATGAAATTCAACATGGATCAGTGAAGTTGTTTCCAGATCATATCAAGAAATTCAAAACAAGCATCTGAAATATGAAATATCTAACGAGGAGAAACTAAATTTAGTTGGTAATTTATGATTTGTCAGTTTCATGCACTCACTGTAATGAACTGAGGAGGATCATCAAGACTGGATGAGCCGAGGATGATTTCCCTCTTCAGCTTTGACGTAAGCTTGTGAACGGCACGTAGCTGATAGAGGCATTGAGTGATTCTAAATACAAGTCAACAAAGTCAAAATTATGTTTAATTATCATAGGCACTGAGGTACCTCAGATCGAGTGGTTCCACCGACGATGAAGATAAAAATACGCTGGCCCATCCTTCTGAAATCACTTGATGCATGCCTTAATACAGAATCACTGCAAAAGCTCAAAGATAAGCGAAAGAAAGAAGACTATACCAGAAAGTGGAAAGTTTTAAGAGCGATCAGGTAGTTCAGAAGCGCACAACTAAATAGCAACATTGCACACTCCAGATATTTCTGATTATGTAGGAAAAGTCAAACTGAAAACATCTGATAACATGATAATAAATTCTTGCAGGATCACTTGGAAGTGCAAACATTTTGAGAACTAGAATGATTGTCAACATGCCTTGAATAACCATCATCAGAATTTCGAGGCCTAGCCCATGTGGCAGGGCGCCTGGATCTCATCGAGTGAGCAGGCTGAGAATGGGCTGTCCGAAGTGGTAAACTCTCTGAGCTTCCATGGAAAGTAGGACTTGGGTCATTCGTACATGGATACTCATCTTTTGGTAATTCACCTTTACTAAGTTTCTCAATCAACTCCTGAAACAGAACAGGAACTGTGTATATTAGGCAACATTTCATGGCAACCAAAAAAGAAAAAAGGGGCAGCCATGCCACATCTGACCAAGAAGACACAACTAGCTAAGAAAATTAAAAGTATACAACGTTTATTTTATGAAGTGTGCCTTATTGTATGAACATTTAACAAAAATGTTTTATTGTATGATTGTATGAATATGCAAGGAAAAGGAATACTGAAATCAGACAATATTCCTCTCTTTTGTTCTCACTGCTTTCCCTTTTTTCTCTTTCCGATGAACTCTACGCATGTCAGAAATATATTTATTCCCTCAGAATCAAAGGGAACAAAGAAAATTAATACCATTGGAAAAATATGAAGGGAAAAGAAAGAAATATACAAAGAAAGATCTTACACCTTACGCATCATCTTACTTCTAATATTTCATTCTTCTGTGCATGATAGCCCATATCACTCGCTTATTTCTCTTCTTCAGCTTGCTCAATACTCATACAAATATCTCAATACCTTTTCTACTATTGTCAAATTGAATATTAAAATCTTACGTATCATGTACTAAATCTGTATCAGATATTATAATGATTATGACACCAAGCTGAGTGCCATATGCATCAGGGTGATGATCCAGAAGATAAACACAGAAACTTTTTCCCACTCCAAGTATGATAGTTACTATATAACATGTTTAGATTAATCATATATCACATTTGAATCCAGTGAACACATTGGAAACACTAGGAATCCTTTATCATATGCATTGGAAGCCTGGATCATATGTAAAATGAGATCTGGTAGAAGCAGTGATGAATTTTCTTTCAGCTATAATTCACAGAGGCATATATTGCAGGAGTGAAGCAGACCACAGGTTGAATGCATTCGACACCATAAGATGGATAATTAATCCTACATCTAAGAGAGATGCATCAGAAAATATCATCGAAAACACAACTTTCCCATATAATTAATTCTAATTAACAAACTAACCAAAAAGTAACCTAGCTAAGGAAAAACCTTGCCAAAAAAAAGGGTTAAACAAGTAAAAACTGCAACCATAGCCATGTTACATATTATTGTGCAATGTAGATTACTGGTTGATATCCTATGATAGGAAACAATACTGATTGGATAAGGTAAACAAATACTCATGGGAATATGGTTCCCAGAGACACAAGTCTATGATAGGAAACAATACTGATTGAATAAGGTAAATACTCAAGGGAACATTCTTCCCAGATATAGAGGTCTGATGTGTTAACAAGGCCATGATTTGGTACATATTATATAATGCAGCAATGCATACCCAACTATTCTGAAAATCAACGCATAGATGGGATGCAAAAGGCTCGTGCTAGCAGCTATCGCTCAGATGTACGAACATTAGGAAGTCCCATTGAACATGATCTGCATTAGCATGAAGTCCAAATATTCTCAAAACTTCCATCAATATATTTCCCATCTCTTAAAAAATCCTTCCTATGATTTCTTCCACATCAACCAGATAGCTTTCTTGTCCTTGATCAACAACAATTTTCCCACAAATACAATTTACTCTTATGGTCCATGCAATGATCCTTCAAAGCATAAAATTATCATATAAAGTCACCAGCTTCTAAATACAATCAACCCATCAAATATAGAATTCTAGAGAAGGCAACCATGGCCAACAACAAGATTCATCATTACAGTACCAGACCTCGTACCGGTGCCACACTAGTATAGTATTAGTACAATATGGTATAGAATTATTTTTTTGGCATACCGAGTATCGATATGCCACCCGTACCGAGTACCAGTACCAAACCGGTATAGTATGCCACGTACCACCCGGTTTGGGCCGGTACGGCGAACCATGCCCAATAGAAACTTCCATAAAGGCTAAACGCAAAATTCGCCATCTCAGCACCGGATCTCGTACTGGCGCCATACTAGCACAATGTCGGTACGGGACGATACAGAATTTTTTTGGCGTACTGAGTGTCAGTATGCTACCTATACCGGGTACCGGTACCAAACCGATACGGTACGCCCGTACCGCCCGGCTCAGGCAGGTCGGTATGGCATACCTTGGCTAGGCGGGTTGAAACATTCTAATAACATGATTCCAATGTATTAAAAAGCAGATAGCTGGCATATAGTGGCTGGGGCTTTCATAACGAATAGTTGATGGTGGGCACTATAACAAAAGCTAACTAGGCTGCTAAAACATATCAATATGTTTCTCGTTAAATATCAAAAATTAATATTTTATACCAATTCATGCAAATAATAATTAAAAAAATCAAGGATAAAGTTCTAAAACATCATCCAACAAACATGATAGCATCACTCATAAGATAAAAATGTCCATGATCACATATCAATTATAGAAGAAAGGCGTCTATTATCATAAAGCATAATTCACCTAACAAAACATCAACATCAACAGATAATATACTCTACTAGAGTATAGAGGAAAAACTCAAGTTTCCTAGGACTTAAAAATGCTTATAGATGGAACAAGGTAATGAGCCAATGATTAATACAAACAAACTTCATAAAGAGCCAGATTAAATATAGGAAGAGCACTATAGTCTGATATATAAGAATTGACTACTGTTCTAACTATTGTGATACCAAACTTACGAGTTATAGTTTGGAAGAGACTAATTGGGTACAAATTAAGGTGTGATACTAATTAATTGGGTACTAATTAAGGTGTGATACAAAAATATCAAAGAACCGATTTGATTTTAAACCAAAAAGATCTACTATGGAAGCTATTTTTCTCTTTTAGAGGTTAATGAAGAAATACAAAGAAAAAGACAAGATTTTCATGACTTTTGTTGGTTTAGAGAAAGCATATGGTAGAGTCTCTAGAGAAGTCTTATGGCGGGTGCTAGAAAAAAATAAATTTTCTTTAGTTATATTAATATAATTAAAGACATGTATAATGCACCAATTACTAGTGTAAGAACTATTAATGGTAACACTAGTGAGTTTCCAATCATAGTAGGTTTGCACCAAGAATAAGCTTTAAGTCTTTACCTTATTGTGTTGGTTATGGATGAGCTTATTAGGCATATTCAGGACAATATTTCTTGGTACATACTATTTATGGATGATATAATCTTAGTAGATGAAGCTAGGGTTGGAGTTAATTGTAAGTTGGGGCTATGGAGAAGGGCATTACAATCTAAGGATTTTAGGTCAAGTAGGATCAAGAAGGAACAAATGGAGTGCAATTTTAATAAAATTAGAAATAAAGATGAAGATGGACAGAAAATTGAACATCATGAAGTTTTTAAGAGCGATCATTTCGATATTTAGGATCTATTATTCATCAAGAGAGATTGAAAAGGATGTTATCCATAGGCAAGGTTCATCGAACCGGTACCGGAGAGGATACCGGTCAGCGACCAGTTCGGCATGGTACAAGTCCATGCCATGTTCTGGGGAGTGACGGCACAAGGAGAGCCATAGAGACAACAAGAGGGAGAAGCCAAGAGAACAAGAGAGAGAGGGAGAGGGAGAGGGAGAGGGGGGAGAGAGGCCGAGAGAGAGAGAGAGAGGGCTCAAAAGTCCTCGTTAGTCATCATCGAGGGGGGGAGGGAGAGGGGGAGAGGGAGCTGGAGGGACTTATAGAGGAGGGGTGACCATCATGAGCGGCCAAGGGGGCAGTGTTCGCGAGGAAGGGTGGCGAAGCTCGCGAGCATCCCGAGTGAGGGGGGCACTCTCTAGAGGGTTTTGAGCGAAGATGTACGCGAGCAAGGTTTAATAAAGAAATCAGCCTCATCTCAACTTAACCAGCTGAACTGTGTCGGTTCCCAACTAGTTGGGTTCGGCACACACCCCGAATCGGCTGATTTGGCACAGCCCAGTGAACCATGTCCATATGATTAAAGTAGTATGGATAAGTTGGAAAAGTATAATTAGGATATTGTGTGCTTATACCATACTTGCCAAGTTGAAAGAAAAATTATAGGACAGCCATATGACCAACTATACCTTATGGTACAGAATGTTAGATAGAAGACAACATGTGCACAAGATAAGTATGGTTGCGATGCATGTATGGTGATATAAGAAAAGATAGAATAAGAAATGAAGTCGTTCATAGAATAAGAAATGAAATCATTCATAAAATAGTAGAGGTAGCACTAATCGGCAACAAATTGAGAGAAGAATGAACTTAAATGATTTGGACATGTACAATGTAAACCGATGAATCAGCCATATAAAAGAGTGATTTGATCCATAGAGAAAGAAAGAGGGGTAGAGGAAGATGATGAATTACATGGGATGAAGTAGTAAGAAAGGATTTGATATCACTACATCTTTCAAAAAGTATTGCCCTAAACTAAGTGGAATGGAAGAAAAGGATTCATATAGCCAACTCGAACTAGTTTGAGATTAAGGCTTCATTTCATTAAGTTGAGTATGTTCGTTATTTTTTGTTAAAATATAGTTATTCTGATCATTACAAGAGTTAGTATTTTAACATTAAATAACTTCAAATCTACTACAATGAGAAAAATAATGGCAGCTATAACTATTGTCATAGATAATAATCATTATGCCAAACAACATTGTTATTTGAATCTTGAAAAGGGATTCTTGGAATAACATCACTCATAGGGACTAAGAGCAACCAATTCTTTTATTAGATTTAAATCTTCTTGAACCATGACTCAACTAGTAGAATAATAGTTATTTTTCTAGTGTACCGCTCAATGTCCATTATCCACCCAAAACTTCAACTGCTTGCAAGGTTTGTCTGCTAACTTGGAAACTTCAGCTTTTCCAAGTTAGCCAGCCAACATTGTTTTGCACGATCATGTGAATCCTAGACATGGACCTCTTATACAGCACTATCTTTTATTTGTGACTTATTGACTGAGAAATGATCGCACATGTGCTCGCAAGGAGTAGCATATTTTATTTGAGTGAGACGTACGGAAACCAAGTACATGGTCCTCGCATACAGTACAATATGATGGGACAGGTGTTCAAGGATGAGAATTATCAGTTTGTTTATTCAAGTGAGATGCATATCTGTCTTCTCATGATGGAATGACTCCCTCAATGGAGATCTGGAGTGGTAGGCCTCCCTCATTTGCATGGCCCACTCACGAGCTGTTAATCTCACTTACAGCCCTTCCCATCTATAAATAGTCCTTCCTACCAGGCTTTATCTTTCGTAGCATTCTAGTTTTTACTTTTAAACTTTCTCGTTTTTCCTATTACAAGCCCAAAGCAGCTAAATAAAATAAATAAAAAAATAGAGACTAAACCAGACACAACATACCGAGGTTTGACACGGTTTACAAAATCCCAGATATGTCCACCAGGGGAGCCAGAAATTTACTATATAACAAACAACGTACAAGACTTCCTACAAGTTCACCAAGAGAAGATAGCACAAGCAAAACTCAAAAAAGAGCATGATACAAGAGGCACAATACATCGAGAAAATTTATCACAGAAAAATGTTAAGAGTGACTTAAGAGGTTGTTAAGGATTAGAAACTAATATGAGTATCAAGATAGATAAGTATTCTTCTCTTTCTTCTTCTCTTCCTCTCTTCTTTCCTGTTCCACCCTCTTTTCTCTCTTCTTTTCTTCACTCACATCAACCAACGCCTCCTGTGGAAATCCTTTGCAACTCCTTATTAACCATGTGACGCAACCTTTATAAGAAAAGAAAGCTTCAGCACCAGCCTTTCCTAATGCTACTTAAAGTCTAAGAGAGCACCACTCACTTAAAGATGATGTAGGGTCCATGTGGGTCCAAAATGGACTGATTTCCGTTTCCTATCGTGGAAATAGAAGCCACATCCCAACATTCTACACTTTGGCTTTTATCACTAGGCCCTTAGGATAATCACCAGAAGCCTTTAATCCATGATCTATCAAAAGAAATACTCCCCCTAAGGTAGTAAACCCAAGCCCTTCTCGAATCTTCTCATCCTGCCACCTACAACTTTGCCCTTCTTGAAACTCTTCGAGATATCCGCACCTATCACCATGGCAAAAGTGACCCTGGATCAAAACTACATCATCCCGAGCATTAGGCTTGCACATCTCTGTACATATACCAACGAACTCCACCTACAGCTGTGTCTAATGAAACAATGTATTACTGCACTTCTCGCCTTTCATCAGCACCTTGATGCCACATGTCACCTTCAAAACTCCAACTCACATTGAACACCCAAAGCCTCTAGAGTCTAATGCACCAAGCGAAATTAGATTCCTGCACATCTTTTGGACGTACCAAACCCCACCCAAAGTACACACTGCTCCATCAGACATCTGGGTTTTCACTGTCCATCAACCACAGATCTCACATGTTGAACCATTGGCCTATTGAACAATTCCTTCTCGAATCTTCTCATCCTGCCACCTACAACTTTGCCCTTCTTGAAACTCTTCGAGATATCCGCACCTATCACCATGGCAAAACTGAACCCTGGATCGAAAATACATCATCCCGAGCATTAGGCTTGCACCTCTCTGTACATATACCAACGAACTCCACCTACAACTGTCTAATGAAACCATGTATTCTACACTCGCCTTTCATCAGCACCTTGATGCCACATGTCACCTTCAAAACTCCAACTCACATTGAACACCCAAAGCCTCTAGAGTATAATGCACCAAGCGAAATTAGATTCCTGCGCTTTTGGACGTACCAAACCCCACCCAAAGTACACACTGCTCCATCAGACATCTGGATCTTCACACTCATCTAATGTGGCCATATCCTTAGAGTGATAACATTGCACTTTGCCCTTATCTCTAGACTTGAATCTTACCCATGCACCAGCAGAGCCCTTCTCTGGTGACTTCCCTCTCGCTACCAACACTTGACTACTCATCCTTAAATCATCCTCGGTGAGCAATACCAAACTACTAAATCCAACAAATGCACACCTTGGGCCATACATTTGCTATAGGGAGTATGAACCTACAAAAACTCGAATAGGTGATTATATTTTAGGTAAAATTCACTATGATTTTGAAACTATGTGAGGAAGAATCACAATACAGGTCCATGCATGTCCTCCATTATTTTGGCATGTTAAAAAAACAAGTCTTTAACTAGAATAGTAGAAATATGTTCTTTTAGCCCAAAAAGCAACCAATATTTTCACCATGACCATTTTTGAAAATTTTCAGAGACTATTTTAATGAAAGCACCTTTTGATAACAAATAAGATTAATGCTGCTAACGTGGGGCACAATTTAAACAAGAAGTTAATATCTAAACTATAAATGGTTAGCTAGAACTTGGAAGCAAAAGAATAAATATGACACTATATCATGTATGAATATTTGATGACAACTATGCAGATCAAAAACTATAAGTGCAATTACTTGTTTTTAATACAAGAAAACACAAATAAAAAAGAAAACATGCAATAAAGTTAACAGAAAAAAGAGAAACAATGAAAACTGCAGCTCTATCCATGCAAATAATTTGCACAAAGATATATGGAATCATAATTATGAGCTTCAACCAAGATTAATATAATATAAATCAAGACATAAATATGATACATACCTCTATCATAGGATAAAATCGAGATAGTTGCCATGTCTCTCCCTCATCATTCCTTTCTTTCCTCACTCCATGCTTCTTCTGATAACCAACAGAGGGCATAGAGCAAGCTCCAGATCAGTTACCAAATTACAAGCAAATGTGATATTCTAACAATCTTGAAAAACTCAACGAAAGCACATGGGCATTTACCTTATAAACATCAAACTTGAGAGAGAAAGCCCCTCCTGATGTTTTTTTAGTATCTGATCCTCCCAAGTATCGCATGTTATTCACAGCATTCATGTCATCGCTAGACAATCTTGCAAGCTGTAAAATGAGAACCTTCCTTTCAGGTACCCCTATTAAATTATAGACACATGTGGGCAATAGAAACAGAAATCAAGAGAAATTATAATTTTTTAATATGGAAAACTAATGCTTCTGTCTCACTAACGTATATTCTGAACATGTAAGCCACATAGTCAAATTTGGAAATCCACCTCATTATATATTTTTTGACAGTGGAATATATATGTTACTAATATTGCATCATCCATTTTGACTGAACTGTCAGTTGTATTGTGAATTACCTAGCAAAACAAAAACACAATTTGCTAATGGTTTACCTTTTCTGTAGCTTATTAATAAAAAGAAAGGGAGCATGTTCAGACTCCATCAACAGAACAGATGACTTGGAGAAGTCATCAACAGAACCCAGGGTGGTTGATACATCCTGTGTGGGACTTAACAGTCCACCAAAGAGAATTTCCAAGGGCCATCAAATGATGGCTAATATTTTTGACTAACAAGTCCATTTTGTCAATACAAATGCTATAGGATTATCGATAAAAGTATTGAGTGCCTAAACGAAGATCTGAGAGCAATTTATTAAGTTCTAAATAAGGTTAAGAAATTATAAGGTTATTATAGAGAAGTTTTTCTTTTCTTTAGAAATAAAAAAGATTGAATTTATTGTTGTTTGTGTGGGCGTGCTGTTGGGAATTGTGTCTCAAAGCCAATTTTTTAATTGTAAGAAATTGGATTATGTATATGTTTTATTAAAATGAATAAAAATTTATTCTAGCATTTTTCTATTCATCACAAGTGATACATCTTCAAATTGAACTCCTGTGTATTGTGATGAAGTCCTTAGGACTAATTTAGTGGATAAAGGAGGTTTTATCATTTAGTCCTTCAACCAGTTCGCGACCAAATGATGAGCTGTCAATCGGACGATAGCTATGTCAAGCATAGGTCGTTGTGTGTCATTTAGTTGGTTGTCCTTTTAAACCAAGGAATGTGGAGACACTGTATGGCATACAGGTGAGATGTAGCAGTACATCATCACTGAACAGTGACTCACCTACGGAGCACTCCACTGTCGAAAGTTAGCTCGCGAAGCGTATGAGCATAAGTACCCCTTAGACCTGAGACTGTCACGGTGACTTGCAAGCAACTCACTGTACTTAGGCACTGGACGACCTGAATTTCTAATTCAGGGATCGGAAGAATGCTGGGTGCAGTCAAGTACTCGCGAAGTCTGTGTATGAGTCAAGATGGGATTGACCACTTCAGATTATAGGAGTTGATGTCTCGCTGTATTTCAATTCAGTAAAACCTTGGCCAGGATAAACCAAATGATGGGTCACTTGATTTGATTAATTGAAATACACTATGGATGACTGGACCCAGAGTTCGACAGTCCACTCTGAGGTCATCTTGAGCATCGATGGTCATAGGGATGAATTATGCAATAACCATACGTCTAGATTCTTGAATGTTGCTTTGCATATTCAACCTATCCGGACGTTGGGTATCATTTCTAGATGGTCACCTCGATTAATGCATGGAATAGTCTATGTACTACCAGCTTAGTGTTCGAACCTATTGGAGTCACGCACATCAGTCAAGCTAAGTAGGAAGGTCTTGACCCAATTTAATTAAGAATTAAATTGTGGGTCATTTGGAATTTGGTTCTGTCTATGTTCAGCTAGCACTGAACATGAGGTACATGCTAAATTTCATGGATGAACAACTAATTAAGTCTGTATTTTGGGTCAATCAAGTTTCAATTAATGTAATTGAACTTGATCAGGACTCAATTGTTGGGTTTGATTGGGTCTAAATTAGTGTAATTGGGCTCGATCACGATTTAATTGGGATTTAATTTCATATTTTTTTTGATCTAAGTCGGACTTGGATCGAGCCGAAACTGGATCCAATTGAATCTCCCATGAGTCGTACCCATGTGGAATTTTTTCAGATCAAAAATCATTCAAATGGGTTGTCAATTTGGTTTAGAACCAAATAGGCTTGCTTTATTACAAAATGGGCTAACCCATTTCCTATTTGGCTAATCCCTATATCCCACTTAAATGGTTGACGGCTGACCTGTTTTAAAATCCTGTGGACCATTCATGGACCGTCAACAACCGTGGACCCTTAAGAGTTTTTCTCATGAACCGCGATGGGAGAAACACCTGGGAGCAAAACAGAGCCTTCTCCACCGATGCTTCAAAGCCACGCCGCGCCACCGTCCGGCCTTCGGCCGCTCTACCGTCTGGACCGGAATGTCCGATTTTGAACCGGCTACATTCCGGTTAAATTTGATTTTTGAAATACGGCTGTTATCGGATGAATTGGATGATTTTCTCCACGTTTGTTTTTTTAAAAACAAACGTTATGAATCTTACATTTAACTCGATAACGGCAGCTCATAACTCCTCTTAAATCCTCACTGCGTTGAACTATAGATAGACCAACGTTTTCCTCTTGAAATAGAGAACGAATTAGAGAGAAAAAATTAGAGTGCTGTGAAATCTTTGGAAGAAACTTCACAGACAGAGGCTTTGGTGGGAGTTTTCTAAAGGAGAAGAGGAAGAGAGAAGAAGTGGTCCTTCTCTCTCAATCTTCTCTCCAGTGGCAAGCATCCAGATCTGGCTTTCTGGTCTCCTCTCTTCTCCTCTGCGATCAGTCCAGAATCGAAGCTCTCGGGTTGGAAACGGGAGAGAAGGAAGAAGAAGGAGAAGAAAAGAAAAGTGTTTTCTTCTAGGGCCCTTTTTTTGCAAAAAGTGTTTTTTGCAAAATACAGACATCGTCCAACCTTCCTGCGAAGCTCGACGTGCGCGCGAAGTAGAGGGCCTGCAGATCCAGGCCTCGCGAAGCAACGTTCAAAGATCTAGATCCGGTCTACCTCGACCATCTTCCGCTGCGGGATCGAGGTATGGTTTACATATTAGTATGTTTAAGATTTATAATTGTTATAAATAAAAAAATTTAAAACTAATTTTCATGCCTGGCATCCGATTTTATTGGACAACTCAAGAAATTTTTCCTTTAACTGGTATCAGAGCCAGGTTGGCTGATGGAATTGGCCTATAACATCTAGAATTATGCATGATTTAATTTTTTAAATTTAGATTAGATCTAGATTTAACGATAAAATATCAATCTTGTGCTGAATTATAAGGTTGTTCTGCTATAAGGTTAACCACTTATAGTGAAAAGGTTGTCCTAGCACAAGATTGAGATTAATTTGTATCATAAAATAAATAGTTTATTTTTGTGAAATTATGCATAATTGATGTTTATGAAATTTCAGTTTTAAATTTATTATGACCACAAAATTTAAATATAAATTGTTTATATTTGGAATAAATTGACACCTTGAATCCATGATCATAATACATTTAATTAAAAATTAAATGTTGAATTTAAAATTTAAAATTTGAATTTCAAATAAAGATTTAAAATTCAAAATTTGAAATTCGAATTAAAATTTAAATTTGAACATGGGATTTGGGGCATGGGTTAGCACAATCAGATTAGTTGACTAGGTTAGACCTAATCATGAAATCAAATTGAAATGGACTAACTTAAGAAACATGATTTAATCTAATCAATAGTTGAACTACACTAAATCAAGGTTTCTAAAATGATCAAACTTAATAGTTGTAGTTTATCATATCCAAACATTTCAATTGGATCTGATTGTGGCTCAGGGGTCGAGCCCGAGTTCCCAAGGATAACCTAATCAGCTTGATAAACCAATTGGTGTCTAAGGTAAGTCGGCATTTGATCATAGTTTTTAATTGGGGCTACCTCTTACCTGGTCAACATAGTTGGTGTCTAGGAAAGAGGTTAATGGCGTAACCCTCCCATGATCTCTCTTACCTGGCCAATTTGGTTGATCATGTTTTGATTAAGGTACCTTGAGACTTGGCACTCACCCATGCCATTAAGGAAAATCAGTGTGACTGATTTAGGTGTCTAATAGACCAATAAAAGCTAGTCCTCTGTATGACTTGGTGAAGTCAGTGGGAAAATTTTGAATTATCGGTCAGTGTCACATATCAATTAAAATCCTCTAAATTATTAGGTTCTTAAAATGATAAAGTTGTATAGATAACTAGATCATATCCTTCCATTAAGGTGAATGATAATGGGTCCAATATTATAGTTGAACATGCAGGACGCTTCCGTCTGGTGTTCCTCTGAATACTGGAATTATCCTTCATTATATGATAGCTTTTTGAGCTATCTACTTGTGATTAGGTTGGTCGAGCCTTCCTCGGGCCTGCTTTAGATGCACGTGGTTCCAAGTTAATGCCAAAAAAAAGGATTTCGGTTATAGTTTTTCCCTAAAATGAGGCATGGAACGGAGCCACTACGAAGAAGTTCCGGGAGTTACGAAGGAAGCTTCGCGACAACTAGTAGAATCAAGACAAAAGCAAGACAGGAAGGAAAGAGTACATTAGGTAGTGTCATCGAGTTAGTTCATTAATGGTTGGACCTAACCAGGATTTTCAGTGGAGGCCTCCGCCTACTGATTACCACCTGGGGCAAAATTGATTACTAGAAATTGTTTAGAGAAACAATTGGTAATGTACCTACTCTTAGATGCACATGGGTTGGCCGAGCCTTCCTCGGGCCCGTATGCAGTCTATGCGGATTCTAGTACCTACTAGGGAATTAAAGTAATTCCTCATATTAAAGGTAGAGGCTATTAATTCGATTAAAATAGTGGGAGAAAACTTTAGACTAAAGTCTAAGTCTTTAGGATTAAATAAATCATATACTGATTAGTTGGGTTTTTCTTTATTTTTCAGATATGGCTAACTCATTGTCCCTCCGAACACTATTAGACAATGACAAGCTTAATGGACCTAACTTTGATAGTTGGTATCGAAAGTTGAAAATAATATTAGAGCATTAGCAGATCCTGTATGTGATATCGGATCTAGCACCTGAGGAACCTGCAGCCAATGCACCACGTTCAATCAGAGACGCTTATCAAAAGTGGCTCAACGATCGCACTACAGTGCGCTGCATCATGAGGGCCTCGATGAATGACGAGTTTAGTCGTAAATTCGAGGAAGCGCAGCCAGTGGAAATCCTTCAAATGTTGAAGGAGTCTTTCGGCACACCTGATGATGTCGAACGACATAAGACCTCCTGCGCTATATTCAATGCCCGCATGAGGGAAGGGGCATCGGTCACCGATCATGTATTGTACATGGTCGAACAAATCGATCGCCTGAGTAAACTTGGCTTTTCTTTGCACGAGCAATTGGGCAAGGACGCCATTTTGAACTCACTTCCCAAGTCGTACCTGACCTTCCTTAGTCATTATAGAATGACTAAACCTGAAGTATCCTATCATGGTTTGCTAGATTTACTGCAGACCTATGAGAAGGATCACCAACTCAAAAAGGAGTCGGTGAATATAGTAGGTGGGACTTTTGCAGGACTTTCTTCCTTTAAGAAAGGAAAGAAGAAGAAGGTGCAGAAAGCTCGTGCTGGGGTCTCTAAGCCCAGCCAGACTAAGAAGCATAAAGCCGATAAGAGCAAGGCAGAGTGCTTCTGTAAGAAGATAGGTCATTGGAAGCGGAACTGTCCGGCTTACATAGCGTCTCTTGATCCAAACAGGCCTAAGAAAAAAAAGCAGCAAACAGTTGCTACACAATGTAATTATATGATAACACCTTGTAATTTTTCAGTTTATGATTCTACTGCTTGGGTATTGGATACCGGAAGTCCAATTAATATTGGCAATTCGTTGCAGGGATTTCAAGTTAGTAGAAGATTCAAGAATGGCGAAAGATTCCTGAACGTTGGAGATGGAAGATCAGTTCCAGTCCTAGCTTTAGGAGTCATTGAGCTTGTTTTTGAATCTAGAGTAGTCATATTAGATGATTGTCATTATTGTCCAGCATTTTTTTATGAATGTCATCTCTGTAGGTCTTTTGGCCAAAAATGGTTATTGTTTATCAATAAAAGAAAATTTTTGTGATATTCTGAATGGTATTAAAATTTTTTGTGGACAATTGAAACATGACATTTATAATCTATCACTGCCTGTGAATGTAATGTACACTTCTCATAAACGCCCTAAGTTAGATAATGTCAATGAAGCCTATTTGTGGCATTGCTGGCTAGGTCACATAAATAAAAACAGGATAAATAGGTTAGCCCAACAGGGCATTTTAGAAATGAATGATTGTGAATCATTGCCAACTTGTGAATCCTGTCTTCTAGGTAAGATGACCAAGTCACCTTTTTTCTGGAAAGGGTGAACGAGCCAGCGATGTTCTTGGCCTCATACATACTGATGTATGTGGACCTATGAACGTAAGTGCCAAAGGTGATTATGCCTACTTCATAACCTTCACAGATGACCTATCCAGGTATGGGTATGTCTATCTGATGAAGCATAAGTCGGAATCATTTGAAATGTTCAAACGATTTCGTAATGAAGTAGAAAAACAGACTGGAAAGAGTATTAAGATCTTTCGGTCAGACCGGAGAGGAGAATACCTTTTCGGTGATTTCTTGACTTATCTAGAGGAGAATGGGATTCTCTCACAATGGACCCCTCCAGGAACACCTCAGCTCAATGGTGTATCCGAAAGGAGGAATCGAACTCTGTTAGACATGGTTCGATCCATGATGGGGTTTAGTAGTCTGCCTCTATCTTTTTGGGGTTATGCTTTAGTGTCTGCGTGTATAATACTAAATAAGATTCCAAGTAAGTCTGTTGAGAAGACTCCATATGAGATATGGACTGAGCTTAAGCCGACACTTTCATACCTTAAGATTTGGGGATGTCCGGCTTATGTTAAACGTTCTCAAACTGACAAACTTGGTCCTAGGTCCGATAAGTGTTATTTTATAGGGTACCCCAAGGAAACTAGGGGTTATTACTTCTACCTTCCTAATGAACAAAAGGTGTTCGTAGGACTTAAGGCAACCATTTTGGAAAAGGAATTCCTTAGTGAAGGAATTGTTGCCTCTAAGGTTGAACTTAGTGAAGTTCAGCAGGTGGAAGATTTAACACAATCTACTGAACCCATAGAACCGGATTCGATTAGATCAAACCCGGAGCCCAATGTAGAAGCACCATTAAGGCGATCAGGTAGAGTACCACGTCAAGTGGACAGATACTACAGTTTCTTGGTCCAAGATGCAGATCCCATTAAGCTAGATGAGAACAATGAGGATCCAATCACCTATATGGATGCTATGCAGAGGTCCGACTCTGAGTCATGGCTTAACGCCATGAGATCCGAAATGGAATCCATGAAAATCAATAGTGTATGGACACTAGTTGATCCACCCGAAGGGATAAAACTCATAGGGTGCAAATGGATCTTCAAAAGAAAGAGAGGCGCAGACGGAAAGGTGGAGATCTATAAAGCCCGTCTGCTTGCCAAGGGGTATCGTCAACGTTATGGTATCGACTATGACGAGACTTTTTTCCCTGTGGCAATGCTAAAATCTATTCGGATCATGCTTGCTATAGCAGCATATATGGATTATGAAATCTGGCAAATGGATGTGAAAACAGCTTTTCTAAATGGAGAGCTGGAAGAAGAGGTGTATATGATACAACCTGAGGATTTCACATCCACAGAAGAGTCCAAAGTGTGCAAGCTACAAAAGTTCATTTATGGACTTAAGCAAGCTTCTCGAAGTTGGAACATAGGTTTCGATAAAACTATCAAAACGTATAGCTTCGTTAAGAACGAAGAAGAACCTTGTGTCTACAAGTGGGCTAACGGTTTAGTGATCACATTCATTATCTTGTATGTGGATGACATTCTCTTAATTGGGAATGGCATTCCTGCATTACAGAATGTAAAACTCTGGCTGTCATCACAGTTCTCCATGAAGGATTTGGGAAAAGCATCCTACATCCTAGGGATGAAGATCTATAGAGATAGATCTAAGAGGTTGCTTGGATTGTCCCAATCCACGTACATCGACACTATATTGAAGCGGTTCAATATGGAGAATTCCAAGAAGGGCTATCTGCCGATAGGCCAAGGAATTTCTCTCTAAGAAAGATTGTCCAACAACTTCCGAGGAGAGAGCGTATGAGTAAAATCCCATATGCTTCTGCAGTAGGTTCTATCATGTACGCTATGACATGTACGAGACCGGATGTTGCTTACTCACTAGCAGTAGCGAGTAGATATCAGTCTGATCCGGATGAGAACCATTGGAAGGTGGTGAAAACCATCCTTAAATATTTGAGAAATACTAAGGACCAATGGTTAATCTATGGAGAATCTGACCTAAAACTTGTGGGGTTTACAAACTCTAGTTTTCAGTCAGACCATGATGACAGTAAGAGTATGTCAGGATTTGTGTTTACCCTGAATGGAGGAGCAGTCTACTGAAAAAGTTTCAAGCAGCATTCAGTAGCCGATTCCTTATGCGAAGTAGAATATGTTGCTGCATTAGATGCCGCAAAGGAAGCTGTTTGGATCAAGAAGTTCGTAAATCAACTTGGTGTTGCTCCCTCAATCAACGGTCCAGTTCTTTTGTATTGTGACAATACTAGAGCCATTGCACAAGCAAAGGAGCCAAAGTCTCACCACAGGACCAAGCACATTCTGCGTCGCTACCACCTTGTATGAGAGATCGTGGAACGAGGTGACGTCAATCTTCAGAAGATCGATGGAAAGAAGAACCTAGCTGACCCATTCACTAAAGACCTTTCTGTAAAGGAGTTCGATTATCACAAATCGAATATAGGTATAAGATATTGTACAAATTGGCTTTAGTCCAAGTGGGAGTTGTTAAGAATTGTGTCCCAAAGCCAATTTTTTAATTGTAAGAAATTGGATTATATATATGTTTTATTAAAATGAATAAAAATTTATTCTAGCATTTATCTATTCATCACAAATGATACATCTTCAAATTGAACTCCTGTGTATTGTGTATTGTGATGAAGTCCTTAGGACTAATTTAGTGGATAAAGGAGGTTTTATCATTTAGTCCTTAAACCAGTTCGCGACCAAATGATGAGCTGTCAATTGGACGATAGCTATGTCAAGCATAGGCCGTTGTGTGCCATTTAGTTGGTTGACCTCTCAAACCAAGGAGTGTGGAGACACTGTATGGCATACAGGTGAGATGTAGCAGTACATCGTCACTGAACAGTGACTCACCTACGGAGCACTCCATTGTCGGAAGTTAGCTCGCGAAGCGTATGGGCATAAGTACCCCTTAGACCTGACTGTCACGGTGACTTGCAAGCAACTCACTGTACTTAGGCACTGGACGACCTGAATTTCTAATTCAGAGATCGGAAGAATGCTGGGTGCAGTCAAGTACTCGCGAAGTCTGTGTATGAGTCCAGATGGGATTGACCACTTCAGATTATAGGAGTTGATGTCTCGCTGTATTTTAATTCAGTAAAACCTTGGCCAGGATAAACCAAGTGATAGGTCACTTGATTTGATTAATTGAAATATACTATGGATGACCGGACCCAGAGTTCGACAGTCCACTCTGAGATCATCTTGAGCATCGATGGTCATAGGGATGAATTATGCAATAACCATACGTCTAGGTTCTTGAATATTGCTTTGCATATTCAACCTATCCGGACGTCTGGTATCATTGCTAGATGGTCACCTCGATTAATGCATAGAGTAGTCCATGTACTACCGGCTTAGTGTTCGAACCTATTGGAGTCACGCACATCAGTCAAGCTAAGTAGGAAGGTCTTGACCCAATTTAATTAAGAATTAAATTGTGGGTCATTTGGAATTTGGTTCTGTCCATGTTCAGCTAGCATTGAACATGAGGTACATGCTAAATTTCATGGATGAACACCTAATTAAGTCTGTATTTTGGGTCAATCAAGTTTCAATTAATGTAATTGAACTTGATCAGGACTCAATTGTTGAGATTGGGTTTGATTGGGTCTAAATTAATGTAATTGGGCTCGATCAAGATTTAATTGGGATTTAATTTCATATTTTTTTTTTATCTAAGTCGGACTTAGATCGAGCCGAAACTGGACCCAATTGAATCTCCCATGAGTCGTACTCATGTGGAATTTTTTCAGATCAAAAATCATTCAAATGGGCTGTCAATTTGGTTTAGAACCAAATAGGCTTGCTTTATTACAAAATGGGCTAACCCATTTCCTATTTGGCTAATCCCTATATCCCACTTAAATGGTTGACGGCTGACCTGTTTTAAAATCCTGTGGACCATTCATGGACCGTCAACAACCGTGGACCCTTAAGAGTTTTTCTCATGAACCGCGATGGGAGAAACACCTGGGAGCAAAACAGAGCCTTCTCCACCGATGCTTCAAAGCCACGCCGCGCCACCATCCGGCCTTCGGCCGCTCTACCGTCTGGACCAAAATGTCTGGTTTTGAACCGGCTACATTCCAGTTAAATTTGATTTTTGAAATCCGGTTGTTATCGGATGAATTGGATGATTTTCTCTACGTTTGTTTTTTTAAAAACAAACGTTACGAATCTTACATTTAACTCGATAACGGCAGCTCATAACTCCTCTTAAATCCTCACTGCGTTGAACTATAGATAGACCAACGTTTTCCTCTTGAAATAGAGAACGAATTAGAGAGGAAAAATTAGAGTGAATCTGTCTGTGAAATCTTTGGAAGAAACTTCACAGACAGAGGCTTCAGTGAGAGTTTTTTAAAGGAGAAGAGGAAGAGAGAAGAAGTGGTCCTTCTCTCTCAATCTTCTCTCCAGTGGCAAGCATCCAGATCCAGCTTTCTGGTCTCCTCTCTTCTCCTCTGCGATCGGTCCAGAATCGAAGCTCTCGGGTTGGAAACGGGAGAGAAGAAAGAAGAAAGAGAAGAAAAGAAAAGTATTTTCTTCTAGGGTCCTTTTTTTGCAAAAAGTGTTTTTTGCAAAATATAGACATCGTCCAACCTTCCTGCGAAGCTCGACGTGCGCGCGAAGTAGAGGACCTGCAGATCCAGGCCTCGCGAAGCAACGTTCAAAGATCTAGATCCGGTCTACCTCGACCACCTTCCGCTGCGGGATCGAGGTATGGTTTACATATTAGTATGTTTAAGATATATAATTGTTATAAATAAAAAAAATTTACAACTAATTTTCATGCCTGGCGTCCGATTTTATCGGACAACTCGAGAAATTTTTCCTTCACGTGCATGCCATGCGCATGTAACAGTTAATGAACAAGGTGGTCAAATAACTGCTGACACAAACAAGCTACCAACAAAAAGAATGGTAACAGGTTATCAAGAGTTATGTTGTCCAGACCCTCCATTTACTCTAAATACCAGTACCAAACACTTTGAATGCATACCGGCATGACACCTGGTTTTGGATTTGATTCAGGTTCTGTAGCATCAACTAGGAGAAGATTTGGAAATATTTGGTGTATCACATTTCCTGTCCCTCACTTAAGAGATATACAGAAAAATTATACATAGAAACTAGAAGTTTAAAAGAGTTTTGTTTGCTTGAGTATCAATAGCATCAAAATTGGTGGGCCATACCATGCAGCAATGCAGTCACAGGAAAGTTCTAGCAATAAAGGGATGCTTTTAGCAAGAAAAAGGAAACATATGGTGATAATAAGCTGTTACTTTATTTTCCATATGGTCAGAAATCAGAATATTGAATTAAAATATGTGTACATAATTATGTATTACATGTAAAAATGAAATGACAGAGTTACCATCATATGATGGAGGAAATCACACAATAAGATTATTTAGTTCCTTTTTCACTCCTATATAAGCTGAGTTTTCCATATAAGAAATTGGAAACTTAAAATAAAGATGATTTGGGATGGAGAGGAACTAACATTAATGTTTTTGCTAGATTACAGAACCAAACAGAAACAAAGTAGATGCAAAGCATCTTACATCCATGTGTTTATCGTGCATAAAAGATGGCAAACACATGCATGGCCTGTAACTTTGAAAAAACAGCAGTCAAGTGTACAAAGTGTCCAACGTAGTTTTCTATTTGAAATGCCATCTAATTTTTCGAAACACTGTTCCAAGCAGATGTGGCACATGCTTCTGTCTATATGTGACTCAACATTCCTGAAGTTTCTTGGCATTCGTAATATGATCATGAAATGATCCACAAGTTGTTTCATAGAAATAACAAAAGATGCTTCTAAAGGATATGCAATTCGCAGTCAACTGGACAAATCCTTCTCACAAGGAAGTGGTAGTTCATCTTGATGTCAACTACATGAGCAAGAAGGACTGAATTTTAAACTACCTTCAATGCAATCGATTATCAATGTATAGAGGTTTGCTCGGTGTGAGAGGTGCACAATTTTTCTTCTACCTTTATTTTCACTTCCATTTTGGTCAAAGCCAGCTTCTACAATGTACACACCTTTTACATTTATACTATTTACATCTAACCTTTCACTCAACAACAAATTATAGAGATTCGGGCTTAGTCTAGAACATTCATCTGACCCATCAAGGCTGAAAATCCATTTTGTCCAGCCACAACTTCTTCATATGCTAGTAATTCCCTTAGCTATAATTTCAATGGTTCTAATGTATTTTTTTCATGTAATTCCCGTTAATTTACTGCTGCAATGTTTTATCATATGCCTTCTTCAAGTTATTAAAAAACATATGTGAATTCTCTTTTTTTTCTATTTTCCAAATCTTTCATCAATTGCGAAAACAAGGTAAGTACCCTCCTTTGTTGTTTATCTTGACATAAGCACAAACTGGTTTATTCCATCGTGCTCCCATATGTTTAGGTGTGGAATGTAAGATAGATTCACCTGTGCTGCAATTTTGTATATCTGATTTATTATAAAAATTGGTAGCACACTACTTTTTTCTGGTCATTTTGGCAGTTTTCTATTTTAAAGAACATATTGAACAAGTCAGCTAACCAAATTAATCCAATTTCGCCCATGATGTCCAAAATCGCAATTGATATGTTACCTTCCCTAAAGCAATGCCCATTTGCACTCTCTGGGGTTAATATTACTTCAGGGTTTACTAAACTTGGTTAACTAGGAATAATCTTAGGAAAGGGAAAGCCCAACAGTCTTTGTTGGACATTATGGAAGATGTTCATATACTTTATACGTCAATGGCATGGTTCAGAAAAGGTCCTTAGTCAAGCTCTTGAACAAGCTCAATAGTGCACAAATCAATTCGGCAATGGGAGACATGTGATTCAAATGATACTTGCTTCACTCTGCAAAAGGGTATTCTAGTGATAATGGTGCAACCACGTTATGCCCAAGCTACAATTTGGTCACCTCCAAGGCATGGCACTATCAAATTATAATGTGATGGATTCTTCTCAAATAGCACACAACTTGCAGGAATTGAAGAGATTCTATAGTCTTCACAGTGAAACAGGAGAAACTCTTTGCTTCGGGTGGAACCACCATGGTGCAAAACAAGGTCCGCAGTACCGAAACCGGCACCCATGCTGGTACGCTGGCGGGACGATACAATACGCTCCCGTGACATGCCACTCTGGTATGAACTAATAGGGAAACCAACAAGGGAGGGGGAGAGGAAAAGAGAGATAGAGAGAGAGGGAGGGAGGGAGGGAGGGAGGGGGGGGGGGAGGGAGGGAGAAGGAAAGAGAGGATAAGAGAGATAGAGGGGGAGAGAGGGAGAGGGCAGCAGTGAGCGATGGCTGCCGATACAGCGGCTACCAACTTCACTTTAAAATCGAAAAAAAAAAATATGATAAAGGGACGAAGCCCATGTTTCATTTTGAAATAGGGGCGGAGGAAAGAGGGCTTCAAAGCCCTCTCGCCGCCCCCCCCCCCCCCTCCCTCGGCCCTGCTCCGATGACCATCACTGACCACCACCCTCTCCCTCTCTCTCCCTCCTTTCCTCTCTTTCCTTCTCCCTCTCCCCTCCCTCGTCAATTTCTCGATTTTATTATCGAAACCGTCCCAATCCACTGCCAGTACAGCTCAGTACACCTTGAACTGGGTGGTTCAGGACGATTCCGCCATTCTTGGTGCAAAATGCTCAACAGGCTATCCAACGAAAAAAGACTGCATTTGGACATCTAATTGGACACATTGAACCTCACCAAACTGCTAAAATGAAAATGTCCAACCGCTAGGCATGTGGGAAATGTCATATCCCACATAAATCATCTGCTGTAACTACTAGTGAATCAAACTGTCAATCATATAAGGAGATTTCAGAATGAGCCTGTCAACTGGTTAGAGATAGAAGGCCACATTAGAAGATAACATTTGGAAAATGTTTTATCAACTTCCATAGGCTCTCAAAACCCTTAATGAGATCATTACGTGGTAAAATACATACAGCTGTCATGTAATGCCCAAAGGCCTTCACTACCTTTGGGAAAAATCATCTTATTTGTTAAACACCTCATACAATATATTTTGGGGAAAGACCACTAAATCATTTCCATCTACTACCAAAAACATAATTATGATCCCATGAAATAATTAACACATTTCTTTCATTTTTCTTTTATAGCCAGAACTATGATGAAGATCATCACAAGCTGGATACTTTGCCTTACCATCACTTTCATCTCCTTACCTATTTTTCAAGCATTTTTAGAAGTTCTCAATATCACTTGTTCTTTCCCATTTTCAAAGCAATTTCTTTCTCCTCAATCACCATTTGCACAATAATGCTCCGCCTTGTTTCTTTATGTTTACATTGCTTACCTTCAAACTCTTCAAGAACTTCTCTTGCAACTCTAAATACAATTTGCCAACTAGTCCCACATTTTGTTTGGGTTTAGGTTTCAAGTTGCAATGTACAATCTTTCACTATACCTTTATATGATGCTAGATATTCCCCTTCTAATTATAATCGAGGCTGGGGCATTATGGTTTCATTTTTCTCAATTTGTCCATTGTAACATGAAATTATCACAAGGCAACCTGTAATCCTCTCTGAATAAAGGAAGGAAAGGAAAAAAATCTGCAGCACATTTATTTAGCTTTCGAAGTAACCAAAATTGCCGTCAAAATGTTATTGCTAGATTTTAATCTCTAAGCCCATGTTTGGGGGACAAATTGAAGGAAAATGATATTTGAGTTTCATAAGTTGAATTACAAATGATCAACAGCTGGTAACAATACATGCACAGTGTGTTTATAGTAGTAGATATCCTAATGATCAGTTCCACTGTAAACTAAGCTATTTCCTCTTCTAGTTGCCCATTTACAAATTATTGAAGAAGATATTTGACTGCTATGACCATCACATGTAATCAGACTTCTAATCTACAATGCAGTCATGAATAATAACAATCTGTTATTTACCTGCATCAACTTTGAACCTTTGTCACCTTCAAATTTCTCTGGATGGATGGCTGCATAAATCATTAACAAACGCAATTTGTTTTCAGGAGTGACATCCTGCAGAATAAGTTAATTTGCATGTCAAATTATTGTGGATGACAAATGATAACAAAATAACTTCATCTTGAACTCAATCCAATCAGGAAACCTGCTTTGTCCGTAGAAAATTAATTAGTTCTTTTGTCCCAGCATCTCCGAAGACAAGATCTTGCTCCAGCTGTCCAATGTCTCTAAGTCCTAGTTCTTTAACCATATTGTTAATCTTTCCCGCAATCTGTATATATTGCATAGATCAGATAGAAGCAATGGTTTGTAATAATTCTTTCTCACTCTTACATGATTCACTGAAAGTTGTCAGTTCAGTAACATTCTTCTAAGCTCATTAACATGATGCAATCCCAAAATGAAGATGGAAAGTTCGGAATTAATTTTGTTCTGTTAAAAAAGAAAATGAATGGTAGAATGCGTTGCGACTCTTCTGAAGCCAAAAAGTAATTCCTTCCAGTTAAGAGAGAAAAAACTAAGTTAATTTATTCACATACTGAAATCATTTTCATGCTATCTAAGCCTCTAACACAATTTCTACATAACCAGCAGACCATAACCATTAATACATAACAAGCAACAAATAGATCTTATGCTCATCTAAATAAGCATGCAAACATAATTTTAAAAAAACTTGGTATATATGGATCCTTCAGTTTGAACCTTTGTCAATTGTTGTTTCAATTTTTATGTTTTAGAATGCCTAATTACTAAACGTATTTAAGCAATTTTTCAGAACCTCTAAGGACAGTTAAAGTCCAAGCTTATCCAGCAATTATGTCCAAAATTTTGAAACAAAGGGTTGTTGACAGGGAAATTGATAGAACTAATAGATAAAATGACTAAGAGGAGAATTAACATAGCTTGTCTTCAAGAGACTAAATGGATAAAAGAAAACGCAAAGGAAGTTGGTAATGACAGGTTATAAACTTTGGTATATAGGGAAAAATAGAAATAAAAGTTAACTAGGAATAATTGTAGATAAATTTTTAAAAGATGAGGACGCAGAAATTAAGAGAGTAGGAGATAAAATTATCTTGCTAAAATTATTGTTAGAAGAAGAGTATATTAATACCATCCTCAAGTAGAATTGGGTGATGCTACAAACTACAAAGCAATGCTTTTGAGAGAATATGGATAGACAAATTTAAAAGATTTCTAGGGAAAAAGATATTTACCAAAGGAGATTTGAATGGGCACGTGGGGAAATATAGTGTAGGTTTTGAAAGGTTGCATGAAAGTTACTTTCTAGGGGGCAGAAGCGAGGAAGGAAATATCATTTTGGAGTTTACGATGGCGTGTGACCTAGAATAAGCCAACACTTGCTTTAAAAAGGACTTTCACTTGATAACTTTTAAAAGTAGCATAATACTAGTCCAGTGGATTTCTTCCTTCTGTAATGACTGATCGAGTTCTGTGTAAAGATTGTACAATTATATCGGTAAGAGCTTAACCAACCAATATAGATTGGTAGTTTTGGATGTGTGTATTAGGAAACAAAAAAGGATGAAGGAAAATAGAAAACCAAAAATTAGAAGATAGAACAACCAATTTCAGTCCCGATAGAGAGTGGAGGAGTCAGTTCACTCAGATTTAGGCAGCAATGACAGTTCTGATGATCATAGATGTGGTGGCCAGAGAGTAGAAGATATGAGACCACCGTTGAGATAGCCGCAAGATAATCTTCGATTCACCGGTGAATTCTAGTTTATGCATGCCAAACGAAATAGGGACCACAGTGCACGAGCTAGTAGAGCCCATAAGGATACGTTATATATAAGAGACGAGCTTCTTCAAATCACTCGGAAGAACACGATGTAGCTGCAGATGACTTCTCATATAAAGTAGAATTCAAACATATCAGATTCTAAGTTATATGCTGGATCCTATTATCTACAGCCACAAACAACCGATGATCCATACGAATATAGATGTGGTAAAATTAAGGAATCATCTTCGAGTGACAACTACGCTATGCAACATAGAGCATCTTATGTGTCAGATTTTGCTACCGACATGCACTTCCACAGCCGTATAATCAGCCTAAGGACACGTCTCAGAGTCAGAGTTTCAGTAAGAGATCCGAGACCAGTTATAACATAGAGCGCATATCTTATAAAAGGAGCGTATAGGACTACAACACTGCTTGGTTAGAGGAGTGAGCTGATGTGATCCCGATATCTACGAGAGACATCGCCACTCGACAAGATTTTAGATGTCGGTATATATGTTGTACTTAAAATACATCTAATTGATTGCATCATTTGTATATTTTGTATTTCACTAATTGATTTTAGAATATTTCGTGTTAGTTCTCCTAGCATGCGAAGCCAGGATCGCTGGCTTTTTTCTTTACATTTTGGTTTTGTTTTGAGGCTCATGCAAAAGGCTGGGGATAGCAAACCCAATGACATAGATTTGCCAAATTTTTGCCTCCCCAAGATAGCATTGTTTCAGAGCAATGCCACCGTAATGCAAAAAAATTACTCTAAAACGTCAAGAAGCATCATTGAGGGTATACTAGGGTGATAAAAACATCAAGAAACATCAAATTAGACTTAAAATCATTCAAAAAAATAAAAAAAATACTTATTTCTCATTAAATCTTGAAAAAAAAAACCAAATCAGCACACCATAGCATACCGCGTCGATATGGTACCGGTTTGGTATTGTACTGAACCGGTACCAGACCCGTACGAATTATGGTGCCGGTTTGGCTACCTTTGTTATTTACTAGCGACTGATCAATAAAAGCCCTCATGAAATTTAAATTTTGGAATTAGACTGAATTTCTAAAATAATTTCCTAAGAATATTAACAAAAAATGTTTTTTTAAAAAAATTAAGCAATTATGAGTCATGTTAGATAATGAGACACTATCTTCTAAATTTAATAATTTTAGTTTCACACTAATACCATAACTTATCACTAGTATTCTTTATTTAATTAACTAGTATAATAGTTAAAATATATAAATTATATGTTTGTAACTAAGAAAAAAACTAAGGCATTTCTGCACGTGCCATGTAAGCATGAATTGAAGTGCATTCAATTAACTTGAACTTCTGGGTTAAAAAGATAACTAAAAAATACAAAATATATTTAAAATTAGTAAGCAAATAAAAAATAGATCTTCATGAAGATGATCTTCAAATTGCTAAGTTAGTGGCTTTATGTTCTTAATTGCTAATATTAAGTCAACCTCCTTGTGAATGACCATCTAGGTGAAACTCAAGTACTTTTCATCAAGAAAGCTTTTCACAATAAGTAAATCTGGATCTTCTTTAGCTTTAATAGGGTTTCCTTCATGAATGAGAGCACAATCTTCTGCCATTTTTAGGTGCATTAGTGAGTCACCTCCTAGTCATATCGACCTTGTAGTATATGGCAAGCAACTATAGATGTTACACGACACTATACACTATTATCAAAAGTATTACAATAGATAAGCCTACAAGTCAATATTGGACCTCATTGCCTTTCTTGAACTAGACAATTTTGTGAATAAGGAAAAATGCTTCTCCACCTTTAGAGCTTGTTGATGACTTTCTGGGAGGCAATGTTCTTGACAAGTGTGAAACATGCAGGTCATGCAGCCAATTCTCCTCTCCAACGTTCATTGCAAATGTTATACTCCACAGACTATGACTATGACTGTTGCCTTGACCTCCATCAAGCTCAATAATAGGTTCATTTTTTGGCTCATCAAAAATGGGTCCACCAGCTCTCATCAATCAGTGACCTTGTCATGTTCATCAAGATTGTTGCTCCACTTGTTGTCTACATCATGAGGTAGACTTTGGTAGGGAGGTTTAAGCAAGGCACGGAACTAGAGTCTTCGTAAGTGTAGCAAGAAGGTAGCATGCGTCACATGGTGAGGCTCACAAGGACTCTAACTGCTCAAAACCACCTCATGCTGCCCAGACAGATAATGGTCTTCGGTAATGCTAGATGAGGCATTTTGGCACCCTTGGAGGAAAAAGACTAGGCATGCATAGTAGCATGTGAATCAATAAGTCTTCCTTAGCTGTACGCACTGATTATACTTTCTGTGCAATGTCCTGCGGTAGGCATCATTTGCACACTAGATGATGTGCTCATCAATCTTCTCATATAAGGAAACCAAAACTTTTTGAGATAGTGGCTACATGGGTTCCTTAACTTTTGTTAGGGGGCACAAAACAAAGATTTAAACCTCTTTTATAGTCAGTGACAGTCCTCTTGGCGTAAGAATACCAAGAAGTGGCAACATAGGTCTTTCTTCATCTTTGGCCAACCAATAACATCTTTCCAATGCTCACTTAATAACATTGGATGTTCTCCCAGCAGAAAGATGCACAGCCTCATAGTTTCCATGTCACAACCCCTACCGTCTTGTTGTCCAGGGCATCCATGGCTGTCATGAACCTATCAACAATAGTGACCCAACCATGAAATCCTATGTTAAGTGTCCAATGAAACTTAGAAATCTCATATTTGGTGCCTATCACAATTTTGCATTGCTCCCTCAAATGGGCAAAGATGAGGTAGCCCTTGATTTAGGGCATAGAGATCAAAGGGGTTGATCACTTGCTTGGAAGTTGCATCAAGTGGCATGTTATCTTCCCAATACAATCATCTAAGGCAATAACCATGGCCAACCACACACGGATTGATCTCCAACCCTAGTGTATTCTACGTGACCTAGCAAACCATGGCTTCAACATCCATGGACAACACCACAAATGAATCAGAACCACTTCAATACTAAATTAGTACACATGGATGGTAATCTCTCTATAAGAGGATAAATATCTACCAGTTGGACTAGCAAGATTGGATGAAGCAAGAAACATGAATGAAACTAACCACTCATAAAGCAAATAAATTTAAACTAAGTTGTCCATGTAAAAACCTTCAAACCTAATCATGAATGTTGTCCATACTCATTCATAGCTAAATAGGAAGGAGATTTACAATTATGGAAAGAAAAAAAGTCTCATCATAATCTGGTCCTATGATTGATAAGAACCTAATGGCATCTTTGCTTGGTTACGATGCCAGAACATCTCCTTTATATGTTTGGCATCTGAGCATCTAAACCAGCCAGAAAACAAAAACTTAGGTGCAGATTAGTCATCACACATCTTTGCTTCATCCGATCAGCCTTCGACAAACTCCAGGCAGGAATGAATGATCAATTTGATGGCTACAAAATGCTAGCCCTAACTCATTAATCATAAATGATCTCTTGTAGCAAGCAGCCATTATATATGTTTCCAAATGAAGGACATAGCTATCACCATGCTAGCCCCAATTTGTCATTTCAAGAGTTGTGATATTAGTGGTTGTTAGTATTAATAACAAGATCCTAAAGCATATCTATCCCTATTCTACCAGTAATACGCAACTTTCCAGTATATACTGAATACAAACTAAATCCATTTAACAACAAATTGTGATGCTTGTGAACCTCTTATTTATTCAATGTATGGATAAGCATGCCATCAATAGGTCCTCCTTACCATTTGTTTATTTATTGTATCTTTTGTTCATTACAATATCTCCTATGTTATCTCACATTATCCCCAAGAATCATATAGCTTTTAACAGTCTATGCATTGACATTGAACTTCTCTTATTATTGTTTGTTTGAAAAGTTAGTTCATCTTGTTGTGTTCTTCAAATAATGTGAACACCATTTGGACCTTTTTATCACCCACCAACATATCTTTAGGGAGGTATCAGATGCCATATTGGTTTATATGATTGCAGAACATGGTTCCATATTCAAAATATGCCTATTTCCCACTAAAAAGCAATAAAAACAACCTAGATTAAAGGGGAAAAAATGTGTATCTTAGCTTGCTGATTATGTTCCTTTTGGGAGTTCCATATTGTTGTAGGTGCACGTTGAGCATTCACAAGGTATACACATATATTGGTCAGAAAACCTATGTAAGGATTGGCTGAGTGGAGGTTGTCTAAGATTAGAACAAGTGGAATTAGTGGTATAGTTAATCGTGGCACACTCAAGTTAATAGCCAACTTGATTTACAAGAAAATGATAAAGCTGGATTACAGATGTATCCAGAGATCATGACTTGATGTGCTAAATAGATAAATTTCTACACTCCCTACGAGGGCCAAGGATCCAACTGTTAGTGTTCACTAAAAAGACTCCGAAGATTCGACAAGAAGGATAATATATGCTTACAAAAACATAAAAAAATGCTAATAAGATAAATAGTTACCAATTTTATGAGGGCTAAAGAACCAAATGTACATTTATCCTACTGCATGGAGTTCTCATAAGGCCAATTGCTGCCCTTGAAGCATGAACCATCCAGATCTCATCATACGTTAAATCTGTAGCTATCTTGGAGTCATGATCATTAGATATTGAAGCTCCAATTACCTGGTTATCAAGTTTCTTGACCTACAAGTTACTTGGGCCTTATTATAAGTTATTTGGTTCAAGGTTTTAAATAGGCGGTGATGTGAATTTCTCTTTTGAGTTGAATTCAACTGCTACAACATATGGGAAGGTCAAAGACAGTCTCAACTCTCGAGTTGTATTGTGATGTGAACTTCATTTATGAGAAAGAAAGTGGTTTCTCCCTGGTCTCCCCCCCTCCTCTCTCTCCCTCTTGTGCCTTTTCCCTATTCCTATTTCTCTGTTCATGATCCATCTTAATTGCCTATATTATCTGCCGTTTGTGCTGAACTGCTGATGCCTGCTAATATCCCCTTTCCACTCTTCTAAACAACCTCTTAGTTTCTCACTACAACACAATATTTGCTTATGCATCAACTACACCCTCTTAGAATCCTTTACAACCTTCAGTATTAGATTCTTAAAATCCTTAGGACCCTCTCAGACCAGGGTTCAAATCTCAGCTGTCTTGTACTGTAATGACCCTGTATTGCATGCCATAATAACCTGTATCGACACAGGGGTATCGACCAGTTCAGTTAGACATAAATATACATTGGGGCTACATCAACATCACAAGGACTAAAATACATGAGCTGACCCTCAAAATAAACAGCCAAGGGCTAAAAGGAAATAGCCAATGATAAATAGGGCACAGTCTAAGCAAAATATGAAGAAGAGATTGCTTGGTATAGTACCTGATGCATAGTAACCATTTACTACAGGTTTCAGAGGCAATCTATTTAAATTTATTGGAAAAGAAAAATTTACATGCTCCAAGAGATACAAAGTTAAGTAAATAAAGAAATAGAACTGACCTCTACATGGAGAGAAAGTTTGTCCATTTGTTCACCATAATTTGGCAAAGCTTGAACAACTTTTTGCAAATCCCTAGTTGACAGCTCACCACGATCTCTAAATAACAAACATGAAGAAGACAAGGAGCATGCCATACTTTAGGTTAATGGATATACAAAAGCTCTACTTCAGCTTTCACTAATTACCAAACAAATACTTTAATTTACATCTGGACAAATATTATTTGAACAAACTAACACTAAATATTCAGATCGTATACTGTATTATGATATTATCCCAAGAAAACATCATGTAGACTGTAATGCATTAGAACTGATCATCTATAAAAAGAATAAGGGAATCTTTTTTTTTTTGACCAAGCATGCTTAAACAGAAGAAAAAAAAGGGTACAGACTGGTCCACTTCAAATAAGAATTGTTGTACCACCGGGATAATGGTTTGGCTTATCTTATTTTAGTAATGCAACGTTCTACTTGTCGGGCAGATCTACAAATTGCATCTTCCACAAAATTATACAAAAATACTATTAGAAAATATAAAAAATGCACAAAAAACAGAAATAAAGATTATAAAATAAAATAATATAACAAGTTATCCAATAAAAATCACAACAGCATAAATTCCACCAAATGTGTATTTGATAACCAAATTGAGACTCCTCATGATAATTCAAAAGTGTTGGCAGTTCTAGAATATATATGTACACTGAATAACAGCAAAGCATGTGGCTAGTGGATAGATTTCTTGCTGGCCAGATACACCAAAATATATGCAGCAAAATGTTGTACAGAATATGATGAATACTTCAGAGGAAGTTTCTTGTATTAAAGAACAAGAAAAACTAGCATTCCGAAGTGCAGATACTTGTGTTGCAACTTAAAAATATTTTAAAATGTTCCGGACCCTTAATCATACACTGAGGCAAATATTCTGAAGAATTCTGCAAAATGCTTCAACAAAAAGGTTTTATATCTCAGATTTGATTTCAGTTTTTGTCTCCTGAGAAGAGTTTTTGGTAGTTTTGCTCCAAATTTTGCAGTTTCAATCAAAAAAGTCAAAAAAAATTAAAAAAAAAGAAAATAAGAAAAGAAATCAAGGCAGGTTATTTAACATCATTTTATTGTCTAATGAGTGATCAATGTTTAATATTCTTAAATCTAAGGTATGAAAATGAACAACGTCGTCCCTATATTATGGAGTGGATTAGATTTTGAGAGAAATCTGTCCATTAAGTCCTTATATTTGCATATTGGCCGGTCGTGCTAAATTTTCCACGCTAACCCCTCAAGCAGATTCACAGTTTTCATATCATTCTGCCAATCTAACCTCCTAATTGAGATCAAAGATTTCCATGTCACTTATCTGAAATCTGTAGTGGATGTGTCATTTATGATAAATTATCGGAAGCTGACAACAAAGTATGTTTCACTTAGGCCCTATTTGGGGGAACTGTTAGTAGTAGAGCTTTTGAAAGTAGAGCTGTTGGAAGTAGAGCTGTTTGAAGCAGAGCGTTTATAAAAAGCTGTTTGCTGTTTGGTAACTACATTTCTAAAGTGCTGTGGCACTTTAACATGTGATTGGTAAACAAACTGAGAAAGTACTTTTGTGTGACAAAATGACCATAAAGGACATTACCAGTATTATATAATAGAACATAATAAAATATAATATGTATTAATACATAAATATATGATATAGTATAATATTAATGTAATGTAATATAATATTATTATAATATAGTACTATAACATTATGTATTATAGAATAATAATTTAATATAATATTAAATTATTTAACATAACATATCAATGTATTATGATATAATATAATATTATATTATATTTATAGTATAATACAATAATAAATATATAAATTATTATAATTATTAGTGTAAATTAATTTTTCATCATTCTAATGACCATTTATCTCTCTAACAAATAGAGAGAAAGAAAGAAGATTGAGAGGGAAAGGGAGAAAGGAAGAGGCGGGATAAGAGTTTTGGGGAAAAAAGTGTGATTTAAATGGGGGTATTTTGGTCCAAAAAACAGCTTCCCGACAAAGCTGAAAACAGCATTTTCGGAAAGCTCCAAATTGGAGCTTCTCCCCAAAAGCTGTTTTCAGCTTCCCGCAAAAGCTGAAACAGCTTTCCAAAAATTTTACCAAACACCATTTTTTATCTAAAAGTACTTTTGGAGGGGCAGAAAGTGCTTTTTGGCCCTCCAAAAGCTCCCCCAAACAGGGTCTTAATCATTTCTAATAGTACTGAAAAATATTAATTAAGTTAATTAAATGTAATTTATTGCTTGTTGAACAAAAAATAAAAATAAAAATAAAAGAAAGCACTTTCAGTCATTGCTGGATGAAACTTCTGAAACCAGCTGAAACTACCTAGAAACTAACCCAAACCGAAAAAATATTGGTCAGTTTTGGATAAGTCTCAAACAACGTGTAGGTTCAAGAGGGTCAAACTATTGGTAGTCTAGAAGCAACATATGGAGAATCCCAACAGACCCACTACAACTATCAAATTGAAAAATCAAAACCTTAAGTCAAACACTCTGTAACAAAATTCAAATTTCAAGTGAATGATCCCTAACACTCAGAAAGCATAAAGTCACAGGAATGAACATGCATGCACAATCATAAGTAAGATTTGGTCCACATCTTGTGATCTAATGTTTGTACGGTTTTCTTTGTAACCATCATTTGCATATGAATGCACGAGAAACAAACAATCTAGTTGTCTCCAAATGTCAATATGCTGCCAAGACTAGGGACCCTCCGATAGCACCACTTCTACCATTAAGTGAAGACTCTGATCAACAAAGATAAGTAGTACGGGAACAAGCATAAACTTGCACCTTGGATTTTCACGAAGACACAAAGCCTTATGCAACAATCATAATCGTACGGGGGCAAGGGGAAGTTTATGAAGGTTTTGCATGTCATAGGGTATGATTGGCTGCTAACATTTCCTAAGATGGGTTTGTAGAGAGTTCCACTGTATTATGCAATCTGCAACTATATACGATTTGAAGAGAAGAGATAAGGGCAATTGGAATGATAGATAAGAGGAAAGAGGAACAAATGTAGAGGAAAGAAAAGGATAAAAAAAGAATACTAGAGAAGATGGGAGATATGTTTTCAGAGCTGAATGAAACAGTAGCTTAAGTGAAAGAAGAGAGAAAGGTGAAGAATTAAAGAATGAGAAGTGGGAAGAGCAAAGTTCACTATCTCGATACCAGACCCTATACCAGTACGATGCTGGTGCAGTGTCAGTACACTCAATATAGGAGTAGGTTTGGCATACTGAGACTCAATATGCCTCCATGCCGAGTCATGCTGAGGCTCGGTTTAGTACCAGTACGATATTGTATGCCCAGTATGGGCAGAATGCACCAATACACATGAGGGAGGAACTTGTTCTTTGGATGGCCTTTTTAATCAAAATTCATCGTGTACCACCTATAATTCATGTGCCTCTCTTCAATCCTTAATAAGACAACATAAATTACCCAAAATGCCACTAGTAAGTCATTGACCTAAGGAAACATAATTCTGAGCAACAATGACTTAAATGGCTCCCCTTTTTCAACATTCTAAATACTGCCTAAAAATATCCTTGCAAAACTTCAAAAAAGAAAAAATCATATAAAGTCATCACATGCCCAACCATGATTGTGTCAACATCAACATGTACCATCACTGGGTCTAAAGCATAGCATAACAGCTCAAGGCCAATAATGAATTAGGTTAGCAATGCCACATCCATGACTTATCGAACCCGTGTGTTCCATTGTTGCTTTGGCTAGTCTTTGCGGGCACAAAATAATGGCACTTACATATAGAAAGGCACTATGTGCAACCTTCTAAATTGGACTTGACAGTTAACAAATTACTCCTTAACAAGATTCAAATAATTGAAGTAATATGTCATGTCGAAGAAAATGGAAGTAGCATATTCTTGGTTTGATGGCTTCCAATGGCAGCACACAATCAGCTAGGCCATCATTTATGTCTTTTGGGAATCAAATGAACAAGGAAAACTACTTGTACATCAAATTTGTCAATCCTATGTACTCGGCCAAAGTATGCCCTTGTGGAGGAAGTTTAATGAATGTACTGCATTCTGAACCAGAAAATTATATTTATTTCAAATGGAGAGCAATGACAGGTAACAGCATTTGGGATTAAATCAGGGGCAGGAAAGCTATCGTTAGATTGCAGTTTATTTGATTTGGCATGCACTTACCACAAGGAAGATTACTATGAAGATACTAACAACCCAGGACAGACAAAAGAAGAAAGTGGCAGATTAACTTCTAGGTGCTATTTGTTGAAGAACATTTAAAGCACCTAATGACCTCTTACAGCCAGGCTATAACTGGTACAATTCTCAGATTTCACAAACACAGACAAATCCTCAACAGAACCAATTATCCATAAATACTTATCCGCCCATTTGTAGTGGCTAAACCCTTGTAAGTTATAGTACCAATTCAGAGAGAATATTGTTATAACTGATTGAAAAAATAATGCAAGTAATGACAAACAACAAAATCAAAAAAAAAAAAAAAAACAACCAGCACTACTATGACTAGAAATTTGAAGACAATATCATCATTATTTTAGATAGTATCAAGTAAATTGTAAAAAATTAAACGATCACAGAGGAATCATCACAGTTCATATGACAAAGGCAACATTTTTACCTGATAGCAAAGCTTATAAAATTCTCCAAATAAAGATATAAATATTAATTTTTATTAATTATCCACATTATAATGATGGATGTGAGCAAACCAGAGACGTATGAACAGATTAAGCTACAGGCATTATCTATTCAACAATCACCTTGAGCTCTGGTGAATCTGCGCTGCCTTATTCTTCATTATGAAATTAGTCATCTTCTCATGTAACCTTTCACTAGCCTGCAATGCCAATTGATTGACCAAGTAGAATTCAGGTCAATTAATTAAACAGAGGAGCATTCATAACTTAAATCTATCTAAGCAAAAATAAATAATAAATAAATTGACAAACTTACATCTGCTATATGTGCATGCCGAAGTTCAAGCCAGATTGGATCATGATCTTCTAAAAGAACCTCCTTCTTTTCAGTTTTTTGTTTTCCATCTTTGGTTTCAACTTTCACCTAAATATCTTGAAGAAAGAACCTAATAACCATATGCTACAAGAGGACACCAGATAGAAACTACTTTAAAAATTATAAATGAATAGGCTCACCTCATATATGTATTTGTTACCATCCATATTTAGCAAATCATGGCACATGGCATCATAGGTCCACTCATGGATAATAGGAGCAATCTATGAGACAGGAAAAGGTAGACCAAAATAAAGCCACAACCCACTGGCCTCTCAAAGAACCCAGATAGCTCAAAGATTATGCGAGACTGTAAATTATACCTGGTCTATTGTTCGATCGACAATGAGTAACTCGCATGTCTCCCTCTGGGGAAAACCAGGAATTGTAGATTTGTATTTGGCAAGATAGTTCCAAACTGCAGCAGCAAGCTTTGTTGGGACTAAATCACGAAGTGTTGTCACAGTAGAAACATCTAATGATGATTTGGCAGCACGGTACCGCACATAAGGAAATTCCTAAGAACAGGTAAAGGATATCACAAACGATAGCAAAGAAAACACTCTCACAGAAAGTCGAACTCCTGAGTTCTATTTAAAATAAATAGAGGAAAAAACGGGCCTTAGACAGCAATATCTAGAGTCTCCAAACTCAAAGACGGTGGTATAAAACACAAACAACAAAAGAAAACAGAACTATTCGAAAGGACTCTCTTATCAGGTTATACAGTTTTGGTATAACAATATTACCACTCTATACTGCAATTATTAAGATAAAATGTCTATGTTCAGTTAAATACCACCACAATAAGTGATTACTCTCAATTTCAAAAGCTGCAAAATGCTAACTTTATAAAAGTATATGGAAAACATATAAAACTAACAACACATAGCTGGGATAAGAGTTGCTACTGTCTTACCTCATTATCTATAATAAACAAATCACTTAGAAACTGACTATAAGGGAGACTATAAAGAGAAAATTCTTGCCAACTATATACAAACAAGGAAGAAGACATGCACACCAATAGAAAAACAGCGAAAATTATATGAAATTATAGACAAAATGATGAAAGTGTGCCAAGTGACAAACAAGACATATTTTGCATCATCATAACTCATAAGACTAAACCCATACTTTCCAGTTTCCAAGGTTCGCAAATCAGTATCAAGACCATACCGCTACATTACCAGTCGGTGCAGTGCAATATGTACCCCACACCAAGATAGGCTTTCAACACTTTTTCTTACTCCTAGCCATGGTGTTGCCCGAAAATAGGCAATATGGGTTGGGTACCAAGCCATACAGGACAGTTTTGCTTGGTTTGGTATGGACTAGTTTGGCTCATATAGTGAACCGAACCTCGATACTGTACTGATACCCTACCGTTACAATATGGTATGAGCAGTATGGGTCAATACAAAACACCTTAATCTAATGGATCTAGAAAGGGGAGTACCAGAATGGGTGAACCGTAGGAACTCATTGCTCAGACATCTGCATTTTCTCCACCTAATTGTTTTGAGAGAGAGAGAAGAGAGACGAGAGAGAGAGAGAGAGAGAGAGAGAGAGACTTCAGAAAGTCTCATGGATGTTCAAAGCTATCATATCTTTGATATGATCTGGTCTCTAGTGAAATTAAAATTATCTTTTAATTCAACTCATTGTTATACATTATAATTTCCTGAAATCCTACCATGGAAGTTTGAAAAAAATATTTATACATCTGTAAGCAGAACATATTTTTTTCAAAAGAAAGGAGCATCTCTCAAAACATTAAAATAAATACTACGAAGTGTTATGGAGACATCTCTTTAAAAAAAAAAGGTGGTCTTACATACATACCTTCAATGAAGCAAATGTTGTAGCAATACGAGTGGCCATTGTATTCAAACAGGCATTATACTTGTGAGAACCTTCCACATTTTCCCCAAATAATTCCTCCAAAGCCCTCTCATGGTCAGTCACAAAGCCCTATCAGGCATAAGTCATGATAATGTAAAATTAGATGCACATGTTCTTCAAATTGTCACCATTTAAATCCGGAACAAAAAGGACAAATTGAGTGCATCCATGCATGATGAGCCATTTCAAATAAATCACGTTACAACATAGATATACAAGAAATCATGATAGAATGCAAAGTGACAAGAAAGAAAAGTTAATGATTGTTACCTGACTATCAATGGCAAAGTATTCCAAATTCATCTGCAAACATTTAAGGAATGAAGAAGACTATGAAATAGATATAACTTTCAAATGAAAAAAAGCTACATAGGTCCATCAACACAATGAAGTTATTTAGACACTACAAATCTACTCACTAATGTAAAATGAATTTGATAGTGCAAGAAAAATGATAAAAGTAAATAACTTACCTCGCTCAATGCAGCTATGCGTGGTAAGACACTGGTGTCCTTCTTAATCTGACCCACTAGTTCCCTTTGTACAGGTGAGCTGAAAAATACATAGGCCCTGAAAAAAAAATATTAAATTATGGATATGCAAATTTGAGAAACCCAAGCTGAAGGCTACCAAATATAACTACCCACTAGCTCAAACGACCCCTGAATTGCATACATACTTTCTGTACAAAGGAGATCTTCCTGACATGTCCGAGAGGAATATGACAACACTGCAAAGGAGCAACAAAATATGGTGACAAATGTTACAAATACATAACTATATCATTAGAAGCAAAAACATGCATTTGCATTTGCATATGTTTAGAGGACCATATACAACATCACCATGAGCATTTATAGCAGCATGGATCATGTGCAAAAAGGTAAATTATAATGTGGGACAGTACAGCATTCCTGTAGATTTTTTTTTTTAATCTACCTAAGAATATACTACCTAAGGAAAGAGGCCAACTACTGAGCAATGATGATATACAAACAAAATATGCATGTTTCATTAAATTTTCCTGGGATTAATATACGTCTCTAACAGTTTTCTGCCATTATTCAATACAAATTGGTGGTGCATGTTTGGGAATAATGAAAAGTCAGGCACAAATGGATAATTTAAAAGGTTTTTCGTATTGACAAGAAAAGTTTTCTTTTCCATTTTTCTTCTTGGTTTTCCTGAGGAAGGATCAAGGCCTTTTCATTTTTGTGACAGCTGAATATTGAAATCACCAAGGTCAGATAACTTCATAAGCTAGCATTATTGTTAAAATCTTACAATTCAAGATCAATATCAGACAATCCAGATTAAAATGCTCCTAAACAATCACGATCTCATCCTTGGATCGGAATCAACTAGGAAGATCATACAATATCTTGGATCATAAGTTCCAACTTGATCCTGTTTTACATAGTAAATCATGTGAAAGTCCATTTTCTATAATTTATTTGACATTTTAAATTTCCTACTTTTAACTAATATGCATCAAGCATATAAAGTTAGTAGCCCATTATTTGAATCCAAGAAGTTATAATACAAAGGCAAACAAAACCAGCATTATTCATGTAAATTTCTTAACCAAATAGATTGCTGCCTAAATAGAAATTGGTGACGGTATTAGTTTTTGTAATTACAATCACCAATGTCAAATCCATGTCATTACAAAAAACCAATCAACCAGGTGAAATGCAGCATATTTTAAGGTCATAATATAGTCACACATATACATCCAAAAGTTAAATAAACAGCAATGCTGGTTTTGTAATGTTGTTCTGTACCACAAATATAAATTTGAAATCAATGGACACATTAATATCTATGGTGGTATAAAAGTACAGCAACCCAATATCTTCCTCCACACCTAGATAAAGGTCTGAAAACAGCAGAACTGAATTAATGTAGTTGAGTTCAATCATTCATTGAGTCTGATGGTATTTTACCAGTCCCTTTAAAGCATCAAAGGCTAAATATCTGATGAAGATTACATACTGCTGTTTATGAAAGATTTTATCTAAACATCAAAGCCGTACTCTCAACACCAAGAATTATTTAAATGAAGCGAGAGAGAGAGAGAGAGAGAAAGAGAGAGAGAGAGAGAGAGAGAGAGCACAGTGCCTATATGTTTAAGGTTATCCACCCTTAACTCCCTAAAGCAATGCAAGGTCTGACTTACAATTGACCTAACCTTCAAACAACCTGCTTTGCCCAACACACAAATGAAGCCGCATATGCGGCCTCCAAGGCTTCTGCAGCCTGCCCAGGCACCATCTATGCAACCCATCTGCAAACAGGGGCAGCCTGGGTCCTATGCAATCACACATCATATACATATCATTTTCATGGAAACTAAAATTTGCTGAAAACTTTATAATCTATTTCCAAAATTAATAGTTCTAGATGCAATGACTACTGAAGATGCAAATTTTAGTTAAATTAAGTACACTCTGGAAGTAAATGCAAGGGCCCAGGTCATGCATTAGAGGAACTCATTAGAGAAAGCAAATGAATTCAGATCTCCTAGTAAGCTCAAATTAACCTTATGTAGCAAAAGCCAGGGCAGGATTACCAAACAAAACAAATCAAATCCACCATCCAAAAAATAAAAAATTTACTTCTCTTTTGTTGGCTGAATAAAATATATGGCATCCATCGTGGGCAAGGGTTGTCGTCTTTTGTATAGGTCTTCCACCACTGCAAGGAAATTTTTTTGTAGCAATATAAGCACCATATGGTCAGACTAAATGTCATAATTCAAGAAAAAACAAAACTGAAGTCGGAAACTCCATTTTATAAACAAATAGAAGGAAATCTAGGGGTCACTACGAGACGTTTGAGAAAAACAGCTCAGTTGAAGGTGAAGGTAAGGCACTAAGAGTTCTGGAGCATGAAGTAGTTATGTGTCAAAATTACTTCGATGAGACATAATGCATTAGAAATAAAGATGTATAAGCCGAAAGCAGAAAAAAAAAAAGAAGAAGACCTGAGGCATTCTTATTAGTTGTGCCCTTTCTACAAGATAACCAGCAAGCATGGAAAAAAATTGCTGTTAGCTAAAACATAAATAATACAGAGATGAATATATCCAAACAAATTGGGGTCAACTGCCTTGATCTAGAACATCAAAAAGAAATATAAGTGAAAAGTTACAATTTTCAAGAACTAGGTATCGTCAGCTTACATGAAACCCCTTCCTCTGTGATGTCCACCATCTTGCAAGAATATGACATTATCTTGACAGTAACTTTGTCCATGATGAGAACCTAAAAAATATATATATAATTAATAGATTTTTTTACAAAATCCATGTTGTCACAAAGATTCACAAGGACAAAAAGCAACAAGAAAGGAACATTATAAGTTTGTTTGAAAAACTGAATGGCAGCCACTTCGACTACTTAGGTAGTCACATAACTTCCTTGCTTAGTAACTAACTTCTTTAGCAGGTCATATAGGCAAACCAGCTGCTGAGCAGGTGTCCAAGAAGCTTTTAGGACCCTTAGCAGTCCAATCAAAAAATAGAAGAGGTGTTTTGGAGTATTAGATATGTCAGCTAGCCAGGTTATAACCCTTTTCTTTCTTGTTGGTACCCTAACACCTTACGTTAGTAACATCTTACATTTCACTGTGCTCTGTTACCCGATTATTTCTTATTATTAATTACTTGTGTATTTCTATCTCTGTATAAATTGTATTTTATCATCTAGTAAAGTTTCTTATTACATCAACATGAATTTTTAGAAAGTATTCTTGGAGGATCAAACAAACATTATTGTATATCAGGGAAAAAATAAACATATCATGAGTAACTTTTGGATGTTCATGATACCTTTTTTCCAAAGAAAAATTTAAATAGCTCTTTAGCATAGACAAGCACTAAAGGCACTGCCTTCTAATTTAGCACTATGAGGTAACTTAGCAGCAATACTTTACAGATTCATGGAATACTTGAGCATTCACTGATGTTATTTATACGACAGGCAAAAAATTGTGCATATATATAAAACTTAATATATAATTCTATGGAAGGTGAGGGTCTCATCACTCCATATCAGTGAAAGCAATTCAGTGTTATTTGTAAAGGGGACAACATAAATGCAGTATACTAATGTGCAGTGGACACAACGACTTTGCGTCATTAGACTCTGTCATTATCTGGAATGTTTGATAACCAGAGACTGGAGCTGCTTTCTCAAACCCGATCCTGGAAGAAAATTCTAAGCTGTAAGATGGTCAACCATGGATCAAAAAAAAGGAGGCAAACTGATGCTCATTAAGAAACAGAAATTTATCTTTTTACATTGGATGGATGTTAGGAGATCAAGGAACCTCATAGTATATATAAGCTTCCTGTGGGACTACCAAAACCTGTCATACAGATACAACATCCACATGTGTTCTTAATATGCAAAGAATTACATATTCTCTTTTTCTCGTATATTTTGAGTTTGTTGTGTTGTTCATCAGTAAATGTGGTTAAATCATGCTAGCATGTCTCAAAGATTAATTGAAACTATGCAATGCACATGTTAAGTTGTCATAGATATGAAGCATAAGCTATAAACCCAGACATCTATTAATTAGTTAAAGATTACAGTTTGATTATATCATACATATAAATTAGCATAAAGCAATTAAAATTAGTTTACGTAAAAAAGAAAAATCTACCATAGAATGCCAGTTATAATAATTTTACAGTCTCGCATATCTTTCTGCTAGAGCATAGAAGCTTTGTTATGACATGCATACAGTGTCGGCCCTAACAAGTACAAGCTCACATATGATACTTCAACCCTGGTGTCTTGCAACTATTTGTCCAAGTTCATAATAACATGGTCCATATGCTAAAGGTCCCTACTGTTGTCAACTCATTGATTCATAAAGGTGCCACACGGTGAAGAGATGGTTCAAACTCATTCTCTGCAACTAGCATCTTTGCCACTGATCAAATCAGAGTGTTAAATCTGAAATTTGCTCGTTTTTATTGCTGAAAATCAACATGAAAGAATGTCCAATGCACTGCAGAATCATATCCTTAAATCCCAGATGATCTTAATCAAATAATAGCAAAAGAGAGGACAAATGGCACTAGAGAGAAAAAAAAATTAAGAGTGTTTTTTCAACTTGGCCCAAGACTGGCTATACACTATTTAATCACCCACCCTAAAAATTCATTTAGATCTAATGGATAAAATCTTAGAAAGAAAGTCTGGAAGCCATGCCACCATAAGAAGAGAATGATTGGTCATGTTGACCCCTATTCTCTTCTCTTTGGGTCTTTTGTTCTGCTTTTCTCTTCTTTTTTTTCTTTTTTCCTTTCTTTTCTCCTTTTATCTTCTCCTTTCTTTCCCTTTTTTCCTTATGCTGCTACACCTAAGAGAGATGTTGCAAGCCTTATCTAAGTTGGTGGATATTAGATGTCAAACATCCTATTAAAAAAAAGGATTAGATCTCAGACTCCCCTAGAGCTTCTTGGCATTTGATTCCTTCCTAAAAATTAAGCAGTGCTTTCAAGCTAACTTGGCCCCAAAACCGAGATAATAGACCAAACTAAAGGAAGGGCAAAAAGTTAATTGATTTCTAACCTTAACCATTGGACCAAACTACTTAGAGAAACAAAGAGAAGCTCTCTAAATAGATAATAACAACAAATAGACACCCAGCTTTACGCAAACCCCCGGTAAAACTCAAATATGAAAAACAAAAGCATACAAAAATCTAAAGATCTAAAATCAAATCCAACTATAATCCCCTAATTAACCCTGGGCAAGATCAGTAGATCTTTCTAAAATGCCCTTTAATAAAATCAAGGTACCATGTAATGAAATCTAGACCACCAAGATTACCTTCAGAATTGCTACCCCTAAGCAAGTATAGACGAACAAAGCAATATAATTTGGGGGGAGGGGGGGGGAGAGGGGAAGAGATATTCTTTATCATCATAAAGAATCTTATAATCTGCTAGAGAACTCTTGATAGTCGAAAGGGAAGTACAAACAGCTGTACATAAACCAATTTAAAGGAACACATCAACATTATGGAAGTAAAAGGAGATCAAAGGAAAAAGACCTGCACTAAGATGTGATTCTGTAACGAATTCGTCTTAAAGCATTATCACTAGACTCATGAAGGACCCTTACTCACCAATTAATTACTAGACTACAAAAAATCCGAAGGCCCTTAACAAACTGCTTAACAAAGATATCACCAACAAGCGATTTTTAACAACACAACAAAAGAGTCCAGTTGCTCTTTGTCCAATAGTCAAAACAATTGCCATTGAGGTGTCAAGCCTTTAAACTAGGGCTGTCAAACAAACAGGCTAGTCATGAGCAGCTCATTATCAGCCAATAATTCAGCTCGAGACAGGCTAGCATGGTTAATGAATGAACTGAGTATGAGCCAAATCCTTCCTTACTACTTCATCCCATGAAATTTTCGATCTACCTCTACTTCTCTTTCCTTCTGCATGTATCAAATCACTCCTTTGTATTGGTGCATCCCTTGGCCTATGTTTTATCTCACAAAATATTTAAGTCATCCTTCTCTTAATTTGTTCTCAATTGGTGCTAATTCTACCTTTTTATAATTGGCTTCATTTCTTATTCTATCTTTTATTATATTATCATGTATCCACCTCAACATTCTCATTTCAGACACACTCATCTAGTGCACATTTTGTTTTTTAATTGCTCAACATTCTGTACCATAAAACATACCTGGTCATATGGATGTCCTATTCATAATATCCTAGTTGCACTTCTCCATTTTATCCATCTTACTTCAATCCCACGCATAACATCCTGTTCAGTCTCCTCTTCCTTATAAACAATCGAATCTAAATACAGACAATTATCCCTCTTAGATATTTCATAATCTTCAATTGTACTCCACCTCTATCTCTATTTCTAATTTTACTAAAACTACATTCCATGTAGTCCATCTTAGTCCTACTTAACCTTAAACAATTAAATTCTAATACACTCTTCCATAATTCTAACTTGCGATCAACCTCGACCTCGATTTCATCTACTAAGACTATATCATCCGCGAATAGCATGCACCAAGGAATATCATCATAAATATGCCTAATAAGCTTATCCACAAATAATGCAAAAAGGAAGAACTTATAGTAGATCCTTCGTGTAAACCTATTGCTATTAGAAACTCCCTAGTATTACCATCAGTAATTCTCACACTAGTAATTGCTCTATTGTACATGTGTTTAATCATATTAATATATATAAAAAAAACTCTTTTCATTTCTAACCCACCATAAGATTTCTCTAGGACTATAATATGCTTTCTCTGAATCAATAAAGCCATATGAAGATCTTGTTTTTTTCTCTATATTTCTCTATTAACCTTTGAAGGAAATAAAAAGCTTCCACAATCGACCTTCCAAGCATAAAATCCACATGGTTCTCTAATACTTTTGTGTCACACCTCAAACTGGCTCAATCGCCCTATCCTAAAATTTCATAGCATGACTCATAACCACGAGAGTTAGAACAAATTTTAAATATCATCTTAATCCTTATAAATCATAAGTGTGCAAATGGGTCGGGTTGGGTTGGGTCATGAGTGACCCCGACCTAACCCGGTTCTTTATTCGGGTTCTAATTTTAGACCTGGATCCAACCCAATTGAAGATCGGGTCGAGTCGGATTGGATCCATCGCTACAATTTTTAATCCAACGGGTCATTCGGGTTGGGTCGGGCCCATGTATAACCCGAACCCAATCCAAAAAATTCGAGTTCGGTTCAGGTCCGGATCGGGTCCAGTTCGGGTTAACCCATCCATGGCTTCAGAACTTGTTTGCACCCCGGCCTAAATATTGTTACATATTTTGGTCGGATCGTAAAATTAAAAATCCAAAATTATCCAAATTTCAAATATGTCGGGTCGGGTCTGAATTCAGTAAACCCAACCCCAACCCGAAAAATGGAACTGGTCCAATTTTAGGATCCGGCCCGGCCCCACGGGTCCTCCAAAACGGATCGAGTTGGGTCACAGGTCAACCCAACCCATTTGCATCCTTAATAAATCAGTACTATAGTGCTCTTCCTCCATTCATCAAATATCTTCTTGATCTTCAAATTCTCGTAAAATAAATTGGTTAAGCAAGTTACTCCTATGTCGCCTAAACACTTCGAAACCTCAATAGGGATTCCATCAAGCCCAACTGTTTTTCCCACTTTCATCTTTTCAACAGACTCCTTTATCTCAGATACTCTAATTATATGTGTATACTTAACATTTCTAGTCTCAATAGAATAAGTAAAGCATCCTAAATAATTTACATAACTTTCATTAAATAGTTTATCCAAATAACTTCTCCATCTTTCTTTTATTTCGTCATCCTTAACCAAAATTTTTTGATTATCATCTTTGATGCATTTAGCCTAAATCCCTAGTTTTTTCTTTATTTTGGTCTTGCAATCTAATAGATATCTTTCCCCATCCTTAGTTTCTAACTTGTGAAATAACTCTTCATACAGTTTGCATAAAGCCTCTCTTCCTGCCTTCTTAACTTTCTTCTTAGCCACCTTATAGCTTTCATATGCTTCTTTATTCTTATATTTAGGTATTCTATAGCACTCTCCTTTAGCCTTAACTACAATTGAACTTTCTCATTCCATTACCAAGTTTTCTTACTAGATGGTTCATTTCCCCTTAAAGTCTTCTAATACCCCTACAACAATTTTCTTAGTCCTATATGGTATTGACTTTCTCACCTAGACACATTTTCCTTCCTTCAACATTCTATCCTTATAAGCCAATTGTTTCTCTCCCAGCAAATTCCAACACCTAGTCCTTGAGTTCCTATTTTCTTTAGTCCTCTTCCATTTCCTAATACACACATCCAAAATCACCAATCAAAGTGGGGTAATTAAACTCTAACTTGTTACACTTTTTACACAAAACTGGATCAATCTTTCTAGTAAGTAAAAAATTAATTTGACTAGTACTATGCCCACTTTTAGAAGTTATCAAGTAAGATTTCTTCTTTTTAAAGCAGGTGTTAGCGACTATTAGGTCATATGCCATCTCAAACTCCAAAAAAAACATTTCCATCCTTGTTTCTCTCTGAAATCGTAACCTTCAAAACCTATATTATATTTGCGTGTGTGCCAATTCAGATCTCCTCCATTAATATCTTCTCTCCATTAGGAATCTCTTAAATTAGTCCATCCATGTCCTCCTAAAAGCATTGCTTTGTAGCATAATCTAATCCTACTTGATAAGCATAAGTACTAATAACATTAATAGACTCCTCTCATAATACTAATTTTATCCAGATTATTCTCTCTCTTACTTTCTTAATGTTGTATATAATTCCTACTCCATTGTTATCTCTATCTTTCCAAGTATACCAAAGTTGATAACCTATTTTACCAACTTTCTTTGTTTTTTGTCCTATCTACTTAGTCTTTTGTGGGTAAGCTATGTTAACTCTCCTTCTAGCCATTGTATCTATTAGTTCCATCAATTTAACCGTCAATAACCCTATATTCCAAGTTACTAAATGCTTTCCTAGATTAACTTCTTTACCACACCCATCTATTAAAGTATGAGAAATCTTACATACTTCTCACTACATCCAGGCATCTATATGGTGTGCTGCTTCCAGGGAATGCCCTAGTTAGCACTTTCTCACTTTCTCTGCACTCAAAGTCCAATGCAGCACATAGCTAGTTGGAAAAGTCCCAACAATTTTCTTAAACGAGTTCATGCCATTAAGATGTGGCTCTAATTTTATGCTGGCCATCAATCTATTGCAACCCTCCCGCTTTATCCGAGCTTGGGACCGTCTATATACAAAACATAGGCAGAGTTCTTCAACAAGAATACTACTAAATATTAATTTGAAAATATGTTTAGAAAATCAGCCTCACTACTCCCCATGCTCACAATAGTTGAATTAATCAACCGCCATGGAGGTGCATCTGATTAAAGTCTCGCACCCTACTCTTGATTCTTACTGTTTTTGAGCTTTGCAATTGCTACAACAAGCTAACACAATCACTCAGTGCATAAGTTTTTTCTTACAGTTGTTACTACTGTAAAATCTAGACACAAGGATCTTAGAAACAATATAATAAACCAAAAACATTAGCTACAAACTCTCATTCGCATTCCCCCTCCTGCTTCCTCCTTTCTATATATCTATAGCACAACAACTAGTCACAATGTTGTACTTCAAATTATAATGGAATTTTCTTCACTTCACAATCAATGTCTCACAGTAGAAAGTAGAAACTGAACTTTTAAACTCATGACTCAGCAAAAAATGCAATCGTAGGCAAAGAAAAACATGTTGATGCAAGTTGAGAATGAAATGAGTACTATACATCTATACCGAAGTCACATATATTACACAACCAATACTGTCCTCCATTCAATAAAAATCTCTTGAGAAATCCATGTATAAAAAAATTTAAAAAATATATATTCTCAAGGAACAAAAATCTGTTCAATTGTCAAAACAACCTTATACAAGTGATTTATAGCTAGAATTGCTTATTTGACACTATGAAGACAGCTTGCACCCTCTCCAAAAAAAAAAAAAAAAAAAAGAAAAAGAAAGAAGAAGACAGCTTTTCCCTACATTATATGTTTCCGTTGTAGATCTGCACCTAAAGTGAATATAAAATCCCTTTAAACTAAGTAATTCATTAGAATACTTATTTCTCTTCTTACACATAGTGAGGAAATAAAGTACGACGCTCCATCACAATTTTAGCAGTCAAGAAACTTTAACAAAATCCTATCAAAGAACCAAAAAGAAACTTTAACAAAATCCTATCAAAGAACCAAAAAGAAACTTTAACAAAAAGACATTCCAATTCACCTATAGGCCTATAGCTATGTAGGATGGTCTAGACAATGCTATAACAAAGCATGTCAAAGACGTTTATTGTCTGTAATTGTTTATACTAAGGTCTTCCATACCTATACATACCACCGTACCAAACCAGTAAGGTACTAGCATTGTACCAAGGTTTGGTTTGATATATGAGTCGAACCAATCCATACCAATCTGAATCAAGCAGCACTGCCCCGTACCAGACAGTACCAGCCCAAACCAGGATACATATCGTTTTCGGATGGTATCGTAATAAAAAGTGAGAAAAGAGGGGTCAGGAACTATCTCAGTATGAGGTATATACTGTACCATACTGACTGTACAATATCTAACCAGTAATATACCAATATAGTTCCCGATACTAAGATTGCAGACCTCAGTTCATACTAACAGCAATCAACATAAGAAACTTATAAGCAAACAAAATACAGCAAGGAAATGCCATGCCAAAGAATACCTTCCACGTTGATTTTGAGTCCTTCACTTTGGTTGATCGAATCATCTCATACAATAAACCTAACATCATCAAAAAAAGGAAATGTAAATACAAGAAGCAAAAATTGGACAGATGATAAGTATACATGGAAAGTAGTAATATGATTAGTGACCGTAAAATGGCTTACAAAGATTAATAAAAGTACTAGAGAACACAAAATGGAAAGCTTTTCATTCCAAAATTGTTCCATCGACATTATTTTGTTTTGCTTGGCTTTAGCTCCATCTTTTTTCAATTTTATAATTGACTACACATGATCAAGAAAAAAAAGAAAAGCAAGACCTCAAATAAAGTGAATATTAGATATTTTGTGCCTTCACACGCACAAACCAGATCACCTCAACTACCATAATTTTCTAAAATAACATATTTACAAAACAAAGTTCTATAAATCATAGAAATTAATTGTAGAAATACTATTCTGTCCGCACCTAAAGTATATATAGTCAAGTAAACAAATGCCACAAGTACTTGCATCATTTAGCTTGCTATGTCTTCTACTAATGTGTCAATATTTGTAAAAACCGATGTACATATTTGATGATCCATGTGTTAGTGCTTAAAGATTGGGCTACCAATCTATTAGAATTTACAAGCAGACATCAAAAACAAAAGTTAATAAGGAAGTGATGAGTTTAAGAAAAAAATAGGAATCCTACAAAAGACTAGTGAATATGTGTTTGTGTATACGCATGTGTGTGCGCGACAGGGGGAGGGAGAGAGAGAGATAAGACCAGCAGATCCTATCAGGAAGATTTGAGCCCAAATTTTATCGGTTAAACACATGACGAGTCAGGAAAAATGAGAATCCGCACAATAACCATGATCTGTGATTTTAAAATTCCTGGAAAAACAAATGTATCAAAGATTTCTTTTTTATTAAGTGGAAGGAGAATAATGATGCCAGTAGATCTAAAGATCTAAATTACAATGTAGGCACATTAACAATAATCATGATCTACATAGGGAAACTGTGGCTTGCATATTTCTAAATTACACATCAAATCAGTTCATTTAGTTTATAAAATAGTTTTATCCATTTTGTTCCACTTGACAAACAAGCAACAAACTTCTAAAGATGTCATTTAGGATTTTCGGTATGTTAAATGTTGTGGATCACGATCAATATTGTGTTGCCATCTAAACAACACAGTTCTCTCATGGTGCTGTTTTAAAATTTAAAAACTTTTTTACCAACCTTTCCTGAATAATATTAAAGCTCCAAAGATACAAACGAATAGTTTAGAGTGGAGAAGATTTTAGTCATCTCAAATGTTAAACTTCTGAGCTTAAATCTTTTCAAACACCTAGTTTAGCAAGCAGTAATTATTCTACCAAGTTCATTCTGCTCTTTATGCCAGAAATAAACATCACAATTCTCTCATGGTGCTGTTTTAAAACTTAGAAATTTTTTTATTGACCTTTCCTGAATAATATTAAAGCTCGAAAAAACAAAAAAGTTTAGAGTGGAGAAGATTTAGTCAGCTCAAATGTTAAATTCCAAGCTAAAATGTTTTCAAACGCTTAGTTTAACAAACAGTAATTATTCTCCCAAGTTCATTCTCCTCTTTATGCCACAAATATGTATAACTTCAGGGGCCAATATTTGCACAAGAAGAAATATGTAAGAAAAGATATACATGGCCAACGTGGACATTGTGATGCAAGAGGATGTCAACAAATTGGGAAAGTTAAGTCATACCTGACTTCATAATTTTGAGATTTGGTGTGATCAACATGGGAAGCCTACTAGAGCATACCATGCAAACATTATAGACGATGGGCGGTGTTAGGACCAAAGCTAGCATGCGTATAGTTCCATGTCAATTTTGTGTTGGAGGTCTCGTGTATTTAAACAATGCCAAAGATCCCAATTGATAACTTTCTAGCTAGTCCTTTTGGACGAGGTTCTGAGTTATTACAAATGGTATCAGAGCAAAGAGAATAACCCATGTTTGACTAGAGAACATTATAGCATTGGCCCTTTCAGGGATGACCACAAGTTGATTATTATTTTTTTGTTTTTGATTGGACTCTTCCATGATGAGTATGCTATAGCTTAAAATGGAGGAGTGTGTGAAGACTCATGCAGGCTTGTGTTTGATCCCATATCGGCTGTGTGCTAGAGAGGTCTTGTGTATTTAAGTAGGACCAAGGACATAAATTAATAGCTTTCTAACTAGCCTTTTTGGATGAGGCCCTGGATCAATACAGATGGTGTCACTTCTTCCAATTATAGTATGCGAGCATAGAGCAGCTTTTATTTTACTATCATAAGAAGCTTATTCTAAGCTTCAATAGCCCCTAATCCCTCTTTCAGCAGTACACCTTAAACATCAACGGTTGCTACTTGCTATTTCATAGTTCATGTTCCAGCATATTGTTTCGAGAAATCACAGTCTAAAGGACATGAAATCATCATAACCCAAGCATACTATCTTCATAAACGTCTCTTTTTCTACATTTGTTAATCTGCTTGATGGTTATACATCTCAAGTTAGCAGAAGTAGTATGGAAAATCTTAATTCTGCTATTTGTTTATCATCTATCCTGTGATATTAACATTTCACCTTAAGATTGTCTTTCATTTGCAATTCGTGTTCTAGACTTTGACTACCTAATTATGTTCCTTGAGACATCACACTAAGGATTATCAGCTCAGTTTGTATAAATTCCAAGATAATGTTCATGACACCTCTCATGTTGTCATACCTTGCAACATAATGAATTGAAGAGAAAATCATCCAAATAATGTTGAGGTAGTGGATGATTTGTCCTTGACTAATATAAGCAGCAGTTTATGGGAGTTAGAATGTATACTATAATCACTGCTCTGACTCATCTAATGAAGTCCAAAGCTTTAATTCATTTCATCCTCAGTACACTATCTCCAAGGCTTGATTTACCATCTGCTGCTTCAAAACTGTTGACTACATTAATTGTCATGCATCATATTCATCAAGGAAGTGGCAAATCAGATGCTATTCCATCAAACATATCTTATACATAGGTTCTGAAAGTGTTTTTGTTTCAACTACATGAATTTATATTCGTATTCATGTTAAATTGCTTCATATACACATCATTTCTTGTGGCAAGAAAAACAACTTGCCAGGAAATTCTGTCAATCCATTCCTTTATTCTTCTATTAAACTAAGCGTACAATAGAAAAATCAACCAAGAAACAGAATCAACCTCATACGCATTGTGCGACACATATGGCTAATAGTTCTGCTTCTTTGGCAAAGGAATGGTCAACATACCTGTACTCCTTGTCCTCTCTCCAATTATATTTCATTTAAATCCTCTTGTCCAACTTATCAACATTTTGTATTTCGTTTCCTACTATTTATAATCTTAAGGATGCATATGAAATTTCTGCTCTAGATGGGTACAAAATAGTTATTAGGAGACTAATGATCACATTCTTAAGGACAATATCTAAGTACATCATTCTTAACTAGAAAGCACTTAGGATGCAGATAAAAGCCATCCTGTGTCAGCAAGGTTGATCTATTATGAGGTTAAAAGCTAACATATGCATTAGCTTATTTTATGTCATTTTCATGAATTGCAATCCAGATGAATACACATGGTCAGATTCAGACTTTTACCGATCAAGTAAGCAACTAGAAACTAAGATTCTAGTACATAAAGAACATGATCATGAAACCACCCACAAAACATGACATGTAACATCAATGTTGTTTGTTAAGAAAATAATGCAACTGGGAAAAAGGAGTCAGGCTAATTTCAATGCAACAAGCCTCTGTATCACAGTCCTTCAAGCACCTTAAGTATTCAAGTCTTATTATTTTCCACACGTATCCTTCATAAAAGTCGACATTGTCATTAAGTTCCTTAGCATGTAAGAGAACTAATGCTTATTTTAAACTTGGTCTATGTGGTAGGTTGCAATAGGTGATTATCTATAGTTATGCCATTACTCTAATTAGGCAACAAAACATCTCTTGCTTGCATCGGCCCCATCAACGTCACATGTCAAGTCATCAAAGATCAAATATTCATCAAGGATGCGATGGGGGAGGCAAGGTACGAAAAGTGCAAAGTTTAAAGCATGAGTTAATATGAAAAGTGCAGAGTTTAAAGCATGAGTTAATAAACTAGACTTGCAAACAACATGCTTGGACTAAATATTACATACAGACTCACATTCAGCTCCTGGAATCCATGTCATATAAATATTCAAAGCAGATTTACATTAGATAATAGGATATTTACCAAATTTTACTGGCTACAACTTCTACAAATTGGTAGAGAGGTGGACTCTTCCAACAATGAGTTTAAACAGGCCCACTATAGTAATGTTAAAATGAGCTTTCGTTTTTTCAAAGATTGATCAACATATAGGTATCAAATTAACTTTGCAAAATTGAATTTTCTATATTCCTTAAACCAATTGGGAGGTTTAATTTTTTAAAATATTTACTTTATATAATATTTAAACATACATATTTTAGTTAAATTATTTTTAAGGTACCCCTCTATCTTCTTTTCTCTTCATGCCAAGCCAACCGCCTAGGTGCATGTTTGAATTTGATTCCCACTTTTGCCTCCATGCAACACCAGTTTGGATGATTCCATTTTTAGTATTTTTGTGATGTTGATAATTTTGGACATATCAAGCATCTTAACACCATCTGGAGCAAAAAGATAGCCACTTGGCATGTTCTTTAGAGCATCTTCTCACAGGACATATAGGAAAAGCGACAACACTTCAATTCTTGATTATTTTATTAAGTGCCAAACAATATCAGCTTACTTTTACCAATGTGCCACACATTTTCTCCTTGTTTCTTTAATGTTATATGGCACAAATGCAAATCTCTTAACAAAAGCTAAACTGACTGTTCAAATTAGTTAGTCAAAATAATCGGGTATGGTTTTATTTTTACAACTTACAGTTTACACGGTCGTCAACAGATTAAAAAACATTTATGCAAAAGGACATTCCTATAGGAATGTTTGGCCTCTGTGTTCTATACATGCAAGTGGATGAATATGTCTGAACTGTATATAAACATTGGTACCCTGTAATCAACATTAGATGCATGCAAACACAAAGATTGCCATGACCCAGCCAAAGGCCACTTACTTGCTGACCACATCATTACTGAATACTTTCATAACCTCTCTATCCATGCTTTTCAAGGTCTTCTCCTCCACATCTTAAACAGTCAACTAGAATCTTAGTAGCTCTGCTCATTATAGCTTCCCTGAATCTTTGTTGCATACACCCATAAAACTACAGCCTTAAATAGCATAATTCTTGTACTCCAAAATTTATCCAACAAGTCAAATCCCATCTACAAATAACCAACTTTGTAAATCAAAGTATAATCAACCAAGATAATGGGCATTAGGAAATGGCGAGAAGCAAGATTTCGCTGTTGGTTTCAAAATTTAAATTATGTAGTAGGAAAGCAACCCTCCAAGATTCATCTAGACCAAGATTTTAAATCCCCTAGGATGGGGCTGTCCCAGTTTTCCAATGGAACGGGATGTCCACCGTCCCACCCTGCCCCGATACTTGGACCGGAAATGTCCCAAGAGTCCAAGACATGCCGATCAAGATGGTACCCTGTTCCGGTGTCCCGCCGGGACTTGAATCCTTGATCTAGACTTATGACAAGATCGCACAACCGCTACAACCTCTACGCTTCCAAATATGTGCATCCAAGAACTGTTGTATAGACATAGCTGTTTCATAACTAATCGCAATCCTTCCTCAACCAAAACAAAATCAAGAAACATAATCTAAATAAAGCATTAGCAGGTAATCAAGAAGATCCAAGAAAGAAAGGAAGAAGACCGGGATAATCTTTCCGGCAAAGATCAAGACTTACGGTCTCGGGTTATCTGGCGGAATGTCTTGTAATCTCCGCTTTGGGAGGAGTCCGAGTCCGACATCGACATGATTCGTCTCCTTCTTGTCGAACTCCTCGCAATCCTTCGATCGGAGACTGCTAGATTTGGGGTACCTCCACCGATGCGGCGGTCGGGGGGAAGGCGGGGTTTGTGGAATCTCGGGCTTCCTTCCTCGGGAGTCACGAATAAAGAGGCGGTGGGTGGAGGGGGAAGGTCGGAATATTTCTTGGGGGCGCGATCCGAGGCGGTGTGGTTGACCGGCGAGGGACTGGAAACCGCTGCCTCGGCTTGACCCGCAAGAGGGCGAAGAACGGATGTCGCGTGATGAATTTTTAAGGAAATGGCCACCGCCGTCAGTCCCACGTAACTGTGGTCGCTGGTGGCGAAAGGACTAGAATACCCCTATTTTTGCGTGAAATTTGCCAAATGCGAGTGGGTAGGTGCCCAGGCACTGATCCAGTCTTCTCCCTTTTTTTATTTTCTTAAAAAAAATATTATTAAATAGATATGGTAAAATAGATTACAGAAATATAATAAAATATGTTAAATTAAGAGTTTAACTATTATCTAACATAAATTTTTGATATTAATATTATCATATATTGTCACTAAACAAAATTCTAATAGTACATATATATATATATACACACACACACATACACACACATATATATTTATCGGTATAATAAAATAATATATTTTTGCAAAATAATAAGATCATGAGCTAACTTATGTATAATAAAGAATAGAAAAGTATTGCATTTAAAATATATTTAAATATAGTACAGCAAAGTTATTAGTAGTTATTATTTCATTTTCAAGTAAGATCATGATTATAAAAGTACAATAGAAATAACAAAAAATTAATATAATCTAATAAAAATATACAAGATATGTGCATGATACAATACTAATGAAAAGTATTTTTCATTAATACCAGCATACATTAAGAAAATTTGGTTGCTAATAATATTATTAATTTTTCGCATTAATTTAGTAGTACTAATGAAAAGTTTTTATTTAATATGATTTAATAACCTAGCAACTTTATTACTAATGATATTATATTATTATATTTTGATCAAAATAATATTAAATAAGAATCCTACCTATTATCTAAAATAAAGAATTCTATTAATAATGTTATTAATATGGGCTTCCACCTGACAAATGAAGAGATTTTCATTAATATCAGCATACACTAAGAAAAATAGTTATTAATAATATTATTAATTTCTGCATTAATTGAGTAGTACTGATGGAAAAAATTTTATTTAATATGATTTAATAACCTAGCAACTTTATTACTAATGATATTATATTATTATATTTTGATAAAAAATAATATTAAATAAGAATCCTACCTATTATCCAAAATAAAGAATTCTATTAACGTTATTAATATGGGCTTCCACCTGACAAATGAAGAGCTTTTCATTAATATCGGCATCATTAAGCAAATATAGTTATTAATAATATTATTAATTTCTACATCAATTTAGTAGTACTAATGAAATATTCTTTATTTAATATGATTTAATAACCTAGCAACTTTATTACTAATGGTATTATATTATTATATTTTGTTAAAAAATAATATTAAATAAGAATTCTACCTATTATCCAAAATAAAGAATTCTATTAATAACGTTATTAATATGGGCTTCCACCTAACAAATGAAGAGCTTTTTATTAATATCGGCATACATTAAGCAAATATAGTTATTAATAATATTAATAATTTCTGCATTAATTTAGTAGTACTAATGAAAAAAATTATTTAATATGATTTAATAACCTAGCAACTTTATTACTAATGGTATTATATTATTATATTTTGATAAAAAAAACATTAAATAAGAATCCTACCTATTATCCAAAATAAATAATTCTATTAATAAAGTTATTAATATGGGCTTCCACCTGACAAATGAAGAGCTCTGCACAAGCAAAGCCTCCATTTAAATATAAATATATTAGGTTCCATCACATTTTAATCATTTCTTGTTTATCAAACTTTGTTATTCATACAAGGTTCAAAAACTAAGGTTTGATCTTTTATGATCAAAGAGTACAGTACACAAGGATCAATTTTATAAGGGAAATTATTTAGTGCACGTGGATATGTCCCAAAAATTCTTGAATGGTCTTTTTTTATAGCTTCAAATGCTAGTTTTTAGTTTCTTATGATGTTTTATCATCTAAAAAAAATGTACAAATATCGATTTAACTACCTTAAGTATTGTTTTATGTATGCATTGAAGTTAGAAACATGGTGCTCTAAGTTCAAAATATATATATTTGCATATAAATAATATCTCATACACTATCCAAATAACATGTATAACGTTTAGACATTCATACCGGCATTTATTTAAATCAAAATATAATATCAAACCATTGCCTAGATTCTGAGATGATTCTAAAATTTCTTGATATCATGTGAAATAACTTGCCAACTGCAATATTAAACGTAATATTCACTGCAAGAAAATGAGCCTTTTGCAACAAGTTTTGATGATGACCTAGTAAAAACTATTAACGAAAGGCATATTTTCTCTTAAACTTCTTGATATGTTGAATCTATAACTTAAAATATAACTTTAGTCATAACACGTAGAAATTGATTGGCAAAAATGATTCTTTCAATAAAAAGTATTTTGATGACAGCTTCGGTGGTTGTATTGTTTACATTACACTTTAGCTAGCAAGTACACCCAAAGAGTACATGCATACTTAGCCACATGATAAAACTAGGATAAGATGATGGAGGGGTCTCGAGCCGAGCTACATCAAATTGATAAACCAAGATGGTAAACCTAGAGGCTAAAGCCCTGGTACCCTCAACTCTATTCGAAGGAAGAGATCGAGCAAACTTGGGAATAGTTCGATATGAGACTTATAACACCCCATAGGCCAAATAAGGAGAGCATCAGCTAGGACATAGATATCCATCAAATATAGACTAACTAAACTCTAGCTATGTTGAACTTAAGGCCAAGTAGGTACGATGATCTATGGGCTTTTTCCTGCCAACCTTGCAGAAGGAGCAAGATGCGGTTCGAAACTTGATAGTTATCCCATGGGGATTGGAGGATGGTTAGCACTAGGTATTGAAAATGCTAGAAAAGTGGAAGATCATATGTGAACAATTCTCGGCACTGAAGGTGGACGGCTACCAAGCTAGTTATAATATCATGTATAAATAGTGGAACATAACTTCAAGAAAGAAATCCTTTAGCCAACCAAACACCTATTGTTATCTCTTTTTTTACCTTCAATTTATCATTGCTTTATTTTTAAGGCTTGTTTTACTCTAATTTATCCATAGCTGTTAGTATAGAATTGCAGATTGACTACAACTTATCTTTTTCTCTTTCGAGCAAACGATATCATAATAGTGAAAGTTTTTGAAAGTTAAGGCACTAAAACTCGCACTATCAACCCTTCATCCTCTGTCTTTTTGGGCATCAACATGTCTATACACTCACACTAACCTACTAGAGACATGCACTGTTCTTAGCCCCACGTGGAGAATGCAGCATCCAACACAACTTTTTTAGCATGCCCGGTGGGGCACTTCGGGCATTTTCTTTTGATTCTTGCTAGCCAGTTATCACCACCGGCTATCCACCACCCACCGCCAATCCTCTCTTGTCACCGCACCACACGGTGAATAACACCTTCAATGATCAGTTGTATTATTAATTAGATTTAATCATAATTTACCCATTTCTCCCAATTTTAACATACCCATACCTTGAGCCATTTCAAATTCATTTTCCTCCCTCTTCTACATAAGTCCACCTATTGACCTTGGAAGTTCAACTAAGTAAAATTTTCACTAATTCAATCAATTAACATGAAAAAGCTAACCCGACTTCACCACAATCTAGCTCGATTCACTATACTAATCTAATTCTCTCCTAATTCCTCACCAATTACGCCTCTCCTCTATGTTAGATATCAATTTTATGGTCCCAATTAGACATCTCTAGAGCTTTTCACATACGCAAGTCTATTGTGCTCGACTTAGTTCACTATTGAGCCTCAATTTGATGATTTTTGAAACTAGATCGAGCAAGCTCGGATAGTGCTCAAAGTTGAATCATAGCCTCCTCCTACGACTTATGCATCCAAGATAAAATTTCACATTTTTAAACATCTCTACCTCCAGTAACACAAATCACTTCTAAAAAGTTCCATTCAAAAATCATCAAGAAAAAAGAAAAATGGTGATCATATCAAATATATCTAATATTTTTGAGCTCTGGCTAACTTTGGTGCCCTTATCCACCTTTTTTTTTTCTTTTAGTTTTCTAGCTTTTAATTACTTTAAAAAGCCAGTAACAATTGCAAACCTATTCTAGACCATTGTCATTGCTCTTTGTAGAGATTGCAATAGCAACTATCATTATTTTCTTAAAAATGGCATTTCATACTTTTAGTATTGTTATAACTACTATTATAACACCTCCATAATGAAAAATAATGGAAAACAATAGAAATATAATAGTTTTATCTTTTCGTCTACTTTCATTGGTCGAAAAATACGGTCCAAAAGAAATAACTTTTTGAAAAAAATTTAGTATAAAAGTTTAACTTTTAAAAAACTAGTATTTTATTTAGACAAATACAAGTAAAAAATAATTACCATTATTTATAATAAATTATATAATACTAAATAATGCATTACAATTGTCATTATAAAGGCTAGATTATAACACTGGTATTTGAAACTTTGGCTGGATCCTGAACATGAGAATACTCGAATGTCACAAGGATACCTGATTTACAGTGCCGGCTCGAGCTTTAGGCGACTGAGGCGGTCGCCTAAGGCCCCCAGCCCAGGGAAGGCCCCCACCGGAAGATGCTGCAGCTATACAAACACTCATTCCTTCCATTCTCGTCTTCCCCCCTTCGTCTTCCACTCTTATCTTTCATCCCTTCTCTTTTTTGGTTTTGGTCTTGGTTTTCCTTCCCTCACATTACTCCTGATCCAGCTGGGCCATCGGGAAGAAAGATAGGGGGATCGGAGATGGACTTCTTGGAGGGTGGAGATTCTTTTAATTTTCTCCTCTCGGTTTCTTCTCCCCTCTTGGGTGGTAGAGAGAGAAAAGAAGCTAGAGGGAGTTGAATGGCTGCTGTGCTGTGATGTTGCAGTTGCTGCTTGGGTACTCACTTGAAGGGGAGACGGTGGGATGGGACTTTTATTTATTGGATGGAGTGAATTTCCCATAATGCCCCTACTTTCTCTTATAGAGAGGTACAATTTTTTTATTACCTTGACAATGGAGTGGCATGAAATAACCATTTCTTATTCGGCTTTTGCTTGACATGGTAAACACTATTGTCAAGCATTATCTTAGTTAATTAATCAGTTTCATGGCCCTTCTTTTCGAGCAATTACTTTTATTTACTTTCATTTAAAAATTATATTAAATTAAAAAGTTTTTTACCTATTTTTATTAAATTTATATATCTTTATTGAAATAGTATACTTGATAGCTATCTATTTCTATATCATTTTTTTAAATATTTTATATTTATTAAAAAAATTATTATTAAAAAAAAGAGGCCTCATTCATTGGATTTGCCTTAGGCCCCCAAATGTATTGGGCCGCCCCAGTACCTGAATGTGTGCTATGTTGTTCTTTTCATGCAGAAATAATAATTTTAATATTTTTTCATGCAAAATTGGCCATTTGCAACCTTGTCATCATCCCCCGGAAAGCTGAAACAGGCCACGCTTCCCGCCCAAATCAGAAGCCCCGTCTCGCCCACTCACTTCATCTAGGGGTGGCAATCAGGTCGGGTCAGGCATAAACAGGTCGGGTCAAATACAGGTCGGGTCAGAATACTATAAATCTGAATCCGACCTGTTTATTAAACGGGTCAGGAATTGCAAACCTGAACCTGATCTGTTTATTAAACAGGTAACCCGACCCGACCCGTTTAACCTGTTTAATAAACAGGTAACCTGTTTACCCAACCCAACCCGACCTGTATAACCTGTTTGCCCAACCTGACCCGTTTAACCTGTTTAGACCTGTTTAATCTGTCCAACCCAACCTGTTTAACCTGCCCAATCCGACCTGTTTAGACCCGTTTAGACCTATTTAGACCCGTTTAGACCTGTTTAACCCGTTTAAACTGTTTAACCCGTTTAACCCGTTTAACCTGTTTAGACCTGTTTAACCTGCCCAACAGTTAAACGGGTTAAACGGTTTAAACGGGTCAGACATCTAAAATCCGTATCCGACCCAATTAATAAACAGGTTAAACGGGTCGACCTGTTTACGACCCGAATCTTTTTAGGCCAAACCCAAACCTGTTTATGGCGGGTCGAACACGGGTCGGATTGGCGGGTCGGGTCATATTTTGCCACCCCTAACTTCATCCCTTCCGACGCGTCGTCTTCCACGCCACAAACATCGCCGAAGTCCCTCGACTTCTCCCTATTCTCTCTTACAAATAACTGCTCCACCTCTCCACCGACTTCTTCCTCTTCCCCTGTCCTCCTAATGGCGCCCGGTGTAACTCCCCCCACCACCGCACCCAAGCTCGAAACCGGCCCCGTCCACCCCGGCCGGGTCCGCGTCCTCAAGCCCGGCTCCCCCTCCTCCCCCGCGGGCCCCGTGGTCTACTGGATGTTCCGCGACCAGCGGTCCCGCGACAACTGGGCCCTCCTCTACGCCGCCCACCTCGCCGCCCGCTCCGCCGCCCCCGTCGCCGTCGCCTTCAACCTCTTCCACCCCCGCTTCCTCGGCGCCCACGCCCGCCAGCTCGCGTTCATGCTCCGCTCCCTCCGCCTCCTCCGCCGCCGCCTCCACTCCCTCGGCCTCCCCTTTTTCCTCCTCCGCGGCGACCCCGCCCACACCCTCCCCGCCCTCCTCCGCCGCCTCGCCGCCTCCACCCTCGTCGCCGACTTCTCCCCCCTCCGCCCCGTCCGCGCGGCCGTCGCCGACATCTGCGACCGCGTCGGCCCGGAGGTTGCCGTCCACCAGGTCGACGCCCACAACATCGTCCCCGTCTGGGCCGCCTCCGATAAATTGGAATACAGTGCCAAGACTATCCGCCCCAAGATCCATCGCCTTCTCCCCGAGTACCTCGTAGAGTTCCCGGAACTCCCGCTGCCCGCCGTCCCATGGACGGCCGACGATCCGCCGGAGATTGACTGGGGCGAGCTCATCGCCGAAGTCCTCAGGTACTCCCATGGTAAAAGATTGCTCCTTTTTCATCGCAGGCCAAAAAAAAAAATCGAATTTTGATGCAGAATTCCTGAACTTGGAGGTGATTTGGGTGTTAGGGAAGCAGGGGAGGTGCCGGAGATCGAGTGGTGCGAGCCGGGGGAGGATCCGGCGATGGAGGTGTTGATGGGGAACAAGGATGGGTTCCTGACGAGGAGGTTAAAGAACTATGAGACCGACCGGAATGATCCGTTGAAGCCAAAGGGGTCGTCTGGCCTCTCTCCTTACCTACACTTTGGGCAAATCTCAGCCCAGCGTTGTGCTCTGGAGGCACAAGCACACAGGAAATCTTGTCCCAAGGTGAGCTCTGAGGTCTTCTTTAAAGCTTGTTTATGATCCATTGAATTCCTAGGTTGAAATGTAGATTGACTATAAGTAAATTTACGGCATAGATTCAACCATACTGTACTCGATTATAGAGTAATAAAAAAGATCAACTTTGTGAATGTTTATTTGTCAATCATGCCTATGAACAACTACTTCTTTATTGTTTTGTGGAACAAAATTGGTACATTTCATGGGAAACAAGCTGCAAATAATTGGTTTGAATTTTGGATTTTCTCCTCTGAGTTAGTATCAGAGGAGTTGTAGGATTCCAGTTGTTAAGAGTATCGGATAGATAAACAGTTCTGTTTATTTAATGTTGCAAACAAATGTTACATAGTCAGTTGATGCATTCTTGGAGGAGTTGCTTGTGCGAAGGGAACTTGCAGACAACTTTTGCTACTATCAGCCTCAGTACGACTCATTGCAAGGTGCATGGGAATGGGCTCGCAAGACCTTAATGGACCATTCTGCAGATGAAAGAGAGCATCTCTACACGTAAGATAGTCCTTTCCTAGCTTCTAAGGACAAGCACTTACTTGTGTTTGGTCATGTAGTTGCTTAAAATCAACTCATCTGAATGCAGGAAGGAACAACTGGAGCAAGCAAGAACTGCAGATCCTGTAGGTTTACAAACTAAAATTCTCCTGTGAATCATGATTGGAGACTAATGTGGTTTTAGGAATTGGAGTTGTTGCTTGACTGTTTTACCATTCTAACCACATTGCTTGCTCATTCCAGCTATGGAATGCATCACAACTGGAGATGGTCCATTATGGAAAAATGCATGGATTCATGCGGTAAATAACTTTACAACGTCTTTTCCCCTTTATTTTATGTTTCTAATGCATGCTCTTAAGAATTTTCTTCGTTTACTAACATTTCACGTTAGATGTTTACCGGACATTGTGCGTTAGACCATTTATGCAACCCCCGAGCAAAAACTTTTTGCTAAATAGGAGCTTGCATGTAGATTATGAGACAACAATTTGGTCCCTATTTTGTTTTTGTACTGTAGCATTAATTCATGATCCTCTGTGTTGTTGAGAGATTGGGAAACTTGTATCACCTCTATTAATTTGATGTTCTACTAACCAGATCTGTAGATTTCCTATGGTGAAACTGCTTTCATATACTAATGCAGTAGTGCTTGGCAGGATGTACTGGGCCAAAAAGATTCTTGAGTGGACAAGCAGCCCTGAAGAAGCACTTTCAATAGCAATATATCTAAATGACAAGGTATTGACCGTCATTTGCAAGCAAAGGTGCTTAGAAGTCTTTATGCTATTTTACCTGATTTTTTTTCTCTTCTATGAGGCTGCAATGTTGGAGTTAAACATCTCTTGAAAGGGGTAATGGTAGTGATACTATTAAATTAACTTTTGAGTTTTGAGAATTAAAAGAATTTGGTTTCAAAATTTCCATAATCCTGCAAACTTAATATCTTGACATTTGGTTCCTTCTTTCATTCGCTTGCAATCACTAAAAAATGAAACACATAGCACTCTTAGGAAACATGAGGATCTTGATTATGAGGAAAAAATGATTTAATCTGGAGTTAGATCTCAAAGGATGAAATGCGTCTTTGAGGACCTATTCTTTTGGATAACTATCATGTTATTGTTGAGTTTATGATAGAGTGGCATCTTAGTCTCCTAAATTTATATATAAAAAATCATATTTGACAAATATTAGTGACTTCAGAACCTGTTTTTTTTTTTTTTTGTTTGGTTGTTTTATAGTTTCAGTAGTTTGCTGGTTTACTATAAAGTAAACAGAGGATTTTGGATATTTATGAGACCAGTCAGTTGTTGGCTTAGATTGTAAGTCTGCTGCTCTCTTGCATACTCCATCGGAGAAAAAGAAAGAAGGAAAACATAAGTCAGATTGTGCAGACCACCCAGCCATCTCCTTTAATAGCATAGATGGCCCAGAAACAAAATGATGAACCAAGAAAACCTTATGGCCCAGATTGTAAATTTTTACAGATATGTTACTAAAAGTAAGATCTTAGATTGATGCTTGTAGATATCTTCAAGCCAGTCTATGAAATAGTAATGATAGGTTGGACAAGAACTGACATTGCTGCATCATGTTATGATTCCTTGAGATTGGGAGGGAGAGCCATGCAATGTAACACACATAATGTTTGTTTCTAAAAGATACTGGCAATGTCAGAATTTGTCTCTAGAGTTCATGCTTTTCTTTAAGGATGGAACTATCACCATCCTTTATTTTTTCCCTTCATAACCTGACAATGTTATTACTTGCAGTACGAGATAGATGGCAGAGATCCAAATGGTTATGTTGGTTGCATGTGGTCCATATGTGGCATCCACGATCAGGTTCGTGCACTTAAGCTGCAACTTTTCCCATGTTTAGTGCTTCTCTAGGATTCCTATGTTATTTTCATATGATGTTTCCATAGATGTCATTACAGTTACAGATAAAGCTCAGTTGTTAATCACCTGAATCCACTTGTCTTCACATGATCAATTGGTGCCTGTGTTTGTGTATTACCCGCATTTTCAAATTCCTTCGACTTGATCATCTACGTAAAATGCCTTTTTCCATATGAAATATCTACTTCTATTTTTCTGTTACGATTTGAAGAGTCATGTTTTGCATTGAGACCTATTCTCCTGTCTCTCACCCAAAATAAAAAGAAAGGCAAGGGGATTATGGTGCTGGTTGTACCTGAGCTTAATGTCTTGTAATTGCAGGGCTGGAAAGAGAGACCAGTGTTTGGGAAAATACGTTACATGAACTATGCAGGCTGCAAAAGAAAATTCAATGTGGATGTCTACATAGCCTATGTAAAAAGGCTGGTAACCGAAACAAAGAAAAGGAAATCAGAAAGCCCATCAAGTTTGATACCCAAACATTCAAAGATCATAAAATCTGAATAAAATAATTTGAAGGTGGAATGGGCAAATGGCTGATACCATCCCACAGCTTGGCATTTCGCAAGAGCACCTTGAAGTCCTGAAGCATGACACCTCTACATAGATTTATTTTGATGGTGTGGGACTTGCTCTTCTCATGTCCATGTAGTCAATCTAGGTTGACTATTTCAGGAACAGATATCTGATGACAGCTCCATCATGATTGCGTGATTTATGGAAATGCAGATTCAGCTTGTAGATTATCTGATATCTAGGACAAACTTTTCTTCAAATATATATATATAGGACAGACTTGAGAGTGATGACTAACATATTTTATGTTAACTTGGAATGCAAAGATATCTCCTAAATTTCTTGTCTTTGTACATTTCACAGGATGGTATGTAATATTGCTATTAGCAAATAAATCTTCACTATTCTGATCATCTTTCATCACCTAGTCATGTCTCGTTTTTTGATGTTTTCTTCGATTTCATACACTTAATAAAGTCAGAGTGGCTCAAACCTCCCTTACCTACAACAACAACAAATACCAATTTCTTTTTTGAAAAAAAAGAAAAAAAACTGGGATTTTCTGTTATAGGTATATGATCTGATGAAGGATTGCTGGTAAAGAATCACTCTTGTTGCTTCCATGATGGCATGACTTTGTCCTTCCTCTTGTGCGGTAATATTCTCAGAATTTCAGAGATCTGCTAATTTGAATATCTAGCAAATCATCTAGCAAAGGAAAGTCAGCCTCGCATGTGTGAATGTTGGTATCTGATGCATGTTTATTTACAGGAGGTATCATGGAAGGCATGAATCTCATCATGGTGCTTCAACGCAGAAAAGGTTTGTTGAAGGCTTATAATTCTAGCTAAAATCCAAGTATGGAGATATGCATGGAGATCTTTCTCAAGTTCACCAAGCTTCTTGCATATGACTGAATATTTGGTTGGTAGGTTCTAAGTGTGTATCATCATAAGTTTTGCTGCAAAGAAAAGCCTCAACAAACCTTTTCTGCGATGGTGACAATTTCAACTACAGATAAAGAACTAGAAGATAAAGATCGCTGGTGTGTACCAGCAAATAAAATCAACCTTGAGGACAAAGATCGGTTTAAAGGAGGAAGGAATGACAAGTTTCCTATTCTTGATATGTCCTATTTTTGGGTTGCCTTATGTGGAAGTCTAGTTTTAGGAGTCCAAATCTATTTGGGATGACTATCTCAAGTTCTTGTATTTTGTTTCTCTTTTGTTCTGCAATCAAATTAGCAAAACCAGCCTAATGATTGTTGTCGTTCTCAATTCCTTTGGAGTGATTATCCCTTTTTTCTCTTTTTACTCAAATTAATATTGGTAGAGACTTGGATTGCTATCCAATCATCCAAACTGCAGCAGGAAGCATCTTGTATGATGGTCGATGCTGCCTTCAATCCTATTTAATGAGCTTTGTTGAACTAAAAGTTGCTTGGGCGGTGAGTCTAGGCAATAATATATTCGATGAGTCTGAGCCTTACATCTGTTAGGTCAAGGGAGTCTCATGGACAGCCATCATTTGGATCCTAATGTTCAAGGATGAGAAGCCTAATGCCAATTTTCTGCAGGATCTATGCTGATGTTACATGATGATATGCTCTCTTATTTCTGCTAGTATCTCTCATATTTTAAGAGAAGTCTATTAGGTTGCTGATTGGATTGCTCAGAGAGGAAACTTCTACTATAGACACTATGTTATATCATGGTTTTCATGTCAGATAGCTAGAACCTCATTTGCATCTAAAGTCCAATAAATCATTGTGCTTCCTATCAAGGACATAGCCTAAGGTATCATTATCGATAAATGTGTTTGGCCACAAATTTACTGACATCAAGAATATAGCAAAATATCTCATCCTTTGGATCAAGGGACTATTAGCAAGCTATGCACCTAGTTCACAACACCTGACAATGCTTTCAGAGGTGGATTGTCAGTATTGATTATTCAATATGATAGTACACTCAGAGTGTCCATGCGAGGTCACATCTCAATAAAGAAAGAATTTCAAGAACTTACCATCCATATTAGCAACCTTATGGGTGATCGTCTATAGTTATGAACATATTTCAAATACTTAGGAATACCCAATCATTCCTATAGTAAATATTTTGATTACTTAGATAAATCTCCTAGAGTTCTTGTGGATTCTTTTCTAGCTCTAAAACCGGTTCATACCCTATACCATTTTCTGATTATGGAGAGGAAAAAAATCTATGCAATAATCCATACAATGCTTATACTTACATGCAAATGGCTTTTAGGACATATATTACTCTAATAGAAGGTCCCCACACAATTGGATTAGTTTAACTGGCTTCCATGAGCTCAAAGCATGGTATCTGATTACTTTTAGCTAGGAACACAGTTCATGCTAGAAGACAACTTTAAAAGATAAAGTGATGATCCATAGGTATTCTAAAAGACATATGTAGATTGTTTTCAAGAGTAAATGCATGACTCTATAAGAAAAATCGACTAGCCTAAAACAAAGGGGCATGATAAAAACACTCAAGGGTGCCACGACTGAAAACACTCGGGTACACTTAAATGGACATAGTGAAATCTGAATGGGCCTCAGGAGCAATAAGGTTTAGTGAAAAAGTTAGAATGGACATGACGAAACCCTCCCAAAAAGAATTATGGGTAGAAAAAGGACAAACAAAAAAATATGGCAAAAATCTAAAATGGTGCCAATATGAAAAAAAAGAGAGAGAGAGAAAGGGTAGCTACAACTCCTTTATCTTGTTCGAGCATAAAGGTATAAGTCTGAAAAGGCTTGAGTTCTTACCTGACTTCTAACAGCAATTGAGTGTAGCCAAAGTGATGGGGGCGACTGGCATTCGAAGAAGAAATTGAAGAAAAATCCAGCAACGAACTCTAATTTGGTGCCCGAGGGTCACCGGTGAAGATTAAAAGGAGTTAGGGTGGCTCTAAATAGAATTCAAAGAGGCTGGAATCTATCTCAAAGTCGGATTCCGTCGAATGAGCTCGGGAGGAGGGAGTCGCCTTCCCTCTTCTTTTGTGCCATGCACGCACGTGCAGGGGGGGAGGGCCGGGTGTTACAGATGTGATGGTGGGCCAATCGATGCAATTGGAGTTTACTTGAAGCCTAACTAATGCAGCTGGTATATACGAGCAGTAAACTTCTGAGAGGCTTGGTCTTCGGTGCATGTACGCTCTCTAGAAATCCTGCTGAACTTGGCACTTTTCTGTGTTCTCTAATAATCAAGGGATGATGCTGAACTAGCTTGTTACGTTGTAATCCTTTTCGAACATATATGAAGATATCTAATGGCTTGCATTTCCCTTAGTCCCATTCTATCTTTTTGAAGTCTTCCATCCAGACGCAACATAATCCAATCACTCATGGGTAGGGCTTGGCTCAAAATTTAGCTCCAAACGTCCTGACGGATCTTAGACATGGAACAGCCACTGAATTATATGCTGTTTGCAAAGACAATATCTTCCGCATCTAAGAATGGGAATGGTCAGTACCCTCCTTAATGCCCATTGTCTTATTGCAACAATGATAACACCAATGGTTGGCAACGCCCACACATACCCCACCACAAAGTAGTTTTGAGATGACTCGATCATCAAGCATGGTGAACTTTGAGAGCAATCATTTATCCAACACAACTACCAGATGATTTCAAAGTGATGATTTGCATTAAAACAGGTTCCATTAAAAATAAAAATCTTGTGCATTGCTTGGAGTATAATCAGTAAAAATCTTTGTCACTGGAACCAAAAAGGATGACAAGAAAACGCAATAGCATGTGATTGCAAAGGAGCTAATTTCCAACTTTTAGGATGACCATGAGACAGAACGGTATGACAGTTCATGTGGCAAATTATAGGATACAAAGATGTAATAATTTTCACCACTTTGGAGCTTGGGCGCCAATACAAACTATTAGATCAAGCCAACCAATCTCCCATCTCAGTAATATGATCCGTGAGGTGCATAAGCACCGCTGCCATACGCCCCCCTCCCAGGATAAGCATAACCAGCCTGCAAGAAACACCAAAGGCATTGCAGAGAACTTCTTAGGTAAACTCCCGTGGCCTCAAGAAATAAGTTTGAGAGAAAGAGGCGGGGGAAGACAGCTGAATTAGAGAAGAACAAAGCTATAGCAATCAAAACTTGGCAAATCTCAACACCATCCCCTCAATAATCAAACTATAATATTGAGGGCCATGTGCCTTGGCATGCACAATCTTAAAAGCCTACACCGGAACTTCCATCAGCATGTCAAGATTTGTGAGGAAGATGAGCCAAGATGGGGTTGTCATAGGATTGCTCATTTAAAAAAATCACGTAGTTCTTGGAAATAACTACGAGCAATGTCAGGTCCCATGCAAATCAAATTCTTTCATGTATTGACAAATACATACCCCCCAAAAAAAAGGTGTGTTTCACTTTCCTACATAAAAATAAGAAGGATTTTTTGCATGAATACCCTCCTAAATATTGAATTTTACATGAATATCCTTCCAAAATTAATATTTGTACATATACTCTCGTAAAATATTTGCTTTTCTATTCTACACTTTTTTTTATTATTGTTTTTGCATATATACCCACGTCATCCAACGCCGTTAAAAAATTAATGGTTTCAAATTAAAATGACTAAAATATTCTTAATGGGTAAATATGTAAAAAGAAACATTTATAAGGCGATCGATGAAGGACAAAAAAATAATTTCAAAATTTTATTTTATTTTTAATTAAAAAATATCTTTTATTAACGGTGTTAGAAGAACCGTTATATTAAGGCATTTGTCCAAAAACAATATTTTATGAGGGTACAAAAATAAATTGAAATTTTAAGAGGGTATTCATATAAATTTGAATTTTTAGAAACATATTCATGCAAAAAACCCAAATAAGAAAAATATCTACACCATATAAAACCAGGATTCCATTGCCTACTGAGCTTTGCCCGCTGTCAAGTCTATCTTTTCTGCTCATCATCTTACCCTTCCTAGACATGTGTTGCTAGTGTATCTAAAACATCTACAGATAGGCGAAGTTCAATTACCACAAAGAAAAATCAATTCTTATATCTTAAAAAAAGGTTATTTTCATGAAAGGAATGTTTTTCTGTAAACTCATTTCATGAATCTCACACATCCAGTTCATATGCTCAACACTTCAGTTTCCGTCATCTCCAAGGCTCGTTATCTTAATTTGATCTAACAAGAAACCATCAATATATAACTATGTTGACAAAATTGCATAAATTCTATAATGGTAGCATAACAGAGATAAGAATTATAACCTCATAGCCAGCATAGCTCGAGTACCCAGGATAGGATGTTTGAGTAACTGGTGCAGCTGCTGCATCATAAAGATGAAATGAGTATGGAGGTAACAAAAGGAACAGCAGCAATAATACATACTAGATCAGAAGTACAAGAACCAATTATAATTACTCAGAGACATTGATACAAAGCATACCCTAAGGAAATCCTAGCTGGCAGACTACCAACTGCAAAGAAGCATAATTTAGAAGTTTTCTCTTGATTAAACTTAATACTATGTCCTACAATCTAGACAGCGCTTTTATTTTGGAAAGTCCTTCCAAAGATAAGAACCAAAAGTCATGCCCACATCGCTCTTGAAAGTGTTAAATCAATTGAATTTTTCAAAAAATTATTACTATGTCCGTACACCTAGTACGATGGCTGGTTTGGTGTACCAAGTGTCGGTACACTTCCTGTGCCATATACTTGGTTAGTACCGGTACGATACATCCTGTATCGCCTGGTTCGTCACAGTATGGCATACCTTGACATGGCTAGATAATCTGTTTTGAAGTGTCTTGATGACATTAGTGAACTCTTAATTTCAAGTGTTGCAGACTTAGTTTGTGTCATGCAGGGAACTCTTAATTTCAAGTGTTGCACACTCTAAGCAGTGTCCTTATGTTTCTAATATAGAATTATCAATTATATGGGGACACTTCAAAGAAAAATGTCCATATGTTCTCAATATATAGTTTTCAAGGTTATATGGACCATTAAGCAAAGCCTCCTTAAATATTTAATGGAAGGTTGTCACAGTTATATGGACAATTCAAGTGACATTATGTCAAAAGTATAAAATTATCGTAGTTAAATTAATCGTCATCGTCTGTTAGATAGAAATATACCTATCCTTCCCCCTTTCAGTTTCTTCTTCTTTTTATTTATTGGACAATAAATGAACAAATATACATAGATACATAAAATATGCATTCCATGTCCCGATGCCTACATTTTTTTGATGCCATTATATTTGACACTTGAGGACACTTGGCACTTGGATGCTTAGCACTTTTGCCAAGTGTCTAGATAACACTCAAGATGCTCAAATGCATAAGCAGCTAGTCACGTGAATCATCAAGGATCAGTTTTTTGCAAGGTAATGGATGTGATCAATGAAAAGACTATGCAAAGATTTCAAGGACCTGCTCGTTCTAAACCAGCACTTCCACAAGAAAAGGGAAATGCTAGTCCCAAATTTGGATCATTTTTGGGCTTTGCAAAGAAGCTGAAAGCAACTCCAGCATTTTTTAGCCCAACAAAGGCCTTGCAACGGTATGTGTGTTTAATGCCCTAACATTCATTTAAGGGATAAATTTCTGACTGTTTTTAAAATTACAGCACATCAGTCTCTAGGATCTATTTCATAATTTAAGAGATGACTACAGGATTTTTGATGGAATGGTACCAAAAAAAAGAGGATTTTTTATGGAGCAACTAGCTAGGCCTTTTAGTTATATTCTGCAATATCTTTTAGTCATATGTTTCTTTGCATGTAAAGCCTCAAGTAGCCTCACATCATGTTGTAAGCCAATTATTTCTAAAAGCTGTTAGAGTAAGAATTTTTTAATCATAAAAAAAAGACATGCAGGATGAGGCTAGGTTCAGCCAACTTCTATTTTCTCTCTGTTGAGTATCTTGTTGTTTATTATTTCCTTCTTTCCTCCCCCGTCCATCTTCACAAGTCTCCTGATCTGTTCCTCCTCTTTTCTGCAGACTGTATCAACACAGAACTTACCATAGCCTAATTCAAACTGCTAGAGTCAACCTACAAACTGCAGTTCTGTTCCCAGACTCATATGAGCTCATTCTCTCCTCTTAGGAACTTCCAAAAAAACTGCACACAATTCAGAAATACAAGCAAAGTGACAACAACTTCTTGAAACCCCCTTAAGATCTTCACCAATGACATTTGAATTCCTAGTCTGATGACCCAAGTAGCTACCCTGAAAAATTGCCTTCATTTATTACAAAGTGGCTCTATCCATATTTAATTTCATGCAATCAAGGAGTGGAAACACATAGCAAACGTGGAGGCAAATATCTACTGCACTAAGATAGATTAAGTCAGCAAGCAGACAAGCCTGATCATGTGGAGCAGACGAACAATTTCGTACAGAGACTTAATTTCCACAGTAGAGTCAATCAAAGAGAGACAATCTGATCAAGGTGAAGCAATATCTAAAACCTCAATTTATAAAAGCACCAATAAGATTCTCCCACAACCAGTGTAATGTTCCTCCCATCCTACAATTTTAGAAGATAGAATATATTGGATGCCTCATACGGATACCTCATACGGGCAAGCTAAATACTGCTAGACCAGCCTAGATATTCTACATCAACAAAATCCAACCACTACGAACTGCATATGGACAGCAAGCATCAGATCTAATTTCTTGAGGCACAACTCATGTATTCTAAATGGACACAACTGATGGATCATATATTAGACCTACACAGACTAGAATGGTCCTCATGATACATGAAGGACATGAAATGCAACTTCAACCTAAAAGAGTAATCCTCTGATCCCAAAAATGTTGTTGACTCACTGTCTAGCTCTGACAGTTTCTAACAAAGTTCTGTTGAGACTGCAAAAATGAAGGGGGCATATCACATGTGACAGGACTGAGATCAAAAGTAGTAAAGATTCACTGAGAAAGGCATCCACATAGGCTGAAATGAAAAAAATGCTGCAAATAGTTTTCCACCAATGGGTTATGCTCAGCAATTGTCTGTGCCAACTGACAAGCTAACCACAAAGAAGACATTATGCTGAGCTGACAAATAATTTCTTGGATCTGAACATTTGATGAGGTATTTTCAGGTAGAGGACATGTAGCATTCAGGAATCATGTACTATTAACAGTCCATATAGACATAATATGATGGATTCTGAAGTTTTGAGTGCTAAATAAATCTATCATCCGTCACATCAAGACAAGGAAAAGTTGTATAAGTAAATAAGATATTAAAAAAAAAGAAAGGGAGAACAACTTATTTCACAAAAAGAAGAGAACTTGATTTCCTACTTTAAATGTAAGAACATTGACCAGATGGCGAAGATCAAAATGTCGCCAGTCAATGACATAACAGCCTATCATTGGCACGAAATGTCAACCGGTGCTTGGCATGCACTAATGCAATAGAATACCAAATACCTGTGTGCAGCCAATGCGGCACCACTGCTGCCAATGAGAACGTAAATCAGTGCTGGAAAGACTAACAAGCTATTGGACACATGGTACAAAGAAGAACTAAAATGGCTGCTTCTTTATTTCTTGGGCTTCTTTATTTACAAGAAACCAAAGGAAAAAAGTAAGAAGTTTAATAACATCAGCAATGATTAAAAAGTTTTACATGTAGGGGAAAATAATAATTGAAATGGAATTGGAATAATAGTAGATAAAAAAAAGACTAAGTTGTAATCATCAAGAAGACGAAGAATACGCTAAAAGCTATATAGTTAGTTTTAGGTGACAAATTAGTGATATATTCAATGCTTGTGTACTACAAGTAGATATTGGATGAAAGAATCAGAAGCAATTCTGTGAGGAAATTAATGCATCAATGCAAGGTATTCTAAAGGGGAAAAGGAAAATTGTAGGTTGTGTCTTTAATAGACAAGTAGGGAAACATGATCTAGGATATGAAAAGGTACATTGCAGGTATCCATTTGGTGATAAGAATTTAGTGGGAGATTCAATTCTTGCATTTGCAATAAGTAATGATCCAGGTTTTTTTTGCTTTTTCAAGTTTTTTGTTTCTATGCATAATAGCAGCATTGGGGTGATTTTGTTTTGTATTTTAGTGTTTTAATTGTGTTTTCAATAGATGTGAGATATTGGAGTGTCAATATCAATACCAACACTCAATGACTGAGTCAACATAGATCAACAAACTGTGAATATTTATACATAAAGTAACAATTAAAGTATAGTATTGAAAAAAAAATGTATAATGATTTGCCTTATAAATTCAATCCCAAACAGAGGGTTTAGGCACTCATAGACATCTGGGTCAACAAATTGTAGCAGGCACACATTTTCAAACCCAAATTCCATTTATTTTATTTTTATTAACATTATAATCCAAAAATATTAATAATTTATAATAAATAAATAAAAAATAAAAATCACCATGTTGTAGGGCGTTGTCCACCCTACAATATTCCAAAATTTAAGCAAAACGGAAAAAATTTGGCCAACTTTTGTCCATTCAAAAGAACAGTTGGGAAGAAGGGCCTCGCCAAATCTGAAGACCCCCTATTCCATGCTATTGGCTTCCCATCCCCGTCTAGACCCTCCCCCACTTTCCACTCGCTTCCGCACTTTCTCTCCTCTCTTTCTATCTCTCTCCCCCTCTCTTTCTCATGGTTTGGGCAAAAGGAGAAGCTGAGCCTCTCATGAGATGCCTAAATGGGTGCAATGACACGCTGCAGGGCCTCCCACTCCACCTCCCCATATTTTCAGAAAAATTTGTGCTCGTTAGGATGTCATATGAACTGTGTGGTGCAAACCCTTTGCAATCAAGAAACACAATTCATGCATCATATCAGCTGAACCGGGGTTTGCACCGGCGCTTGCCAACCCGACCCTGTCCATATTGCCTTGTTTTTATGTGTTTTGAGGGCCAGGGTGGAGGGGTCTCAGTGCTGTTTTCTGGCTGAAATGGTATCGTCCCGTTCCACAGGTATGTTAAACCATGCTTGAGGCAGTGAGAGAGGGGGGCTGGTGTTGGGGGCAGAGGCATGTCAAGTGAGAGGAGTTGTGAAGCACCTCATTGGTGAAAGATGCCCAGACTAAACAAAGATGAAAATGCTATTTTCAAAACCCATTAAATGAAAATTCTACTAAAGAAATTTGATAGAAGAGTTACAATTAACTAGTTGTCAAATTTCTCCTTGCACAATGTTGTAAACCTAAAATCGAGATAGTTTTACAAAGAACAAAAACAGGTGAGGCATTTGATCCTCAATGGAATATCAATTAGGGTTTCGAAAATAATAAGATATTATGCTAACTTGACTTACTAGCTCATTAAATGAGATTTTGAAAACCATGAAATTGTCGAATGATCCAAGAAGCATCAATTACCAAGTTGTAAAAATATAGGACATATGCAAAATTGCTCTAAATATCTTGGACTTATGTTAATTGATTTATGGGACAAGGTAACTAAATAAGGATTCAGAAAAACAATGACAACAACCAAGGGCAAAACTAGGATTCAACTTGATGGGGTATTTTGCATATTATAAATTGAAAATATCAAAATTCCACCTAATAAGAGAAGTAATTTTCAACTTCATAAAAATAGTAACGCTCTTGACTAAGAAATACAAAAAAAGGAATATTTTGTTTAACATATTTAAATACTATTGGACAAAAATATAATTGTTTTGAGCAATTACAACATGAAAAGCTGGACCAAGTAAATTAAAAAGATGAGAAAATAGAAGATAAAGGCCATCAAGTTTTTCCTTTTTCAACATGATTAACAAGAACCTACATAATAAAACTCTCTCAAAATCTATAGGATCAATTAATTATATCATGCATATAATTTAGGAAAAAATAAATATGATGAACAATAGAAACTAAGGATGTATTTACCTATTCCCCCGAGTAGCAGGTCACCAAGTTGATAACCATAAAAGGAATTTTATGATGTAGATTTGAGCAGCCAATCCATCAACAACAAGAACTTATCAGAAAAAAAACCCTTGGAGTTTATGCATGAAGGTGACCCCAAGGGAAAGACAAAAAGCAATGGACATGATCCACTTTATCATAACCAAGAGTAGTCTTGAGCTTTTTTTTTTTTTTTTTTTTGCGTAAGGACTGAGAGTTGAGTCTTAGACCTTTGTCAGTACTGAGAGGAAGCAAGCAATTTTGCAAAGAAAACATAGAGCTGTTGGGTTTGTTGTTTATGATTTCCTAATCCTTATAGAACTGGGATACAAGGAGCCCCACCCTAATATGGGCACCAGATTGGATAGGAAACCGGGTAGGCTACTATGGGAAATCAATGTGGAGTCATAGACATCCCAAGATTGATACTATGATTCTAGAGTCTTGGAATAGCAATCTTCTTTCCCACCAAGAAACATGGACCATTAGATGGTTTTGCAACTAAAAAGGGAGCCTTTTGTAGGACAGCCACATGAGGCAGGGAAGCCATGACCCACTAGACTCTTGGATCCCCTAAATCTGCCCCTAACAACATCAAAGAACCAATTTGGTTTAAGGCCAGAAAGCTTACAATGCTGGCTGCCTTCATAGGCAATTAATAGAAAAATATGGAAAGGTTTACTTTAAGGTTACAAGAAAGGTAACTTGGTGAATCTAAGAAGGAAAGACGTACATAGGCTATACATTAAAATTATTCACATGTATACCCAAGTAAGGGCAAGTGCTTAAATTGGTTTTGGCACAAGAAATACATCTCAATCACAATAACTTTACACCAAGGATAAGCATAAAGCATTATCTTTTTATACTAAAACATATAGGAATTTACCCTTATTTCTATGAAAAATTACTGTGACATATTTGCAGCAAATATAGTCTTCATTGATCAGAAAACAGACAAGATTAAATATTAATGAAGCTATCAAAGTAAATCTTAGAATAATGAAGCTCAATTCAAGATCGAAATTAAGAGATGCTACAGAATTGAGTGTTTTGTTATTCATAATTTATTACACAAACTAATGAAGAGATACATGAACACATGCAATAGCATCAATGCTCCTTGGATGGCACGGAAAGATGCTTCTATGGTATGTTCTAATCAATAATATCTTGGCAACTTAGAGGCAAAAACTTATCAAATGGCATTAACATCCATGATGTCATACGGCTCAAGACATTCATCTACAATGTAACATGGTGCAAGATGTTATAACAAAAAGCGTCCAAGAAATTGAGTAAAATCTAGCACAAAAAAAAGAGGACGTTGAAATGGATATGTGGTAAGACAAAGAATGATACAGTTAGAAATAGATATATTAGAGTTGTCTGAGTTGCATAAATTAAGGACAAAATGATGAAGAATCAATTTGACATGGTATAAACATGCACAATAGAGATTTAAAGAGGGCTCTAGTGAGAAAAGATTTAATCTTTGTTGAAGGATGTAGGAAAAGGAGACAAACACCAAATGTAACATGAATGAACATTTTGAGAAAATCCAGCCCTCAATAGCAATTCTAAGTGAACAAGGATTCATAAAGGTGGCCCTAAACAGTTGAGACAACATTTCCTGGTTATTGCTTTGGTTTATATTAAAAATCACTGGATTAGGATACATTTTTTTTATAAATAACATCTTTACAAGAAAAGATTAGAAGTGTAATCACATAATATCATAAATATAATGAGAATAACAAACTTTATATTCCTTTTTGTTAGTGACATAATTATGTAGAAACAATAGCAATGCAAAACAATGCGAATGAATTAACAGAATAGGAGCTATATGTATCATAGATGAATTGACATAATGATAATGTACTAAGCAAGCAGCCGATTTTAACTCTAATGACAATCACATAGCAACGAAAAGGTAATGACATACTGCAATAGAATAAAACATACAAAACATTCAGCTCCATGGCCAAACCCATGATAGAAAAGGGTTGGATGATGATGAACAGGAGTTCAAAAAAATTTGTATAATATTGGTTAAGAGCTAAAACCATAAAAAAAAAACTGGCTACAAATTAAAAGATGTGTTCGTAGGAGCCAGATGCTACCTCCAGCAAAGTCAGAACCATTCCTTGCTTGGCTATCATAAGCACCAACCCTAGTTAAACACAACAAAAGACATATATAAGCAATTGACATTGTGAAACATTTATTATGCTGGAAGCACAAACAGGGCATACCTTCTTTGCTCATATCCATAACTATAATGAACAGGTTTTGCTGCAGGAATACATCCAGCATGAGGTTCCTGAAAAGAACCGCCAACCAACAACATGCTTAACCTAGAATTCTGGAAGAAAACTGAGAAAGAGGTGTGTCTGTGTGTGTGTGCTGGAGGAGCTTGGGGTAGGTTCATGTTTACCAGATCAGACTGACGAGCTTTAGAACCAGAAGGTCCAGCATAAGTGTAAGCCTGGTATCTAGTTGCAGATTGTGCATATCTTGGAGCATAGGTGGTAGGTTGCACGACAGGGTTTACTTCCGGTAGCCCTGAGTAACTGTACCTTTGGTTGCCAAAGCCTTTAGAAGGTCTACCATGCAAGTTACCTGCATGTCTCCAAACACACCAAACATAACCTTAAGCACACATCTATCAAATCTGGAAACACAAAAAAAAATGACAACATAGTATAACCAGCTTTACCATACCAAAGTTGCGATTTTTACGTGCCTTCTTTGATGGCCTGTCATTAATGGCATTGTCCATGCTCCTCCTACCACGTCGTTTACCTTTAGCAGGCCGTGCTAGTTGAGGACCATGTTTACCCTTTGCAACCATGCCTTGGGACTTAGATGACTTGCTCCCTTCAACATTTTTTAATTTGTGTTGAGTTTTTGCCTTGACAAGAACCTCTTTTGACTTGGAATGTTTTTTCTTCTTAGATTGGCCAGCCTCTTCAGAAACTTCTTCATTCTTCTTAACCTTAAATCCACCTCGAGCACGCTGCCTAGCAAGCCTTCTCTTATTCAAAGGCTTAGCAAGATTAGCTTTGACCTGAAACTTGCAATACCCAAGTTACTCCACTAAGATTAGTAACAGAAACATCAGATGAGATCTCAAATACCTTACCTTGACCTCATCTTCTCCAAGTTGAGCACTGTTTATTCCTTCGACACAAGCTACAGCACTTTCTCGAGAAGTAAATTCAATAAACCCAAAATCTTTCTTTTTACTTGTTGTGAACTTCCGAAATAGTTGTACTTTCTCTACCTCACCAAATTGTTTGCAAAGTTCTTTGATTTTTTCTTCATCCCAAGAGACTGGAATACTTTCAATGAATACAGTTTTAACCTGCAGACAGACTAAATAATCTATTTATCAAGCAAAAAACTTATCAGCAACATTTTATAAAACATATGCAAAATATGTTGAGTTACATGTTCCAGATGGCTTGGTACCTCAGGAGCAAGTCATATACAATTTAACTTGCATATTTCCAAGTATTATATTAAATAGAGGACAAGAAAACCTTTCCCATCAGTAGGTATTTTAACTACCATTACAGAGATAATAGTAGAAAACCTTTCTACTATAACAACGTCTCACAATACTCTATTGTTATGGGTTCCAATGACATCTGCATTCAGATGTGCCAGTGCATAACCATAAGGGTTCCGAGTCACAAAATTCATACAAACATCTTGCCCTACTTGTACAAGTTACACAGGAGCACCAAGAAACAACAAAAGTTGATAGAATTGATCCAAATTTCACACTAAGAAAAACATGGTCTTACAACTAATGCAATAAGTCTGCATGCCTACAAGCAAAAAAGATTGTTTACCTGTAACAAAATTTCCTCAGCTGGATGCATTGGAGTTTGTGCAAAAGCAACTTTAGCACTCCTATCACAGCCAAATACAGCATCTGGTTTTTTTAACCGCTGAAATGCTGCCATTGCATCAGAATGTGAATTGAATTCAAGGAAAGCAAAACCTTTGATTTTCCCTTCATTATTGGGATCATCAGGCAAGAGTATGTGCTCTACTTGTTCAATTCCATATCCTTTTAATGTCTCAAGCACCTGGAAGCACACCATTTAGACAGTATAAGCATGATGGTTAAGTAGATGCGCTGCAATAAAAAAACACTATAATAAACAAATCAGTAATGCTATGTGAATTCACATCAAAACCAAAAATGTTGGACAAGTTGCAAAAGTGAAACGGTACAAATAAATGGGAACAAGAAATACTGTACGTGATCTTTTGTCCAAGTCTTGCAGATGTTTCCCAGGTAAAGGGTATCATTATATTGACTAGCTGATATTCCAACCTGCTTCCCTCTCACCTAACAAAACGATATCCATAAGTCAAAGTTTGTACACTAAGTTGACTGCATATAAAACAAAATTATTTATAAAAGCCTTAAAGACTTAAACTGAACCTCTGTCCCATCTTTTAGCTCAGCAAGAGCCTTCTTCGCATGCTCAACACTAGCGTAACGAATAAATGCAAACCCCTTACTTTTCTGTGTTGATAGATTTCTAACTATCCTAACAGACTGAATCTCCCCAAACACACCAAAGACATGCATTAAATCTTCCTCAACAGCTTCTTTATTTAACCCACCAATAAATATCTCAAATTCCTTCTGCTTTTTTCTCTCTGTCATAGTGTCCTGCATATATAAAGAGGGATCTTCCTCCTCAATTTCTTCATTGTCTGCCTGCATATATAAAGAGGGATCTTCTTCCTCAACTTCTTCATTATCTTCTCCATCATCATAGCTTTCACTGTTATCAGCGTCATCTAACCCATCAGCCCCTTCATCTTTACCAGCACCAACATCCCTTTCTTCATCAACACCTTCAACCTCACTTTCCACGGCTTCCCCTTCAACTACTTCAGCACCTAAGGAAGAAATTAAATTTCAGTATAAGCAATGTTTAATCTTCACCACCAGCAAACAGGTTTAGATTCAAACAAGAAACTAAACAAGGCAGAATCAACATAGTAGATAGGCACATGCTCATACAAGATTTATTCAAATAGTAATTGATCTCATTACACAACAGTGAAATATTACACATTTTGGTAACAACAATGTGGATGACAGTTATCTGTTCATGCATATCATAAACTATGAGGTGTAGAAAAGAATTCCCCCTAGTTGCTTTGTGCCTTGAATGTAAGCGTTAGTTGCATAATTAAAAGATCTGTGATACAACTTCCTCGCATTATTTCCAAAGTATAAGCAAAAGTTAACACTGAGTGCTTGCTCAGATGGCATCACCACTTGCCACTTGGGCAAGAAGGCAGGGATTCGATTCTGGTTGGAGTCGACCCCTAAGGGTGGTGTAGGTATAGGGTAGGAAAAGGCAGCGATCGGCCCCTCCTAGTCTCAAAACAAAAAAACGAAAAAACGAAAGAGAGCATAAACAAATTTACATCCTAAAAATCTAGTACAGAAACTCTGCCAATGCCTTATCTTTTTATACCATATATTTGCCTTTCCATCAGTTAAATTGCAATTCAAATAAGAAACATGTTAAAAATTTTAAGATAATAAAAAGGGGAAACCCAGAAAGCCAAAACTTTGGACTCGTAAACAAAAATCTTAAAATCCCAAGAATGTCTTCCAAACATTATCATGCAGCATCTTGCGGGAAAAAAGGTGCCTCACAATGTACCTCCCTTTTGCTTGTCTAAAGCATCTTCCACTCTTGCAAAGAGTTTCTCAATTTCACCCATCAGATCATCCTTTTAAATCACTAATGTTTTCGTCTAACCTGCCAATATGCCTTTTAAGTTTCATGGTTAGCCCCTCTCTTGTCCAATATGCATTGTCCTAGTACTTGCCACCAATTCAATGGTTGACATCTGACTGAAAGCCAATGGGAGAAATTTCACATATCACCCTGATCCTCAAAACAAACCCCTTGGACATGACCCACTGTCAGTAAGTTCAGGTACCCTAAGCAACCTTTTTAGATGAAGAACTACTCTTATTTCAATCTTGACAAAATCCAATATCCTTATGCACCTGAAATGTTTAAAGATCCACAGACAATCACTAGTGAAGGGCCTGAACTTCATAACACATCTAATGAAGCACTACAAGCATGTATACCAATAACTCCTTGCTTGGAAGGATCACATGAGGATTTGACCTGTTAGCTTTCTCATTTTCATCATTAATAACTTCTCCATTCTTCTAGTTATATTTTAGGTCAATTTCCAAAATTCCTGAGTCCTTACTACCTAAAGCTTGGTTCCCTTTTCACATCTATTATAAATAACTAAAACAGATGCTCAGCTTGTGCCATCACATGGACATTCATATTCATAATATCATTTCGGATAATAAGTAGACTCTTATTTAATACAGCTCTTTATTTTTGACCGCATTAATAATGTTATCAATATGTTTCATTATTTCGGTAATAAGTATTAGTTAATATAGTTCTTTATTTTGGATAGTATATCATATATATACATATATATATATAATGACTATAATTATTCATCAAACTCCTTACTCTTGATAAGAACTGATCATATTTATCATAATTTTTTTTACTCTTAATAAGTTTATATAATCGAAATACCTTTACTCTTGATAAATAAATTTAAATGAATCTCTTACAACACATTATCTATTATATATAACTAAAATGGAAGCCCAGCATGTCCTAAGCTCTCCATTTTCCATGTGAATGCCCATATTAATAATATTATCAATACAGTTCTTTATTTTGGATAATAAGTAGGGCTCTTATTTAATACGGTTCTTGATTTTGGACCATAATAAGTAGGGTTCTTATTTAAGATGATTCTTTTTTGGACAGTCTATTATACATATCTAAAATGACTATTGTCACTCATCAAACTTCCTACTTTTGGTAAGAACTAATCATATTTATCAAAATAAAAAATTGCTCTTAAAAAGTTTATAAAGTCTTAATACCTTATCTCTTAATAAATAAATTTCTTATTTCGATAAATGAATCTCTTACACATTTTTTAATGTCATAATAGTTGGTTTCATTTGCATCATTTTTTAACTAAATAGGTTTTTCAAAGTTCAATTTTTTACATCTATTTTCTCCTAAAGAGATTGTATACTTTGAGAAATAATATTTTTACGCTATATTGTATTTCAAGAATATTGAAAAAAGGGGGAAAAACTGTACCTCACGCATTACATAGGTTATATGCTCATTATTTCTTAAAATGATCTACAAATGATAGCCTAAGATAAGCCCTCCACATTCTAGTCCTGATTGGCATGAAGGGAAGACATACACTGATGATTTTAAGTTTAACAAAATCAAATATGTAAGTCATGTGTGATGTCCCACTTCCAAAATTTCTTGCTGCAATTGACAATCCCCGCATTAAAGTACTTGCAAGCAATGCATACGATTGTTAAAGTCTGAAGTTAAAAAAATTTAAAAAGAACTGAACACCTAAAGCTGAGAAAGGAACTCAAAGGACACTAATTCCAAAAGCCCAATGAAAACTTGGGACAGCATTTATATACTATTGAGAAAATGGTGTCAGAAAACAAACTTTACTGTTTACTTCTCTATTTTCTGCACAAACATATGTTCAGGATGTTATCTATGGTCATTCACCTGCCAAAACCTTGCAAGGACCGCATAAGCCCAAATGCCAATCAAGATAAGTGTTAAAAGACGACGAACATAAATAGAAAGACTAGAATTACAAAAACAGCATATCTCAAGAAATCAACTGCTTTGAACTACTTTCAACTCCTGCATTGACCACCAAAACTGATCCAATGATAAAATTAAATTAAAGCTCTCTTTTTCTAAACACAGAAATAGCCTATCCACACACGAGAGGTAGAGCTGCATATACTGAACCTCCTTAGACCGTACAATGGCAAGAGCCTTGCGCACCAGGGTGCCATTCTCTATTTCTGAATGGAGCCAAATGAATCTAGTTTTGAAATAGCTTTCAGTGTTAAGCAAGGCTACAATTCTAAAACATTTTTACTCATGTCCAACACATTGGGATCAAAAAGACAATGACTATAAAAGATGAAATGGAACCATGCATAATTTCTTTCCTCACACTATATATCTTGATCGACCAAAACTATGCCTTTCTAATGACCCTGTAGGAATTCGTTGGATACAAAATGAAATGTGGCTAAAGAGTTAGCTGTTTAAGTTATTCATACAATAATGCAGACCAAAAGGCCAAAACATTATTGAAAGATATAATAAATTTTCAGTAAATTTTAAACCACAACATAAACCAACGTTATGCCATGCAATTGTGACTTTAATTGGAGATGAGCAACTTTGTAGATGACAGTTTTTCCTTAGCTTGATGTCAGAACCCTTCCTAGAATACTAGATATTCTTTGAAATTCAGTTGTTGTGCAGAACAATTTTGTTGCCTTAATATTCATTCTGCATGCAGCAGTACTCATCCATATTATATTTAAAAGAGTGAGAAAAAACGGACTTTCGGTCTGCCAAATTTAACCTTTTTGTGCAAATTAGCTCGCATAAAATCATTTATTATCTGATGACTAACCATGAGTAAATTTGGAAAGAAATATCTGCATGTCATGTAATATGGCGCCCTGAAGATCTCTCACCCACATCCTAACCCCGGACCTCTTCACAACCTTCTTCTCTTTTCTAAAGATATGCACATGATGAACCAAAAAATGATTAGATCCCCTCTCTCTGACCTTTATCACTAGCAATAGTGGCTGAAGTTGGTCTCGATCAATTTATTTCATTATTGATTATTGATCAATAATCATAGTGGAATCAATGGTGCAGAGTCAAAAGAAAATAAGATTCTGACTTAAGGTTATTGATGAACTAATCCAATGAATCTACTCATAACAAGTTCCTATATTATAAAATTTCTGGTAGAATCAGGGAGCAGTAAGCACAAATTTCTGGTATGCTCTTTGTTCTTGTGCATGACTTGAGACAGACTTCTTCTTGACGGCATTGGAGCGACTTGATGGTCAAAGTTCGGGGGGCACTTGAACAAGCCGCCGGCGCCCGGCTGCGTCTTTACCCCTATCCAATTATCTCTGCCTCAAATCATGTGTGCATGCCCACTCCCCTTCTCTTTGTTTGATTTTTTTATCAAAACAATCAGCTCCTAAACAAACAACAACTTGCTTCTCTCTCTTCCCCCTATTATCCTAACAACCATGCTTGCTAATCTCCTTTTATGATCCTTCCTCCTCGTCCTCTCCTCCCTCTCTCTCAACACATTCACATAGAAATGCCCTGATAAGACCCCCTCTTGACTTACTTTTCCATATAATCATCTCTTTCCTATTTGAGCACAGCATTCCACAACTCTCAACATCACACCAACTCACACTCATTCAATAGCGCATTGATCAGGAAAATGGCAATTAAGTACAAAATATTACTAATCAAAGAAAAGGTTTTCATTTTGTCAAGGGTGGTGGATACCTATCATATATTAATTTTATAAGAAATTTTCATCCCTCAGTCTACTTATGTACTTTCTGATTTAATGTGTATAGCATATTTTTGGTTTTACAGAATTAGTTTTGCATTTTTAGTTACTTTTACTTTTTGTTTATCTTTATTTTGCATTTTTTTGTTGTTCTCTTTCATGCAAAGCATGTTTTATTTGCATTTTGTTTCTGCATATCTATTTTCTGATTTGTACTACTAATTTGTACGTTTTATTTTATTTTTGAATATATTATTTTTTCAATATTCTGCATTACATTTTATATATTGCACATTAAAATCCATAAATGTTGATATATGTCTATATTTGTTTTTAGTTTCTACTATTTAAAATTTTTATTTTATTTAATTTGTTCTATTCATTTGCATTACATGTAAATATAATATTCTCTAGACCAGTCCAAGTAAATCGTACGTATCCTATACAGGAAAATTTGATCCCCAATGTTTTGAAAAAGTGACTGAACAACCACGTTATTAATAAATTCATTTCATTCATTGCCATGCCACATAGAAAATAATGGGAATGAGATGAGTCCATGGGTCTACTGATTCCATCCGGAGTTGCCATTAATTTTCAGATAGTACTTTAAAAGGCTATTATTATGGCAGATGAAATGTATAATGGAAAAATCATGTTTAGTTGCTCAGCATACTCTAAGAACTTTAACTGAACTTATCCATCTCCAACTCCATCCTAGCAAACTCGTTTGAACTATCTTTGACTTTTTTGTTTCTAAAGGTCCATTTTATTTTTTTATCCCTATGACTAAAGAGGCTGGACAAAGCATTTTGATCATCACCTCCCTCACCAGCACATAATTCTGGAAGCTAGAAAGATGGGGCCAGTGGCCCAAGCAAAAAACCATATCAAATTTTTCATGGTCATACAACCATTAACTCAAGGATTCTTACATGGGTCGCATCCCCACCAGTGGAGGAGTCTCGTGCAACATGTTTTGAACGAAAATTCCAGTTGGCTGAACATCGCCCCTCATTGCTTTCAAACAACAACATTGTGAAACCAACATATTATTTTTTCTTCCTCTTATTTCAGCCAGTAGCACCAACAATGATTATAATGACTGAATGATGAAAAATAGTAATAGTAAATGCATAAATAGTTGCTAATATTATTGTAAGAGTCAGTAGAGTTTTAGCGTGTTCTGAGCGTCTATCTAGTCCAAGGGTATTTTTCATGATTTTGGTATTCCAGTTCTGGTCTAGTCTTATTTAGGAAAAATTTTTGAGTCACGGCCTTTTGAGAAGGTTAGATATACGCAGCCTTGCTCCATGTCTAGAGAGGTTGTTTCTGTGTTTCAAACCCATGACTTTCAGGTCACAGTGGAGCAACCTTCTAATTGCGCCAAGGCTCACCCTTTAAAGGCTGCAAAGGCAAAAACCTTGCACACTAGACTATTGTAGGCTCAAGTGTGGCGCATCCAAAGAAAAACAACAAGTTTCTGGGCTGTGAATAGTATTGGAGTCGACTCCGGGAGACTTGGAGTCGACTCCGGCATGCTGTGAAGACTTGGCACAGTGTAGGGTCAACCCTAGGACTTCAGGGGTCGACTCCTTAAGAGCGACAGGAAAAAATCTGAGAGCTGTTTTCTGGGCAGCTTCAGGGGTCGACCCCAGGGCTGCAGGAGTCAACCCGAGCACTGTTTTCACGGAATTTTCAGACGTGAAGCGGGCCAAGTCAAGATTTTTTAAGTCTCAAAGGGTCTAAGTCATTCTTGAGCCACGTTTAGGCTCAAAAGGGGAGACCATGTAAGTCATGGACTTGGGTTGAGTGCTTTCTAATGTGGCTTAGGGGGAGATTGAGATGGTGTATGATTAGACTAAAATTGGGTGCCTATATAAAGGCTTGATGTAATCAGTTTTAGAGGGATCACTTGGATTATTGCTTGAGCAATAAAGAAGCCGCCAGAAAACTTTCTCCCACGTTCTCTCTTCTCTTCCTCTTCTTCTCCACGAAAACCCTAGTCTGTGATTGTGATCCTCCATCTCTTCTTCCTTCTTTCCCCACGCGGCCTGACGCCCTAGGAGACGCCCTAGGTTAGCGGATATCAGGGATCCACACGCTTCCGCACAACGCCAACAACCACCCTTTTTTTGAGTCATGATCTCTTTGTTATATTTGTAATAGTAGTTATTTTGTGGGGATTTTTGGAAAAGGGACAAGCAGTGTTGATGGAAAAAGCTTCTCCAAGAAGCCTCTAGTTCTAAGGCTTGAAGGGTCTTTGAGAGACCTTCCTTGGAATGTTGTTCTTTCCTAAGAGCTACAATTCTCCCAGCTAGGGTTTCAAACATTGGAAGCATGGGTTTTGAGGAGTTGGCCGAGTGGAATCTTCCAGTCCCTCTATTGTTGTGTCATGCATGTGAGGCCTACATCCTATCACTATTCTGCGTTTCTTTTGGTCATAAAAATTTGCCATATCACTTTTGATATTTTAATATCTAGAGTGAACTTGGAACAAAAATATCTAAACTAAATTACTGAATTTCTAAAACAGTCAATATTAACATGCACATTTTCATAATTCATAAATTTTTCTATGTTTGTACAACCACATGCAATGCACATGCTTGCTGATTCATTTTGGTTCAAAATTCATAACAAGCTTGGCTATCATAAAGGCCCAAAAGTAGGTCAACATACAAGGACTAGATTGCTATAAGAGTATCAGCCGTATTAGATCAACTTATGAGGAAACATTTTGCAATGGTTTAAGAGAAGTTAATGGCTATATATGCATGGCTTGACAGCCTATAAATAAAATTATATTCCAATGTATCATGAATGAAGTTCTCGGTTGAAAGATTTTTGAAAATTGTGGCTAAGAAATTCCAACTCAGGAATGTATTCATATTCTTGGTAGTTGAAGACTCAGCTAGTCAGCCCTTGATAATTGACAAAGCATGGACTATCTAGAACAACCACTTCTCTTCAGATCTGAATAGTAGTAGCAAATTGAAGCTAATGGTAAATTAGACACAAATATCAAATTGCAACAAAGACTAGCCAACTTCAGGAAACAGCAATTTAAACAAAATAGATCCAAGCCTCGGTCAATAATCAAATACCAATACTCATATGTCTCAAATTCAATAATAAGCAATCTGAAACCACATTTAGTTTTAGAGTTTCAGCCAAGCCTCGTGTATATGGATGACATGTGCTTATTTTGTCATTTTTATGTTTCATCAAAATTAGGAAACATTGCATTGTTTTGAGGTTAATGAGTTTTCATAATATTTGGATCTGAAAGAAATTTCAACGATAAGTAAAATTTTTTATACAAGTTTGGCTGATGTAAGTTAAAATTATGAATATGCAGGTTGCCATAACCTAAGGCAATGTTTGGTTGCAGTATAAATCCAGAGTGATGGGTTATTTCATAAACCCACCAAAAAACATTACCTTTTGAGTTAATCCCACCAACTCCCATTCAAACTGCAATTTTTCCTTAGCCTAAAAATAGAGGGATCTTGAAGATGTCAAGGGTTAGGGACAGCTATTCCTACTTTTTTCAATCCCTCAACAAAACAAGAATTAAATTGTCATCAAACGGTAAAATGATATACTACACTTTAAAATGGTGAAAAACATGTTTCCAGAATTGATTATTTTGGTGTAAAACCACCAAAACGAGATGGTTGTAGCAATAGCAATGTTGGCGGCACCAAAGAAGGTGACATGGAGGTAGGTGCAATGATAGTCTTATATCACATAAATGTTGTCAGTTTGATGGTAGTAATGGGGCACAGGCAATGCATAAATTCATGGTAGCAGTGATGGAGGGAATGGTTTGAGAGCTGCAGCTATGTCTTTGGTAATAGTGGAAGTGACGACATAGGGAAAAACGTCGATCAAGGTAATGGTGTATGCAAAAAGTTGTTCTGGTGATCATAGTGGTCATCTACAAACTTAGGAAAGTCAAGTCTCATAATCATCCATATCTCTTTGGTTATGTCCTCCATGAAAATTATTGTCTTTTATACTGAATAATTACAAAGAATATGGAAGAGGGATGGAAAGATGTTTCCGTGTTGGACGGAAGGACAATATATACTATAACCTCCTTATTCCCTGCCTTACATATTTTTTTCTCCATACAAATGACGTGTGGGTGATATGTTAAGTTCTTAGTTTCCTTCATTTCCCTCATTTTCCTTTTTGCTCATAGCCTGCACAGCTGATAATAACATTTACAGCCTTAACTTGTTCAAAAAAATGGACACGGTCTGTTCAGAAGGAAATTTGCAGAACTAAACATATGCTTCTAAAAGAGAATCCCGGCATAAGTGAAATGATTCCATTGGCTTATTCAGTCCACACATGCATGAATAGAAACAAGATCTTAAAGTGCATGTATTTGATGGCGAGAAAGCTAGACAACCACATACCTTCCTCTACATCCATCTGGTTCTCTCCATCATTATCAGGTCCCTTAGCCTCAGTCGAAACTCCGGGAAATTTCAAAGGTTCTCCAGCTTCCACTTGATTGCTTGGAGAATCCTGAACATTCCCCAATGCCACTTCTTCAACAACCTTCTCTACAGCTACTTCTACCTCAACCCTCTCGACAGTTTCTCCTTCTACGGCCTCCGCCTCCTCAATCTTCTCCATCACTACTTCTTCTGGGGCCTTCGCCGCATCTAATTCATCCTGAGCCCCCAATTTTGGGGCTTTCCCCTCTTCTACGGCGGCCGGTGGAGCGATATATTCCTCCACCACCGCCTCCTCCTTTACAGTGAGAGCAGGAGCAGAATCCGCCTCCAGATTATTCTCGGCGGAGGGAGGTGGGTCCTCCGCCATCGGAACCACCTCGTCCTCGACGACGCTCGGCGAGGAATTCGAGACCGCCGCAGTCTTCGCCCGCCTCCTGGCGGCGACCTTTTTCACAGCACGGGGCGGCATCTCAGGGGGAAACGCGAGGGAGAGGGGGAAATCGAGGGAGCTAGGGTTTCAGAGAGAGAGAGAGAGAGAGAGAGAGAGAGAGAGAGCGGGGTAGCGGTGAATGGTCGTAGGGAGGAAGTGCGGGCTTTAAGGCGCTCGGGAGATATTTGGGGGTGTGAATGCTGTGGTGGCGATGCGAGGATGGTTGCCGCAGATCACGTGGTGAGATGCTGGTACAGGAGTCACCATCATTATCACCGCTCAGGTGGAGTCTTTGCGGTGTATTGCACTGGGTACCCGGATCCAGACCGAACATTTAGTTGGCCCTTTGACGGGGTGGGCCAACTTCCGGGCGTGTTTAACCGTCTGATTCAAATAAAGAACGTGGGATAGGAGAAGTTATTGATTGGACTGGACCCGCTATGTCAGCAGTAGGCCAATCCAAATACAAACAGAAAATTTTTAGAAAAGTCGGGCCCAAGCCTGCATAGAACCTAATTGGGCTAGCCTGAATATTTACCCATTTGGCCCTAACCAGAGCTGTAACTTTATATGCTTAAGCTTGATCTCAAGCTCGCGCACTCCTCGAGTCCTCCTCCGCTCTAGCTGAAACTTCGGCATCCCCCACTGCCGACCCCACCTTTGAGAACCAGTTGGCCGAACTTCGGTTCAAGTATATGAGCGACACTGGGATAAACGCGGAGCAATCGCAGGCTTAGAATCCGATGGCAGCAAGAATAATGTGATGTCGCCACTGGAACATTAAAGGAGGCTAGGGTAGCAGTGGGGTTAGCGATGGAGGTGGGATTCTATGAGACCTGGTGGACTGGGCTGGTCTAGTTGACCGGCCCAACCATGTTTGGGCCAACCTCACGTGCGGCGCATGTTAGGGAAAAATGGGAGGAAGACTCCCACTGTAGTCTTTTTTTTCTTCTCCCTTTTGATCGCAGTGAGGAATCCTCCCTGATCGCGATGGGATCGGAAGTCTATCCCGATCCGGAGTCCGCCGGATAAGGTTTGGAAATATCGATTTACATAGCTCCTCCTCCCTCCTTCGAGTTCACCGAGATCGAGCCCCTATTCCGAGCTTCTCCACCGATTATCTTCCTCGAGTTGTCGCCGGAAGGAGCACCGCCGGACCGAGGTAAGTCTTTTTCTCCTTCCTCTCTCTCTCTAGCTATGTTTAGACAAGTTTTGGGTTGGCGAATCGCTAAGAAACCATCCGAAACAGGGTCCCTATTTTGGTTCATTCTTCCTCGCCGCTGGTCGTTGGCTGCCATCGGTTGTTGTCTGTGGTAGCAATCGTGAGTCCTTTGACCCGGGGTGCCACCACGGACTCCAGCATAGATTTGGTTCGATGCAAGTTGTGGGGAGAAGGTCCCCTGTTTCGGCAAAGAAGAAGAAGTGGGAAAAAAAGAAAAAAAGAAAAGAAAGGGAGAGTTTAAACCAACGGGTCATTTGGGTTAGATGGGGTTCATGTATAACCCGATCCCAACCCAAAAAATTCAGGTCCCGATCGAGTCCGAACCTATTGAACTTTTCTTTCATGTCTTGTCCCTACTCCTCTACTCCACCTCGGATGCTGGGCCCCCTCCTCCCTCGCCGCCCTTGTTCTTCTCAATCTCGCCACCTATGCCTGCTTCCGACTACCCCTCTCCCTCCTCCCCTATGGTTTCTCCCTCATTGGCCTCCTATGCTTCCTCTCCGATGACCTCGACACCAACTCCCTCCTCCCCCTCCCCAAGCTCTCCTCCCCTCTCCACCGAACATCAAGAGCAATAGAAATGAACTTGAAGATGCTGAGCCATCGGAGGCGCTCGTCGGTGGCATCGGCGGCCCAGAGGAGACCCTTGAGTAGGAACACTGGATCGGAAGGCGGGGAGCACCTCATCATCGATTAGAGAAGCCCCCAGAGGAGACTCCGTGGAGCCTGACGTGTGCCGGCCAGACTCCATCCTCATCGTCGTCTTCATCTTCGTCATTGCCAGCGAGGCCCACATCATACTACCGGGGTGGCGTCGCCACTCATGAGCGGGTTTGCACAAGAGGGAGAAGGAGTAGTCACAGTCGCAATGGCCGATTGTCGATGAGAGAGAGCACTCTAATGGGAGAGAGATAGAGAGAGATGCCCAATAGCAATGGAGAACAAATGGAGGATTTTAGACTTTTCTTTCGTATTTGCGATTTTAAAGTTATTGAGAGCGAGCAGGTCACGGTTTACGAAGGAACAGGTCGCAGTGCACGAACGGGTCACGTGGATGGGTCACGGCCCATGCATCGCTCTTACGGGCCTAATGGGTTTTCCGAATTCGGGTTGGGTTGGGTCAAACGGGCTGGATCAGGTTAGAATTTAGTAAACCCAAATCCGGAATGGGCTCTTTAAATCGGATTGGATCAGGTCTAAATGGGTGGGGCTGGGTCGGGTCATGGGTCCACCCGACCCATTTGCAGCCTTATCTCCCGTTTCCTCTTCCTCTCTCCCCTTTTCCATAGAAGAAGCAAGATGCCGACACCGTCTCCGGCGTCCCTAGGTTTCTCGGCCGCCTCCGTGCCCCTCCTCTCCGCCATCGTGGGCGGCGTCCTCGCCCTCCTCCTTTTCGCCGACTACTTCCGCCGAAAGCGGGCCGAAGTCGCCACGATAGCCGCCGCGGCCGCCGCCACCGATCGGAGCACCGCCGACCATAAGGCCCCGAAGCCCGCCCTCTCCGCCGCCAAAAAGTCTCAGCCGAGATCCCTCTCCCACCACACCAACAAGGTTTCTCAGATTCCATCTTTTCCCTGATCACCTGGATCGTTTCCACCACCTAAAACTTTTTTCTTTCTATTAAAAATTCCAGGACCAGAACAAGAAGCACCATGCTCTCGATGTTAACACGCTAAAGGGCCATGGGGATGCGGTTACTGCCCTCTGCTTCTCCTCCAATGGCCGCAATTTGGCAACTGGTGAGCTCATCGTTCTCTCATCTATCCATAATTCAATGCCGTGCTCTGTTGTTTGGACTCATAATGCTTAAAATTATGAATCTTTATTGCAGCTTGTGCTGATGGAGTTGTCAGAGTGTTCAGGATCGATGATGCTTCCAGTAAAAGCTTCAAGTATGGATTTTGTAATGACCGCTTTGTCTACAGCCGTCTATAATTTATTTGCATTTAATCATTTGGAAGTTCTGAATGCAGGCTACTGAGGATAAACTTGCCGGCAGGGGCACACCCGACGGCGATTGCCTTCTCTGAGGAGGCTTCATCTGTGGTAGTGGCAGCTCAGCTCCTCTCTGGTGCCTCTCTTTACATGTATGGAGATGTATTTGCCAAGCCTAATGGTGAGAGCAAGCAGCAGGCCAAGCTTCCGCTCCCTGAGATCAAATGGGAGCATCAGAAGATCCACGATAAGAGCTCTGTGTTGACCCTGGTTGGGGTTTGTGCAACATATGGAAACGGGGATGGGAGTACAATCATCGCTTCATGCTCAGAAGGTGTGTATATCTTTGTGGATGTTTGATGTTGGTGATAATGACAAATTGATAGAAATGGAGAATGAAATGTGTGTAGGTGGGGAACAATGGACTCGAATGTGATTACTGTATCTATTAGATTATCCTACATCAGCATCTAAAGTATCTTCTGTAAATTTGCATCAATGAGGGGGAAACCATTGGAGCTTTCATTTAAAAACCAGGATTGAGCTAATTAGGTTTTAAAGTGTCTATGTGTGCACATGTTTATGTACACAAACTCCCTAATGCCTATTTTACTTCATCTGCCAAATTTTGCATCTATTTTTCTTGCACCTGTCATAGATTGGTGATAGCAAAAAGATGTACTCTGAGGAAATTTCTTGTTGTCAAAGTTAATAGGTGCCAATCCTTGCACCTAGTCTATGTACCCTGTGTTATTTCTGTTATATGTTAGACCTTTCACCTCCAAAGCTTTCCACCATGAGGTCCATGACACTAGTTTTGCTTTCTACTTCATTTATGTAAATAACATAGCATTTGTCATACAAAATGGACTTTTTGCTAGTTTGAGGATAGACATTTGTATTTCTAGAAATGTAGTGACATTATGAGTTAAAATCCTTATTGCAGGCCCCTCCAAATTACAGAGGTATGTAACTTGTGCTAACTAATTTCTGCAGCTGCCACCCTTCCATGTCCTAAACACTGTCAAAAAGGTATTAAGTGAGCATACAAACTGTTGTTTTAGTAATTGGCTGCTATAGGCACTACAGTGGCTGCTATAGCAGTTTCGGGCCAGGCTAAACAACATAGCAGTGCTATATGACGCTTGGATATGAAGTGCCCAATATATTGGGTGATAACTGGCTATAGCATCTGCTATGCTACAGGTTCAAAGTGGCTGATTTGTTCCATAGTTTGCTAGACCGGTTTCTATTTAAAAAACTTGGACACCTTTAGTTCTGATGCTCATGGAGCAGACCTCCGAGAACTGTCAGATGATGATTTTCTATTGAAATTGTTGGTCATCAATTTGTCATTTGGAGTTCTTGTCTAGAGTCTAATGGAGTCTTATTGTCTATTGATAATGATAATTTGTTCGATGAATTATGTTATATGGTTGTGGATATCTTTCTTCTATGATTGATTTTATCTAACTGTTAACATATTTATTTGATTGTTGAAGTTATGTGATTCTCGATACTTTAATCTTATGAGTGATACTACTATGTTGGGCGGATAATGCTATTTGTCATTAGATTATGATTCTTTGCATTATATGTGTGTTGACTTGATATGATAATGCTATGTGGATGATGTTTTATAGCTTTTCACTTGATTCTTTTCATTGTTTCTTTTTGCATCAGAATAACATGAATACTTTTTGGTACTTAGTAAGAAAATATTAATAAATCTTAGTAGCCTGTTTTAGCTATGTAGCACCTACTATTAAGGTTTTAAATCCCGTGGGACAGGAGTGTCCTAGTTTCTCTATGGAATAGGACGTCCTGCTGTCTCGTCCCATCCTGGCGGTGGTCCCGATCATGCATCCGGGTAGATATCTTCTGTGCCTCTCCTCTTCTTTCCATTCTTTCTTTGTTCTCTTTCTTTCTTTTGTTCTTTATTTCCTTCCTTTTTTTCTTTTTCTTCTACATTCTTTTCTTTCCTTTCCATTTTCTTTCTTTTTGTATCCCTTTATTTCTTTTTTTGTTTCCTTTTTCTTTCTCTTTCCTTTCTTTCTTTTTCTTCTCCCTTTCTTTCTATCCTTTTTCTTCTTCTTCTTTCCTTTCACTTTTTTCTATTTTTCATCTTTCCTTCCTTCTCTCTTTCTTCTTCTCTCCCCACATGGATAGGTTTTGGAGTCCTGACCTTGTCTGGGTCCTATTTTCTCGCGGGAATGGGATGGAACGGTCGAGATGCCCCCCGTCCCAGCGGGACTTAAAATCTTGCCTACTATAGTACCCATTATTCACTATCCACTATGAAATCCCCAACTACTATGTCACTGCTTTCTGCTTTTTAATACATTGATATAGAAGTAAAGAAAGTAGTTAAGATGACTTGAAAGAGAAAACATGGAAGAGAGTATGCAAGTGAGAAACACATCGCTTAACCCCCTCCTCAAAAAAGAAAAAAAGTGCTTATGAATATATACTTACATATCTTATTTAGAGAAGTTCTTGTAGAATATAAAGGTAAACAACATGCATATAAATGAAGTTGGGAGGAATTGTAAGATAACAGAGGAAATCAAAGAACATTGAATTTGCTGTGTGTTACCCTAAACACTTTAAATTTTACCAATTTTAGAGTTTCAACACTCTTGAACACTTGGATGACATGGCATGATGCTCCAAGAATAGAGTGCCTTGCTTATATTAGCTAGGAGTTTGGATACTTGGCACTCTAATTAGAGTGTCCTAGTGAATAACATCTTATGACAATTGGTAATGCTTAAATTTTCAACTATATTTCCAAATAAAAATATTTGTTTAAAGTGTCTATAATCTTCTACTAAATTGTTACAACGACTTTTTTCTTTGATGTTATTGTAGCATGAATGTAGTTTACTTTGATGTTATTGTAGCATGAAGGTAGTTTACTTTAACTGGTAGGCTATTGGCTAGTCTACGTATCTTTCTATTGTTATAAATTTTATATGCAAAATTGTTTGCCTGTCATGATTTTTTGAGGTCAAAATATTGAAAGTTTGGAGATAGCCAAATAGTTGAAACTTGCGTTAAGTGTCTTGAGCTTAGAAGATTGTGGTAGTGCTCAAGAGTCTAATTTGATAGTATTAATGCAATTTTAGTCATATGGAGACATTTATAGTGTTAAGCCTGATATACGTTGTCGACACATTTCCTAATGGCTTAAACTTTTGCTAAGAAGTAAGGTAAGAAGGTATCGAAGCTAAGTTTGATGTATAATATTGACCCATTTCTTCCTAGCTAAAAGCTTTTGGGTCAAGTCTTTGTAGCTTGGTTGATGGATAGCCAAGGCTTTGTTGGTATATCAATATCAAGCAATATCCAGTCGGGGATGGTAGGCATTTTGAATGCAACAACAATGAAAAGTTCCTAAATGCCCTGAAGAGAAATAGATAAGATCACTTAAACAATAAATATGTGGTAAAAGCGGTACATCATACCGTATCGAACTGGGCAGTATAGAGTATACCGTACGGGCGCTACAGAGCATACTGTACAATACTGGTTCGGTGTTGATATATGGTATAAGGGACAAACCAACACTCGGTACGCTGAACCGGCTCTCGTACCGGACGTACTGATACATTGACAGGGTGGTACCGATGTGGGGCCTGGTACCGAGACGACGTACCATGGGTAAAAGAATTCTTGGCTCTCCATGAAGCAAAAAAGAATTCAAGATACAAAATGAAAATTTGATGTTAAAAGCAATTATGGCTAATTGCACAGAGCTGGCCAATAGGTACATTTGAATTGTAATAGTGCAACTAAGATATAAAATAAATTTTGCAGGTTACTTAAAAATTACATAGCCATATTGAAACAAAGTCCCTCCACCAAGTCGATCATTAAAAAAGAAAATGTTGCCAGCCAAATATATCATCAGAGCGTGTCATATAGAGTATAAGATTATGAAAGCATTCCAAGATTAACCACAAATTTTCTTATAGTGAATAGAAACTTCTTGAAACAAATTTATGAATAAACTAAGGACCTCCTAGATACATTTTACACAAAATAGGACCCCTAGTCTCACATAAACTAAAGAACTATCTGTTGACATGCTTAAAACTCACACAAAAATTGCTTATAAAGTAGTTGCACGATAGTTTTAGAATTAGATGACAACTTAATATTTACATGATGAAAAGTCAAATGATGAGTTTACAAGTTACTAGACCAACCAGTCCTAATAATAGTTTTGAAAATCAGGACCATGAGAAAAAGAAAAAAATTGGCTAACATCATTCTCTCCACTAAATTTGAGTGCAGCAAATTACTTCCCTTGATCAAACAGTAGTTATGCAAATAGCCTCCTTTGGTGAATGAACTTGGTTCGACTATCTTCAGTCCTTCATGTGACTTGCTGCTGTCTTGCAAGATATAGTTTTTTGATGCTTGGCATCTTTATTATTGTCTAATAGCTCAAATAAGTTTCATTCTTACTCTAGTCATCAGAAAATCACCTGTTTGGTGGGAACCACTGAATTATTTGCTGCGAAGAATCTTCTGCAATGAGCAGTTCAGTTTACCATGTTTTCCTTTGCCTGCAAGAGTTAAAATTCTTTCAGGACATATGCATATTTTGGTGTTTATTGTGTCATAAGAGAAGTTTCCTGTAGCATTCTCTTAAGAGGCTTCTGCTGTACAATTGTTTCTAGCAATCACCAATCACCTTCTATTTCAGGGACTGATATTAAAGTTTGGCATGGTAAAAGCGGGAAAGACTTGGGAACTGTTGACACGAATCAGCTGAAAAACAACATGGCTACTGTTTCGCCAAATGGACGTTTTCTGGCTGCTGCAGCCTTTACTGCAGATGTGAAGGTTGGTTTTCTTTGTACGGCCCTAACGACTTGGTGGTGCCACATTACATTACTATAGGAAGTGGGTCTGATCTTCATGAATTCTAAGTACTTTTTTTATCGCCAGAGGAAGTAGTTCAGGCAGACTTTAACCAATAGACAAAAGCAACTTCCCCATGAAATTTTGGTGCCTTGACTACTGAACCAAAGGGCCTATTAGCAATACTTGAGACCTCTTTCAGTCATGAATCACCAAAATTGTTTAAATTCAGAAAAAGAATATATTGAACTAGCGGTGTCATATATAAAGTATATAGAATTAGCATACCTTTGCTGCTATAGAAATGTATATGCATATATTTTCATTGCCATTTACCTCTATACTTTTTAGTAGTTATGATTTGGAAGTTTTACAATATGGTGCTTCTGCTTCTATAAGATTAATGGACCTTTGCTGCTATGAAAATGCATCTTCATATATTTGAATTTCCTTATACCTCTTTATTTTTTAATAGTTATGATAGTGGAGTTGTACATGATGGTGCTGCTGCTGCATTGATTTTTACTCAAAAGAGTTGCACTGAATTATTGTAGGATGCTGGTGCACATTGTTTTATTTTTTAACAAAATGTTTCATTGTGTTGCTAAAGATTGATATCATATGGAACCTTAAGACTTCTCAAATTTGGATTTATTTTATATTATTATTGTTTTTGTATATAGACAGTTAATGGTAAGGAAGTTGTCTAAAAATGTAATACTTGTAAGTTATAGAAAGTGTTGCTTAAAGGTTTTACCTTGGTGGCATATTCATAGAGAGAGAAGCTCAAGGAAAAAAATTAGAGATTTGCATGGTCCCCAACCTCCTAGGCAAGGAACCTTTCAGATTTTCCTCTTTTCCATCAAGCTCTCTGGATTTTGAGGCCCTATGGCCTTGTGCAGCCTTACTAAATGAGTATCACTTCTTATTCTTTGGAGAGCCCAATATTTTGTGCATCACTTGTTGTTCCTCAAGGGTCATGTCCTGTTCTTATTGTGTCTTCGCATCCTTGAAGCATCATAGCTAAGAACCATTCAACCCTAGATTTCTAGCTTAAGGTGGCATGTAGGATGGTCTAAGGCCCTATTTTGGGTTTGCTTTTGGAGGGGCCAAAAGCGCTTCTAGGCGATATATAGTTGTTTGGTAAAAAACACCTAAAACAACTTTCTGTTCCTCCCAGAAGCTGAAAAATCTTTACTTGGCAAAAGTTTCAATTTGGAGCTTCTCTACAAAAGCTATTTCTAAAACCCATTAAGAAGTTGTTTGTATGACTAAAATACCTCTAACCAAAAATAATTACATTATTTATTATAATATTTAGATTAAATTAAAATATATAAATTTTAGATTTACACTATATTATATTAACGTAAAAATAATATTATAATATAATACTATTATATTATTATACTAAAAAATAATATCATGTCATATATTATAATAATATTATATTGTTTAATAATATATTAAATATGTTAATAATAATTGTAATACTTTATATTAAAATGTTTTATTATAATTACTGACTAATATTTGATACATTGTATTATGTTATGTTATGTTATATCATATCATATTATATTAATAATATAATAGTATATTATTTTTTAAATAGATTATTATATTATATTATATCACATTGTATCATATTATTATACTACTCTAATAATATAATAGTATTATTATAGTATATTATTATATTATTATACTATAGTATAGAATATTATATTATATTATACTAATATTATGAAAATACTATGTTACTATCGTTATTATATCATAATAATCATATTTTAATAGTATAACATTATTGTATTCCTATAATATTATACTATAATACTATAATATTATTACTATTTCAATATTATACTGTCCAAAGTAATTGTTTGATTCTATCCGTGAGATCTGCGAGAGATACAGAAAGAAAGTGCGTTCTCCCGCCGAAGAAAGAGTCAGATGATTGTCCCATCAAAGGCTGAAAAAAGTCTACGTGCGCCGAACCGGTACCGGTTCGGTACCAGTACCGAACTGGCAACAGCGCACGCAATGCACTGTGGCAGTAAATGCTACAGCCGCTGCCAGAATGGCATTTAATGCCACTCTATGGCATGAAAAATGCCACAGAGCGCCCGAAGGCGTATTGGTGTGAATTGGTTCGGTTCGCATCGATACAAGGCGGTACCGGGCTTGTACCGGTGCGAACTGATCCTGTTCGCATCAGTATGCCCTCTGTACTATTCGGTTTCGGCCCCATAGAGGCTGAAACTATTTTTCACTGCTGTATTGGACCAGTCAGGGATCGGACCGATCCGGGCTGAACCGGCTGGTACAAGCTGGTTCAGCATACCATGAGTCAAAGTAATATAATTTGTAAATTAAAAATATTTTATAATAATAGTTCTAGTACAAAGAGTTAAAAAATTAAAAGTACTATGTGATATCCTTTATTATCATTTTCTCATACTAAAAGCATTTTCTTAGCAAATAGCAAACAACTTTTTATTAAAAACTCTACTAGCCAAAAAAAAAAAAAATCTACTTCCAAAAGCTTTATTGAGAAAAATTCTACTACCAAGAGCAATTCCAAATAGGGCCTAACTCCCTCATCCTTTGGGCAATGGCTCATGTGGCCCGGAACCTATCTAGGAGCTTGTGGTGGTGGCCCATGATAGGTAATTTTGGGCTTCGTTGTCTCTTCATTGGCTCAAAACATTCTTGAGGGTTCTTAGATTGTGGGATGTCAAATTCCACAATTTTTTTTTGCTATATACTGTTTCAGCCTTTCAGGCCTATGAATTTATATGCAGATATTGCCTCCGTCTGGATGGGAGCTTCTAAAATCTAAACTCTTCACGATTCAATGGGATATTCTATTTATAGTGCACCTAATATGGTTTTATTCTATAGAAATTTATGTTCTTAATGTCTGTTGCGAACATTAAGTATGTTCTACCTGAAATGATTCATTATTGCAACCCTATATTACCTTGGCATGTCCAGTTTTCTCATAGACATCATGAAACCAAATATCTTTTCCATTTTCTAGTCATGTTGACTACTACATAATGTTGCTGAAACACACAGTATTAAGGATTGATCTGATTATGCTTGTTACTTAATTTTGTTCTCATGTGCCTTTTGACATCGTACTGTTTCTTAATTGTGTTGATACATTTTTGAGTTTTCACCTTCCAGAATGCAATAGTCTAACTTTTTTTTCCCCTTTGTTAAGGAAGTCTTCTGGAATGTCATTTTTCTCTAGGGGAGTCTTGCATGACATCCTCTTTGGATGCTTTGAAATGTGACTTTGTCAAAGCAACCTTCTAAGTGCTGATTAATAATTTTTTTTAAAACTTTTTGCTCCATTTGTCTTTCAGGTTTGGGAGATCATCTATTCCAAGGATGGTTCAGTGAAGGAGATTGTGAAAGTTATGCAACTTAAGGGTCATAAGGTAAAACTTGCTCAAAATTGTGTTACATGCGAATGCATTTAGCCTAAGGGTCATAAGGTAAAACTTGCTCAAAATTGTGTTACATGCGAATGCATTTAGCCTTCTTTTGTTATGCAAAAAGATTGCATGAATTTATGCCAATCGAATACAATCTATGGATGGACAATGCTACTATCTTTATTATCATTATGGTCATTTGCAATTGGCGAAAGAAGATATTTTTAGTGCTAATCAAAGATTGTGTAACTGTCACATGTTAAAAGATATTGTTGGTGATGAATGTCCACCATGAGGCTTGTAATTGTTCCACTAGAAAGGAAAGTTTCAGACGTGGATGGTACTAATGCTTTTGTAAACATTCGATTTCACCTGGATTGCTAGTCTTATTTTGCATGCTTATTCTATTTCTTCCCCACTCTCTCTCAAGAGTGTCGTTGCCAGCAAGGGATATGAGTTTAGGAATCACCATGAGTGCGGGATATGGGAAATCATATATGAAAAAGGTTCTTAATGCTAGAAATTGGAAACTATATAGTAAGATAAGCAACAAAACTATGGAAAAAGTATAGAAAGAAGTTTCTAAGCAATAGGTTCTCACTTGCTCAATCAAGGAGCTTAATTTGAAAAAAAAATGGATATATGCCCAATGTGAGTGTTGATAAATAGACTCCTCTTTTCTAATAGAAATGCCTTTTCTTTATATGATGAAACTAAAGAGGTGCATGGAAATCTTATAATTCTTAAATTAGAATATGTATAATATTATAAGTCACATAATAGTGAAGGCCTCATGCTTTTCCCTTTCCCTTTAGGGTTTAAATAATGGCGATTGGCAGACAGACATATAGGGGTGTTGGTAGTGATTGGCTGCAACTTTGGGTAGTGGAGGGTGGCGCAACAACTACTCCCCCATCCTTACCCTCTTTTATCCCATCTATTGTCACTCCCCATCTCTCTCTCTGCATGAACAATGATGGATGGAACTTGGCACTAGTACCACCCTTGGGACATTGAAATCGACTAGATAGGTATGTACCAACTATATTAGTTTGTATGGATCGATATTGACAAGCTGTATCAATTTTGTACCGGTTGATTTGCATTTTTGTTGATTCTGAGGGTCTTGGTAGGCACCGACCATATAAATACCATACCAGTGCCATACCATTTTGGGACAATGATTAATTGGTATTGGTATTTATAAACACGATGCAACCACCTGGTGTAGAGCATATTGTACTATACTGGTAGGGTAGTAAAAGTGGTATGACCCTTGTATAGAGTGTTGGTACCGCGGTATGTATTGTACCAACACTTGGTTACGGGTGTAATGATTGGGCATCGGTAAATGGTCCATTACTGAGATTCCAGACCTTAATGACAACAATGGATGGTCGATGGTTACAGTAGGAAGGAGCGGTTTCCTCTTCCTCTGTGTGAATGCTGGAGTCTCCAGATTCATTTCTTAGATGAATGTGAATCTATTTCCCGAACAAATTTTCTAGAATAATCTAAATTGATTAGGAAACTCGTTTCCAATTAACTAATCTCTAGAGCAGGAAGACTATAAAGGAAGGTTTTACTGCCTCAAATTGCCCGATTTTGGCGTACCAAGCTATACTAGGGGTGGATCGACATGGTTCTGCCCCTAAGTTTGAGAAACTGGTAAGGGAGGTGGAGAGGGAAAGGAGAGAGGAAAAGAGAGAGAGAGGGAGAGGGCAGCAAAGAGAAAGAGAGAGAGATGGAGGGAGGGAGAGAGAGCTTTCGAAGCCTCCTCTCCTTTGCAATGCTGTAATAGGGGGCAGAGCCCTTGTTTTAAAACAAAATTGGGGATTTAACCTTTTTTTCTGATTTTTTTTAAAGTGAAGTCGGTAGTCATTGCTGATACAAGAGAGCTGATTATGGTCTTGCCCTTACTCCATTGAAGTTTTGAAAAGGAAGATGGATTCCCTCGTAGATTTTGTGTTGAATATGTAGAATTAAATGCATGGAACTGAGATCTCTAATATAGTCTGGTAGTGATGGTTTATGTAGAGGAACAAGAATTTGAGTTGCTGTAAGTTGATAACATATCTGAATTTGAGTAGGGTTAACTACAAAAGCTAAAATGAAGATTCGTAAGATCTTATATCTTTTTTTTCCTGGTATAGCTTGCTTAGGAACTTGGCTTTGTACTTTATTTTGGCTTAAAAGGTTTAATTTCACATTGGTACCTCGTGTTAGTTTCATTATTTTCTTCAATGTTCAATTTGTGACTGTTGGTGTTTTTGCGGCTGTTATTTTGTTGGTTTATCTTTGTCAACTGTTTTATGTAATTTTCATTATTTGGTCCTTTTAGTCAGATTGCTACTAGAAAGTACTAAAAAGATACATGTTAAAATGACATTGATTTGTTCTCAGAGCGCGGTAACTTGGTTGTGTTTCACTCCAAATTCAGAGCAGATAATTACGGCATCAAAAGATGGTTCCTTACGAATATGGAATATCAATGGTATGTTCAAATAAGATAACTGAATGCTTTACTTGAGCACCCAAAGATCAGTACTGTAGGAAATAGATTGCGATTGCAATGCTGCTCTATTAGCTTTATCTTTTCACTGCCTTTGCTATCTCAAAAGTTGAAATAGCTTTTGCACTTCAGTTAGCTGATCTAGATCAAATACCAATTTGTTCATATTACTATAACATTGAATATTTGCAGTTGCTATATTTGAATGCTTTTCATTCCAAGGTTTCAATATTGCTGCTATCCAAGGTTTGCCGTCTCAATACCGAACCCTGTACCGGTGCCACACTAGCACCATGTCGGTACGGTACGGTATGATATGAAATTTTTTCGGCATATCGAGTGTCGATACGCCATCTATACTGGATACCGGTACCGAACCAGTACGGTGCGGTATGTGCCGAATTGTCCGATACAGTACGTGCCAAACTGTCCGATATTTGCTGGTATGGCGAACCATGCTGCTATCCCTCAACATGAATTCTATGTCATAATGTAAATAGCAACTGTTAGCTCAGTCAATCCTTGACTGGAATTTTTGAAAATAAAATAATATGGCTGTTATTAGCCATTGTAGTGGGAGATAACGGGCAACTGCTGCAAAATAACAGCATTATTTGTTCATGTCACTGATCATAGAATAAAATATTACTTTTGCGGTGACATGCCAACATGGAAATATGAATTAAAATAAAATATTTTCTAATCAGACAGACAGTGAAAATGTCAAATAATGACTATTTTTCCTGCTATATGACAACAATTAAAATAGGATAACAGCTCAATAACAGCCATAATTTGAATAGCTGTTTCATACATTAAATGTAATGAGGGGCCTTTGTACTTGTTATAATGGTTGCTATTTTAACAATATTTTGTTTTATGGATTATATTGTGAACTTTCTTAACAACAATTTCAAATTTTAATATGTCTATTTATCTTTAGTTCAACATCGACAAATTACTGTATGATAGACCAAGGAAGCTACTTAGACTGAATTTTTGTCTTTGATTGTTGAGTAATTGGAGTCCTCTGTATCATGATAAAGCCTTAATATAATTTCCCTGCAACCTTAACTTGTATGCTTTCTTATATTGATTATATTTTCATTCCTAATAATTGGTAAATGCGGATATTTAAGGCCAACCCAAATAGTTGGAAAAGGCTGGATGTTTATGGTAATGGAATTCTCGACTTTTCCAATAACCTGTTCATATTATGTAAGCATCATTTCCTATTGAGAACAGCAGCCCATTTCATATACTATGCATATGATTTATCTTGACCATTAATGATGATCACGCAGACACTTCTGTTTTTCTAACTTTGTTGCTCCTTGCTTCTGATTGTTCTATCTCTTTAGTTCGATATCATCTTGATGAGGACCCGAAGACCCTAAAAGTGTTTGCAATTCCACTTCATGATGCCAAAGGCTCTGTTTCACACTATGACCGCATTAGCATCTCTCCCAGTGGAAAAATTCTGGCAGTCACTAGTGGCTCAACATTGCAATGGTTATGTGCTGAAACAGGGAGGGTTTTGGATACAGCTGATAAAGCACATGAAGGTTCGTGAAGTTTATATGCCCTTACTCTCTTGTGGCTTAGTCATTCTCTGACTTTTTTTTTTGAATTTTAATTGTTGATATCTATTTTAAATTGACTGATATGGTACCTGTAATATTGGCCTTAGTGTGAGGTTCACTGATTGTGCTTTGCTAATTGTTGAGGTCCTTGTTAAATAGAAAGAACAATAGCAAAAAGAATAGCCTGTAATTGGAAAGCTGATTCCTTGTTAGGTTTTGTTACCATGCTAGGCCTGGTCAGGATATTTCTTGATTTGGCTATATTTTTACACTCTTGCTGTCCCTTGATATATTTTCTTTTCTTTCTTTTTCCTTTTTCCTTTTTTTGCTAAATGTGATAAATTTGACTAGATCATATGGTTAGTGGTGATGGGGGGAAATGATAGTCATGTCTAAGGCAATGGATGCTTTCCATGATGGTCGAGGTTAGGAAGTCATGGCAAAGAGGTTTGAGAGGGGAATGAAAGAGCATAGCAAGATGGAATGTAGTGGGTACTTGTAGGGTTCTTTAGAACAACTATGTTGGATATCCATGATTTAGATAATGTTATGTGTTAGTAGTTAGCTTTTTGCTCAGCCAACAGCCTTCTGCCACATATCATGAGTTTGACCAAGCCTTACTAGTTGCGCTTTAGAGGTCTTTGAACCTTTATGATCTAGTGACAACTACTCCTAAGTATAGCTCAAAAGAACACAAAATAGAAGATCTGTATTAAATTATACTTTTGGATGAATTAGAATGTATCTGGCATTGGAAAACATCAACCTTGGCTTTCATACCTAGACAGCATGCAAAATCATATGGTTTATGGTTATCTATTGGTACACAGGGTTAGTTTTGTTCATGCATGGGACTTTTGAAGCCTAAGTGTGGTGATCGACAAATTTGGTGGTGACCTCTCTTGCATTTGTTCCATGTGCCACTATGAAATTGTGACATATACCTAATTGTTCTGTTCATCTAATCTTGTTCATGTTGTTGGTTTTGATTTATGAGGTTTAATTATCATGTATTTGCCTATGTAATTCAACCAAAAATAATCAAATGATGCTGTATTGTGTCAGGTGTAATGCTAGAAGTTGGTTGTCTCTAATGAAGGCATGTAGAAATAATATAAACAGAAGAAACAGGAAATACATACACATACACACGTGCAAGGATGCCATCTGTTGGACCTTTCTTTTATTGTATTATGAAGATGCTTTAACTGAATGGTTTAGACATGATATTGCTAATATTTAGTTGCTTCATATCATGGTTTCAAGTTCAAGTGCTGGTCCATGCTGGCCAGCATGGACAATGCAAGGGCCAATACCAGCACCCAACGCTGGTTAGCACAACACCTACTAATTTATTATTAAACACTGTTAATTAAAAATCTATTTTTTTTTCTTTTTTTATATTTCACCATGATGTGGCATGTTTGCCAGCATGGCATGTGCCTTGTTGACTAGTGGACTTTGGCAAGCTCACGAGCATCAACACTTTGAAACAAGGTTCACCACCTCGGTACTAGATCTCGTACTGGTACTATCCTAATGCAGAGTCAGTACGCCCGATATGGTATTTGGTTTGGCATACCAAATATCAGTACATTCCCTATATCGTACAACGGTTCGGTACCGGTACAGTACAGTATGGTCGATACAACAAACCTTGCTTTAAAACCTCTCTCTTTACTCTCTCTTGAAGAGGATGGGGCGCTCGTTCGACCTATAGGAGATGGACAAGCCAATCCCCATTTTCATCCTCATTGTCCGAATTGTCATAGAGAGAGTGGACGATGAATGAAAGAAATGGTATTTGGATGCCCAAGTAGAAGAATAAGACCGCATGGAGAATACAAAAGAGCAGATAAAGGAGCAAGGTCTTCAAGAAACGTGGCATTCAATCACAGAATCCTTTGACAACTAACATAGAAGTACATCGAAAAGGGTTGATTATTCTTTTTATAATCTCTTCTTTATGCGCTTTACCCCTTTTTATTATATCTATTTATTAGGTAAGGCATCTTGCATTAGCATGTAAGAGAATCACGTAGTTTCAGAATGGTCCAAAATCCAAATGTTCCTTAATAATGCATATGATATGAGCTAGCTAATCTCCTTCCTTTGTAAGGTATGGCCATATTAAGTTCTAATTCATAATTATATGTAGATGGGCTCATTTGTTGCAAATTTAGTGTGTATCCCACCTCTTGGAGCATGATGATTAGCTCGAAGGACATGTTAAAGAGTTATTTTGTTGTCCTGCTTTCTTATCATGTTGATTACCGCATCATGCAGGTGACATCACAGGCATTGCTTGGGCTCCTCAATTGATTCCTATGGGTAAGAATCTTCAGATTTCTTTACAACTTCTGCAACTTCTCAAGACTCTGGTGCTTTCTATCTGCCTTTAGATATATGATTGCTTTATGGCTTGCCTGGGTGCATGGTGGAAATTACTAGAGGATTAACCAAGGGATTGAAGTGATGCTACTAAAGAATCCTAAAATTTACTTGGCGTTGCTTAGTTTTCTGTTTGGCTAATTCTTGTGAATTGTTCGCAGAAAATTTACTATGATCAAGAGTAGCAATTAGAAGCCTGTTGATGTGCATGTGTAAATATTCTTCAAAGTTAACCTAATTTTCATCATATGGATCATAGAGTTAAGAAAGCATACATTTAAAGAGTAAAAAAATCATTTAAGCTGAGTAAAGGAACTCTATTTTACTGATGGATATGTGGGTAATGCCTCGCTGGATGATTAAAACATTAGGACAAGCTTGATTTCAAACAAGCACGAAAAGAAAGTTTAGACATTAGCAATCCTGCCATCATCTCTTTGTTCCTTGAAATGGTGCATGGATCACTTCTTCTATGCCTTAGGAGCAATCTGAAACTTAGCTCATGCTTCATAAACATTGGATCTCCAATGAGGTCCCCCTTCAGCACAGCCACCATCTATCAGTTAAGAAGCCTCTGTCTTTCTTAGGATTGCTACCTTTGTCTTCTTCCACCTCATCTAGGAATCTTTATTGGAAGGCCTTCAGTGCAAGATCCACTTTGTCCTTCAGCCCTGCATTCTCTCGCCTGTTTTATTCAAACTACCATTTTCTACAGAATTCTACTTGTTCCCATTGATGGCCTTTGCACTTGATCCATGCTATCAAGTCCTTGCTGCTCCTTATGTCCACTCCTAACCCCACCTCAAACCTTAATTCAGCACAGAGATACAGAACTGACAGAGAATTCCTGATGGAGGGGCAGACAGTCACCATCTTTTAGTTAACAAGCCTCTGGTTTTTATAAGATTGCTACCTTTATCTTCTCCGACCTCATCCAAGCATCTTTACTGGAAGGCCTTCAGGGCAAGATCCACTTGGCCTTCCACCCTGCATCCCCTCCCATATTTTATTCAAGTCACCATTTTCTACATAAATCCACTTGTTCCCATTGGTGGTCTTTGCACTTGATCCAAGCTATCCTATCCTTACTGCCCCTTATATACATACATACGTACATATATATGTATACATACATACATATATATATATATATATATATATATATATATATATATATATATATATACATACACATATATATATATATACTTATATATATATATATCTCTCTACAGGTACATATACACATATTTATGTATATAAAATTATATATATATATATATATATATATATATATATATGTATATATATGTATGTATACATCCATACGTACGCATGTATGCATCCATACGTACGCATGTATCCATAGATATGTATGCATGTATACATTTATACCGTATTGATGGAGGGGCAGCTAGGGCGGTGTGTTTAGAGGCCATTTGGTTGCCTACAATTCCAATTGTTGCAATAGAAAATGCAATTGCAATTGGAATTGCTACAATTAGAAATGCAAATGCAAAAAATATGTTCGGTTGTCATGATTAGCAATTTCAAATGCTTCTTACAGCTATTTGGTAGTATGGTGCAAAAAGAGGTGTAGTAACCTTGCAAATAATCAGATAAGTTTACCCCTTCAAAAGTGGTGAACTACTTTCTTTTTTCATTGTTATGTTTGAATAATAGATGGCCATCTATTAGCTTCTTCTAATGTTATATAATATATAATTTTTCTCAAAAAATATATAGTATAATAATATTAAATATAAATTAATAATTATAATATCATTATTTATTACATGGCAATGGTGTATAATAAATATAATAATATATTGAAATTAATGAGTAAGTTCTTAAGATATTGTTATGTAGCAGTATATAATAATATTTCAACTATTATATAAAATATGACAATAAATTATACAAAATATCTTATGAAATATTTAATTAAATTATATGATATTGTTTGTTTGTATAATTGTTTTGTAGTTATAGTAATCATATAATAGTAAAAGTATAATAACAATAATTGCATTATTATAATGACGACAATTATATTATTATATAATAATTAAATACAATACATATTATATTAGTATATTATATATTATTAAATGATTATAATCATATTTGATAATAGATATTAAAATATTAAATATTACGACAAAATTACAATATTATAGAAATTTTATTATTACTAATATAAATAACTGTAACAATAATCATGTTATTCTAAAAATCATTATATAGCGATCATTTTAATGTAAAAATATTATTATTATTTTTATAATTCAAAATAAAAATCTTATAATATCATAAGTCCTATTATTGTGATAATTATAATAAAATTTGTAATCTTATTGTTAAACTATTGTTATGATATTTATGAAATATTTAATTAAATTATATGATTGTAGTTGTAGTAATTATATAATAGTAAAGTACGATAACAATAATTGCATTATTATAATGTATATAATAATGAATTCTAATACATATTATATTAGTATATTATATATTATTAAATGATTATAATCATATTTGATAGTAGAGATAAAATATAAAACATTACTAAAAGGTTACAATATTATAAAAATATTATTATTATTAATATAAATAACTGTAGCAATAATCATGTTATTCTAAAAATCATTATATTGTGATCCTTTTAAAGTAAAAAATAATAATATTATTTTTATGATTAAAATAGAAATGTTATAATATCATAAGTCCTATTATTGTGATAATTATAATAAAAATTGTAATCTTATTGTTAAATGATTGTTATGATATTATAAAAATAGTTGTTGATGTAATAGATTGTTATAAAATCATTTTATATAGTTACATATATTAAATTATAGTTTAAATTAAGCTAGTGAGAGGCTGTGAGGATACAAGATAGGTGGGATAGGATTTGCAACCTGAGTCAACTGTTATTGTGGTTGTTTTTAACCTACAGTACTAAATGCAACTTTTTGGGCCCTTTTTTTTTGCAATTGAATTGCAAGCAACCAAGTAGCTTCATTAGCTGCTTGCAATTCCAATTGCTTGCATTTGGAATTGTAAACTTCTGTATCAGCAAAGCGTGGCAGGGCTTCAGAAGGAACAGAAAAGGTGGAAAGTGTGGTAGAACTTGGAAGAGATCTTGAAGAAGAGGCCATGGGCATTGTGGACTTGTGCATACAAGTTGTGGGGGAAAATTGGGACCCACCGGTTTTTTCTTTAATTCTTATGGAACTGCAGAATTACTATTTTTTTTCTGGGCTATGACTAGATATCCGAAAAGCCACTTAGGAATTATTTACCCTATGGTTTAGGAAAACATCCGAAAGCCCATATTCTGTAAAATCTTATGGTTTTCTTTGTGCACTTAAACAGGCTGTAGCATGCAGTTGTTGGTTTGAGTGAATCTTGACAGCTCATAACTCAGGCTATTGGCTTGTCATTGTTAGATCAAATTGATGTTGACAACCCATAAACCTGGCCACTTGATTTAATTGCTCAAGTATTTCTTGAATCAGTAGCTCCAAAATGTGACAGAACCCAAGGTCAGATTAGTTTGTCCAACTTGGTTCCTCTTGATGAGCACCCCAGATACAACCAAAGATACATCATGAATAAACTTTGCCTAGTTACGAGAGTGTTGTAGTATTTACCACCAGACCGCTGTTATATACAGTAGCATTTAATAGGTCTAACCACGTTTACTTATTGGTACACTGGATTGCTTATATCACTGTTTCCTGCCAACTTTTGCAGGTGGTGGACCCACTATGGTTTTAGCCACAGCTGGTGCTGACAAAAAAGTGAAACTGTGGTTGGCTCCACAACACCACCCTTCATGAGTGATGCACCATAATCAGCTTCTGCAGAGATTTTTGGTCAGTTTTGCTATGGAGTATATCAAAGTGCGTCACAAATCTAACCTGGATCCCTCTGCTTTTATAGTTTTCATGTTCTGAAAAGCAGTATCACAGCTAAGTTACAATAGAGACATAAAGTGCCCAAATGCCAAAAATTTGTTCACCTGCAAATCAATTCAATTTGGGTAGTAGCTTGACATGCGTTCTCAAGTTTGTGTTCAGAGATTGGGAACAATGTATTTGTCTGATATTTAGTGCGATAGAATATCTGGTAGTTTGTATGTTGAACTAGTTCGATTCAAGTTTGCTCTCAAATAAGGAGGATGTGGCTTCATAGAGGAACTATAGCTAGTATGTGAGATTTAATTTTCTCAACGAGTTCTGAGATCGATCTCTCTCTCTCTCTCTCTCTCTCTCTCTCTCTCTCTCTCTCTCTTATTATGAGATTGAGCACAACTTGAGGAGATTAGCAAGGATTTGGTGGATTCTCATTGCTTATCTGGGTATTACTTTTCTATGTTTCTTAGGCTCCATTTGGCAAATTTTTTGGTGGGTTAGAAAGCACTTTCTGGCCCTCTAAAAATATTTTTAGAGGGTACAGTGATATTTGATAAAAATTGTAAAGTTGTTTTGGATTTGTCAGAAAACTAAAAACGTCTATTTGGAAAAAAAACTCTATTTTGGGGCTTTTTTTCAAAAGTATTTTTTGTGCGAATAAGTAAATCCCTCCGAGGGAGACGAGGCCACAGGCCGAAGGGGGGTAACGACCAATTCCCAGGTGACAGGTCCATTTATGGACCGGATATCCCAATGTCAGGAAGCTATTTTGATTTTAATATTTTTTTTTTCTGATGACCAAAATGCCCACCAATAAATCCTACGATTATACTTATATTATATCATATTATATATAATATATTATCATACTATAAATATAATGTAATATAATATAATAATAAATTAATAAAATAGTATATTATATTACATTACATTATGATAGCATAATATATTACATTATTGTAGTAATATGTAATTATAATATAATATATTCTTATATAATAATACTATATTATACTATTAATAATTAATAAGATAATATAATAGATTATATTACATTATATTATATTCTATTACATGATTATATTATAATCATGATATATTATTATTATCCTATAATATAATATAATCTATTATTAGATTGGATTCTAATTTGTTATATTATATTATATTGTTATATTACATTACAATATTATTATATTATATTATATTATATTATATTACATTATAGTAATATTGTTAATAATATATTATTATATTATATCATATCATATTATGCTGTATTATTATGCTATAGTACCCAATATTATATTGTACTATATTATAATAATTTTATACAAAATAATAATATTTTAATATGAAATAATATGTAATATTATATTGTATTATACTTTACTATGCAATATTCTTTATTGTCATTTCATCATACCAAAAGTATTTTTTATTTTGGTTACAAATATACATTAAAGTTTTATAGTATTTTAGAAATATAGTTATCGAATAGTAAATATTTTTTTATAAAAATTTTATTTTTAAAAGCTTTACTGCCAACAACAATTACAAAAAATATAATATTAATATATAATAATAATTATTATAATTTTTTATATTTCTATTATTGTATTATATTATAAATATAATATTATATTACATTATATCATAATACATTGATATATTATGTTATATAATACCAAATTATGTTATATTATTATGCTATAGTATACAATATTATATTACATTACAGTAATATTCTACTATACTATATATTTATATATTAATATATATTATATTTTATTATACTATGTTGTATGATATTATGTAATGTCAAATGCCAAAAGTTTTTTTTTAAATTTGTTTATCAAATATATATTAAAGTTTCACAGCATTTTTAGAAATGTAGTTATCAAATAGTAAATAATTTTTTATAAAAATTTTATTTCAAAAAATTTTACTATTGAAAGCTCTACTGCCAACAGTTTTGCCCAACAGGGACTATTATTTCATCCATATTTGTCTGGTGTCTGGTTCTCCTATCAGAAGGGCTCCAACAGATGAAGCAATTATTGGTGGTTGAGAAAATGCGACTGACCTGTAATTATCAACAAGGACAACAATAGGAGTGCTTTCTGCTGGAAAGCAGCAGCTGTACCATGCTAAGTGGTAATGGACAGGACTTCAAGGCTTCATGGTATGTAACTCTATGACAAATGGTAGGATTTTCTCCTGGATCTGGCTTCCTCAAAAGTCCAACCATCAACATCTCTGTAATGGGCGATAAATCACTCCAACATTGGGAAGAATTTGTCTGAACTTGGCTTGAGATTGCACTCTAATGACCAGTGGAGAAGGGTTACTCTAGCCGCAGTGCAACCAAACAATGGATTTTAGGATGAAATTGGTGCGAAGTAGAAATCTTAGTGGCGATCCGGGAACATCAGAGAATAACCATAAAGTGGACTCATTAAGATCACATATCGATGAGCATTATTTTTCTACCTTGGTGTACAAGAGAGAGTTTGTAGATTGGTAAAAGTTGCTAGAACTTTTGGGGTTATCCTGGAAATCTGGAGGGTCATGCGTGATGTTGTTTTAACCCATCCCTCACAGTAAATACTATGAACTGCAGCATCTTTGAACCTTTCAGTCCAAAGATATCCAACAAAGTAAGGAAGAAAATCCAATGATAACCAACAAATTGAGGAAGAATGATCCAACTGAAGCCATAGTAAATTGGCTTCCTTGCAAGCATGAGGCCGTAAGCTTGCCGTGGAATTCCATTGTCCAGCTTTCACTGTCCAGCCATAAGCAGACAAAGTTGGACGTAAAAATATGCTCCACAGTTCAAAAACATTTAGTGCTGGAGAGCCAGAGAATAAAGCAAAAGACTGACGCTCCGTAGCGCATCATTGCAAAGGACAAGCCCAGGTGACTCAAAGTGGAAAACACTGTTTCTTTTGTGCCTCTAAAATGGGGGATTCCAAGGAGGATGCATCATGGCTGAGTTGAATGCATTCGTCCTGCCGAGAAGGACATTTCATGGATTGAATTGAACTCAGGAGGAAAGAAAAGGAATATGCTCTGGATTAATTACTCTTGGAGTTGGTAAATTAAGATAATCTACTGCTCAAGGTTTTCAAATCTCCATATTATTAATTATCTCAGTTTATCTCGGCTCATATGGTTAATGAAAAAATTTGGAGGGAATTGAGACTTTCCAAGATATCCACCTATATTTTTGAACCGTGATTTCGAAATCTAGACTCATAGGATAAAAGTTCAAGGTTAAAAACTATACTTAAACATCAATTTCATAATTTGTTAGTTAATAATTTATTTAAGAAAATAAAAACTATCGATCGAAAGATTTGGCCTGATGAATATACAATAATAGGATTGAGATGTTCGCGTATACCGTATTGGAGTGCCTGATATTGATACAAACCAAGATCTTAATCAAGGAATCTGGCCAAGATTAAAATCTAGGCAGTAAAAAAATAAGAATCTCTTAAATATGCTAAAGGAAAAATATGATATCACAATTGAAAAAAAACTTAAGAGGTCTCCAAATTCATTTGATTCTAGTCCCATAAGCTAGATTGTCACTTCAAATACCTGAAATTGTGGCCCTCATTTATAAATATATGATGAATGAAAGAAAGAAAAATAAGTGTGAGTGATATTAAAGGATTTCTATTACATGCACATAAACAATTTTTTTGCCATGTGGCATGAGGGGATTGATGCAACTTAGAGGATTAGTTGCCAATCATGAAAAGATTGATTAGAGTTAAAAATCAACATCTAAAGGTTTGATACATTTTTCGTGTGCACATAATAAGTCTTTTCCATATGAGTAATACATTGCCATTTAGGGCTTGGTTGGATGCCCCAACAATCTATCCTAATATGAGTAATGCATTGCCATTTAAGAGATAGAGACCATGATGGTGGAGCGAGACTGAAGCAATTAAAACTTGCTGATTAGAAAATCAAAAAATATAAGGATAATGGATTCTTTCATTTTGTTGATTGATGATATAATGGTTTCTTTCATTTTGTCGCTCGATGATCGATTCTTTCTAAAAGGTGGTCTTCAATATCTTTATTTTTTTTGAAATTCTAAAAACTAAAGTTTCTCTTGGAAACTCTTCCACTCCAATGTTAATTCTGACCAACTTTTTCAATATCCATCATATATTCGGTGCATTGGTTGTCGAGATATCTAAAAGAACCCTTTGTCCTATAAAATTTCTTATAAGGTTTCAATAACAGAGTTGATGTAGGAATGGATTTTCATTAAGAATAGTATTGACCTTTAAAACAACTACTATTTATTCTGCAATATATGATTTGATATTATCTAATATTTAAAATATAATAATTATAATAACCATTATTACAATATTAATCTCTAAATCTTAAGCATGAGATAAAATAAAGACAATACAAAAAAGTCCATGTCATAACAATATTCCCCTAGTCTATACCCCATGACTTCAAAAAATATTTGGATTATTCTTAATTTTTCTTTTCAAAATAATACATTCAATTGCCTTATGTGTCAAATTAATTGAAAATAAATTGATTGTTCATAAAGTTTACTATTTATTAATTGTTCCTAAATTTCATTGTCCTTTTTAATATCTTCATCTTAATCATCCATCTATTGAAGTTGTGGGATTTGTTCAAAATGGCATCTTTAGTTGATCTCTACTTCAGCTAATTGATAAGTTCTCTTAGCGGTCCTTATGAAAAAATTATTTAGACCTTGTGCATATGAGACAATCCATAGATTAGTAGATTCCTTTCTGCATCATTCCAAATCCTGGATGCATGAAACCAGTAGGCCCCTTGTTTGATATGACTTTCTAGGAACTAAATGTTTCCTGATCATAGAGTCATAGTGTCTTTTTTTTCCTATTTTTTTAATATTTTTACCCTTATAAATTATTTCTTACCATATACCTACCCTCGTTGTCACTATCTGCTTGACCATATTAGTCTGACAAGTATTTAATAAAAGGTTTTTGGTATATATATATATATATATATATATAATCACGAATTTACTATTTTTATACTGTTTTTGTAAATTATCTTTTATATTTATTTTATTAAGTTAAGAATATTTCAGTTACTTCAATTCCAACCATCTCGTTTATTCCCACTATTAGATATATAGCGGCGAAAAAAATATATACATATATATAATAAATTTACAAGACGAAGCAAATAATCTTTTTATCTGTAATTATATAAAATAATTTTAAATATTTATAAAAATATACAAGACAAAAACATTTTGAAACCTCAGCCTCTACTAATACCTGCTTCATTTCTGAAACCTCACGTATGATTCCATCTCTGATGCAAATGGACACACAACCAGTACGGTTACTTGTCATTATTAGTCAGCTTTCACAAACAACGAACTAAATCATGGCACCCATACTCTTCCACTCATATCACTTGCACCTTATCTTATCAAAACTATTACTTAAAGAAGCCACCACAATTAGTTAATTAATCTCCCCAGCTTTAGTCCTTCCTCTTGTCGCCTCGTTAAAAAAAAAAAAAGCTCAAACGCTGCCATTAATCTTTCCCTCCTCCCCTTCTTTATTATACTTTAATAACAATCATTATTCCACGTACGACACTTGCAGTATAATTCAAATCCCTCATGGGCTCGCAAGTAACGGTCGATGAGCAAGTTTGGAAATGGGAAAAGTTCCTTTAATTAATTAACTGCATGAAAAGGGTAAGCTTTTTACTCAGATTGATGAGGGCTAATAAACAATAAACAGGATGCGACTGCTGATTTCCTTTTATATTTAGCATCCTTCGATTCAGCTCCAATCGATTGTGCCAAGAACGATATCAATTTTTCAATAATTCTTGCAGCAACGTGTCACATTGGTATGGATTTTTTTTTTTTTTTGCAGGCATAGATTTTGTACTAATAATAAGGTAGGGCTTCTGCTGATTTAATCATGGGTATCAAATGTTTCATCAAAGTTCTTGAGAAAAAAATAGTCTTGGGAATCATGTGAGAATGGATTGGCTGATTCCATGATTTTTTTTTCTCTCGAACTTTACTCAAATAAATATTGTGGGCAAAAGTAAAAACTAGTCTTCATATTGATAGCTATCAATGATAACTTTCAAGTAGGCTTCTATGTTTTTGTTCTGATCAAGCAACAAAAAGCTTTTTCATATTAACCTTTACCTTCATAATTTTATTTTGCATATTTATCATTACTGAGTTAAGGGTATTTCAGTTGTTTCAATATTAGACAACTCTTTCCTTCATTGTGTAAGATGGCAACGTAGATATGCAAAAAGATTAATTTACAAGAGTATATATGCAAATAATAAATTTGAAAGAATACATATATATAATTTCAGATATTATAAGGGTTTACAATAAAATAAATTCTAAAATAAGCAACATAAAAATAAACTCCGTAAATATGGGAAGCCATCTAATGCAACATAAACACCAAATATATAACCAAATGCAAACATAAAACAAATGCTTTTCCTCAAACATGGGATATAATTGATGTACATGGTTAATAATTTGATGTATGGTTTTTGCTGGCTGTATAGTTATGGTTACTAATCAATGATGGAATCAAAACTTTGACATTGACATGATCTATATGAATCTTAACGATTTAACTATATGCCGTATAACCTTGGAGGGTTAAAACTGCTCACTTGGGAGGACAGCCATGGATGGTTGATCAGAGTGGGAAAGGCTATTGGGAGGTTTGGCTGATCAGGGAAAATGACAAGGCCAGACCGGCAAAAAGCTGTGAAAAGGGCCCATGCTGTGTTCAACCAGATTAGGGATTATGGTTTAAAGAGGGTCGAAGTTAGAGGGATAGATATTGGCTAATAATGGGTTACAAAGAAGGTTGGGTTTAGCTAGAGATGAGTTATAGGTAGAGATCAGGCATATGATATGGAACCGACGCTGTTGGGGTTGGAGGGGGCTAGGGGCTTAGTCCCACATCGGCTGAATAGCGGAAAGAATTATGCTTTAAATGGAAGGACAAAAACTTCTTACCTCAGGAGGCGCCTTTTAAAGGGCAAAACAGCGAGAGAGGCTTCTACCTGCCCCAAAGCAGACAATACCTCCTGTGGGGATGCATCCCCTTTTTCTGCTCTAATAGATGGTGCGGTGAGCATGGACCCCCATAGACCTCGCACGAATCTTCCTGCTCGGAGGGCTAGTGTTGGGGGTAGAGGGGGCCGGGAATTTAGTCCTACATCGGTTGAGTAGCGAAAAGAATTATGCTTTAAATGGAGGGGTAAAAATTTCTTCCCTCAGGAGGCACATTTTGAAGGGCAAAATCATGAGGGAAGCTTCTACCTGCCCTAAAACGGACAATACTTCATATGGGGACGCATCTCCTTTTTCTGTCCTAACAGACGCCATTTTTCATAGTCATATTTTAGACCTACACTAAACTAAATTGCTCGTTGGGTTAGATTAGGTTGGATCTATGAATTTTGTGCTTATCAAGTCATCGTGGCAAGGCCAAGTCAAGCATAACCTCTGCCCAAGCCAAAGTATTTTGTATCAGGTTAGGCCAAGCCTAGGTTAAGGTCTTATTCAAGATGAAAGAAAATATTTTCGTCATTTTTATCTAGAAGTAATACTGACATGAATAAAAAGTAGGCAAAGCTTAAAAATGATGTTAGCATAAGTTGCTGCCACTAAAGTCATCAACATTCTGACTCAAATTTCAATAAAACCTTCAACATACAAATAATTACTTTTGGGGTCAAATCATATTAGTTCATCTAATGCTCTATATTGGTCTATATAGAGTAAGCCAAAGTTATGATCAAACTCGATCGAATTTTTCAATCAGGTTAGTTTTCAAATCTAAATGCAGCCTCTCTGGCTTAGTTTTCGATCGAATTTTTTATTCCCGACAAGATGCTACAATTTTATTCTAGTAAATATTTTTTTTTTACATATTAGTTTTGATTTGTCACTTTCTACTTACTAATAATTTTTGAAAAAAATAAAAATTATGAGACGTGGGCATCACATTGTTTACGTCCTCTTATTATTATTATTATTATTATTTTTATAGGTTCATACCGTGCGTGTACGAATATACTCAATAAAATTAAAAAACACAAGCTCATGGAGTGTCTGAGACAGCTTTTCCCTCTGATCACAAAATGTATCCTAAGTGGTGAGCTGCGTAGGCAGCTATCCAGTCGGCCGTTTTGTTGGCCTCTTTAAATACATGCTTGGCCTGTAACGCCACCCTATCCCTCGTCATCATCCTAATATTCCGGATCAGTAGGTGGTCCATGCTTTCCCTCCTCGGACTCCTTTAGATCCGTCTGATCATCATGTTCGAGTCGTTCTTCAATATGATCGAACTGGCCTGCAACACCTGTCGAGTATATCGAAGATCCATCCAAACAACTCACAGCTCCATCTCAAAAATTATTATATCAAATAACTAACAACCGTCTGCTGCCATAATTTTAGATTGCGGATTGGTATAACAAAACCCGCACCTCATGACCACCTCCGTCCATCCATCCAGTTTAATTGATATCAAAATTCCCCCCCAATGCTTCCTCACTCCAACGCTGAGTGCGACCATCCAAGAGGGCGAGGACTTTGCGTGGTCCCATCACCATCCGAGACGGCCGGTTCTGCCATCAAATGGCCCCAACCCACGAGAGAACCACCCAGCAGACGGTCCGGATCTGTCCACATCAACTTCCCGCCCGAGATCTGCCCCCGCAACGATCAGACGGTTGAGACTTCGCCCGTATGACCAGTTGTGAGCTTCGTATCACTGTCAGAAACCATACGGACCATGAATAACACCACTGACAACCATAGTGGACCGGTCAAATGCGTTACATATACTATGTATATATATATATATATAATTACTCACTGGTTTCCTCATGAGTTTTTTTTTTCTTTTTTTTGCTTTATATTTTTTTGTGCCAAAGTTTTTAATGCTACCAAACCAATCACTGCACCCCAAAATGGTGGGACCGGTGCACCGTACAATCACATTAGGGTGGGGCTCACAAATTGGTCGTCGTCCTGCGATTGCTTCTAGGGTTAGACTGTTCCCTGATCCGCAGACAGCCTTTTTTGCTTCTTTTAGGAAAGAAGAATGCTATAATATTGCATGCATTTTTTTTTAAAAAAAATTATGTTAACAAAATTGAGCACCAACTACGTATAGTACACGAATGATTGGTGTGTGTGGGCCCCAGTAAACTTTGAGTCTTGAGGACGGCAGCAGGCTAGGGTTGGCCTTGTGGAATATAGTTCGAAATTTTTAATAGGGCAAACGCATGACCAAGGTCAAAAGTGAATGTGAAGTTAGGTAGGAATAGACGTATGAAATGGCTTGCTTGTTTCCTACCAATTTTGATGCATAAAGCATATGTGAGGGGGCTGATCTAAATCTATGGAAAGGTATTCAATTTTAGGTTTTCAAAGTTAATCCTTGATATGTGCTCTTCGAGCATGCTAGATTAGAATTTTTATCGGTGAAGCCATTTCAATTAATTGAAGTTTGGTTTAGAAGCTGAGGTTGAGCATGTCTCTTGTGGTCAATAATAAAATATATAAAGAGATTGCCGAGACTTCGGTTTGGATTGGTCCGAGGAATATATGAACTAGAAAACATAAGGTTCATCCCCATCGTAGCCCAAAGAGTCTTCCAAAAGTAGCTCCCAAATTTGACTTCTCTATCTGATATAGTGGGCTTAGGTACACCATGTAGTCGTACTACTACTTCAAGAATGGCTTGGTGACATGTGAAGCACTAGAATTGTGGCAAGGAATAAAATTTGCCACCACTAAATAAAGAATCAACCCTATTCTTGTCTTCGGAAGCCAAGCACAAAATCTATGCCAAGATCTTTTCATAGTCTCTCATCAGGAATAGGAAGAGGAAGATATAATCCAGCACTCTGCCTGTAGCCTCTGAAAATTTCACATAATCTGCACATCTTGATGAATCTTTCAACTTATTTTTATTATAGAAGGACAATAAAATTTACCCTTAAGCAAAGCTAATGTTTTATATCTACCAAGTATCCTGCTAATACCAAAGCATGTAACTCAGGAACAAGGAATCCCAAGGAGAGGAGTTAGGAATGCATAATTTGTTACCTTGGAAGTGATAACCGTCCTAGATAAGATGTCTAGGTTCATCCAAAGCTTCACCATCTTGCAGGGCTATATAGATTCAATCGAAATCCTTTATCTTCTGCATCACCATTCTTGATTTCTTTGAATCCTATAACCTACCAATAAACAAGCTCTGTGACTAAGGGCATTTGCAACTTTATTCTCAATTCCAGCTTTATGTTTGACATGGGATGTGAATTCTTGGAGATAATTACTCCATTTTGTATGTTTGCAACTAGGTTTCTTTTGAGAGTTTAGGTCAGAATATAAAATAAACTTCCTATGGAACAAGAAGTCGCCGGTGCTTGAGAGGAGCTTGCACGAATGCATAGAATTCTGTATCATAGGCAGAGTATCTCTTCTTTGCATCTCCGAGTTTCTCATTGAAGTAGGCGATAGAATGTCCTCCTTAGCTTAACACACCACCTATTCCAACAGGAGATTTTATAATAAGCCACTTCAATATTTTGTTGAAGTAGATGAAGATCAGAGCTTCTATTGTCTTTTGCTTGATTAGGTCAAAGGCTAAATCATCTCCTTTTGTCCATTGGAAAAGACCTTGCTTCATGCATTTAGTAATAGGTGCCATAATACTACCAAAATTTTGAAGAAATCATTTATAATAAGTAGCAAGCCCATGAAAACTCCTGATCTTATGAATGTTTAATGCTGTAGGCCATTTCACTAAAGCTTTTAGCTGCTTCCAACTCTTGCTGTGGAGGTATTGAATCCTAAGAAGACAATCTTTGGTTGCATGAATGTGCATTTTTTCAAATTGATATAGAGTTTCTGCTCTAGAAGCACATGCGTCACCAGCTTCAACCGATCCACATGCTCCTTGGTACTCTTGCTATATGCTAGATATCATCAAAACAAAACCATCACAAATTTTCTAATGAATGGTTTCATCATACGCATGAAAGTACCAGGAGAATTGGTCTAGCCAAAAGGCATGATCCATTCATATAACTCATCCTTGGTTTTAAAAGCAATCTTCCATTTATCTCCTAGCCAAATGCAAATTTGATGATAGCCACTTCTAGGGTCAATTGGAGAAAATTGTAGAACCAATAAGCGTATCTAAAATATCATCAAGTCTTGGAATGAAAAACCAGTACTTGATGGTAATCTTGTTGATGGAGTAGGTGTTAATGCAAACTCTCAACCAACTATCTTTAGCACCATCAAATTAGGAATGCCATAAGGACATACTTTCTCTAATAAATACTTTCTGTAACCATCTATGAACTTACCTTTTCAGCTCTTATTGACCCAATGATTAATTTTGATGAGTACAAAATGTTCGAGTATGATATTAATGATTTTATATTTTTGGAGTCGTTAATTTGTTTTATAGATCTTCTCCCAAGTTGACATGGTGGCAACTAAGTGGTAGTTTCATCTCTATTGCCATACCAATGAGAATGAAAATGGTAGGAAACATAGATCCTGTTCTTGGTCTTCTTCCTATCATGTGACAGATGCAAGCTAATTAACTGGATGGGAGAATTAGCATTACCTAGATATATTTCTTATTGCATATATGTGAATCCTTTTTTCTTTTGGCATGTTTCGTGCATTCTTTTCAATTAAGCAATAGTGGTTTGTGCCAACCAAAGCTTAAGCACGGAGGGGGAAATGATTCAGCTTTTTCTTCTTTTCTTTTTTTAGAAAAAGAAATGAGATTATTAGTAGTATCTTCATCTCAATCCCATATCAAGCGACATATCAAGGATCCTTGATTCTAGAAATTTTGAATTTTGAATTTTAAATTTTGAATTTTGAATTTCAAATAGCATAAATTTATGAATGATTCCTAAGGATCTATTTATTATTTTTTTCTGTGTTTGTATCATTCTAGTTGTAATCTCTTGTACATTTTCAACTATAAATATACATCATGACTATCTTATGAGGTAGGTAGAAAAAGTTCTCCACAATATTTTTTTTCACATATTCTTATTTTTTTCATGGTATCAGAGCCTTCAACCTTTGTTATCTCCATGACATCCTCCTCCAACTCCATGCCTACACCCACCAATTTGCCTTCAGTTGCTATTCAACTTAATAGGGACAATTTTATTATCTGGAAGGCATGTATCCATTCTCTCTTAACAGCCAACCGACTATGAAATCTTATATATGACATGACCTCGCCTTCACTTCTAATGATTGTCATAACTTCAGATGATGAAAGAATAGAGAAGCCAATCTCTGATCCAGCCTATGAGTCATGGCCTCTCTGTGATAAAATTGCTTTGGTGTGGCTTCTCAATAGCATATCCAATGCGATGATGGTTCATGTCATTGGATTACCACATGAACAAGATGTTGGGTTGCTCTTGAACGACTTTATGTCATCCAGAGTGAAGCACATTACAGTACTATTATGATGGATTTTCATGCTTTTAACAAGGGCTCGCTCTCTATGGAGGTTTATCTCCAAGAGGCAAAGAGGACATCATGACAACTTAGCTGCCATTAATAGACCAGTATTGCTTGTTGATTTACACCATCAAATCTTGCTTGGCCTTGATCTAGAGTACGAACACCTTGTCTCTACACTCCTTACCATGGAGATTACTGCTACTTTTGAAGAACTACATGACATTCTTCTTCAACATGATACCCGACTGAGATTCCAAACTTCAAAAACTCATTTGGCTATGAGTGGGATTCCACCCATTGCAAATGATGTGCAAAAAGGAAGCCAACGAGGTCCTCCACAATGAACCCAGCAGCCAATGCATAATTTCTCTAATGATTGAGCATTTATTTCTTCTCCATAGGGATCTTACTACCAGAAGGGTCGTGACTTAAGACCTCCAAATACTACTAACGGCCAAACTCAAAATAAGGTACATTGTCAAGTTTGCCGCAAATATGGGCACTAATCTTGAAGTGTTACCATTGCTTCGATCAATCATATCAAGCAAAATGAGCTTCTCCACAAGCAAATATTGCTACCATGAATGATTCAACATGGTACACATACACATGTGCCTCTCATCATAGACACATGTTTTTTAGCTAAGAAACCAGTAGCTTTCCTAATGCCTCTTCTTTACCAATGCTTACACCCGAGCCCAATGATCTATCAACATCAACCTATATGGATCTACTCGTATTTTTAGCCTCAAGTCCTCAAACTCAACCCTGTTCTTTACAAACACATGACAATGGTCCAATCACGACATGTGACCAACGTTCTATAGCTATTGCTGAACCTATTGTTCTGGAACGAGTGATTTCTTCTCACATTGGTAGTCATCATATGGTCACACGCTCCAAGGAGGCACACTCAAGCCACGTCACTTTAGCACAAAATATCCCTTGGTATTTGTGGCTCCACTATTCTTGCTGAGCCCTCCTTCTTCACTCAAGCTCAACGTGATCCTCAATGGCGTGAAGCGATGGTAGATAAGTACAATGCCTTGCTCTCTAATGATTTCTGGCTTTTAGTTCCACCTCTCCTTTACAACATGTTATTGGCTGCAAATAGGCGTTCAAAATTAAAAGGCGATCTAATGGCTCTATTGAGCACTATAAAGCACGCCGAGTTGCTAAATGTTTCAATCAACAAGAGGGTGTTGATTCCGATGAGATGTTCAGCCCTGTTATCAAGCCTATCACAATTCACATTGTTCTTTCTTTTTCAATTTTTGAAGGTTGGCCGATTCAATAATTGGATGTCAAAAATGCATTTCTTCATGGACATCTCACCGAGGATGTTTATATGAAACAACCTTCTGGTTTCACTGATCCAAACCATCCCATTTATGTTTGCAAGTTATAATGTTCTCTTTATGATCTAAAACAAGCGCCACGTGCTTGGTTTTAGCAATTGACCTCTCACTTATATACTCTTGAATTTCATGGGTCTAAGACTGATGTCTCACTTTTTATCAAGCACATCAAAGAATATGCGGCACTTCTTCTAGTTTAAGTTGATGATATTATTCTCACTGGCACTCTTACTACTTTATTGGATAACCTTATTGCTTCTTTACAAACTGAATTCGCCATGAAGGATCTAAGCCGTCTTTACTACTTTTTGGGCATTGAGGCTAAGTGTACCATTTTTGTTCTTCATTTGACCCAATCAAAGTATATTTTTGATCTTCTTCTTAAAACAAACATGGATGGTTCTAAGCCTGTCTTGACATCTAAATCTACTGAGTCCCAACTTTCTTATTCTGATGGTTTGCCACTTTTTGATCCAACTCAATATCGGAGTATGGTAAGTTTACTTTAGTATCTTACTCTTACACGTCTTGACATTGCCTTTGCAGTCAACTAAGTATGTCAGTTCATGAATAGGCCTACTTCTGTGCACTAGCTTGTAGTCAAGCATATTCTTTGCTACTTGAAGCATACTATCAACTATGGTATTTATTTAATCAAAGGCCCATCCTCTTCTCTTCATGCCTATTCCAACGCCGATTGAGCCGATGATCATAATTATTGGCATTCTATAAGTGGCTTCAATATTTTTTTTGGTTGTAATCTTATATCATGGAGTGCTAAAAAACAACACACTGTGGCATGTTCAAGTACTGAATCCGAATACAAAGGGTTTGCCAATGCTACTATTGAATTAATTTGGATTTAATCTTTACTATAAGAATTGGATATCTTACTTTCTCAAGCTTCTATATTTTGGTGTGATAATTTATCTATCATATATCTTACTCCCAATCCCATCTTTCATGTTCGGGCCAAGTATATTGAAATTAATTTTTATTTTATTTGAGAGCAAGTGGCTCGTCGTTAGCTTTATGTCCAATTCATCTCCTCTAATGACCAACTCGCTGATATATTCACTAAAGGACTATCTCTCAATGCTTTCAATAGTTGTGTTCTAAGCTTTTAGTATTACCCACCTTAGTTTATGGGAGGGTATTGACACAAAAAGTATCTTCATCTCTGCCCCATATCGAGCCACATATCAAGAATTCATGAGTCTAGGAATTTCAAATTTGAATTTTTGAGTTCTGAATTTTGAATTTCAAATAGTAAAAATTAAGATTGATCCTAGGGATCTATTTATTATTCTTTCCATCTTTGTATCATCCTAGTTATAATCTCTTTTACATTTTCAAATATAAATATGCATGATGACTACCTCATGAGGTAGGTAGAAAAAGTCCTCCATAATATTTTTTTCTTCATATATTCTTATTTTCCTACAAAGATGATCTAGCTTCATTAAATTCTCCAAAACTTTGCTGAGCCTAATGCTACATATTAAATTATTATGGATGTCATATGATGTAGCAGAACTAGGGGATGAAAAACAAATTTCCCAAAACTACCTTCATGGGTTGGGATGTTGCTTAGTGGTGAGGTAACCGTATTTCCTTGAATAATGTGGTACATGTGTAAATTTAGGGCGACTATGATTGACTAACTAATTTACTTGTTGTTTGCGAAAAATCTCAAGTTTTTTAGTTACAAATTGCACCTCAACATCTCCATGTAGTTATTTGATTTAGACCCCAAAATAATTTTTTCTAATACATGTTAAGATCTCGAGAAGTATGAATTCTATCCTGAATTGGATGGTGGTGGTGGTGGTGGTGGTGGAGGAGGAAAGATGATGAGGAGAATGACGTGATAAATAGTCATGCAAGCATAGTGCTTTCTTATTTTAGCTTTTGTTTGCTTGCTTAGCTTTATGAAAGAAGTCGTCCATCTCATTAGCTCGAGTATGGTTTTCTTTTTTTTGTTCCAATATTTCGTTACAGTTTTGATGTAAATGAAGTTTTTCATCATTAGTTCTATCATGCTTTATATAAGTCCTTGTTGCAATTTGCTCTCAATTCCTATGAGCATTATTCTATATCATTTTATTTATTTGTATCTAATATCCATTGATTGGAGATGCCCATCATCCTCACTCAGAGAAGAAAGAGATGACTCAATAAGTTGCAGAACTTCAACAATAAAAGGGTTAGCTGTAATTTAATTAGTATGTCTCAATATGATATGATAATAGTTACTGCATAAGCTTGTGGCATCAATTTGAAAAAACATCTTGTATCTTCCTAGTGTAAAAACCTTTTCTGCCCTTTAGCAAGAAACTCATGGTTTTCCAAAACAAAGACGTATTGGTAGTTCCAAAGCCAACAATTCAACTCACTTGAAAAACAAGTAGAATACCATTAGATATCACCCTCTCATGGAGAAAACAGTGCACTAATTTCAGTTCGCTTTCAAAAGCGATTTCTTTAAACTTCTCTCTCAAATTTTTTCCAAGCGTAGAGGCCACGTATAAGAATCGTCTAACGTAAATCTCCTGGGAATTCAACCCACCTGATCGCTAGAAGAAACAAGGGAGCGAGAAAGAAACCCCCAAAAGGTCAAAAGGGAAGAAAAGATAGCCAGCGTTGGCAGGAAAAAGGCAAAGTAGGAGGGGGCCGCCTAAGTGGTTAAGATTCTCGTAGAAAGCTGTGTGCGCCGTCCTATACTAATCATCATCATTCACCGTCCCTCTCTCTCTCTCTATCTCTCCTTCCTAACTTTTAGAATAACATGATTTTGTGAGAGGAAAGGGATCTCTCACTCTCTCTTTCTTTCTTCTCATACGCACCTGCTCAAAAAAAAGGAAAAAAAAAGTAAAACGAGTTGGTAAGCGGTCAGCATTCCAAGCCCCTTGCCGACAGGAGATACTGTCTCTCCACCAAGGGCACCCCAAGGAATTCCACTGTTAGGAGGATCGCATCTTGGAGCCATATATGTACGCATTTTGAAATCATGGTATCTACCCTTACTCGAGTTTAAATCATTCCTCCTCTTGCTTGTGCTTAAAAGGCCAGGGGTAAATCCCAGTTACCACTCATCATCCTCAATCAAAGGAGAAATTATATAATTCTATACTGCGCGACGTGCACCATGTGGTAGTGGATATCGGTAATCACAGCTGCTTGTTTCTATAGCGATGCACCAAGATGAGTGCAGTGCTGGAGGTTGGGCTAGGTTTTCTAATGATGGGGAGAGAGAAGATAGTTCTAGTTTCGTGATAAAAGATTCGTCCGTAATAATACTATTCAAATGAAAATGGAGGGATGGGTATTCATAATAGAAATTACACTTTGCTGCGTGTGGCCGTTCAGGCTAAGCATGTGTTCAGAGAGGCAAATGAGGATACTTTCTGACCTTATTAGATTATTCATTTAGCGTAAAAAAAAAAAAAAAAAAAAAGGGGGAGCAGGCCATTCTACCTGCATGATATGGCTGTGGCGGTGGTGCTGGCTTTTCAACCACCATATCCATCCATTCACACATCCCTCTGGCTCCCACACTTTGAAAAGATGCTACTTTCCCATGGTTAAAATAATAATGGGCACATTATATAAGTAACGCAACCAATGGATCAAGAGATTCCACGCATCCATGTCGTAAAATTTAATATCAGCCAATCTTCGATTCCACCGCAAATAATTATTAATTAGTCCATGTTTGCTTGCATGTGTACAATATGTATGCATGTATATACGTACGTATACAAGCATATTAGCTTGTTATGGCCAATGACCATGGGCATTCTGCGAGCAGCTTGGTTGGGAGTCTTCTTCTCGCTGGCGTATCGCTGTCTCGGTATCTTTGCCTACAGGCTAGAGGGGAGTAGGGGTCCTCGAGAGGCCTTGCGACGATGAATACAGGCATCCTGAGTGACGTCGAAACGCCATATCAAAGCTGGGAGTGAATAAAGCCGAGAGACCAACCATGAGCTTGAGCTTTGAGACATTAAGAGCTTTTACTCAAGTTTAGAAGACAAGCTACCAAGACATGATGGAAAAGAGAGACCTGGGGAGTGAGCTTTTCTTTCCCCGATCTCTTCGAACATGACGGCCCGGAGGTTGACGTCCACCGATCTTCGAGTGGGTCCTTCGCCCTTCCACAGCAGAGCAGAAAGAGCCATGGAGCCCCAGGCTACAAAGATCCTCTCTGGGCATCTTCCTTGCCTTAATTATATTGCTAGGTTGACGCTAGGCCGCACATTCAAATCCGAAAGCAAAGGATAAGATATCCACCCGACCAGGAAAAAAAAAAAAAGTGCATGGTGGTGCACCTCCAAATCCAAAAACAAAGGATAAGACATCCGGGTGCTTCAAACCAATGCCAAACCCGTGTCTTTATTAGCAACCTTCTGTTCAAGCTATCCACCCTCCTAGGATTCTCAGTAACATGCTAAGAACTCTCTAATAATAACATCACAAAGTTCAGAGATTTTGAGATCTGAAAGATCCGTAAACTCTGGAGCCAATAGAATTACATTACAGAATTGAATGTAAGTAGGTCTGAGAGGTGAACAACACAGAATTCTTCACTGCAGGGTAGAGTAAATGGGGAGCAGTGCAGTTGGTGCTTAGACTTCTGAAGTAAATTTCTGATGGGACTGTTGAGTTAGAACTTTTCCATACAGTCACAGTTGAAGATGATATGGACAGTTGAGAGAGAGCAGCCAAGCAGAGGCGCTCAAACTCAAAACATAAGTAGCCTTTTTTAGCTAGGAATCTGAAAGTGTACATTACCACATATCTTGGACAGTGCAGTTCTGAATTCACATTCAGATGCCCATCCCTCTTTACTTCTGAATTGAAGATTGATTCAAATCATGTAATAGTCAAGGACAATGGAATCACAGCCATGACAGATTTGCGCAACACAAGCTTCAGTTGTCCTTCATGATCTTCTGCGTAATTTCAACTTCTCAGCATCGTCAAATCTGCCACATGAAGCCGCATGATGACAGCCATTTGCGCCACTGCCATCAGAGCTGCAACTATTGATTCCTCTGATAAGGAAAACCACCACATGATCGCTGGAGATCAGATGAACTAAAGAATGCACATCAAGCCAAGAAGAGCACTGCTATACCGAAGTCTTTTTGCTCAATCAGCGAGGAGAGGATTTGGTTTCAGTTCTTGAAAAATTTCACAGGTCCATAATCATGAAAGAGTTCGAAACATTAATTCATAATCTCCAGTCAAGCAGCCTGCAGCAATTTAAGTTGCAGATGTAATAAAATCACTTTGAGTTTGTTCAGGCATTGAGACCAACTTTGCAACCATTTTTTGACGATTTGCTAACCACATGGAAGTCATCCAATCCCAGAACCAGCAGTACATAAGTCAACGAACATGAGCTGTTCGGAAGTTTTGGTCTTGACAGAGATCCATCCAGAGAAAATGCAGTCAAACAGCCAATGGAGAAAACAAATTCTCTATTGACCACAATTAATTTTAAACAAACAGTGTGGCCTAGATATAGAATAGGAAATAAAACCAAACAGAAGAGAATTCCTACTGTCAGCAGAGCTGTTTGACAGACTTTGCTCTTATATGTTGAATTGAACAACAGTAGCATGCAGTGTCCTTCAGTTTCAGGAACAGATAGTAACTGTTCTCAATACCTAAAGGCTAGCTCAACTGAGGGTTTTCCAGTCACACAAACATTAAGAAGCATGATGGTTCCATGGAGAAGATATTCATGAAACAGAAACAACATATTGTTTCAAGATGACAAAATAGTTCTTGAATCAATCAATGCAGCAAATGAACATTCATACATAACGCACATGGTATTGCAGTAAGTTGATTCCTCGGGATCGAACTAGGCAAGGAAGCAACAAGAAACAATGAGAAGAATCAAATTGATGCCGGTTGCTCCAACTTCATATCAATATTATTTCTCAATAACCAAAATGTTACATTCATTCTTCTTGTTCTTGTTTCTTCATCAATTCCAATTCTGTCATAAACAAGAAGACTTCCCTTTGTCAACTCAACAACCCTCACATTATCATATGCCCCAGGCAAGAGATGCTGCATTCGTAACGAATCGATCATGTCCCTCTCATGCCCTCAACCCCTTCCTCACCAACATCTAGCAAGTAAGGACAACAACATGGGTGCAGCGAAGAATTTGTAGAAAAAAATCCGCCAATTCCTACAAATCCAATTCTACAAAAGGCAGGAAAAAGAGGAAAAAAAATCAAATGAAAATGTTACACTGATGAGGCATCCGCAGCAAAGGCGGACTCATTTAGCACATCATCCTCCCCATCATCGAAGAGCTCTGCATCCTTCTCCTCATTCGAAAAATCCCTCCTTTCTAGCCTTGCATGGGCTGCGACGAACACCAGCTTCTGAGCTCGATCCATACCCACTCTCGAGCGGCCATGCGTGCACACCCATCGCAGCAGCGGCAGGCTGCACTTGTACCCACACGAGGTGGCGTGAAGGAAGATGAGCCGCACAGCCACCTTCCCTAGTGATTTGAACTCGCTGAGGTGCGTCTCCCACACGAGCCGGCTGCTCTGTGGGTTCGCAATCTTCATCTTCCCCGTGGCTGGATCGAGCTTCTTCACCTGCACTGCCTGCGCATAGAGAGGATCCAACCCCTCTGCCCTCCACTTCATGAGCTCCATCAATGCAATGTGGGCTTCCTCCCGGGAAACCATCCTCGTGATCAGCCTGTCCACATCCTTCTCATGCTCCGGCGTCAAGCATTTGAATGGCGGGAGGTACTTCCCACTGGAGTCCTTGATCAAATACAATGGATCCAATATGAATGCCGCGGACCAAGCAGGATGGTAGTTCCTCTCGAACCTTTTGTCAACCACCTTCTTCACAGGCCCTTCCTCGATGCTGAATTTGCTGCACCAGTCCTTCACCTTCGCTCTCAGCTCGTTCCACAGCGGGAGGCATTGCCCAACAAGCGGCCTCTCGGCCTCCATTTCCTGAGCCATGTCCTTGACCAACTTAACGAGCGAGTATGCGGCGTCCAAATCGCCCCAGAACCCCATGTCCCGGATCATCTCCCCCAATTCTCGCGCTGTTGAGTCCTCAAGGCAGAGTAGCTTGAAGGACTCGTCAAGGACGGCCAATTGGAGCGCCCGGGCAGAGGCCATGATGTCCTCGAGCATTGCAAAGACGGCCGCAAAATTACGTACAATCTCCCTGCCGTGGCTGCCGCTGTCCGCGGAAGAGTTGAATGAGGGGGGGACATGGAGGAGGAACGCATGATCGAGCTCCTGGAGCAGGTACTTGTGGAAGATGCCTCTGGCCTGGTTCTTGGTGTTGAAGAAGGTGGCGAGCTTGCAGCAGTTGAAGGAGACGGAGTGGAAGAGAGGGAGCTCGCGGGCGAAGTCCTTGATGAGGCTGTGGAAGCCCTGGAGCTGGCAGCAGAGGTTGACCATCCAGGGGTGCTGGCTCTCGAGGTTGCGCAGCGCGGTGGACTTGAAGCGGTCGGCGACGATGCCGGCGCAGCGCTGGACGGAGATGCCGCAGACGTCGGCGACGGTGTCCCAGAGGACCTCCTCGGCGTACTTGGAGGGGGCGCCGCCGTGGGTGAGGACGGCGCGGTGGAAGACGGAGGTGCCGTTGGGGAGGTTGACAGAGAGGCTGACGAGGGCGTCGGAGGAGGAGGAGGAGGAGGACGAGGCGGAGGAGGTGGTGGCGTCGCGGGGGCGCCAGCCGTCGGAGGAGAGCTGGAAGAAGAGGGCGTCGCGGATGCGGGCGTCGGCGTCGGCGCGGGCCTCGTCGAAGCGGGCGTCGAGGCGGGGGCCGGCGAGGTCGCGACGGGAGAGCGGGGGTAGGCCGACGTGGTGAAGGAAGGAGCGGAACTTGGGGTGCTCGGCGGAGGAGAGGGAGACAGCGCCGCAGGACTCGTAGAACCAGTCGGAGAGGAGGGAGAGGGCGGAGTCGACCTGGGCCTTGGTGAGGGCAGGCCCGGGGGAGGTCTTGGGACTCTTGAGCTTCTTCACGCTGTCCTCCAGCATCGCCAGAGCCCCCAGGTCCTCCTTCCCGCCGGAGAGGACCAGGTGGTGCGGCGGAGGCGGAGTGGTGGAAGAGGGGTACACGACGACGTCGCCGCCAGCGGAGGCGGCGGTGGGGGAGGAGAAGCGGGATGGGTCGATGAGGGCGAGAGAGGAAGCGTGGAGATGGTGGTGGTAGGAGGAGAGGCCCGGCGGAGGGTTGGCGGCGGCGGAGGAGCGCTTGCGGCTGTTGTGATGGTGGTGGCCGGCGGAGGAGCAGGGGGCGATGGAGGAGATGGGCTTCGGGGGCGGGGAGGGAAGGGCAGGGACAGCGGGGCCTGCGGCGGAGGGGGAGGTGAAATTGGGGCATGTGCCGCGCTTGAGGTGCTCGGAGGCGGTGCGGGAGGGGTTGGAGGCGGAGAAGACGGCGTCGCAGAGGGAGCAGCGGAGCTTGACGGCTTTGGGAAGGCCGGTGTCGGAGCTCTGGAGCATGGGCTCCAGGTGGGCCCAGTACCACGCCCCCTTCCCCTTGATCGCCTTCGTCCGCACCGTCATCAACCCCTCGTACCTCTTGTGCACCGCCCTCGCCGTCGCTTCCTCCGCCGCCGTCGTCGCAGTCGGGTCCATCACCGCCGCTGCCGCCGAAGTAGAGGCATTCGCTGTCGCCATGAACACTACCAAAACAAGAAGATCGGATCCTCCCTCTCTTTATCAAACTCTTTGCACTGCTCCAACTTCTTCCGCTCCTTACGCTAGAGAACAACAAGAAGAACAAGAACAAGAAGAAGAGATTCCAAACCAAACTAGCTTTATCTTATTTTCTTCCTGCTGCTATTGTTCTTGATATTGGTATCAATCTATCTATGTATCGTTGTTATCTGGCGTCTTCCATCGTCGACGTCTGCGAGGTCGGGCGCCACTGCGGTGGAGGGAGCGATGGCCGGGCATTTAACAAGAGGAAACCACCGGCGGTTGCCGGAATTGGTGGGCCTCGGGGCCGTCCATGCCCCGAACCGGCGATCCCTCTGGTCTTCCGGCGCCGGTCCTCTCTCTTTTCTCCTGCTGACGGGTTTTGGTTTTTGGAAACGATGGACACAAAGAGCACAAGCAAAGACTTGGAGAAAGAGGTCGTTTCTTTTTATTTATTTATTTATTTTTTTTTAAAAAAAATCCCTCAGCCTCTATTCGCCTTCTCTGTCTGCTTCTCCTTTTTCTCTCCCAGCTCTTTGTTTCTTGTGGCCTTTGGATTGTGGGGGATTGGGGGGGCTAAAATAATTCTAGCTTTCTGGGAGCTTGTTGCTCTTATGCAGTAGTAGCAGCAGCAGCAGGGAGAGAGTAGTAGTAGATTGAAGGAAGGGGGGGGGGGAGTAGGGATGGAAAGCGAGAGTGAGAGAGAAAGGATGGGAAATAGAGGGGAAAGGAAGGGCAACCTAGGAATTTAAGGAAATGTAGCTATCTCCCTTCTCCTCTGGTCTTTGTGCTGGGTTGACCACCCTGTAAGAAGAATGCCCAGAAATATGAGTATTTAATTTGTATATAGTACATGTATATATAGAATAGTACCTTCATACATAAAAATAAAGAATTAATGACCATAGGTATTTGCTGCTATATATAACAACTACATTCAATTATACTGCGAGAATAATGGGTAGGTTTGGGGCTCAACATAATTAGCACATGATACTAGTAGCCATGGGGGAGCTTTGGATAGACATGGATCCGCACCTATCACCCACCCTAGGCCTTATTTTTCAAGTCCAAATGAATCGCCTACCATGCACTGTGCTACATTTGTACTACCACTCCCTATTTGTTGCATATGCCAAGAATGGGGATCTCTCGTGGCTACATTTGGTTGAAATTAAGTACAATATTTGGGTGAGGTTTAAATGAATTACCAAGTGGGGGTGCAGGTCCGACCCCACTAATACAATTATAAAGGATTGAATTTAGCATATAGGGTCAAAAAAATTGCCTGTCATACATCAACATGGTACCATTTTTAGTGGGATGGGGTGTATGGAGACGTATTTGGCCAAGACTCACCGCCGTGCGTACAATGAATACAGTCATTAAAAGCTAGTGAAACGTGTTAAGACATTAGTTTTTTTTAATCCTTCTTCTAGAAAATGATCCAATATGATCGCCTTTAGTCATTTCACTCACTTTTTTGAATGATTCCCTGCGATCCGGTGGATGGTGCTTTATTTGAGAACGTACGCCTACGTCCGCAAATCATTTGCCGCATTAAGAGCAACGAGCTAAACGCGATTACAAGGTCGCCATTAGCGTTAGGTGTAGTGGTTCCAAGTGGGTCTAAGCTTACGAACCTGCCTTTGTTTAGGAACTCTCATGTCCCACGAGGCCAAAGAGGAGAAAAAAGTGGTATCCAAAAAATCTTTTCCATTTTGTCCAATAAAGATAGTGTATGCAGTCCCTAACTTACCTTCTCTCTCCCTCCCCTATGTTATAAAACCTAATGATCGAAAAATTATATCCTACACCATATGCACTACATCAATACTATTTCGATACATCAAACCGTAAATTTTTTTAGGCAAATTAATGCATGGGAAGCCTTGGAGGCTTATTATCATGTATATGTATATATATTGTCATTGAAATAGCTCAGCAGAGAAAAAGGATAAGGAGGGTAGGAGGCTTGCCCATGCTCACACAAATAGGTCCGAATCAATGGGTTTCCCTAAACAGCAAAAATAGGTTGTAGGGTGGAGGGAAAGAGGAGGGGAGAGAAGGGGAAAAGTAGGTCTTTGTTTGGGTGCGTGGAATGGGGCGCAAGAGAGCAGGGCCTGCGAGCAGAAACCATATATCAAGAAAGGGAAATCATCTTCCGAGCCAAAAGCTGTTGGTTGGGAAAGTCGAATCGACTTTTCTCTCTCTCTATAACTCATCAACCCTCTCTCTCTCTCTCTAATGGCAACCAAGCAGGAAAGACTCGTCAACTCGCTTAAAGGTGTGGCCTGACATCCACAACATGGGCTACGGAAAGGAGAGAGACGGATCATTAAAGAAACAAGTGTCTCATACGACCATAAAGTAAAGGGGGTTAGAGCTCTCACTCCCCAGCCATTTGATTCCCCTTGATAACAGTGGGAACGAGGGACCATCATTTTTATTTGCTTCACCACATATTGGGCTCTCTTCTCGGGGTTAAGCTGATATTTTGGTTCAATTATACATGGACAAATGATGACTCCCTGAGACAAAGAAATGATTTTGGTTCCAACCTTGTAATTAGCAGGAATATGCCAAATTGATTGCTCGCTTATCATGAACACTTCATAGCCACCATTAGGAATGTCTGAGGTTCGATGATGGCGAAAGAGAGAGCGCCGATCATTACCTTGATCTCCTTGGAAAATATCGGTTGCGTCGCTGCGAGGTTTTAGCTTACAGGCTTGTTTCAATCCTCAAATGATCTGGGAGCAGGAAAGAGAGACGGGCGGCCGGTCGCATTTCCTTCGCAACATACATGGGCATCTTAAACTATGCCTTAATTGGAGACTGTAAGGGCTCTTGCCTGTGATCTTGACATTCTTGAAGAAGAGGCTACCCAGTACTGTGCTTCGATGAATCCACCCATGTGGCTGTCTTCATCTCGAGATGTGAAGGGTAATTCATGTTGTTTCTAGTGGGCCAAAGATCTGGACTCACCTGATAAACATAAAGGCAATTATAAAGGAGCAAATTAGTGATGGATAGAAAAAGAAATGAAAAGGCCAAGGGGAGATGATTAATGTTGCAAACCTCATACGAAAAGAAAAAAAAAAATTATAGTGTCAGCATCAGGTTTCTGGTGTTTGACATGGTGATGGCAGGTAGTCCCCCTCTGGACAACGATCACCGGGCCTTCAACCTTTTCAAAAGAGACCTACTTTTGAGTGCTGTACACAGCTACAGTGTATTTTGGCTCAAAACTATCAGCAAACTGAAGTCGCTTCGAAGCTACCGGAAAAAATCATAATAAGATAAGGTTGCAACATGGAGACTATGGTAGTAGCGATAAGCACCGAGGGGCAGTGATGAAGTGAACTGGAAGGCAAATATGTGCATTTCAATTTTCAACCACCACTACTGTGTTCACATGCAAAAAGTTTTAAGTTGTGCAGCTTCCTCTCACAGTACATAACCAAAAGAAACTCAAGGATACATGATCTCTGCAGAAAACTTTTTACCTTTAAATTAAAAGGAAAAGATCAACATGAAGAATTGCTGTTTTCAGGACACAAGCATATGTACTGATAGTAATTGAGATTGATACATAATGCTGATTGCCATCTCCAGCGGTGCAAGGTTGTGGCAGAGCAGCTATAACAATATCCATCATTTTCACCTCAAGCATCCTACGAAATGTGAGGTAATGCATGTGAGACGATAACATTTTACATAATAAAGGAAGACAAAGAAAATAGTTTTTGGTTGGGACAGGCCATAAGTTCCGTTAAAATGTTCAGAATATTATGGAGAACCAGTAGGGAGATTATTGGATGATTTGCTTGGTTTTCTGCAACTCTACAAGTTCATGATTTTGTGCTGTCCTAGGTCATTGGTTGCGATGGTGATGTCCGAAACTAGCATATATAGATGCAACAGCGGCTGTGCGACGATGCACTGCATTGTCAAATTGTGACAAGCAACTAATAGCAGATCTGAAAGGACCGAAGATTGCTGTATTTACTGAAACTCAAGAAAAGAACAAGTCTCACACCATGGAAAAGACATTCAAATTTTTTTCCCCAACTTCCAATTTCCTAACTAATTACTTACGAGAATTAGGATTGTTTTCGCTAAATTTAGGCTAAATTATGCAATAACGGCAGCATAGATTGTCGATTCTGAAAAGCAGAATGGGCGGGAATGCAATGATAAAATGGTTAATGAAGGCACAAGAAAATGTATGTCGGGTGAGTCCCCCACTTCATAGTACCTAACTGCATAAAAAATTGCAACCGCAATGGTCCTCACAAATTAGGTAAGTGGCTTAATCATATGTTTCAGATAACGGGCAGAAGTATCTTGTCTTCTCAGATAATGATATCATTATTATCATAAAATAGAAGACAAAAACCAATATTACTGATGTGTGTTCTCAAATACAATAAATTGTCTTCCTGTTTCCATGTGGAACTATAGTTTTAGGTTTTAATTGGTTGCAGGAGGATATAGACATTGGCCAATAATCCACGGTTTAAACAGCTTATATCTGAATAAACAACTTGTATTTTGCTCATAGTTATTGAACAAGACATGCAACCATCAATGAGAAACAAGAACAAACTCGTTTAAGTGAATTGCTTGCTGAAAAGTCATTCATCGAGAATGGAGCTGGAATCTTCTCAGAACTACTAGTAAAAAAGTGGCATCAATATGCCTTAAGACTGAAGTTTCGGACAACAGCAAGGCAAGAATTGGAGCTCCAAATAAAATGTGATAGATCACTGCTTGACTCGATTTCCATCCCACCAAACTTAGATGCCTTAAAGGGCACAAGAAACTTGACGCAATGTAATAGGGAACAAAATAACAAAGAACTAAAGAACCATCAAGAGGATCAAAAAGTATATGAAGAGAAAAGATGAGATGTTAAAGGGGGAAAAATATATAAATGTAGGAGAGGGTGCATGTTGGGCCATCTGTATGCAGGTCAGGGTCAGGCATGAAAGATGTTAAACCAAACTATGTAAGATTGGTTCTCAGCTTCTCGCATTTTCTCACAGGGTTATGGCTCATAAGCTGATACATCAATGAATTTCAAATTACCCTAAAATATAACTTCCAGGACTATAGTTTCCTCTGATATTGTACACCCAAACACCCTCAATATATAGAATCAAGCATTAGTTCCAACAGAAAACAAACCTATGTTGTTGTATCTATTGAATATACAAGGCTCACAGGTACGTATTTTCGTTTTTTCTTACAATGCTAAGTAGTTCTCACCTAATAGGAACTAGTAACCAGCGTCACCTCTAAAAAAATGACATTAATTTTATTAGTCTGATTGTTACAAATAACATATATATTCAAAAAATATGTAGAATGAAGTTCTGGTCGTTAGACATTTGAGTCAGGACCTTATCAATTTTTTTATTCAAATCTATTCAACTCCAGATTATAGTACCATTAGGTAAAATTTTATAGACCTATTTGCACACCAAGAATTTCAGATGTCTGCCCCCATTTCACCTCCAATGCACTACAGAGTCCAGTTGAAGTGGGCACATGATGTGTATCCTTCTACGCCAATGCATGCATGCATTTTTCCTATTAATTCCAGAATAGTTCCCTCATTTTGGTGCATATAGCATATATTCTCAGCTTGGCATACAATTTTATAAGGAGAATGTCAAAGATATGTTATCAGCAGAGCTTACAACTATTACATCAACAGTCCTCTGAATGCTTTGATCACAGGACAGCTGATTGTTGTCTGGGTATCATAGTGCATCTTCATCGAAACACTAATCACAAATCCCTCAGCTGAATCCACCTCTTCAAGCACATCTCTTAACAAGCAATACAGGATAAATATGGCTTCTATAGTGGATCTAGAAATAACAAATTGTTTCTTGCTTTGGCAAGTTCATAAAATTCCCTCTAGTAAAGATATAATATCCTGAGGTAGACCTGTCATAAGGGTGACCTAGCTTATTTAGCATCTAAATGAAAGTATACAATTTTACTTTGGGTCCATAAATATCACAATTTGTTGGAGCTCGTTTGAGTGCCTTTATATATGGATCTATATATGGACGAATCTGCTACTTGTGTGGTAGTTCAAAGCATTTCCTTTGGAAAAAAAAAGGTTCAAAACAAATGTTACATCTAGTTTAATACAGTTACACAGAAGCTTCTTAATTAGAATTCTACATGCCACAGAATAATTTAACAGATTTATAGAATACATTACAAGTTGTGTTTGAATTATTAGAGTATCTACTACTTGTTTTTTTAGCATACCAATCTTTGTAAGAATTTTTAATATTTACTTTGTTTACAGTAGAGACCAACGTCCGCCGAACTGGTACCAGGACCCGTACCGGTCGGCGGGTGGGTCGGTACGGTACTGAACTGGTACCGTACCAACATACGGTACGTTTGGGCGTGTCGCTTCCGAACCAAGGAAAAAAAAGGATTCTGGAGTATTTTGAGGGAGCAGAAGATATATCCGAGTGCAGTGCTTTTTGATTTGAATCCAAGAGTTATTCTTCCCATGCAGTTTATATCAAGGGAGAGCCAAAGGCACATTCTTGTTGAAAGATTTGGCTTAAGCTAAACCTCTGATCAACCTAACTAAATAAGTCTTCTTATCATTATTTTTGTACTAGTTTATTTTTTTTCCTTGTATTTTGTAATACGATATTTTTGTTTGTCTTGGATGTTGTTCTTTATTGTGATTTGTAGGTTGTTTTGATCTTTTGCTTTTTGTTATAATTTGCAGGTTGAGTAGTCTTTAGAACCTAATTTGCATAGCTATGGGACTTTAGAATCTAATGTTTAATTGTATACACAGCTCTTTGGATGACAAATCTTATAGCAGTTTTTTCCTAATGATTTATCGGGACGTCCCCATCCCATGGGATTCGAATCATTGGGAACAAGTACCTTATCTATAGACATTTATCACTGTCAGCTACCATCAATCCTCAACACAGAAGCATAACAACCTTCATTATCTCCTGCGGCAGCTTAGAATTAAGGTCCCACAATTATCCCCTCTATTTTTTCTCCCCTCTACTTTAATCTATACTTAGTCGATTCTACGCTCATGATCATGGTCCTGAGCCTTAGACTTCTTGTTGATGATGCTCTCCAGGCCAATGTAGTAGGTTGCGAAGCATGTCACTATAGGCCTCTATAACTCTCTCCCAACTTGCTTCTTCATTAGTCCAATACCCAATGGTGGTTGTATTGAATCTAAAAACGGTTTGAGCAATCTCCACCACAAACTGCACTTGGCATATTTGATTGAAGTCATTGAAGATAAATACATGCAGTGGGAGGCAGAAAGGACCCACATGCATATGGCCTCCCAATTAGAATTTCTCTAGTCTTCTTGTATGGGGTTAATTTTCTTTTCAATTCTTTTCAATGGTATCACTAATGCATTACATATTTGAACCACTATATCTGAATGGAGGTTCTTGAATAAAGAGTTCAACTCATTAAGCATAATATTAGCGGGCCACCTTTAGTAAAGATCAGCCTGTTTACGTTTAATAAAATATTACCACATGGTTTAAATCTTTCAGTTGAGTTATCTAATATTATACCAATAAAATATTAAAAAAATATTTCTTGAAGATAAATATGACAAGCACCAATAAATCAAAACCATCTAAAAATCTCTCTTATAGATATCATATTAATCTTTATACTTGTTACTATATCAAGTTAGTCAAGACGAAATCAAGTAATAGTATGAAAATAGATAGCGTCCGCACACTCATGTTCAATAATTAACCAAACAGAAGGCTGAAAAATTACCTTGCAAGGTGTTCTTTCTGATATCTGTATCCCTGACATGGTTAAGCAAAAGCATTAATATACTTAGATCCATGGAAATTGAAGCATAGGTAAAACATTAGGATTGTAACAAACCTTGTCTGTTCCATATATGTAATCGCAGTAGGTAAAAACTAATGCAAAGTTACCGTAACTTTGCTTTGCCCTCTAACATAATGATGATAATCATGACACTCTGCTCCTCCATAGAAAGGGATGTATTTTGTAGGAGTTTGGGGGAAGTCATAGCTGTTTGAAATGAACATGTTAATCCATAAGGTAAAGAATATAATTAGTTTAAAAAATTAAAAACAATGTGCATGAATTATTTTTGAGCTTAACTTTTGGACCTTCATGTTGTAATTTTAATGAGTAAAGAGGATTTTGGCCAACTAAGCAATTTTTTTTATTAACCGATTCTTTAACATGTCTATATTACTTTTTATCCAAAATTACCTTTAAATTATTAAAATATCAAAATATTAATCCACAGCTCCTTTTCCTTCCCCTCTTGCTTCCAATTCAGGTTCTGATCTATATTTAGGACCAGTTTGTGACTAGTATGAGAGAGGAAAACAAAATCCTCCAATACATTTTTTTCTTTTTTCTTTCCCTCGGGATGAATGTAAAAAAAGTACACTCTTGGAAGCAAGGTCCGCCGTACCGGTCCGGTCCGGCGTACCGGTCGCCGGCCGGACCGGTACGGTACCGGCCGGGCTCCACGAGTCAGACTTTTTTTTTTTTTAAATGTTGTCTCTGTTGGATCTTAAATTAAATGAAAATTGATGTTTTTTTATTACTTTTTTCATGATTTTTGATATTTTCATATTTAAATTTAGGGTTGAAATTTGAAACATATATGATGCATGATTGCATGTTACGTTTTCCTCCCGTTCGAAATGATAAAATCATACACATAAAATATCTTCGAATTAAGATACAATCATTTACATACATTTAAAGTACTCTAGGATATCTAAAATCGGGACGAGTGCCGATGGCTCTCGTAGATATCTGGATCATAAGTATAATCAGGAGGCAAATCAACCCAATCAGAAGGAACACGCGCCAGGTTATAAGAACTGTCGGATCTCTCGCTCACGCTCTGGCTCTGAGAGGTGTCCTCTGATTGTGTAGGGGCCCATCCAAATATGGCGGAAGCAAAATCCAATGCACCATATCCGTATTCGTCAGGCTGAGGCTGTGGATAATAGAATCCGTATCCGTATGTCCTCGGATCTGCAGTCGTATCCTGTCTTCCTGAACGACCTCGAGGAGCCCGTCTTCTATATCCAATAATATCCTCACGATCTCTATCAGGTGGTCGACCGTGGTCCGTATCCTGTGTAGCACCCATAAATTGGGACTCACCGGTGAAATAAAGACCACCCTCCGGCTGTGTCTCATGAGTACCATACTGTCCTCCGCTCCCTCCATGGCTAGAAGATCCATCACCACCAGAACCTTCATCGCTACTAGTCCAAGTCTCTTCCTCGACACTCTCCATTGGGATTCTTTGTTTTCCTTTCCTGGCCCTCTCTGTCTGGCTCCCCTGTGCCTGCGGCTGATCAGCTCTGGGAGTGCGTGGAATATTGCGCTCAGCCCATTGCTCTGGATCGACCCCAGCTTCGGTGGCTATGAAGGTAGCTGGTCGTGGAGGCGATCCTGGCTCGTCAAGCTCGGGCTCCTGCTGCTGGCCTACAAGCCAGCCGAGTAGTGGATCATCGTCATCAGCGGTGAAGGACCCGTAAATCGGATCTGTATACTTGAGCTCCACTTCCTCCTGGATGCACTTTAGCCTCAACCGCAAATTGTAATGCACATAAACAAGGTCGTTGAGGCGCTTTTGCGTCAAACGGTTTCTTTGTTTGCTGTGGATAAGGGCGAAGGTGGACCAATTGCGCTCACATCCACTAGAGGAGACTGTTTGGGAGAGGATCCGGATAGCTATCCGCTTTAGATTTCTCGCGGATCCGCCAAAATGCACCCACCATTCAGCTGCAAAAATATTTATGAAGATTACATATATGATAGTTCCATAATAGTAACTAAGTAACACCAGGTGAATGTTTTGCTGATGTGTCACGTACCTGGATTCATATTGTGTTTGCTGACGACAGCCGCTCGTTGGCCAAAACTGTAGCTGCCCTCTCTAAATAATTTGCTCTGTGAAAAATAAGCATAAGAAAACCATGTTAATAATTGAAGATGCTGATATACTTACACATGCTAGTAATTACTAAATCATAATTACCTCTTCAAGACATAGGGCCGCTTTTTCTGGATCTGCCTCCATCTTGTAAATCACATTACGCAAAGCATCCAGAAGTGTTTCATCCATACCAATTCCATCTATGCTGTACTGAAACCGGGGGTTTAGGTAGTATGCTGCACATATACGAGACTATCTTAGCATAATTATATAATTATATCCATCACTATAATTGTCACTATAATTATATCTTAGTTTACCTGCTAGATGTAATTCCGTACCCATTTGCGCTCCCCACCGTTGCTCAATGATGTTGATGTATGACCGGCCATGTGCTGGATCTGCCTCCATAATCTGATCCTTTGCCTTGACCATCATGTGATACAAAAACCCCATCTGGGGGTAGATCTCGCTATCTACGGCCCGCAGCACTTCATATAATGGTTTGATAGCCTTGACTATTGTAGTAGCCCGCTGCCAGAATGGTTGTCTCGTCACCAAGTCTTCTATCTTGCTCCCTTCAGAGCCGGCATAAGAATATCTACTATCATACCACTCCGGACTGGCAAACATCTGACGTAAGGCTCCTCTCTTCTCGAGTATGCTATCAAGTGCGATGAAGTTGGTAGCAAACCGTGTGACTCCTGGTCTCAGAATCTCTCCCTCTGCATACTTTCTCATCAATGAAAGAACCCAGTTATGGTTATAAATATACCTCGTAATGCGTTGGGCTGTCTCCACCGTTTGTTGCACCCTACGGATCTTTCCAATGTCCATCAACATAAGATCGATACAATGTGCAGCACATGGGGTCCAGAAAATATGTGGCCGCCGCTCCATCAAGACTTGCCCGGCAGCCTTATATTGCGGCCCATTATCAGTGACGACCTGCACGACATTCTCCTCTCCTACCAGATCAATCACATCCTCCATAAGTTTTAGCATGTACGAGGTGTTGTGCACAGAAGCCGAAGCATCAATCGACTTGTGGAAGAAGGTCTTAGCATCACAGTATATCAGGAAGTTGATGATGCTCCGCCTGGTCGGACCGGTCCAACCATCGCACATGATGGTTAGTCCATATATGGGCCACTTGCTCTTGTAGGAGTCAATCCAATTCTCCAGCTCCTCCTTATTGTTGTTAAGAAGCTCACCGTATATATCCTTCGGGCCTGGAGGAGCTACACCGGGACCGGCAGCTTGTATGGCGGCAATGGCAGACCTATAGTATGTATTGTCTGCCACATTCGCTGGGATGTGGCTGAAGTGAAACCAGGATCCAATAGCTCGCCACATAGTTTTCTTCTTATCCTTCATCCACATTGTGTCTACCCTCTGCTGCCTTGAATCTCTACTGGGGAGAGCATGCGGATCTACATCATGAATTGTCGCTCCTTCTGCAACTCCTCTAGATGACTTCTTTCGGCTACCAAAACCACCCAGCATAGATGCAATCCGGCCACGTTCTTTGCCGACGCCCTCCCTTACTGAAGTTGTCCTCAAGAACTCTGGATCTTGTCTAGTGCTTCGAGAACCGCCGCCCGACTCGTATGCAGAGGGCGCAAATCGAGCCCTATGCCTGGCCACCTCCTCCTGCTGCCACTGATCATCCAGGCTTGCATGCATGGCCGCCTGAATATCTGCCTCCTCCTCATCTAGATCCTCGACCTCCTCTGGCTCCCTAGAGTGATAGGAAGGTGGCTCTGCCGCTTGGCGATCGACCTCCGCCCTCTTCTTGGAAGCCACCTCCTTCGCTTCTTTGGCCTCAGCAAGATTCTGCCTCATCAGCACACGAATCTCGTTAGGACAATTTCGGCACGTAGCAACCTCACCGGAATTTCCGGCTAAGTGTTGCTTCAACCTGGTTACCCCTCCTCCCTTGAAAACCTTGTCGCAAAACTTGCATTGAAACTGGTGTCGTTGCCCCTCACTTCCAAGTCTTCGCCCATAAGACCAGCCAATATCACGCTTTGCAGGGTTCGTTTTTCTTGATGGCTCCATTTCTATCATAAAAGGACAACTTATCAAAAAATTAAGCTAATAAAGTAAATTTTTGCATTATCTTATTATTTAAGTAATTTATAAACTATTTTTTTAAATAAATTATTAACAAAATTAATGAAATAATATAGGATAAAAAAACCGCACCTTAAATAGTCTCCGCTGGATTTTTTGGGCAGGACCTCCTCCTCGCTATCTCTCAAATCTTTCCGTCTCCGCACCTTAAATAGAACCCATTTCTATCATAAAAGGACAACTTATCAAAAAATTAAGCTAATAAAGTAAATTTTTGCATTATCTTATTATTTAAGTAATTTATAAACTATTTTTTTAAATAAATTATTAACAAAATTAATGAAATAATATAGGATAAAAAAACCGCACCTTAAATAGTCTCCGCTGGATTTTTTGGGCAGGACCTCCTCCTCGCTATCTCTCAAATCTTTCCGTCTCCGCACCTTAAATAGAACCCATTTCTATCATAAAAGGACAACTTATCAAAAAATTAAGCTAATAAAGTAAATTTTTGCATTATCTTATTATTTAAGTAATTTATAAACTATTTTTTTTAAATAAATTATTAACAAAATTAATGAAATAATATAGGATAAAAAAACCGCACCTTAAATAGTCTCCGCTGGATTTTTTGGGCAGGACCTCCTCCTCGCTATCTCTCAAATCTTTCCGTCTCCGCACCTTAACTAGAACCTCTCAAGTCTCAACCTCAAATTGTTTGGGAAAGAAGTGAGCCTCGTTCGGTTTTTATAACCGAACGAGAGGCTTAAGTTAATCCCAGATTAACAGAAAATCCCAGCTTAGTAATGTTAAATTCGTACGGAAAGAAGTGGCCGGTCGGCCGCTTCTTGGTTTTTAATGGGAAGGAGTGGCCTCCGGCCACTCCTTTTCCTATTAAAAAAAGGGAGAAAGCTGTGGCCTGTCGGCCACAGCAATTTTTTATTTTTTTTTTTCATTGAAAGAAGTGGCCGGTTGGCCACTTCCTTCACAAAACCACGCGCGGCGCGTGGTTTTTGAAACCACGCGCCGCGGTGGTTTTGGGAACCACAGCGCCTCGCTGTGGTTCCCCGAAAAAAAAAAAAAAAAATTGAAAGAAGTGGCCCACGGGGCCACTTCTCCCTAAAACCACGCGCGGCGCGTGGTTTTTGAAACCACGCGCGCGCGTGGTTTTTGAAACCACAGCGCGAAGCTGTGGTTTCGTAAAAAAAAAAAAAAACCACCCGTACCGGTGCGAACCGGCCGGTTCGCACCGGTACGAGTCCCGTACCGGCCGGTACGGGGTCCGTACCGGCCGGTACACAGATGAAAACCGGATATACCGGTTTTCATCGCTCTCCGGTACCGGTCAAGCACCGGACCGGTTCGTACCGGCCCGTACCGGCCGGTACGGACCGGTACGGCTTTCCTTGCTTGGAAGTGTCTAGCCATGCTTCCATTTATGTGCATAGCATCGCCCAATGCTTGCAAATTTTAACCATTATACCATAAGCAAATGGAGACATACCAAACTAAAAAAAAAAAAAAAACCGAGACAACAGAACTTGATTTTGGAGCAGTCCTGAATTGATGAAGGAAGGATAAATTCTTAAAAAATTAGGGTTCTTCATTGCTCCTTTACAAGTGTTTTTAGTAACTTGGCTAGCTCAACTCATCGTTTGCTAATTTTTTGATGTGAATGCCGAATAAATGAAGTAAAAAGTTCAATCCAGTTTACATGGCCTATTCTAGCTACATGAAAAAATTAGTTTTCATGTTTTTATCTATGTATATATACTCAATTACTACACTAGATCTCAGGTATAGATCAATCTATACCCGAGCCAGTTCTGATTATGTTTTGAATCTGAACTTAAACAAACCTAATAAGTGACTATGCAAAATTTTTAAACTCAAATTAGAGATTTTGGATGAGTATAGACTTGAGTAGCTGGCCATCAGCCACATTGTTGCAGGTACTTTCAAGCTATATTTTCCTCTCACTAGGATCAAAAATATCTTTCTTAACTCAAAGGAAAATATAGCTTGCAAGTAGGTTTGGTCCCACTAAAACTAAAAGATAAAAAATCTTTCTTAACTCTCAGGAAAATATTAGGTCTCTACTTGGTCCCTAAAACTTAATGTACGTTAACCATATCCTCTTTTTCTACAATGCAACAACTTTAATAATCACTGTTCCAGTAGTTTTTCAAAGATCAATCACTTTTGATCAGACCTCAAAGTGCACTAGATATATAGTTTTTGGTAACATTTTCTTTCATAGTTTCTTTTCTTTTCTTTTTTTTTTTGCCAACGGGGAATACCCATACGACAACATACAACTTGGCACGAATTGAGGTGGCAATGGCTAGGTTGAAGCCAACATCTGCGTGCAATCCATGCAATAGCGGTAACCATGTGGTAAGCTAAACGGCAAAACCCATTCCTTTATTGGGTCCCTTTTTGAGTCCTATAGCCATCCAACAGTTAGATAAAGCAGGCACCGGTCATCATGGCCGCCACTATAGGAAGATGGGAAGGAGGAAAAAAAGAAGATATATAGAATCTATGTCTTAGTTGAAATAATCTTGCTTCTCTTGTAAAGCAAACTAGATCTTAAGAACACAAGAAGAAACTCCTATATCTGATTACTACATCACTCGTGCAAGCAGATTATGTGCTCATGAGACTGATCCCTCTAGACCTATATTACATGTAAAGATATGTATATGTGTTATCAATTCATGTATTAAGCTTTGAATAAAGATTAGCCTAAATAAAAACCAAATCCAACTTGGTTTTTCATTGTGATTTTGAAACCTTAACTCGATCTTTATATTAGATAACTTTCAATCTTACATTGGAGAATTTAGGCAATGCCCCATTGTCCAAACTACTTTCTGTATATGAATCTCTATTATCCAGATATTTCAAAGTCTTTTTTTTTTGCTATGAATGGATATTTGTACACCTAGACACTTTATGACACTTCTTAATACTTCAAATCAATGAACCATAGCAGTAGTGTTGCATAGACACCGATAGGGGAATCGGATTTGAACACATACCTTAGTATCAAACTCGGCAAGAGAAAAAAAATTGAAGACATGGGAATATGGGATAGAATTTAATTTTAATTAAGTAATATGTATTTATATATTTTAATTTAGAAGATACTATCTGTGAGGCCTTTTAATATACATGTTTCCTATCCTTCACTTCTAACACTAAAAGAAAGTGTCTAACTCATTATTGGTAGAGTTCAACTCTCCACAAATCTCTAAAAGCTGCAGAAAAAGAATTTCATAGGTATTTAAGTGCCTAACACATATCTAATTCAGATACGTATTTGATACTGTTTTTAGAGCTAGACGCAAGTTCTAGAAAATTAAATGATAACTTTTGGCTTCTATGCCATTTTCATGTCTAATACAATATCTAACAAAGATTTTATAAATTTTATAAACTTCCAAAACAATTGTTTTAACAAATATATAAACATACATGCATACATACATATATATTACTCTCTTCTTAAGAGGGGTGGGGAGGGTGTCAATAATGAGGCACTTAAATTAGAAATTCATTCTATTGATCACAATCTATATAATTAAAAATACCTGAAAACCTAAATATATTTGTTTTAGTCATCTCTAACCTATGCATCAAGTAGATATAAAAACAAAGAATTTTCATTGTACTAATGTACTAAAATACATAATAAAGTATCTATGTCAAGAATCGATCTTATGGATCACGATATACATATATTAAAACATTTATAGATCGAAAATCAATAGAATTTAATTCGTAGATCATAGCAAAATATGATCTCTTATCACTTTAGCAGTATATTACATTTTTATACCTATTTGATAGGTAGATTAGATACCATCGAAACATTCAATTTTTGATTTCTAAATATTTTCAGTAGTATAAATCATAATCAACAGAATGAATATTTGATGTGGATATCCAAGTCCAACTATTAATTTTCAATATGAAAGTAGTTAGAGGAATAAAATGTCGGGCGTATATAAATTATATCGATAATTCTTTTTTTCTTTTGAAAGATTTCTTATTGGACGAAGAATACTTCAAAACTTGTATCAGATGGTTCATATAAAAATTGTTATGAAGGCTGCAGCTCTAGAGGCCTGGATGTAGGGAAGTACCATAGCTTTGCTGCATGTTCCTATTCTTATTGACTAGGTCGTCCCCTTCATCGATCATTTTCGTCAAGTTTTCCAACTGGGGTCGGTGGAATCCATGATAGATAACTTGGCGATTTCTCATCCTCATACTGGCTATATGTTTTCTATTCCATAAAAAAATATATTAAGCACATGTTGCCATTGACGACGAATAGTCACATCTCAACATCCCTCAATTTTAAAATAAACTAATTTATTCATCTAACCATCACGAAATTAACCCACCCAATACTTAAAATTAAATGTGTAAACTCACCCTTGCCCGCCCCACATTTCTACTGCACACAAGTCACCAAACTCGCAAATAGGATTTACCAAACAAAGAAAAAAATAGCAAGTAGGAACCAAAACAAAAAGAAGGAAGGTGTGAGAGAGGGTGTGCGTTTAGTTACCGCAGCGTGTCTCTAGTGGAGGATCATCCAGAGCCAGAGCCAGAAGGTGACGATGTGGCCGGGAACGACGGCGGAGCAGAGGAATACCGGCGAGCCGACGATGAGGACCTCGGCTCAGTGGTAGTAGGGCACCGCGAAGCCAATCGGTGCAGTGAACTCGTGGTTCAACTGGTGGAGGATGTTCTCATTTCTCCGCCAATCGCCATAAAGAACACAACCAGTTGTGCCCCCACCTCCCCCACCAATCGGCCGCGACAGCCCCGTCCTCATTCCCACCCACCGTTATTCACACCACCCCCAATTTTAATCCATATCATTATTATCAAGTAAATAAATAATTATTGTGAAACCTGGGCCATGGCTCAGGCCCAATACCTGCAGGGCTGCTTCAAGGCAGTGCTATGTGGATAATCTAGTTTGGTAAAGCTTTTGGTTAGCCAGAAAGTATTTTCTAATCTTCCAAAAGTATTTTTGGATGGAGTAGAGATTTTTGGTAAAAAAATTGAAAAGTTGTTTTAGTTCTGTCAGAAAGCTGAAAATGTCTACTTGTGCTTCTTCGAAAAAGTATCTTTAGCACGCATCGAAAAGTTGTTTCAGATTTATAGAATTTTTTTTTTTAGACCAAAATATTCATAATAAAATCATGTAATTACAGGAAGTATCTCTTTATATCATAATGCACGAAGAAAAAGAATCTGCAAGAGCCCCAACAAATAAGAAACCCTAATCAACATTGGATTTCTCTCTTGCCACGTGATCAAGGTATTATTATACTTGATATTCTGTTATATATGATGCTGCGCGTGCGTATTTTTAAAATTCGGTGATTTATCTAAACCAACCTATAATATCTCATTGTGTATAAAAAAAAGTAGAAACAAGAAAACATTGGAAAGAAAAAAAAAATCATAAAATATCACTTTTGTAAGTACGATTGTGTGTCTCTATATTTTTTCCCAATACGTCTTCTCTATGAAAATGGAAAACTAAATTGCCGACGCTTTTAAAAAACGTCGGCAATTAGCTAGGAATTGTCGACGCTTTTAAGTATGCTAAAAATCATCACCAATTAGCGACGAATCGCCGATGCTTTTAAGCGTCATTAAGTGCCGACGCTAATAAGCGCCTGTAATTCTGATTTTAACGACATTGTAAAGTGTTGTTAGAGTTAATTTTTTTATAAAAAATATTTAAAAAAATTTAAAACTCTGTATATAAATCCAAACACATACACAACAAAAGCCATATATACATGTCACAATAAAACATATTTTCTGAAATATTCATATTGATAAATATGATCACATTTATATTGTCAATTTACATTTACAATGTGCTTCGAAAAATATAAAAAATATACATATAAAACTCCTAAATAAAAGCTATCAGGGGTCGATGGCATCATCGTCTCAATGAGCAGATGAAGTATCAGGAACCTATAAGAAAAAAATAGAAACTTAAGAAGTTAAGAATATGAAAATCATTAAGCTCATTAAAAAAATATGATACTTATGTAAAATATTCAAGTAGATATAGTTATTTATCTAAGGAGAGACAAACCTATGCAACAAAGATATAATCTGGTCTAGTTGAGCTCTCAAAGATTATATTTCTATCTGATGGCTCTGTTTTATCTCCTGTATCTCTGCCTTCAGAATATTAACCTATGCAGTGATAGTACTATGTTTGGCATCCTGAATACATCTGCCTACTACAGACAACTAAGTGGGGGTAACTCCAATGCCATAATACCTAATTGGAGTAGGGGTTTTGGGATTTTGGAATGGGCTGTGACTTCTTGGATTTGTAAATTTTGGACTAGGTTTTCTTTTTTGGGTCTTCCTAATTGTTGCGATGGTGCTCCCTTGCCTTGTATTCTACTTTCCTCTTTCTATTTCATATCATTCTCATGTTCTTAATGACTTTCAGGTGAGGTTTTCCCTCCCTTTTCTAAAGAAAAGGATTATAGCAAAACCAGCAAAATGTGTATCTTATAAGCTAGAACTTATTTATTAATTGATGATTTGCTATATGTGCCCAAAACATATGCCAGGGTATATTTTTTTATGCAAATAGAATACTGATAAATTTTCAAAGACAAATGACAATCCTACCCAAGCAATTTGGTGGAAAAATATATCTAGTTTCTGCTCATTCAAGGTAGTTGAGAAGATATATGAGAAGTGTAAGTTAAAATAGCAAAACCATAGCTGTAGATACAGATGTTCTCTAATCTATAGTATGTCAAAACAATTAAGAAAAAAATATATTTTCATGCATCGGGGCTGGGTGCTTTATTCTTGGCCATACCTTCTCCTGTTTCATCTTTAGAGATATCTTGCTCTGACGTTCTTGTCAAGATGTTCAAGCCCTGACATTCGTCAAGTTAAGGGTTTGCTATTCAAGCCCTGACGTTCTTATTAGGTTAAAAGTTTGAGTTCTCTGATATCATTTGCCACAACTCAAAACCTCACCCAAAATGACAGGCTAAAAGGTATTTTTTGGGTTTCTTAGTTCTGCATAAGTGTCCAAAATTTTTTCGGCAAATAACCGATGTAGAACTAAACACACGCCCGCAAAGATCCTCACACCTCTCTTCCTCAATAATATTCAGCGTCTCGATTTTGTCGAGTACCACCTTCATCTTCTGTGAGATGTTCTCGATGCGAGCCTTTGCTCCATTGTTTTTAAGTTTGGACTGCAAAATGCGGAGTTTCAAAACCATGTTCTTTACTTCAACTCGAAAATTTGACCAGGTGAACTTCCTCTTCATTGCGTTGATTGTTTTCCAATAGCTCAAGATGGATAAGAACAAACAACCCAGCAGTTGGAGGAATCTTTCACCGACCGTCTCATGATTCTTCTCTTGGAGGCAACACCCGTGCCTCTTTACGTTCCAACGAAAGCACTGTCATGAGGGCAGGGTGGTGCCTTCTCCAAGTCCTTGATTCTTTGATCAGGGGAAGGAGCAGGAGCAAGGACGACGAGGAGATTGAAGCTGGATGTAGTGCTCTCCCACGGTCAGCCCCCTACGGGTTACCGCACACGATTCTATCGACAATGGTCGATTTCTAGGAGCAAGAGAGGCTCGATGGTGCTCCTCAATGGGTTGATTGTGAGGTCCCACGTCACCCCGATGAGAGGTAACTAAAGTGACTTCTACCCTTTTTTTTTTTTTTTTTCTTTTTTAATTCATCATACAATATGTGTACAAATATATTCAATAAAATTAAAATATAAGCTTATGGAGTACCTGTGGCAACTTTTCCTCTTCTGACTATAGAATATACCTTGAGTGGTGAGCTACATAGGCAGCCACCCAGTCGATCGTCCCGTTGGCCTATCTAAATACATGCTTGGCCTCGAAGGCTACCCCATTCCTAGTCATCATCTCAATATTCCGGATCAAGGGGTGGTTCGTGCTCTCGCCCCTTGGACCTCCCTGAATCCACTTGATCACCGTGGCTTAGGAAAGGAATATTTTAGAAAGAATAACATCTATTAGTACCAAGTGATGGTTGGTGACAATAGATAATGAGATTAATTGAAAGTTTTTCTTTTTTTTTTTGGCTAAAGTGGATGATTCATATATATATATATATATAGTTCTAGTGCGGATACCTCTAATAAAATTAGAAAACAACAATTTTTGGAGCGCCCAAGGCAACTTCTTTTCTCCGACCCACATGGTACCTCAGAAGTGACCAGCCACATACGAGGCCATCCAAGCTGTGGCTCCGTTAGCCGCTCTGTACATGTGCTTGGCTTGAAAGTATTGGTGATTGTTTCTTGCCGAAACCTGAGAGAGCTAAAACCATATTTTTCCTTAGCAATTGATGCGAAGGAATCACATTCCAATTGTCAATTGCCCCTCATCTAGCTTTTCCATCTCTTACATCCTACGTGCCAAAATCCTCTTTTTTTCTTTCTGCTACATGACAAAATCTAGTTAGGCTAGACATAGCGACTGGATCGCTCACGGTATTGCCTGAGTTCCATTAGGATCGCATATACTCCAAGCACTGCATGTTTGTGGCTTAGACGAGTTCTACCGAGTAGGAGAGAAATGGTTGTGAGGAGAAATTATATCCTGCACGGCATGCACCATATAATTTTGTATACTGCCAATTATAGCAGCTCGTTTTAGCATGCCTGATTCATCAAGCGCAGCACCACCACAAAAAAGAATGCAGGTACCATCATGTGGTGCATGCCATTGATGCCTGGATCTGAACGACTGCCCTTTATGTGGGGTGCCTGTGAGGATCCGTGCGGGCGTGTGTTTAGTCCCACATCGGTTATTCGCTGGGTAGATCTTGGATACTTATACAGGATCAAGAAACTCAAATAATAACTTCCGGCTAGCCATTTTGGGTGAGATCCTGAGCTGTTTTAAATGGTATCAGAGCGGATCCGGCCCATAACCTATGTGGACTAGGGGACACTGCAGCACGGATCCATTGGGGCTGACCACGGGCCAATCGTGGTGTTTGTGATTAGATTTGAATAGATTTGAATCTTTAGCCTGACGAGGACGTCATGGCTTGAACGGCGGGAGTATGTGAGAATCCGTGCAGGCGTGTGTTTAGTCCCACATCGGTTATTCGCTGGGTAGATCTTGGGTACTTATACAGGATCAAGAAACTTAAATAATAATTTTTGGCTAGCTATTTTGGGTGAGATCCTGGGTTGTTTCAGTGCCAAACAACAGCTATTACTTCTTGAAACTGATGGGTAACACGGTACAATGGCACCTTTCAGTGAATGCTGGTAGAATACAATGCAAGCAGATCATTCAATTTTGTTTCATATTTATGGTGTACCATCAATAGTCTGCATCGTGCTATTTCTATCTCGATCGCACGGCCGAAATTGTCCTGCAGTCCATGTAGAAACTTTCACTAGTCTGACTCACCAAATATGGGTCATCCACCTCTGGCCTAACAATGACCTCCCAAAGCGCCAATCTTCCTCTCATACAAGGTCTTTAAACCTCGATATATCGGTTATCTCTACAAGCGGCCGACATGAAGATGGTCGATATCTCGGTTTATCTCAGCCAGTGGCGATTTTTCGAGATCTCAGCCAATATTTTTAGAATGAAATATTTAAATCACGATCAATTTAATAAATTTAAAAGTTTTAAGAGTTATTAGTTAAAATATTTTTTAAGAAAGTAAAACATAATAAAAATATTGGTAGATATGAATAATTACATTGGTAGATATCTTAGATTTTATAAGTTTATACTAGTCGAGATAATAAGGTTTAGATTTTTATATATTTTATATCAAGGGATGCCGACACCCGTAAATCAAGATATTGATTGAGATGAGAGCCTTGCTTTCATGCTATCCTCTGATTTGCTTCCTCTAATTGCCTTTTCTCTTTTTTTAAAAAATTGGAGAGGGGCTGTAACTCCACCCCCTTGCTCGATATCTACCCTTCTACCATAGTCAAAATCCATTCTCTTAGGCAAATCGACATAGAGTTTACAAAGACCAAAATAAGGATTGAGATCCGACAAAACCAAACCTAACCCTTCTCTAAAGTGGCAAGAGGTATAGGAGTGCTAACCCAGTTAGGTCAGCACTAATTTAGTAAACTTGTTAACATATTCAATGAATAGGCCAAACCAAGTTAAATAGATCATAAACAGATTCTTAAGGGATTAAATGAATCTTAAATAATTCGGATCATAAACCCAATCTAATTATTAAATAAGTTAAAATGGTTATATAGATCAACACACTAAACCTGAATCATATATGTTAATAAATGAACTAAGCTAGGCTGACTTGTTTTTGATTTGAGCCTAATTATGTTGAATTCAAGCTCACTTAAGTAAAAAAAAAATATTTTTCTTTTTCCTTTTTATTTATATATAAACTTTTATTCTCACGTCTTTTTCCTAGCAGGACGGTCGGAAAGCGACAACCGGTCAGAATCCTATCTTCCACCGACCGAGAAGGGAAAGAATTAAAACATTAGATGCAAACAAAAAAACTAGCGGAATTTCCGTCACCGTGAGGCACAGCATGCGCTCCAAGCCGCTGGGACCCGCCGCGAGACGGCAAGGCGAGGCAAGCCGGAGACAATTCCCGCTTCTAAGACGCCCGATTCCCACGCAAACCCCCCAATTCCACCACCCCGTAGTCGCCCCCTTCTTTTAATCTCCACTTCCTCTTGTTCTTTAATTTTAGTATGTCTACGCCGGAAGGAGCCCATCGGCGCCGCCGCGCTCCGGCAACCGGCGGCGGCGGCGGGCGGAGGGGCAGGCCGCCGTTCGCAAGCCCCAACCCCTCCGCGCACCGCCGGACCCCGACGCCTCTCCGCCGGGTGAAGCCCCGGAAGCCCGTCAAGGTCCTCACCCGCTCCGCCTCCGAGCCGATTTTATGGACCGCTCGACTGCATCCCGAAACCACCGATGGTGACGCGAGCAGCAGAGGAATGGGAGATCGCTCGCATAGCGAAATCGGACAGCCGGTTTGCCTTCCCCGGCCATACACCTGTTCCGATGTCTTCTCGTCATCGCCGTTTCTCCAATCTCCTTCGCCTTCTTCTCAACATCCATCGGAGGTAGGTAATTCAAATTGTATCGATTTGATTTGGTTCGATCTTAATTGGTTTGTAATTGATTGGAGAGATGGGAGAGGGTGCTGAATTAATTGGAGTAGGGTTTGGGTGGTGGTGGCAGGAGATGAAGGTGGTCGTGAGCGTGACGGTGGAGGGGAGCCCGGGGCCGGTGAGGGCGATGGTGAGGCTGGGAGCCAGCGTCGAGGAGGCGATTTCCGTTGTCGTCGATAAGTACGGCCGGGAGGGGCGGAGTCCGAAGCTGGATCTGGAGGCTGCCGCCTGCTTCCAGCTCCACCACTCCCATTTCAGCCTCCAAAGTAAGCTTGCTCTTTTTTTTTTCAATATTTATAACCATAATCTTTATTTGTTTAATTTATTCTATTTAGTTAATCTGTTGTTCCCTGTTTTTATTTTATTTATTATTTTTAGTTGTTGTTTGTTGAGGCACGAAACTCACTAACTCTTGGCTACCAGTTTTTCTATCTGTTTTTGTTCCCCCAATTTTGAGCGAACCTCATGCTAGTATCAAACTAATAATCTGGAAAAAGAAGTAATTTAGATTTAAATTTGTTTCTTTAAATCTGTACAGTTTTCTTTGAATTTGCACAAACAATGTGTATGAAAACAGAGAGGAAGTTTTTCCCCCTTTTTCCATGATATTAAGTTTATTTCAGAGGATATGCCGCATTAAGCGGTCTCTCTCATGGCAAGGTATCAATGGGAGACAAAAATGATACCCGCCTGATGCATGGTTTTTCTAAGATTTTCCTTCCAGGACTTTTTCCCCTATGCATGGTGATTTTTGTCTGTTTTTTTTATTTTTTCTTTTTGTGCGTGGTCGCTAAATGACCAATATATATATATATATTATCAAGAAAGAAAGAAAAAGAAAAAGAAAAAGAAAAAGAAAGAAAGAAATGTGGAAAAAAAGAAGAAAAGAAAGCATTCCTACTGGTACTTTATCCGAAAAGAAATCATCGATTAGAAGAGTCCCCCGAAATTTCCTTTTTTCTTATATATGATGATTTCTGGCATATTTGGATATCTTTAACATATTTATATAAGTTTAATACATCTAGATAGCTTTTATTCTTTAAAAAAAATTATGCATATATATATATATAGATGATTTTTCTATGATTTTCTTTCTAATTTTTCTGAATTTTGGAGAGAGGTTGAGTTTTCTCTTTTCTTTCCCTACAGTAAGTATAGGGAGTGGAAGAAAGAAAGAGGGCCCCATTGAGCTGTATGAATAGTTTTTTTTTTTTGTCTTTTTGGTGTCTTTGACTGTAAGGCACGAATGAATGTTAGGTGGTTGGGGCTTGCAAGTTGAGACGGAGTGCTGACCCACGAGTCCTACTCCTGGCACCTCCTAATTGGATCAGAGTGGACCACAGCGTTGGATTATGAATGGCGAGTAATTGTGTTTTGAGTTGCACTTGTCTTGAGCTATTTAGCTGTGTAATCTGTACATCAAGAAGGTTTCACCTCAAGATAGGACTGTTTGAATAGTAGAACAAAATTACCTTCTACTGTAGAGCGAGAACACTCGTACTGTGAAATAGAGGGATTTTAGTATTTGGTTGAAGGGATAAGTGCAGAGATAATAAGTGTGTTGAACCTTTATTACAAAAAACAAAATTGCCCTCCCACTTTTCGGTTAGATTAAATAGTGAATAGAAGCAAAAGTGATTAGGTGGAGTAAACTTATTGTCTAGGACTAGCTATACACCCAAGTGGTATGACTCTATTCCTCAGCTACTTTTTTTGTTGTTTGATAGCATAACCATGAAAATAAGGGTGTTATTCTGCCTTATTCTGTGGATTATATGGCTCGGCAAACACTTAGGAATGGTGGCCTCTTTCACCCAATATTGCTTATGATAGAATATTTGGCTGATATTATATTAATATACTGGCCATGACTTTATGATCTCCTATTTACTATTTACTCATATTTAAAGGGGATTTTGAGAAAAAAATCAACCTTTTCTTTTCAGTTTTGTAAAAATATTTTACCTTCTCTTTTGTTAGAAACAACCTACTTTGGACTGGCAAAATATATCACCTTTAATTAATGACCAAGAAAGATAAAAGTAGAAAAATTAAAATAAAGTGTATGTTAATCAATTTCACTAAAAACTATATTCATTTAATCATGTGACTATCTATGATAGGTTTTGCTGAAGTGAGAACATGAAGGCATCAATGATCTCACATCTATGATAGTTTTAAAATAACTGCTGTCGTAATGGTCTAGGAGGTGTCCGGACATGTTATAACACAATAAACAAATTTTAATAAGTACAGTGATTTGGTTATAATTTCATTATAAAAGCCATTCAAATGATATATAGCTATTGATTAACATTTTGAATGCTTATCATGGCAAAACATATTTTCTTATTTTCATCTAAATAAAGTATTATTTTATGTCTAAAATACTTATAGCAGTTTTTCTTTTAAATTCTGGGATTGATGACATCATCAATTAATAAAATTATTGTTATTAATAACCAATATTTTCTAGTATAATAACTTACATTATATAATAAATATCTTTTTTTTAAGAAATAGGGTGTCACATGGATTTGAATCGGCGATCTTCATTGTGCTAGAGTTATGTGAGGAAAACCAAACACCGCGAGGGAAATGAAAGCAGTATTACAAGGAAAAGCGGGAAAGTATGAATCCTCCGGCTTTTTGTATAGGCTATATTATAGATTTTTTGTCTTTTCAGAAACCGTTGCTAGGATTGCAGCAAGAGTACTACAACTGCTTACTCAAATTTTAGTGATATCATATCTTCCTAATAACTTGAGTGAGATCAGCCAAAATTATCTCTTAGATTTCTTTCAAGGAAGAAAGAAAAAATGGGATTTCACAAGTGCTTCAGTGTGATGGAATGGAATGGATAATTTGTTGGAAGATTCCCAATTTTGATAAATTGGAGAGATTAGCTATAATGTAGATCATGGAATATAAAGTTGAAAGTTTTTATATTGATGGATAAAAGCATGTGAACTTAGAACATGTAGATTTTATTTACAGGTTTGAACAAAAGTGACAAAATTGGAGAAGTAGGCAGCAGAAGCTTCTATCTTCGGAAGAGCTCTAGCAACAACAGTTTCAGCTTTGGAAGGGAAGGAAGTGATATGACAACAGGAGGCAGCGAAACCGGGTTACTAAATGGCAGTTCTGCTGCTGTTCCACCTGATCACTTCTTCCTCTCTTTTATTGTTAAATGGTTAAACAAGATCGGGAGACGAACTAGAAAGCTTTGGAGGATGGTGGCTTGTGTAGCCTGTGGTTGACATGATTCAGCTTCCGCTAAATCCCAATAAATTGGCTCCATTCTGCTATCAGTGAATGTGCTTTGAGGTCTTAGAAATTTATACTTACCACTGCTGCAGAATGTATTGTAGGTGACTTTACCATTCAATTGTATTATATGGTTGTTTGACAGATAGCTGGTGAAATCCCAGATAAATAGAGATCATTGCAGAGATTTAGGATCCTGTACAGCAAATTCGGCAAATTGTCAAAGGTTAAAATGGTGATAAAAAAACAGGAGAGAGGAGCATGAGCCTTGGACTGGCTGATCATAAACCTGATGTTCTGATGAGGTTTCACTGTATTTCACTTATGCTATTCCTTAAATTCTCCATTTCATGGTTGTATGTATACAGTTATAAAGCATATGGCAGAGGGGAACACGGTGTTCTGTATTGGTTGGCTTAATGAACCACCTTTTGTCTGCCACCACGCATATTGTATCACAACATGTTCATAAATATGGGCAACTATTTGTTTTATATATAATTTTACCATAAAATGTTTCTTTAACATTTGCTTGACAATATGGGCAAGTATTTCTTTTGCATGTGTCTTAACAAAATTTTTGGTTCTCTTGGAAATAAAAAAAGTTTGGCATGGGCTACAAGGGCATAATGTTAACATTTGATTTATTCATGCTATAACAAAATTACAAATTCAGTGCACAGGAATAATCTGGTCATTTTGTTGCTTGCAATTTCAATTGCTACCACAGTGATTCTAGTGATTCTGGTTGCAATTAGGATTGTAGATGGAAAAATTATTTTTGTGGGTGTTGATTGATAATTTCAAATGCATTGATTTCTTTCAGTTTTGAATTCCAAATAATTTGATGAAGAGTCAGTGCACAAAGATTTAAGGTCATTTCTTCAATTTGCTCTCTACTTCTAAGTTTATAGCTTTTGCGGTAGCTTTATCGATGTTACCTGCCAAATAAAAGGTCTGTTCGGAAAGACCGTCCAATTCTCCAGAAAGGATCAATTAAAACTCTCTAATTGGATCATGTAAAATTAGATCATGTAAAAAAGAAGTGTATTAACTTTGCAAATAACTGAGTAGAATTACTTTCTTAGAGGTGGCAAATGGATGATCAACCATGGTTTTACATATATTATATAACATATATAATAATATTATATATTCTAAAAATGTTTATAATTATAGTAATTATAGAATACATGACATATGACGTGATCACAGCCCAAGCAAGCCTATCTTGAATCCAACCAATCCAAGTGAGTCACCTACAAAGACCATTCAAATAACTTGATTGCCTTCCCTCATCACTACGGCATTTCCCTTATCCTCTTCCTCCATCCCTGTCATTAGTCCATTTGCTTCTTAATTTTTTGCGCAAATGTTGCACCAAGAGCTACAACTATATGCAAACTTACAAGGAGATCTCTAGTTCCTCAAGACACAACAATCCCATCTACTTGCAAAAGGCATCAAGAATTGATATTTTCTTTACTGGTTCCAACATCATATGCTAATGTTCCATTGTTGTATGACCTTTAAGCTCGCCCAACTAGTAGCCAATCCTCCTTCAGGATGTGTTGATCCTACTAGTCTTCAAAAGGAAACCTTGGATAAGAGAAAATTAGTCTACTTCCAACAATGGACAGTGATGGGGGGGGGGGGGGGGGGGGGGGGGGGGGGGGGGGGGGGGGGCGAAGTGAATCGTCCAGCCCATAGCTAAAAGGCCGCCCAGTTTTGGCCCAATAAACGCCAACACCGTCCGGTTGAATCCTTAGTGTTCGGCCCAGAACCAGCTCGGCTTCGAACTCCGCCAAAAGCTCCATCGGCTTCAAATATTCGCCGATCCGCCCCGACCAAGCTCGGGGCGCCTACTTCAGTAGTGCGCCTCGACCTTCGAGCTCGGGGCGCTCCACTGAGCACACCTCGAAACTCGGGGAGCCGAGCTACCCCCAGCGCCCGTCTAGCTGACCTCGCCAAACGCATGATGCGACCTCTCAATAGGCTCGGCCTCGCCAACAACTGCACCCATGTGCGCGCCTACGTCCTCCTATGTGACCGTACATTACAGCACCACCGTGCCACGTATCGATAGTTGGCCCTTGACAGTCAAAGGACAGCACCATGACTACTCCGGCCATACCCTGCCGTGACTGTCAACATCTTACCGTTCTCGAGAACGGACAGCACCACACACTACCAACCAGCCTAAGCTGCGCGTCATTCGGCTCAGAGCCACGCCCCCTCATGATGAGGGCGAACAATGCCTCTGCCACCTGGGCCTCTCCACCTAGACTATAAATAGCTTTGTCAGGTAACTTCTAAGGAACTTTTTGGCTGGACCAAATTTACCCCACTTTAACTTGATCGTCAGAGGGCCCTCACCGAAAACAACGGTGAGGCTTTGTGCAGGTCCGCCGCCGTCGCGCTGGAGGTAGCCCCCGTCTTTTTCTTCCAACCACAAGCGGCTTCTTTGACTCCTCCAGCGCGGTTACCCTCGGGCCAAATTTGAACCACAACAGACAAAACCACCAACCCCACCTTGGATGCAAAGACACATCCAACATTAAAAGCAGTATGTCATCACTACATGCTCAACCGGCTGAGCCAGTAGATGTAAAATAACATAGAAGTTCATCAATGCATTGTATAACCGTTCATCTGTTTAACCATTTGCCTCCATTGAACTCTTTCTAAAGTTCGGATCATTAGATTAGTTCTCTCGAAGCCAAACAAAACCATTTATTCGAAAAACTCCCTTAGATCAACAATTTCCAACCATAAGCAGGAGTGGCTCAATGCATTTGGGGGTCTAAGGCGAACTTAAAGGCCCCAACATAAATGCATTTGGGGGCCAAGGAAAGATATAATAAATTTCTTTAGGTAAGAAATACGTCTCAACATAAATGCATTTGTGGATCTTAATGCATTTATAGCTATAAAGATACGTAGCACTTGAGGCCCCCAAATGCATTGGGGCCTCAATGCATTTAGGCGTTTTTGAGAGCCTCAATGCATTTGGACGCTCATCTTGAAACTCACTATATTAAATGCATTTGGGGGTCGGGGCCTCAGGTGACTGCCTTAATCGCTTAAGAATTGAGTCGGCCCTAACCATAAGACTACACCAATGACATTAGAGAAAACCATCCCATTTCAATCATGCTTAACCAGGACTTCGGCCCTGTTTGGGAAAGCTGTTGGCAATAGAGCTTTTGGAAGTAGAGTTGTTGGAAGTAGAGCTTTTACGAAAAGCTATTTGCTGTTTGGTAACTAAATTTCTAAAGTGCTGTAGTACTTTAACATGCGTTTGGTAAACAAACTGAGAAAGTACTTTTGTATAACAAAATGACCATAAAGGACATTACTAGTATTATACAACAAAGCATAATAAAATATAATATGTATTAATATATAAATATATGATATAGTATAATATTAATGTAATGCAATATAATATTATTATAATATAGTACTATAACATTATATACTATAAAATAATAATTTAATATGATATTAAATTATTTAACATAACATGTCAATTGTATTATAATATAATGTAATATAATATTATATTTATAGTATAATACAATAATAAATATATAAAATAATATAATTATTAGTGTAAATTCATTTTTCATCCTTTTAATGACCATTTATCTCTCTAACAAATTTTCTAGCTAGGTGATTGTTACGGGGGAACTTAGCCACCATGCCCCACGTGACCGGCACGCGCGCCCAGGAAGACTACGGCTGCCCCTTGATCCAGCAATCCGACCTCGGGTCGGATATCTTCGGCTCCGCAGCCCGACCCCGAGTCGGGTGCCCCTTGATCCAGCAATCCGACCTCGGGTCGGATATCTCTGGCTCCGCAGCCCGACCCCGAGTCGGGTGCCCCTTGATCCAGCAATCCGACCTCGGGTCGGATATCTTCGGCTCCGCAGCCCGACCCCGAGTCGGGTGCCCCTTGATCCAGCAATCCGACCCCAAGTCGGCAATCTCTTGACAACAACAGACTGTTCCCCTGAGGCACGCCGCGGCCCCCTGCTCCACTACTCCCTGCAACGGCCGTATCCGGCGCTGCCCCACGATCCCCTGTAACAGCCGTACAAAGCGGGGCTCCACTATGCCCTGCCATGGCCGTACCCAGCGCTGCTCCACGACGCCCTGTAACGACCATGTCAGTGGCAACCCCATCGTGCCACACGATGACCAATCCCCAGAAAAACCCCCCAGCCTGATATATATGCGGCTGGGGGGGAAGGGGAGGGTAAGCAAGATTTTCCAGAGTATTATCTTACCTGCTACCTCTTCTTCTCCTTCGATCTCCCCTAACTTGATCGTCGGAGGGCCCCCACTACCCCGGTGGTGGTGCGAGGCTTGCTTGCAGGTCTCCCGGCGGAAGGCGGAGTGCAACCGAAGTAATTCCAAGGGAACCCCATTCACACCGCTGTGCCAATCGTTCTCGGTTTGGACCCCCAGCAACAGTTGGCGCTAGAGGAAGGGCCCGGATCTCAGAGCGATCGTAATGGCACGGCGAGGTGGTCGTGGAGCTTCCAATGCTCCCGGTCGCGGGGCCTCTCGCGCCTCTGGCCGGGAGGCCGCTGCATCTCCAACACACTCTCAGCAACACTCCACCGCCCCACCGCCCATTCAGACGGTCGAAGCCGCCCAGTTCGACCAGCTAACCCAGCAGGTTCGCACCCTCGCGGAGGCGGTGCAGAATCTGCAGGGTGCGATGTCCCGGGCGCCGCAGCGGGCTCAGGAGCCGCCGCTGCCTGAGCGTTCGCCTGTCCTCCTCAACCCGCGCTCCTTCCTCTCCCATGGGGAGGAGCGCCGGCGCGAGGAGGATTCTCGAGCACGCTCCATTCTGCCGGGACCTTCACACCGGAGCTACGCGGGGCACGAGAGGCGGGCCCGGGCGCGTTCCCAGACCCCCCAGTCCTTGAGGAACCCTCGCTCCAGTCGGTCCCCCTCTCGCCGCTCCTTGTCTCCCACCCACCGGTCGCGCTCCCTGGACCGGCGGGTGGACGATCTCCACCGACAACTCCAGGTCCTGAAGGGCCATTCTAAAGATCCCTTCGCCGACTTAGAGATCTCCTCCCAGCCGGCGCTTGCCTCGAGGATCCTGCGGACCCCGAATCCGCCGGGGTTCAAAATGCCGGCGATCGAGCCCTATGACGGGGCGGCGGACCCGCGGGATCACGTCGAGAGTTTCAGGACCCTTATGCTCCTCCACGGAGCATCAGATCCCCTTCTCTGCAAGGCTTTCCCGGCAACCCTCCGTGGCCCGGCGAGGGCGTGGTTCGCCGGGCTGGAGGCTGACTCAATCCGGTCCTTCGACCAGTTCACCCGCTTCTTCATCACTCATTTCGCCGTCAGGGTACGCCATGAGTTCGGCACCAGTTGCGTCGGCGCCACTCTTAAACCTCGAAGCACCTGCACGACTAAGTCCGAGAGGGGAAAGCGGAACCCAGCCCGAAGGATGTCCTCATTGATGGCGACCTTCCCTGGAGGAGGATGGGACATCCTCTCCTCAGGCCCCGGAAGCGTAACGTTGCAGGCTTCGGGAAGGTGGTACCGGGCCACGAACCTATCTAGGTCTTCGGGGACCAGCTCCGACTGAATGCGGTCCGCTCTTACTTCGTCCATCCCTAACGGCCAGTGAATCTACGGTCAGGACGGGGTCAAGAGGGGAGAAGGGACCGGAACGACTGGGGTACACTAATACGAAAGGAGAAAGTACGGAGAGCCCTAAATTGAAGAGTGGGGCAACTCACCGGAAGGGAAGGAAGAACGGCTCCGAGAGCGTCAAAGGAGGAGCGAACGAACAGTCCGACGGCAACGGCAGCAGCACAAGGGAGAAACTCGAGGATGCCTGTGAAGAGAAAGGCGGACGGGGGAGGGCCCCCGGTTAAATAGGCAGAAAGGCGGGTGACGCCTCGGTGACGCCAGAGGACGCCTGGCTACCGAAGGATCGTTCGCGCCCCAAAGGCGAATCGACGCCTTTAAGGAAGGATGTCCGCCGAAATCCGCAGACCGCCAGATCAGCGACAACCGCCATACGCTATAAAAAAGGCGGGGAGCTCGGAGCGCGCGCGCCTTTCCGAGGGATGGCGGCAATCTCGAAGCATCACTCCCTTCACCCGTTCCCCTCCTGGTTCCATGCCCCACGTGACCGGCACGCGCGCCCAGGAAGACTACGGCTGCCCCTTGATCCAGCAATCCGACCTCGGGTCGGATATCTTCGGCTCCGCAGCCCGACCCCGAGTCGGGTGCCCCTTGATCCAGCAATCCGACCTCGGGTCGGATATCTCCGGCTCCGCAGCCCGACCCCGAGTCGGGTGCCCCTTGATCCAGCAATTCGACCTCGGGTCGGATATCTTCGGCTCCGCAGCCCGACCCCGAGTCGGGTGCCCCTTGATCCAGCAATCCGACCCCAAGTCGGCAATCTCTTGACAACAACAGACTGTTCCCCTGAGGCACGCCGCGGCCCCCTGCTCCACTACTCCCTGCAACGGCCGTATCCGGCGCTGCCCCACGATCCCCTGTAACAGTCGTACAAAGCGGAGCTCCACTACGCCCTGCCATGGCCGTACCCAGCGCTGCCCCACGACGCCCTGTAATGACCATGTCAGTGGCAACCCCATCGTGCCACACGATGACCAATCCCCAGAAAAACCCCCCAGCCTGATATATATGCGGCTGGGGAGGAAGGGGAGGGTAAGCAAGATTTTCCAGAGTATTATCTTACCTGCTACCTCTTCTTCTCCTTCGATCTCCCCTAACTTGATCGTCGGAGGGCCCCCACTACCCCGGTGGTGGTGCGAGGCTTGCTTGCAGGTCTCCCGGCGGAAGGCGGAGCGCAACCGAAGTAATTCCAAGGGAACCCCATTCACACCGCTGTGCCAATCGTTCTCGGTTTGGACCCCCAGTAACAGTGATAAAATTGGTTAAATAATTACTTATATTTATTTATTTATTTACTATTTTATGTCATTGAAATATATTTATTTATTCTTATTAATTTATTCATTCATTTATATACATATTTATTTATGCATTTATTTATGTATTTATTCTTTTCTTTTTCTTTCCTTTTCTTTTTTTCTTCTCTTTTTTTTCTTTCCTTTTCCTCTTTTTCTTTCCTTTTCTTCTACTTTTTTTTCTTTTCTTTTTTCTTCTATTCTTCTCCTTATTTATGCATTTATTTATTTATTTCTTTTTTTTCTTTTCTTCTCTTTTTTTCCGCTTTTTCCTTTTTTTTTCCTTTTCTTCTTTTTTTTTCTTTTTCTTTTCTTTTTTCCTTCTCTTCTTCTCCTTTCTTCCTCTCTTCCCTTCTCCTTTCTTCTCTTCCCGCGAGGCCGGCGGAGTCGGAAGGAGGCCGCGCCGCGGCGGCCGCGAGAGGGGGTCGGGCCATGGCCGGCAGCGGCCGCAGCTGGCTAGTGGTAGTCTCGGCAGAAGGGAGCCGAGGCGGCTCGCCTGCCACCACCACGGGCGGACATCGCCGCCCCACAGCTCCATCGCGAGCGACGTCGCCGCAGGCGGACGCTGCCGTCCAAAAGAGCACCCCACGGCCGGCTGCCATGTGGGCTTCGCTGCGGCTCGTCTTTTCGGTCCTGCGGCTAGGACGCCGTGGTCTTGCGGCTAGCGGAGGCCCGACCACTCCACGCCCGAGCCCAGCTGCTCCACGGGCCGGCCGCGCGCCACGGGTGACGTCGCGACGCCCTGCGGAGGGGTCGCCAGCCACGGGTGGTGGCCGGCATGGTGACTGCCACCATGGGCAGCCATAGGTTCACCAAAAAAAAAAAAAAAGAAACGGCCGGCGACGTTGAGAAGAAGGAGATAGAGAGGGAGAGAGAGAGAGGAAGAGGCGATTGGTTGGAGGATTTTGAAAGAAAAAAGGAACTTTTAAATAGGGGTATTTTGGTAAGAAAACAGCTTTCCAACAAAGCTAAAAACAGCATTTTCGAAAAACTCCAAAATGAAGCTTCTCTTAAAAAGTTGTTTTCAGCTTTCTGAAAAAGCTAAAATAGCTTCCCAAAATTTTTACCAAATATCTTTTTTTCATCCAAAAATACTTTTGAAGGACAGAAGGTACTTTTTGGCCTCCCAAAAGCTCTCCCAAATGGGGCCTTCTTTTTTTGACCTTTAATACCTTATCCATCATAGTCCTCTAGAATGAGATCCATTCATACAAAACCATATATCCACACTTAAAAAGAAACACTATGTTCAGCAACAGGAACTAAAATTTTTGCATCAAAAAAAAAAGAAAAAAGAAAACGAAAAAACAAACACAATGCAAAACCATAAGAAGAGGTAAACCAAAGATTACCACACGACAAACACGAAGCAAGGTATCAGCCGCACCTTGGCACTTCGATACAGCAGATGCCATTAATTTGGCTGGAAGCATCACATCCGAAGTGACCCAACCTTGTACGTTCTTGTTTTCTGCCTAGAAATAAATCAGCATCCCAAATTTCTATTAGAGAGCAACTGCAGTGGTTTGGTATGAGCATATGATCTGTAAGTATCAAAATCGAACATATTTCAAAAAGGGTATAGGATGGAGATCACTATTATCTGTGATTTTAACAACTTTGAATAAGATCAAGTTGACTGACTAAATTCATTATATTGTGCCAATTTCAAACCATCAGCAATCTTGCGGACTGTACATTCCTAGAAGTTATATGGAAGGATAAAGGAAAGGTTAGTAACATTGTTGATATTTATGGAGATTTTGAATCTGCAATGTAGCACGGACCGTCCGCTAAGAGGCTTACAAAGATTGGCACAATTTTGAGCTTATATCATAAGGGTAACAGCTGTGGTGGTGACATTGGTCATGACTTACAATGGTCGATCCTTTTCTTAGTTTCCACATGGTTTTTGAAAACGGCAGGGTTTGTAGTGCTTCCAGATTCCCAACATTCTGGGAGGATCAAGTACTTCTGTGGAATTTGCTTATCCATGATTCATTTAGCTTTAAGCATGACCGTGAGAGAATCTCTTTATTAAATCTTAGGCTTCTGTAAGAACTGTGGCTTACTGGCTTTCGAAACACGAATGAGAAATGAGTAATATTATCAGAACTTGACGAGGTGGCATTTTCATCTCTTCATCGCAAAATAAGTCTCCACCAGAACCAGAATTACTTTTTCTGAACATAATGCACGAATTGAAGAACCTTAGGATCTCCGGAAAATAATTAGACCACCAATGAGAGATGTTCCATAAGATGTTCTAATAAAGAGCAGAGTAAATGAGAAATGAAAAAGCAAACAAAGGATAAATAGTTAGGAAATAGCAAGTCAAAGGGGTTTTGAACTCTCACAATTTCTCGAGCCAGACAGATTTTCCTCCTATAAATTTCATTGTTGCTGGTATCAACATGTCGAAAGAGACTCTTTATTCTCCTCTAATTAATCAGGTTTCAAAAGATCTATAAAGCTCTGGAATGAATTATATGATTGCTGACAACATAATCAGAATAGCAGTAGCCAAAATAAACTTCATAGATTTAAGCATTAAAATTACTTGTTCTGCCGATGATACTGCAACGGCAAAACCACAATTTATTTCTCCCGTCAGGGCAAAACAACCGCAGTTTGACAAAACAAAGGGCATCACACCCAAATCGACAAAATTCATGCATCTCAACAGCAGACTCAGAAAACAGTCATGTCCCTATAGAGTTCTACATGCGTGCAGGAAAGTGTCACATGCCTAGTAGGGTTCCACAGGTGCACGGAACTTTGCTCCTGCATAGACTGCTGCATCACCAAGCTCCTCCTCAATCCTGAGCAACTGTATCAACCATAAACAGACAAAGGTGAGCACATATAAATTTCACAATAATTGTTAGATTTGCTTCCGCGGAACCAATAGCTCATAATTTGTCACAATTATTAGGAAAACCGAGAACGTATTGAAGGATGGACTGTTATAAGTTAAACCAGATCTTTCATATCAAGATCAGCATAAAGATAATCTTGATTTTGATTGCAAAATTAGCCTTGGAGGCTTGTGGTGCAAGAGCTTGCCTGGTTATACTTGGCAAGGCGTTCCGAACGGCATGGAGCTCCAGTCTTGATTTGGCCCTGTTTCATAGTGCAGAATTAGCAGGCCTTAAGTCTACAATCTAAGCTCATGAATAACAGATGAATCTTAGCATCTGCAAAGGATAGAGACGTACCGTAGACAAACCGACTGCAAGGTCAGCAATGAAAGTGTCCTCCGTTTCACCACTAGAAACCAGAAAAATGTAAGTTAGCATCAAATTTAAAGCTAACAAAACTAGCGTATAGCATCAAATTTAAAGCTAACAAAACTCGTGTATATGTATATTCTACCTTCGGTGGCTCGTCATTACACCCCAGCCAGCATGTTTGGACATTTTCACAGCTTCAATGCTCTCGGTCACAGACCCTATCTGATTCACCTGTATCACCAAAGACAAAGAACATATTCATCTTTGTAATTCATCAACAAAAAACATGCATCTCAATATGCAAAAAATGTCGAAAGGAAAATAGAATTAATCATTTCAGCCCACAACAACAGAAGAATCAAGGCATTCTTATTTTACCTTCAAAAGGAGAGCATTGCACGTCTTTTCTTTGATTGCCTTAGCAACACGCTGCAGAAATATTAGGGGACAAATTAGACTTATGACAAAGGAAGTTCTCTCCAAATGCTCCATGTAGTCTTATACTGATATTTACCGTAGGGTTGGTGACAAGAAGATCATCTCCAACAATCTGCACCTGCTCTCCAATCTCCTCTGTCATTTTCGCATAGTGGGTCCAGTCATCCTGATCAAATGGGTCTTCAATTGATACAATAGGATACTCGCTGACAAAGGACTTGTAAACATCTTTCAAACTTTCTCCAGATATTTTCTGTGACCCATCATTGTTCTGCAGCAAAAGATAATTAGAATCATTGAGTTTAGTGGTGTGAAAATTGCCAGCCATATGTCAACGAAGCAGAAAAGATAACAATGAATTTAATTATCTCAAGGCTAACGGCATAATCTTGGATGAAAAATAAATATGACAAAAAACATAAGCAACAAGATTAAGCTCACCTCCTCCTTGAAATTCAAATCGTATGTCTTATCCTTGTCACTGTAGAACTCCGAAGCAGCAACATCCATCCCAATAACAACCTAACATAACAACCGAGTAGAACAAATATGGTTATCCTCCCAAGTCCTCAAGCTTTTCTGAAACTAACAAGTTCACATAAACATAAAATACAAGGGACATATATTGAAGGAAAGCAAATACCTTGCCAGTATATCCAGCTTTCGCTATAGCTGTCTTCAACAGTTCAAGACCCTCTTTGTTTTCCTGCACTTCCATGAAAAGGCATAATTATGATGAGATGTTCAAGACCAGTTATCATTCATTAGAAATGCAATCAGCAGAAAATTCTGAAAGGCCAATATTAACAGTCTGTAACAACATATATTAAAATAAAGAAGTAACAACCAATACAAGTGAAACATTCTTCAAAAAATTTAAATTGAACTTGACACAGTTAAGACCAGCTTTGCCTGCAAACATGTGCTAATCATAAATATACACTGACAAGGGCTACACAAAAGTTAAATGATTAATGGTTAAAATATCTCAAGTTTGATTTCCTATTAAAGCATCATGAACATGGACAATAGCACAGAAGCCAACTTAGCATTCAAAAATGTGTGTATCAAACTAGGAGAATGGAACACAGAGAGAAATCCAAGTATAAAACATAAGATCACAAGGGACCTGACCTGAGGATGTGCACTTAAGTTTGACAAAAAGATACAGACATAGATATATGCGTGATTACCAATCAAACTCCTCTCTTGTATTAGTCTAGAAAACAAATAAAATTAAGAAAAATAGATGACCAGGTTCATTTACAATTTTCTTGCTACAATATGAATTCAAAAATAGAGAAAAAAATGAGACAAATTAGATTGTCAATTTATCATCTTCATTTGAGTGTACTTAGCCATTTCACTTCTCAAGACATTTCAAGCACGAAAAAAATAAGGGGCATGAAAAGCATAAGTTCTAATATGAAAGATTTAGTTTCCCTATAATTGAATTATAGGTCGCATTTTGATAATCATCTCATCTACTCCAAAACACAGATCCCTTCATTTCACTAATGAATAATTACCAAGTTTTAACAATTACCAAGTGTTGCCTTCCATATAGAAATACACCTGTAACTGAATTTTAGAGGTTAAAGGACACTTAAAGAACTCAAAATCTTGGCATCAGTACAAATTGTTCAGACAAGCCTATAATTTTTTCCAGCCCTTGAGAATTACTGATAGATTAGATAACCTTAAGCCAACTAGTGTACAATTGTCCAGAATTGTGCTACACCCATCCTCTAAGCCTTAAAAATGAGCCAAATGCAGAAGACTAGAAGAATATCTATCTAATTATAAATTACATTTAATAATAGATTTTTATTATTAAAATAAATACTTTATTGCAGAAAAAGCATTAAGAATCAGCAGCGGACCTGAATGTTAGGAGCAAAACCACCTTCATCTCCAACATTAGTGGCATCCTGTCCGTACTTTTTCTTGATGACAGACTGAAAGCAAGATCAACAAATGTTAGAGAATACTGTGATCACTAAAAATGAAGACAAATAGTAAATGGACTTTTTTTTACCTTCAAATGATGGTATACTTCCACACCCATCTTCATGGCTTCCTTGAACGAGGAGGCCCCAACAGGAAGGATCATAAACTCCTGTTAACACAACATAATTAGCACAACAGAAATGATTATCAATAAGCACGTGATTTCTGAACACAACTGGTCAGGAGGTTACCTGCATGGCCAGCTTATTTCCTGCATGAGATCCTCCATTAATGACATTGAATGCAGGCACAGGCAACACTAAGTTCTTGTTTCCAGCAAGATTGGCGATGTGCTGCATCACAAGGAATAAAGTCATATATATATTATATAACCTCATGTTCCACGGTACATAATTGTGTCACCTCACAAACCTGGTAAAGAGGAATCTTCTTCACACTAGCTCCTGCTTTGCATACAGCAAGTGATACTGCCAATATAGCATTTGCACCAAGCTGAGACAATAAACATCCAGTCAGATGATCAAACCCCATAGGCACTTCATAACATTCAGAGCTAAATGTAACAGTCAATCATGACTGTGAATGCTAGCAATGAAACCAGGTTCTAGCTGGCATGGTACCTTTTGTTTGCACCAACCCCACTCATTAGAGGTCCCATCAAGTTGCTGAACCATAAAAGTATCAATCTGAGCCTGTTCAGTAGGATCCTGTAAAGCAAGACATTATGTTTGCAGATTGTCAGAGGTCCAGCAGTTCCTAAGCTAGATCACTTAGCAGCTTAAACTTGCAAATAACGAAAATCAAAGACCAGACCGGAAACGAAAACAGTAGAGCACACCACATACCTTCCCAATCAATGCTGGTGCAATGATAGCGTTCACATTCTCAACAGCCTAAACCAGAAAAATTAGATATAAGTTCAACTAAGAAGCTGTAAACACCTATAATGTTTGACTTATAACACAAAATAGGTGTCAGATAAAACAAGAATGAAGGCATGAGCACTGCAAGAACATGAAACAATCTTGCATGACCCTGTACAACAAAAAAGTTTTCCTAAATGCACATAAAGACATAAAGGTCTCATCTAAAGTTGTGTCAAAAATAGCAATGACAGCATGCTGCTGTTCCTTAACCAGCACTGTCAAATGCATGCCAAGGAATGCTCTGATTATATACCTACATAACTGTTCATCCTAACGTAAACAAGTTGCAATATGTTATCAGAACTTCTGATAAATTACTTTTTTAGCTTTAGAACTGAATAACAAAAATAAAACATAGAATTGTGAAACACAAGAAGGTTGTTTTCATAGACCAAAAAATCTACTAGATGGTACAGAAAAATTCAACACGGTATCTTTATATCTTTTTCCAAATACATAACTTGTACATAAGTTCTAAATTAAAATTTACTTGACAGAAATTGTATAAGAAAAGCGTTTTGACAAAAATATAGCAAAAGTGGATCACATGCTTGATGCATGCTGCAAGTGATTCTATCAATGAACAAAAATATAGACTAAATGTCTATCAGTGAATCAAATCATTAATCATTATAAATTTAGAAGCACTCGAGTTATTATTGTTAACCAGTCCATTGTGCACAGCATAAATAATAAAGTTGAAATGATAATTATGTACCTGCCAGATAGTCAGATAATAATTATGCTTTGTTTCATAAATCTAGAACCAACAAAATTAAAGATTTGGAGCATTTTCTGTAATCTTAATTTACATGGCTATCTTGAATTATCAAAATCCAAGAGCATCTCAATTTTCACGGTTTGTGGTTAAGAAAGTTACAGGTTTAGTTGATAAAGAACTTTGGGTAATTGGATCATGAGGGACACCTCTCATATCATGATTTTGATGACTTGAAAGAGAGGGAACACAGCACAAGCACAGTTATGATGTATTATCCGACAGAATAAAAGGCTCTTAAAACTTTGCCGCAGTCCTTAAAACTCTTAGCAAAATTTTCATTTAGTTAATATCAAAAAAAATAAAAGCATATCTAAAAAGAGATACCAAATAAAATAAGATAGAAAGGAAAAGCCACAAAATTCTAACACACATCATAATCAAATTTTTCTTCAATTGAACCTAATCATATTATACAACCAACTAGGCTCTGTAACGCCAAAAAGAAAAAAAAAATCATCCAGTAATGTGTATAAAGATGAAAAGATCCATCTGATTGAACAACGAGTTGTTGTACTAACCTTGAGGACACCTTTCCCAAGGTAATCCGATCCTCCATCTCTCAACTCCAAAGCTTCATATATACCTTGATCACCAAAAACGAGTGATAAGTACACGTGTACGAATTAAATAAATAGGAATATCAAACAAAAACAGTAATCGATTGCTCCCAATGAAAATAAAGTAAAGCAATTTCTCCTTTCAATGATAAGGCTGAAAACCTCAATAAATTATTCTTTCAACAACATCTCAAAATTTCTTTATACTACAAGCATCAGGACTAGCTTTTTTTTTTCCTTCCCTCTCTGGGAGTATTTTTTCTAAAGGAAGATATCATTTTTTTAATAAGCTATGTAATACTAATAACCTCAAGGTCCAATAAAGGGAAAAATATTTGGAGCAGAAAAAAGATATATGAGTCATCATTTAATGATGAAATACCTGTCGATGCTCCACTGGGAACTGCAGCCCTGGAGAAAGTTCCATCACTGAGACAACAATCCACCTAGCCAAAATTTCAAAAACAAAACAAAAATAGAGAAGATTTTAGAAAACCATAGCCGATAACCAGTTCCTTCCATAGAATAAGAAAGATCAAGGATCCAAAACCATCAGATCCAGCAACCAGACTACCACTAAAGTCAATCAAGAAGAGATCCTCCGATCTGAAACTCGAAACCCCCTTTCCAATTACAAGAAAAAATCCAATCCAAAACCCTAAAAACCCTAACGATCGGATCGTAGATTGCAATAGAGGAAGAGATCCAGAAGAGGATGATCACCTCCACGGTGGGATTCCCACGACTGTCGAAGATCTGGCGAGCCTTGATGAACTTGATCGTCGCCATGAGTGAGAGATAGAGAGAAATATGGGATGGTGGGAGGAAGCACTTGGTATCTCAGCTGGGAGGCGGAGAAACGGAGACCGACCCTATTTATAGCGGAGGGTTGGCTCTGTCGACCCGCTGTAAGTACCCCTCGCCGTGGAATGAGGCCGGTTCGATCAAAGAACCCGGGAACGTAAAATGATTCCCCAGCCATTTCGCCGAATTTTTCATAAGCCGGAGTAAAACGAAACGATAACACGGATCTCCTCATAGGAGATTCACACTTGGTTCATAAAGGATTTGGGAAGAAAATTGGGAAGCGGGTCTCCGCATCGGAGAGCGGAGGACATCGCTTAGGCATACCTGAGGGTGAACCTCCGCCATACGAGTCTAGGGGCAGGATTAGCTGTTTTGCACCGACCACAGTAAGTGGTGCAGGGCCGGTGAGAGTCTGCTACGTTACCCATTCCGGGGGGTACGTTGCGGGGCCAACCTGTAGTTCACGCTGTACGGGGGAGAAGAACAACGGAGCCTCCCAAGACAAAAAAAACAGCGGACCCGATGATCCCATGGGCTTTTTGCCCCTGGATGGCATTCGAAACTGGCTGCGGATGAAACCGGCTCTCTTTTGGGAAGAGGGACTCCATATTTGGTGGCATAGGGAGGGCACGTTGTATCTTGTCCAGAATTATAATCTATATTGTAGAAGGCATTAAGATGGCTGCATGTCTCAACATTGCAGGTATTGATTTTGAAAACATGGAGTAAAGACCACCGAGGTGGTAGCACGTAGAAACGGAATTTTGATTCCACCGGAGTGACCCAAGTTCGAAATGCACATATATCAATTAAATATCGGGACCGAATGCCTCTCGCCTGGTTTGCCCGGTGGAGTCGCTATTTGGTCTGCCGGTTGCTTAAGTGGGCTAGTGTAACGTACTCATACATGGAGCTTTCCACGGGTGGAGAGGGCATGAGTAAGACTTGTTTGCCCACATTGAACATTTTCCAGCGGAGAGGAGGCCTAGTGGGGGCTGCTACGCGGGTGAGGTTCTCCTCACCCCCTTTTTCCTTTTTTTTAGTGAAAAAAAAAATCTGGAGTAGAGAGAGAATTTTTTTTTTTGGAAAGCATAGATTGTTCATTTACATTTTTATAGGTAAAGATGCAAATAAACTAAGGGGTCACAGCTTCTCAAATTCCATTCAGGTCCAAACTCGACTTGACTGGACTATTACTGGGCTCGACTAGCTTGAATGGTTTTATGAGTCGAGCTCGAATGGCAAATTACTCGGCTCGAAGGCATGCAAATCTAATCGAGCATACATAATTTTAATAATATTATATTTTATTTATAATATATTATTAATTTAATATTTAAAATAAAATATTATATCGTATTTTATTTTAACCATATTTTTAATTTTGATCAAAGCTTGAATTCAAGTCTGAACTTGAGCTTAAGTATGGCTCGGTTGATATTCGAGTCGATTCGATTTTGAGTATTGCATTTTTTTTTGTTTGATGGAGTCAAGCTTGAGCTTGAATATTAAGGCTCGATCGATCTCGAATCGAATTTCGAACCTGAGTATTTTGAATTGAGTCCAGCTCAAGCCTCTAGCTACTTAACTCGACTTTGCTTGATTGCATCCCTATCTGCACTTATATGGCCAATCTGTTATATTGAGCATTTTTTCAATTTGGTGTGTGAGTTATTTCTTTTCTTTTTTTTACCTCATTGCAGCACCCTTTGATTCTGTTGAAAAGAACATTTAAATGCTGTGGTTGGCTTTTTTACTTTTGCATATGATTTCCGATGGTGTTTGGTCTGGAAAATTGGTCCCTATTGAATGAATAATTTTTGTTGGAGGTTGCAACATTTATCCAATAGTCTAGTCCCTCTAGATGGATACAAAATTACAAATCCAGATTTTTAGCACTACATATGGCAGGTATGTGGTTTGTTATGTACTTGCAAGGACAGATCAAAATTATAATAAAAAAAAACTAGGGTTGTAACTCGGGTGGGTTACTTGGGCAAAACTTTAATCTATCTTAACCTTTAGGGGGCATTTGGTAACCCCAACTGGATCACCTCGGTGATCTAAGATCCTCGGTGGTATTAATGCTAGGGTGACTACATAATACCACAAATATCCTTGATATATCTTAGATGGATTTTTTATGTATTTTTAATTCTTATGAATTAAAAATGTAAGTCAATATACTAATTTCTATGATAGCTCCATAATTTTGTTACATATTCGACTTTTAGTAGCCCTTATCATATATTTATTAATCATATAAAATATATTATAATAAAATATTAATATATTTATCAATATATTAATTATTAATATATTCTATAAAAATATATTTATTACTCATATAAATTATTAATCTTATAAAAATATGTTATTTTTCATTATAGAATTAATATTTTTATTTATACTTATAATAGATTTTTTAATACTAATAATTATTTTGATTAGAAAAATAAAGTAAATAGGAGTAATATAGTAATATATTAAATATTTTTATTATAAAAATATAAAATATAATAATATATTTCTACTAGAATTTAAAATTATCCTTCAATAATAATAGGATAATAATATGATTAGTAATATATTATAATATAATATATATCATTAATATAATATATAATATCAACATAATAATTATATATATAACATTGAGTCATTGACATAATATATTGATGGTATATTGATATAACAATTTTCTGCTAATTTGAGGGATATTTTTGTCTTTAACTTTCAACCTAGGATCACTGTTTTGGGGTGATCTTGGATTTCCGACCTCAAGGACGGGTATCCCATCACCAAGTTGGGGGGTGATTTGAGGAGTGGAGGTGATTTAAGATCACCGCCACGTAGGATCACCGTGGTGCAACCAAATGCGGTGATCTCATCATCTCCACCCACATCATCCTTGATCTTAGGACGATCACCCCATACCAAATGCCCTCTTAAACCACTCAATCCTTACCCAACCCAACCTCGATCTCATATTAGGAGTTCTCTAACCCAACTAGACCAACCAAGTCGACTATAAGCCAAATCCAGGTCAAGTTGGATTAATTAGATTAGGTCAGGTTAGTTGAGTCAATTTAGTCAACTCAAGTTAGGTTGTTCCTAGGGATGGCAATAGTGGACTAGGTAGGCCATTATTACCTAGTCCACTATTGGTATCCACCCTGCCTTAGGGCGGGGTAGAATCTCGGGGCAGAATAGCGTGGGTCAAATATCAAGGCAGAGTGGGATGGGTAAAGTTAGATGGGATGCGTTGGACGGATTGAGTCGGAAAAAACTACAAAAATTTGCATAGATATTATTTTTTCCTTGGGGAGTGGAATCGTCAAGAGTTATATATATACAGGTTGGGTTTGGGCTGGGTTTTACCATTATTCATACACACCCCAGATCTACTATGGGTCGAATAAAACTTCCCTTATGAGGGTTGAGTCAGGTCGGGAAACCGATGGGGTGGAGTAAATTGGCACCCCTAGTTGTTTCATGTTAATTTCTTTACAAAGTATAAAGAGGGAATAAGAAAGGGGGGGGGGGGGGGGGGACAATGCAAAAAAAAGAAAAGAATGAAACTATGTAAAAATTTATAAAAAATTCTACTAAATCTAAAAAATTGATAGTTTTACTGTAACAAATAAATGGAGATGGAATAATCTCATTTGTATTACAATAAGAAGCATTGATAGTTTGCTAATACCATTGAAGCCCAAACACTTTTATATCTACTTTTGTATCATTTTCTCCTACATCAAATAGATTCAGAAAATTTTGTGCTACAGAAATTTCAAAATTCTCACAGGCGTCGTCATTTCCAAGATCACCTTCACGGGTCCCCTCGTAATCCTTAACGGCTTTGTGTCCTAGCAGCCGTCCCTGGTTCATTAAGAACTGAGACTTCTGTGGATTCAGGGACAAGCCGCGCGACAGACGCCTAAGCACTCCTTGAGCTGTTCTAAGTGCTCCGCCTCTTTTCCGAAGACGCTCTAATCATCCAAGTCAATCCTTACAAGGCCTTAGAGTAAGTCAGTTTTTCAAAGATAATGATTACTCAAAAGGTGCATTACACAATAAAAACAGCATCCGTAGGCTTCTAAAAACGGTTGTGAGATTTGTTGGGTTCGAGTCCCGCCTAAGCCCATCTTCTTTGACTAAGTTTTCGTATCTGAGATCACGTTACAATATGTGAATGAAAATAAATCAACACATGTATGTGATCGATCTTCTGAAAATTCCCCTACTTTTCTAGAGAAAGAGAAAGCCATGAAAGATAGTCGTTTCCGCCCAAAGTGTCCTTACTTTCGAGGGCCGGTCTCCAAGGATTCAACTCGCATTTCACATGAGAGGGAGGGGGAGTCCGCTTGAGTCTTTAGCCTTACTATATTGACTCGAGAGTCAGGTAATGACGGAGCATAGATTCTACGGATGTCTCAGTTTCTCAATTAGCTTATGCCCAGTCATAGTAGGGACGCGTCATCAGGACAAAGAAAGGCTAACTCCGTTCCGTTATCAAAGGAGATTTCATAACCTTTTTACACCTAAACACGACATCAGTTTATGCTGCTTGTTAACAACCCGCTTTTGGAAGTTTGAGGACACCTAAACTTTACAAATCCTGGCAACCAGGAAGTTCAAGGGTAGGTTCGAGTGTTTAACAAAAACAATGTACTATAAAACTTAAGAGATATAAAATCTCAATCAATTAGAAAATAGTATTAAAAAAATCAACAATCATCAAAAAGGTTTTAACACCTTAAACTAAGAATTCAAAAAGCATGGTTTTATGGAACTAAAGAAAAGAAAAAGACAAGATGAATCCAAGGCATATAGGAAAGGGAGGAGCAACTAGAAGCCATTAGAATGGATAATTTAGAAAAATACATTGAGATTATGCGTACTTTTATAAAATACATTTCTATCACTTCTAATAACTCTTCTTCATTTCCTCTTCCCTTTCTTGTCTTTGTCATACATTTCTTTATACATGTGAAAAGGGAAAGATATAGATATATAAAACTAGGGCGCACAAGAAAAAACGATGATTTTTGAAAACCATAAATGTGACCCATTATTAAGCTCTCCACATGTTTTGTCTATTGGATGGTTAAGATTAATGCTTCTATAGAATTCTCTAGATCTAAAGATTGAGATAAAACATGAATCGGAGGCTTTTGATTTGCTAACAAAGAGTGCCATTGATTACTAGAGTGTAAGGCTAGGATTAGTTTTTAGAGTTTTCTATTGTATTGAAGGTCCATTGTCAAATGATAGAAAAAGGCATTGTCTAATTGTTATAAACTAATGGAGAAATATTTTTGGTTACATGATGGTTAATTAATAAATAAAAGGTAGATTGAGTGAGACTTGCAATTTTAGGAAAATAAAAGCTCGAGAGTAGCATTATTGATATTCATCGGAGGAAAAAAGTTGTATAGAAGAGTTTTGTAATGGCTTGCCAAATTAAAACAAACCATACTATAGAAGGCTATGCGTATTTTGATCATGCTTGGTGAATAGGATAGGTAATTTGAGAGAAATTGTTTCCTACATGTATATCAAAATTAGACCAACTTAACTAAATGTATGCTTAGGCTGAGCTTATTTGTCATAAATACACCTATGATAAACTCCCCCCCCCCTTTTGACCTAGTGCACACCATGAAATAAAATCTATTTTATGTGAATGTGTGCTTAGCAAAAATTACTCTCTTAGCAACCGTCATCTCGGAACCACTTGTCTCCTAGTAAGACAGATGACACCATTATAAGCCTTCATCTCATTCTTCCTTATAGTTACTTTGATTTTCATTCGCTCTCCTTTTGTCATGTCTCCCTCCAAACAGCAACCTCCATGCCATTTCTCTTGCACCAAATACTAACCCAACTAAAAGTCAAAGGCATGATATTATCCATAATTACTTTTGATACCATTACCAAAACACGTATTTTATTAAATTTGGAGCATTATATTCATCACTTGTACCCCTCAATAAAATATCTAGCCTTCTAAAATCCTTTTTGGATCTATCTATCATCTTTTTATCTAGAATATTTCTCCATTATTAAACTAATCTTTCTCTTTGTCCTCCTCTCTATACTTAAATCTCATCCAAAGAAATACAACTAAATGTACCAAAAAAAAAGAAATACAACTAAAAAAGTTATATTATAAATATTAGCTAATTGTGTCTATTATACTTGTCTCTTTCCCTCAATCCATAAGAAAATACCACTTTAGATCACTCATGGCAACTACATCCAAAGAGTTCTCATCATGACCATGAAATAGTCCTTTTTCTAGCACAAAATTCTAACTATTGAATCCAAAAGAAACACTACCTCCTTATACCCTAACTCTTAAATCTGGCCACATATAAATTCTTTTCTTGATACCCTTGCCAAAAGGATTTATTTACATAGAATTTCATGAAAATCTTAGATATAAGGCTATCGTACTTCTTATCTAATCCTATCCCCCCTTTGCCTCTTTTTTTTTTCTAATACTTTTGTGTTCATTTTGTTTAGCATGCATTAAATTTTAGCTAGAATAGGAGACTCATGTTACATTTTGGACGTCCTTCAAAGTGTGGTGATAGGGTGCAACTTATATTCCTTCTCTGCTGTTAACCTAGGTCTAGATCCCTAGCCTTATCCTTTACAGGTTTCTTGCTACAATCTTATCAAGCATATCAGAAAAGAGCATATTAGTTGTGGAATCCTTTGCTAAAAGAAATGATTGGCAAGAGGCATCCCTTATTAGATTCGAGTGAGTGCGCGAGCATGCCACTAGCATCAATAACCAGAAAAAGGATATGGTGAAAGGTTGGTAATATAGGTCCTGAAGCCTTGATCTTTAAGAACTTTCACTATCATGATACTGCATACTTGAAAGAGAAGAAGATAGGATATAGCTGGGGCTACTTTTCTATACTATAACTATGGATAAACTAGAGTAGAACATGGTAACTAACGCAAGGATACTAATGATAACTGCAAGGATAAACTAAAGATAAAGATAATGATAAACTGTTTAAATGGCCAAAGGATTTTTTTCTTTTATAGATTACAACCTACTATTTATATACAATAAGGTAAGTGGTATAGTAACCACTCATTTCTAGTGCTGACAGTTGTTCACGTCCAACCTCCACTTTCCTAACAGTCCCAATAACTAGCACCACCTGTCCTCCACTCTCCACATTTTAGCAACCACCAAATTTTGTACCATCTACCATACCAATAGAGGGTTCCAAAATCATCACACCTGATCGATCTCAAATTTTCCATAACTGGTCAACGTTTGGCCTATTCTTAATAGTTGTTCAATTTCTTATGGCTGACACTCTTCTTGCTCGGTCTATGAAAGAGCAATTTTTGTATCGAGCCATCCTCAAGCTTAGTCGGCCTATTTCTTGAAATGGTATTAACGCTCGGTCTCTGAATTATCACTATAATTGGCTCGAGACTTCTTATCATTATCCTATCTTGGTCTTACCATGTGGTTGAATATACTTGTGTCCTTTATATGTCATCATTAGTTATCATGCGGTGTAAATAGGCAATAAAAATGAATTATCATGTATTTTAGTACATTATCATAATAAATGCAATTCATTTTTGTGTTCGCATATTGTATAGAATAGATGTTATCAAAATACATATTTTCTAGTTTCTAGATACGTTAGTGATGTGGACCTTTGATTTGGATGTTTCATTATTAATATTGGAGTTAAGAGGAATAGATACCCTCCTCTCAACCTAAGTATGTCTTTCTCATATATATGTAGATGCATATATGCATATATATTATACATATATATAGAGTTAGGTTGAGATGCTTCTGAGAGCATCTAGCTCCAAATGCTTCCTAGCGAAGATTTTTTGAAATAAAAATAAATAGTGTTGATCAAGATCGATGAAATTAAATTGTCTAGAAGCAAAAAATTATGCATTTTTTATGTCTCCTATACATGTATCAAATAAAACAAAATTGACCATTTCACAATATAAATTGTTTAGAAACATTCGTATTAGTTGAAATTTAATCTATATAATTTTAAAATATTTATATCAAGATCAATGATCGATTTAGAAGTGCAAATTATATAGTTTATATTGTATTTTTATTAAGTAGTTATATTTCTAATGCTCATCTTTTCTTAGCTTGATGCATAAGCAAGATACCTCAAACTAAAAATTTTTAGCTTTTAATTTTAATTTTCATTTTAAGGAGTCCTTCATTTTTTTTTTGTTTGACTAAGAAGCAATAAGTGCCAAATACATTCAGAAGCATCTAAGCTTAACTTTCTTTATTTATATGAAACAGATTGCACTTCTCTGAGAGGAGTGGCAAGAGGCCCTCTCTTTTTGTCTCTCTCTATATGTGTGTGTGAAATAGAACGCAATCTCAATGTAATAAACTAGAATCAGTTACGGAAACTAACAAAACTCTTCTTTTAGGTTTCCTCTTAATTTTCTTGAGTGGTGAGAGGTTTTGAGAGCTCATAGAGTGAGCCTGCGACTCAAAAGAAGGCTTTGGTAAGAGTCTAGGTTCTTTTGTTGAGGCTCTATGAAGATGGAGGTGCAAGGTTGAAAGTCTAGCAGGAAAGAAAGTTGTACAGCCTTCTAATTATCCCTGTAGCTTTAGTTCTAGCCTTTCGTTTTAAAGTTTTCTCTTCTAGTTCTATTTTCTAGTTCTTTTCTTTATAATTTTTGCTTCTAGCTTGATATTTTTTGCTTCTACTTATAATTTGATTTCTAGTTTTTCATAGAAATTGGATTCTTGAAAATTACAAAAATAATAGATTATACTTCATACTTTAAAAATATTTTTAGAAACAAGAAAATGAAAATTATTAAATAGAGAGTCTAATCTTGAAGTAGAAAGCAAATAAGAAAACTAAACTAGGATAACTAGTTGGATTTTCACCAACTACTCTTCTCAAAATAATTAGAGTCACACCAATTTTCTCTTGGGCTTCCTATATATCCTTGGATATGGCACCTGCTTTATGCAAGATCTTCCAAAGGTGCATTAGAAAAATCAGAGGCCTTCGAGTCGAAAAAAATTGTTATGGGGTTGCACTACAACAAGACAAAGTCGCAGCACCAAAGAAAACATTCAAAGAGAGCTTTGAAATTCAACAGTATTCACTATTGTCCAGAAGAGAAAAATAAAATGTATGTTTATAGTGTTTGAGGGCCCTAGCATCGATAGAAACTCATGGGATCCCTTAAATCTCACTAAGACTCAAAAAACGTGAATAAGAAGGCTTCTAGAAATAAAATCTCCATCTTAAGAGTGATTTGGATGCTAAAAATTAATTGAAAATGAACCAACTATTATTGATTGGGTATAGATGGTATATTAATTACCATCCAAAGACTTCTAGGTTGACTCAAACTCGAAAACTTACTGATGACAAGATTTCTGCAATCCAAACTATACTGAAAGTGGACTAGCCATCAGTTCAAAGCTTTAGGTTATAATGAGCTACAATGATATAACTTCAATATTCTGGCCATAACTTGGTTAGCCAATCTTTGATTAATACGATTTGACTTGCATTGGAATGATTTCTCGGTGAAGCACATGCTCAAAGTAATTTCATACCAAATTCTATACATGTTATTTTTAGAGATTTTTTAAATTTATGCACCATAGCAAGATAGATGGCCAAGATATAATTTGATTTAGTAGCTGATCCTAGTTTATCCCAATTGAAGAAGTGATTAGTTTGAAGCTAGCTTCACAATCAACTAACTAGTAACTTGTGCCAAGAACCATAAGAGGAGAAAATAAAGTGGTAGGTTGACCTGAACAAGCTATTAGAGAAAAGGTGGCATCAAAGGTTGCCACATGGCATAGGAAGTAAGGCAACTTTGCAAGTCATGAGGCACTTTAAGAAGATAGTGTAGGTTTGGTGACCATGCTTACTGTAGCTATTAATTGGGATGTTAAGTCTGCAATGGATATGCAAAATGGATCCTGATTTCAATTTCCATCAAATGAAGGCACCAATGATAAAGTTTTTGATCTTTCGAAGAATAACATTGAAACATCGGTGATGATTGGGCTTGCCTTTCATAGTGATATTGTTGATAGACCGTGATCAAGGGACCTGCTCCAATTATGGAAAGCCCTAATCTTTGGAGTTCAGTTTCTGAGAATTTGGTGATAAATGAATCTAGATAGGAGTTTAGGCCTAAAGTTTTCAAAGCATTAGCCCCCAAGCCTAGAAATGCCAGACCAAAAAGGAATGGGTCAGGTTTGGGTGGTCTTGGTTTTGAATCCAAACCCTGTTATGGCCCTTATTGGGGGTTTGTATATTGAATGTTGAAGGTGGTCTAGTAGGTGGAATGATTGAACTAGATTCGTTATAGTTTAGTAATGGTTCCTCTTAGGAAAGCTCCTCCTTGCTCTACTCTAGGCATCCAATCATCTCAAAATTAAATAAATGTGATGCATAGTAGGATGTGAATTCCATCAATGCCTCTATGGTTAAAAGTAATTTTTGCCAACATCCTTTCTTTATGAACCAATTGCTCACCATCCCTTGTCCATAGATTATACCTTCTTGTATTTGATCAAGACTTAAATGCAAATATCAACTCTTTGGCTGGAGAGGATGTCCAATATTAGAAGATTTGGATGTTTGGTTTTAAATCCCATGTCTTACTTTATATTGGAGATAGATTTATGCTGCGTCTAGCGACGGAGGAATCAGATAGGGTGTTTGATGAAATCTTTGAAAGAGATAATGTGACATAGACTGATGTTTTTAGGCTATACTTGGTCGGGGATTTGAACTTGTGATGCTATAACACTAGGGCATGCAAGATTCAGGGATGTGTCTAACTTTGAGATTGGTCTCAAAATCCAATTCAGGAAAACTCTTTCCAATTAAGGTGAAAATTTCTTCTCATCTTTGAAGGAAAAGAGAGTTGAATACAACTTGAATTATTCTGTTTCCTATTGTTGAGTCATCCACATTCCATAGCTTGTGCAATGACTTCGATGTGCATGTTCTCATCGAACATGTCTACAATGTTTTGCCTCCTGCACACGAGGAATGCTGCATTGTGCTTCAGTTTTCATTTACATTAAATGTAGTGATTTTAGGTGGAACATATAGCAACTTGATTTTCTAAGAGAGAAAAATGCTAGAGTTTGGTGCACCTACTATGAGAATTTATGCGTTTAGCCACAAAATAATTTTGTTTTTAAAAACAAATTTAATTACCTAAAATATTTAGTGGTGAAAAAAATTTTCTGGCCACTTCCATAGCCAAGACCTCATTGCTAAAAGTCTTCGACGACGAAAATTTCATCCCAGATTATTCAACATTTTGTGACCAAATAAAAATTCGCACTAACAAATATATAATTCACAATTCATTACTAAAAGTGAGTATGCAATATTGCCTAAATATCTATTTTGTCATGAAAAATCACCTTTAAAGGCCACAAACCCTATTTTTTTTCTACGAAAGTAAGTCTTCTACAAAAGAATGCATTCTCGCCGTAAAACAAGCCATCACCCATAGGTTCTCGGTTTGGTAATATTATCAGCAACTGCCCCATGTAATATGACCATATATTGCACAGATTTCAAAGCACTTCAATTTAGTTCTTTTATTTGCCTGCACAGATCTTGAAGTGGCTATTACGTAATCCAACGATTGATATCGTGAAAGAAAGGGCATCATTCTTTTGCACGAAAGATACAACCCAAATCTGTAGCAGAGGTGCATGCGTCCTAGAGGGTAAAATTAAGGCAGCAAATGGGTCGGATTGACCCATGACCCAACCCGACTCAACCCGTTTTAGAGGACCTATGGGGCCGGGTCGGGTCCTAACATTAGATCCGTTTCATTTTTTGGGTCCGGTCTGGGTTTACTGAATTCAGATCCGATCCAACCTATTTAAAATTTAGATAATTTTGGGTTTTCAATCCTACGACTTCATCCGACCTGATCCGAATCTGTAAAATTATTTGGGTCCGCGGCTGCAGCCCGCGAGGGTACAAATATAAGTTTTGAAGCTATGGTTGGGTTGATCCGAATCGAATCCGACTCGGATTCGAACCGAATTTGAATATTTTGGGTCGGGGTCACTCATAACCCGATCCGACCCGACCCATTTGCACTTCTAGCTAAAATAAGAAGACCAAGGAGAGGAGAAGGCTTTTTTGTGAATAATTGTCACTAGCATCATAAGGAAGATGAATGGAAGGCGCAAGCTATAACAAAAAGTAACTTGAAAGGCTTAATTAAAAATTTACAAAATGTAGGGGGTATACATGCAATAAAAACAAAGTAGAGAGGGTCAAAAAAAAACAATTTTCCTACCTAAGAAAACCTGCACTTAAACATGATTGCTGCCTAACTACAGCTGGCCTTCAATATCAGCTTGGTCCGGAGAAGCCTTCGGTGGGCCATGCTTAGCTCTCCAAGAACAAGGATTCTAAACCTCTTACATTGCGTACTTATATTACAGTCAACGCCAGATACACCAGCATTGGTCCAAATGGCATCACGCTGCCTTTACGCGACTACTCGTCATGTGCGCAAGCCCAATTTTGCGACTCGCTCGCCATAGGAAACGGCCGATTCTCCCTCTTTCCCGCAAACAGCCCTGAATTATGGTTGGCATCTTCATGGGTCCCTGGAACTCTCTTGATTGTTTTAGAGAAAATCATCACCAACCGGTCACGATGATTGATTGGTTACGTAAGGAAAGGCAGAGAGGGGATGGAAATTTCAAATAGTGCATTTGTATAGAGAGATAGAACATTATTGCCGACTGGGGCGCCTTTTATGCAACATAGTATTTTGAAGGAGTTTTATGGATGGATCAGGATACTCCTTTTCCATAATTTTGCCAGGATGAGCAGCTGTTGTATCAAAATAATAATAATAATAATAATTTCTACGTCTAATTACACCTCGTCGTGGAGCCTTCCCATGTTCTCGCCCATTCCTCCACGAGTGCGAATCTGGGACACACTACCTCCTGACAGTTGTCCTCCTACAGTAGTTGACTTCGTTTATATCCGTAACCGTGTTGCACCGCGTTTAAAACGTTGCAGAGAAAGCACGCGAAGGTAAGACCATTGGCCTACTCGTGAAGGCAGGAAATCTCCTGATTCCAAAATTCAACTTGGATGCAAGTTGGGAACCTTGACGATTTCAAGAGCCCAAAGCCCTGACTTGCGAGCTACGCAACGGATCCTAACCTTCCTTTCAAGTTTCCAACTAGTATATAAATCCATGTATCCGAGTCCTGATAAGCTTCGAATTCCTCCAGCTAAACTTGCCAAGACTTGTTAGAAGGGCCTCGACAATGTCCAACGTCCCTACGGCTATCTGCGAGCTCTCTCTCACCCTCTTCCGCCTTGCTATCTTCAGCTCCGATCCTTGGCCTTTCTCTCTCTAAGCCTCAAGCTTTATCTCTCCCAACTTCGCGGAAATAATTTCTTCTTGGCCTTCTTTCTTTCCTTCTTGGTTCTTTTTATTCTTTTCTTTTCTTCTTGGCTTTTTCTTTGTTTTCCCCTCCAAGGATGAGAGGTGAAGAGAAGTATCATCATCATCGTTTGCTAAGGTTTCACCACCACGCGCCGCACCTGGGCCACAAGCATGGACATGAGAAGGGAAAGAGTCCGGCGACGGCGATGCCGCCGAAAGGGTGGGTGGGGATAAGGGTGGGGCAAGAAGGGGAGGAGCAGCAGCGGTTCGAGGTGCCGGTGGAGTATCTGAAGCACCCGCTCTTCGTGGGGTTGCTGCACCAGGCGGAGGAGGAGTTCGGATTTGAGCAGAGCGGAGTCATCACCATTCCCTGCGGCGTTGATCACTTCCATCACGTCCAGGACATCATCGACCGTGACGCCGCCGCCGCCGCCGCCGCTCACCACCACGGCCACCTCCCTCACCTTGCGGGCTGTTTTAGGGCTTGAAGATTTTTTTTTGTTTTTTTCTCTCCTTTTTTTTCCAAAAAAGACAGTTCTTGGAAGTTGGGAAGTGAAAGAAGATTGACGATGCTGTTAAACTTGTAAAAAAAATCTTTACATTCTTCTTTACTATTGTTTTTAATATTAGTGTTTTTTCCAAGACATCATGATCTGTTACCGCTTGAGAGCAAAACTTGTCCTGTACGTCTTGTTGGTTTGTCAAGTAATTCAACACCTCGGTATGTTAAAATAATCTCATGCTATCTCTTTGTTTATCTCTCATCTCTTTTAGAACCATATAAATGAGCTGCCCTATAAAATAATGCTCATGAATTGCCAGCAAAAGTTGTTGATATGAGCCAAGAGGGTATTAATCTTGATGAAAAATTCATAGTGATTGCAGTTATCGATAAATTACTCTATAGTGAAAACTTTTTTCTTATCACTAAACTATTAAATAGATTTGTTAACTTCTCTTCAAATTGAATAGAAAGATATAGAGAAAAGTATAAGTTTTCTGATGATTTCAAACATAAGGCAAATCTAGTAGAGAGAGAAAAATGAGGAGTTTAAGAATAAAAGTTCAGCAAAACTAATTAAGAAAAATATGGTAAACTCAAGCCACAATCAAATACTACTAAATTATAATAAAAATAAAACATCTTATAGTTGAGGTAAGCCCCAATGTTTCACAAGAAATTACGTCAGAAAGATACATTTCTAATAAGTTAGAAAGATCAATCTAACCCATTGGTAGATATGGTGCTTGTTGGATCTAGTTCACTAAATACTGATACAAGAATTGTTTCTATAAATCTTCAAATAAATCTATCATATCATACTACTGATTGGTGAATTGATAATGTTGTATGAATGTTTGTGTTGGTAAATCCTTGTTTTCCACTTACCAAGTTTTCAATGAAAATACTATAAGATTGGGGATGCTCAGTCATTAGGACTATCATAGAGTCCACTTCACCATATTGAAGAACCTTAGAATTCTTAAAATGGGATGGTTGGATAGGTTCCTCTAGACCCATAAAGAGTTGAAGTCTTCGGTGACCAGACCGGCTCTACTCCTAGCTAACCTAGTTTTGAAAGCCACGTTTATAATGCTCAACTCTGGCTCAACTCCGACTCTACTCCATCTGCTTGTTGCTCCTTTACAAGAAACGATTATGTTGCTCAAATGTTATATGGACAAGAGATAACATGACCTACTAGAAGCAATTACTAGTCAAAATATTGAGGCCACTTATGAAAACATACATCACATCTTTGGCCATAATAAAGGAATAGATTGAGCAGCTTATTTCTGTTGTTAAGAGTTGATGTTGCAAGCCATAGCATGCATAGGTGTGTAAGTGATGGAATCGGCCAATCCTACCTTTAGGGTGGATAAATTGGCTTAGCAAACTTTGCAGTATAAGAATGTCAAGATCTTTAAGAAACTTGATTTTTGATTAGTGGGTTACCTAAAGGACGAGATTGAAGAATCCATAGAGTCCTTGAGATCGACATACCAAGGTCATGAGAAAAGGATCTTGCAAAAAAATTTAGGATCAAGGTACACCAAACAAGTAGTAACTAATAGCTCAATCGATACTAGATCAACAATTAAGTCTAAAGTGGGTTATGGCCATCTTGATATGAAGATGGTAGTTAAAAGAAATATTAGTGGAATCACATCGACACACATTCCTAATACTATAGTGGTTGTACCTTAGTAGCAGTGGATGGTGAGTAATAACTCAACTAGCCTATAACATAGCTCGCTCCTATTCCTAAGGCCAGAAGGAAACCACCTTAGCAGGTAAATCTATATACCTTAGAGGGCAATCACCACTTTTTTTTATCAACAGCCATGCATGCTAAATCTATATACCATAGGGCAACCTATTCGACAACCTATAGCCTATGTTCCACTAAATCTAAGAGCTAGAAAGTATTAGCCATGCCATTGGGCACCTTCTATCCAAATCAGCCGTACCTCCCATACTCGTGGGTTGGAGGGAAAGCATGGTCTTATCTCCACTAGATTCTTTATGGTTTCTACATACTGCTTAAGTTTAAGTCCCACCTCTACCTGAATCTTCATACGTGTTTCTCAAGTTCATCTTTCTTAAGAGTGAACCTACCAACCTCTTTAGTGAAGCGAGTGATGGGTCTGCATGATCTTGATTAGCATTTCCTCAAGTCGACTAACTTGGATGACTAACAAATCTAAAATTAGGCCGATTGATGCAGTACTAGATACATCCTAACATCTTTCTGCTTATCAACTGATAGGATGTAAGGGGCATTGTTTCCACGACATTTAGACCAATGACTATGATTTAGTAGTAGGCCAATGCACTAATGGTTTGACTGAAACACCAGACAACAAGGGTGCAGGTTGGTCCATCAAAGGTATTGGCTAAATAATTGATGTATAGACTGAAGGTGGTGAAAGTTATTGATCTAAGATGAAACTGTTAATAGAGTAGAGTCTAAGGTTGGTGGTTACTCAATGGTTCCCACTATCCATGATATGGAAGGAGTAGTTGCACTATCCAAAAAAATGAGAAGAGTGGTAGCACTATTTACCATGCCTATGAAGGAAAAAGCCGGTTTTTGCATGCATGTAATTTTAAAAATTTTCAGAAAAATGCAGCGGAAAGATAGAATTAAACTCTTTAATTCCAAGCATGCAAGGGAGATCATATCTCAAAAACAAATTACAGGAACGTTTAAACTATTTATGTAAAAATAACTATAAGCATGATTAATCATAGAATTAGAAAATCAGCAATCCTTGTTAAGTTCTAAACCTAACTAAGATAAAATAAATCTCATACCTTATAATGAAGATGTTGGATTTGAAGATCTGAAAGTCGAGCCTCGTAGCCACACATGTGTCTGGCCTCTACGGATGATCCACGCGAAGCTCCGGGTTGATCTGATCCCGCGGAAGTGCTAGCTTGCGCGGAACCCTGCTGTGGCTGATTTTGTTCTTCCTAAAATCAATCAACCTTTGATTGATCTTATGAGATGAAGGAAGAAGATGAAGAAGGAGAAGAGGAGAAGTAATGAAGTGACCCTTTTCTGAATTTTTCAGAACTCTAAGTTCTTAAAAAAATCATAATCACTATATCCTTGGCGTGGAGAGGAAGAGGAGAGAATTAATTCATAATGTCTCTCTTGCTACCCTTTTATAGATTGGGTTTAGGGCTTCTCCTAATCTTATTAGGAGTATGGGACTATAACCCATCCTTGCCAAGTGTCCAATCCTTGTGCTCATAGATGCATGACATGTGTCCACTTAATCAATTGATTAATTTTCTAATCACATTAGGATTCCTAATATCATTAGGAGAATTAATTGATTTGGGAGCATGCATCCTACGACGCCATGTGGACTTTAAAGTCCGCATAGTGTGAACATGACTTAAGTCATATTCATCCTACGACGACATGTGGTTTTTAAAACCCGCACAAACCTTGGTTTAATCAAATTGACCCAATCATGAACCCAAATTAATTTGGGTCGAACCCAATTTGATTTGGCTCATTAAATCAGCCCAATTGCAATCCAATTGCAATTAATTCCACAATTCTTCATAATAATGACTCTTAATTGACTAGAGTTAATCCCAATCCAATTGGGTCAAGTCCGATCAATTAGGTTATGCCCAATCGGTTCGGGTCGAACCCGATCGAATTAAGTCAAATCCTAATTTAGCCCAAATTGAAGCTAATTCAATTTGGCTTAATTAAAGTCCAATAATTCAATCAAATTAAATTTATTAGTAATCCAGTTACTAACTAACCCTTCAATAATTCAATAATTATTTTAATGCAACTTTTGCTTAGGATAATTTGTCAATCGAATTGACCAAATTACCCCTGAATGATTTTTAATAATTAATCAGCCATTTGATCAACCTAGAAACTTCTATGTGTGTGACCCCATAGGTTCGAACCTAAGCTGGTAGCACAAGAACAACTTCTTGTACTAATCGAAATGACCATCTAGCAATGGTACCCGACGTTCGGATAGGCCGAATGATCGCAAAGCAACATTCAAGAACCCTTGGACTATGGTTACCGTATAATTTATCCCTATGACTCCTAAATGCCAGGATGACTTCAGAGTTCTGTCAACTCTGTAATAAGTGCATCCTTGATGTGATTCAATTTTAGAAATCCTGTGACTTCTCATAAGGATTACTCTGGCCAAGGTTTTGCTAAATTGAACACAAGGCATTATCTTCTGTTTTCAGGAGGGGTCAATTTCATCTTAACTCACAACTGACTACGCAAGTACTTGACTATACCCAGTGACATTTCGTCACTGAATTAGAAATTTAGGTAGCCCGGTACCAAAGTACAGCGAGTTGCTTGCTAGTCACAGGTTGCGGTCTCAGGTCGGAGGGCCAAACTTATACCCATATTCACTCGGAACATCTCTTGACAGTAGAGCGTTCTGAAATTGGTCACGTTCAGTAAAATGTACTCCTACACTTCACCTGTGTGACATATCAGTGTCTCCACACTCCTTGGTTAAGAGGACAACCAACGCATATGTCACACAACGACCTAATCTCGATAATGCTGTCATCCTAGTAACAGCATATCATTTGATCGCGAATAGTTTTAAGGACTTGAAGATAAATTCTCCTTTATCATAAAACAAGTCATATGGACTTCATCATATAAGAGTTCATTTGAAGATGTACAATGAAATGATGAACAATGCCAAATAATATTTTATTAATTTATCAATTTATTTACAAAATTTAATCATCAGCGCACTGACGATTGACTCTTAGGATACAATTCCTAACAGCCTAGTAATAGAGGGTCATGTGGTGGACAATGGTAAGGATAGGTATCAAAACCAAATAATGGTTCCCACCTTACCACTACTCAGGACACGAGTGAAATGAAAGTACTATCGACTATGCATGACAATATTGGATCATGTGGCACACTATAAGAAAGACAAATATCAGGGTGAAGTGGTGATACCTATTCTAGTAATTGATGAGAGCCATTTATAAATATTAGATTGTTATGATAAGAGGAGGACTTCTTTTAGCCAATCAAACATCTATATTCTTTAGATTATCTTTAATTTACTCATACTTTATTGTTGCATTTACCTTGCATTTCCTTTTTCTACTTATCTTATTCTAGGTATAGCTATAGTGTAGATCTATAGCCCATGATACAACATACCACCTCTTTCAGCAGGCGTGTTGCGATAGTAGATGTCTTCGAAAGTTAAGACATTAGGATCCTTGCTACCAATCCTCCTTACCCAACCTTTCTTTTAGCTATTGACATTGCTGGCATGGCCGTGCACTTGCATGTACTAGCCCCAAAAGGACACATGTATCATTTGATATTTCCCAGCAGAGAAAAAGGGCATAAATAGATACCTATTCTTTAGTTACTAAGATTATATTCATTAAGACTTTCATTACTTTAGCTTCCATATTTAAACTAAAAATTTATCAATGCATATCAAAATAGCATTTATCAAAATAGCATTTCTTAATGGTGAACTTGAGGAAGATTTTGATCTGGATCCACTGGAAGGTTTTATAGTAACTAGACAAGAATATAAAGTTCATAAGCTACTTAAATCTATATATAGGCTAAAATAAGCACCAAAATATTGGTGTAAGAACACTACAAAAAGAATTATCTTTTTCGACACTTTTTAGAGCCAATAGCAATGCTTATAAGCGTCAGTAATTTTGGCGCCGATACTTTTGAATGCATCACAAAAGCGTCAGTAAGAGGAGAGTGGAATTTTGTTTTGTTGATGCTTTTTGAAAGCGTCGGCAAAAATAGAAGTTTTGTTGATGCTTATAAGCGTTGGGCTATCTTGGTAAGCGTCGGCCTTTGCCAAGCAACCTCATATATAATATTCTTTCTAGAATTGGAAGTCTGTTGTTGATGAAAAAGCATGATCATGCTCTAAGATAACAAAGAAGAAAGAGTAAAGATAATAAAAGAGAGAGGAGAGAGAAGATAGATAATGAAGAAAAGAGAGAAAGTATCTCCTTTGTGCTCCAATCTTGGTTCTATATGTCATCCTCGGCATGCAAATTGAATCCAAGTTGTCTAGGTTGTGTGTACTAGTGGTGATCCTCGTGTTATTACTAGTGATGATCCTTGGATTGGGATTGATTAACTTAAGAAGTGAAGTTGCAACCAACATTTCTTAGTGCATTGAGGTGAGGTAAGACACTTCAAAAGATTGTATTAGAAGCTAAAAAAAGAAAGTGAGGGAAAAAACAAAGGGAAGATAAAGATGAAAGCAAGGAAACATCTACCATGTATTTAGAAGACATTATATGGTTACACTCTTTCCTTCCAATGGAACTTATTTATGTCTCAAATGCTAAGGATTTGATTAGATGGTTGACAATGATACACCTATCATGCTTCTTTATTTAGGGATTTGTTTATATCTCATAGGTCAAAAAAATTGGCTTTATGAAGATGAGAAATATTGAAACTTCAAAGGTTATGGAGGCGCTTGATGTTTGCATTGTTTTTCTTGATGAAAAGTTGATGTTTGTATTGATAGTGATGTTGGTTATGAGGTGTGTAATAACCTTTGAGTGAATTTTATTTCAGTTGGTAAGTCAAATGGAGATGGCTATGATAGCTACTTTAATAAAGGGAATTGAAAGTTGATTAAAAGATCTCCTTTGGTGGGAAGAGAAAAGCAATATTTCATTGTATAAGACAAATGAAGTTGTAAGAGTAGAGTGAGCACTAGGGGAAAAAATCATTCAGTCGACTTGTTATGTTGATAGGATAATTATTTAGCAACTAGCAAGCATTGCAAACTAGTTTCTATATAAAATTGAAATCTATTAAGAGTGATGAGGACCCTATCAAATGAAAAATATGGGAGGCATTAGAGCTTGGTAAAGATGGGGTGTGGCATGATGCAGATTAAGCAGAAAAATTATTAAGGAGAAGTTCTTATAAGCTAGAGTGGAAGATTGTGAGGATGGGTCTAGCATATATGAGCCCTCCATTCCTATACTCAACCTAACCATGCCTCTCCTTTCCAAGTCAAAATAGGACAAGGAGAGGTGCAAGGTGGTGTAGATGTTATCAAAAAGCTTGAAAGGATTATTTTTGTTGTAGGTAAAATACACAAGAAAGAGCGAGAGTGGAAAAAGAGAAGAGAAAAGAGAAAGAGAAGAGAGAGAGGAAAGAGAACATTGAGAAAGAAGAGGGAAGAGAGAAAAAAATTTCTTCTCGGGTGCTCTAGCCTCAACTTTCTATCATTCTAGTTCTTAGAAAATAACTTTGTACTTTGAACTTACTTTCTTGAAACTTTATAACTTACTCTAGCTCTTCACTAATGACAACTCATATTCTTATTATAGCCTAAATTAAGATTAGTCTAGATGAGAAAGGAGCTATTTTGAGCATGAAAATAAAACTAATTGCATAGATATTACCTGAAGTCAATGCTCGCCTACATTCTACTCATCCTTGAAATATATAAAAATGGTCTGATTTCATAAATTTTTTTTCCAAAAACAACTCTCACTAGATTTTTCTTTTAAAAGGTTGAACAACTTAGACTTATATAGAAGAAAGGACTCCAAAACTTCTAAAAATGATATGTCATTATACATGTACTCTAACAAATCTTCAAGGGATGAATGAAGATATTTTTGATCCTATACACATAGGGGAGATATAATACATTTTTAGTTAAACTATAGCCAAACTATTTCAAATCTAAAAGTCTTTAGCAATCACTCATACATACACATGAATATAGCTAGTGTTTATAAAAAGGAAAAATTCATAGAATCAATATCTTCCTCATTTAATTCCATCTCTCTCTTAATTCTCATCTCACTGTCAAATCATTTAGCTAGAGGTTGGATTAGTGACACAAACAAAGATTTTAAATTGTATAAACCAATACGTTTTTGAATAATGGTAGTTTCAATCTTATAAAAGACTTTTAAACCCTATAGTTCCTTTATCCCTAATCCTTACATCAAAAAATAGGAATTAATCAACCTTGAATCTTAAGTCTTCGAGATTTCCAAACACCTTAACAAGATTTTAAAAATTAGGCCACTTAGCCATTTTACCTTCAATTTGAAAACACAAGAATCTTTCTTAAGATGTGAACATCTCAAGTTGGAAGAGAAGCAGTATTTAGATCATTATGGAGAACAAACTAAATAGACTGATTATTGGTTGCAAGATTGCTCTCCTTAGAAGCTAGTCATATGAATATTTTGATTTGCTCAATAACTTGAAAACTTTAAATCATAGATGCATGAGATTATGATTTGCCACCATGAGTATAAAAAATAACTTATTGTGGGTATATCATCATACGTCCATTTACTTTTTTTTGAATAAAAATTTAGAAATTTTCCACTTAATTTTCTCTTGGAAAATGTTTTATGTCAAATAATGATTTTATTTTGCTGAAATTACAACATCCATTTGCATGAAAAAATCTTTTAGATTGTACAAACTTCACTCTTTTGAATTTTCTATTATCAAATACCTAGTAAATTAGTTTAGAATTCGTTATCATTGAATGTGAACATTTCTTAAAAATTTTGCTTCATTACATTTTTTTAATGGAACTTCTTTTGATTATCAAAACTTAGCCCTCCACTTGTAAAAGGCAAAACTAACATTGAATCTCCCTAGCTGATTAAGAGATTTGATGGTTTTAGTTTTTGAAAGATTGAAACCCCTAATAAGTATCATAATTGTTTATGCAAGTAGATAAATTAAGTGAACTTGTTCCGTTAGATTTGTGTCGTTAGAATTTTGAGTTGAGGCAACCTACAAAACTTGTGGTTTAATTTATTCTCTCATAATTTGCTAATATGAAACCATATCATGGGCCTTCTCATCTTTGTATATTTATGCTTAAGTTATGGTCCCTAAATCCATTGGTGGTCTATCACTTTTGCTCCATCCCACCTTTTATGTTGTTTTTCTATTTTTCATGAAGCCCAACTAATTATTGTTCTAGTTGTCTGTGGCATTAGTAGCCCATAGTAGCTAGTGACCTAAGCACTTATTGCAGCGTTAAATGCGCCAGCCAATGAAGCCCAGTTGGGATCTACTTGGACCAAATTTTGAAAACGGAGCCCAAGTCTACGTATTTTGTATTGTCATTTTTTTCATCTTTCACTCCTATTTTCTCCATCATATTCTTTCTATTTTTCTATTATTTTCTATATCACTTATATTTTTAAATCTTTTTCTAAAAATTGAAGGAGTCATTGTGTGAGGCCCAATAGTCCCACATCGGAAAGACTCGTTCCAGAGCCTGGGCATATGAGGCGGGTGACTCCAAATCCTGCAGACGCGTTTTGGGTGGAAAACAAAACCGGGGAGGGGTGAAGGACGCTTGCGTGAAGCTCCAGAACCGGACAATATCTGGCAGGGGAGCCCCGTGTTCCCCCCTCATGTGGCCCCCACGTGGGCACTAGGTGCCTCACGTGCCTCGCAGAGGCGGGGGCGTGACATTTGGTATCAGAGCCGAGGACGGCTCTTGTCCGATGGTGGGAAGGGTGTGAGGCCCAATAGTCCCACATCGGAAAGACTCGTTCCAGAGCCTGGGCATATGAGGCGGGTGACTCCAAATCTTGCAGACGCGTTTTGGGTGGAAAACAAAACCGGGAAGGGGTGAAGGACGCTTGCGTGAAGCTCCAGAACCGGACAATATCTGGCAGGGGAGCCCCGTGTTCCCCCCTCATGTGGCCCCCACGTGGGCACTAGGTGTCTCACGTGCCCAGAGCCGGCCCGAGCCTTAGGCGATCGAGGCGGTCGCCTAAGGCCCCGGGCCAATGGAAGGCCCCGGGAGGTGAAGGGAGAAAAGAAATTGAGAGAGAGAGGAGGAAGTTTTTGGCACCGTGATCAAAAGGAAGCAAATGCCCCTTTTAAAACGGAAACAGGAGCTGGCTACGAGTCTTCTCCCTTGATGGAAGGGAGGTGGAGAGTTTTCTGGCCTGCAGAGGAGCAATTTGGGAAGTTGGGGACAGTAGTTTTGTTTTGGGTGGAGGGGGAGAGAGAGAGAGAGAGAGAGAGGAGGGATTTGGTTGGCTTGATACCCGCCTGAAGCCACTCTTATCTTTCATCCCTTCTCTTTTTTGGTTTTGGTCTTGGTTTTCCTTCTCCTGATCCTGATCCACCTGGGCCATCGGGAAGAAAGATAGGGGGATTGGAGATGGACTTCTTGGAGGGTAGAGAGAGAAAAGGAGGGAAGAGGGAGGGGGATTGGAGATGGACTTCTTGGGGGGGGGGGGGGTGTTGAATGGTAGGGAGATGGTGGGATGGGATTTTTATTAATTAGATCGAGTGAATTTTCCATAATGCCCCTACTTTTTTTATAAAAAAGGCCTGGACAAATTCTGCTCTTGCTTTACCATAATTCCCATAAAGAGTGCCATAGGATGGTCTTTTCCTATTCTGCTCTTGACAGAATAAAAGTATTATTAAGCATTATCTCAATTATTTAATCAGTTTCATGGCTCTTTTTTTAGATTAATTACTTTTCTATATTTTTATTCAAAAATTATATTAAATTGAAAAGACTTCTTATCTATTCTTATTAGATTCTTGTATTTTTATTGAAATATTATACTTGATTACTATCTATTTTTATATCATTTTTAAAAAATATTTTATACTTATTTAAAATTTTATTATTAAAAAAAAAGGCCTCATCTATTGGATTCGCCTTAGGCCTCCAAATGTATTGGGCCGCCCCTGCACGTGCCTCGCAGAGGCGGGGGCGTGACACATTGGGTCATCACCTCCCACCTACTCGTATTACGCTAGGAGGGAGCCAAGCTGAGCCAGAAATTTGATTTATCTTGGAGCATTAGCACCATCCACCCTACATGAGACAGGTAGCATTGCTATTATGGCAATGTAGAATGTCTCTGATCTAGCTTCTCTTATACATTTTATTAGTTTTACAAATCAATTTTTGAAAAATTGACCTACATTTTATTGTTCTAGTATGATTTCAATAATATTAAATTCTGAATTTTTAATTTAATTTTGATTTTCCTTGTCAACCAATGTATTGCCCAGTCTCAATCTTGTTAGTTGATTCGAGAAAAGTTTTGAGTGCCACAAGCAATCTCCAATTTTTCTATCTCAAACCATATTTCAAACTTCATCACCCTTTCAAACATAAACTACAATATAAAGTAAAGAAAACAAGAAAACAAGAAAACCATCTATTTACAAAGACTAGTATAGATAAGAACCAAGACTTGAACATAAACCAATATTAGATACTATTTCATTGCAATTAGTTTAGAATTACACTTGGATCATTTTGCTAATTTTCATTGATACAATTATTTCAATTGTAATCTAGGTTCGAAAATTATCAGAGTTGGGGCTGAGAGAAGAAAAATAAAGGTGAAATTTGTTTCTCGAGATGGCTTTCCAATGGTGGGATAGTGTATGGATTGGCTTCATAGTTTCTCACTGCACAAGAAGTTACTCTATGAGAAATCACCAATTCTTTCTATTTTGAAAGAGTTTTCCTAGGTTATATATGCCTTTTTACTTTTGAAGGATTGTAGCTTATGGAGGCTTCAACATGGTTCTAGATGAGTAGCACCAAGGTTTTCTCAATATAAGTTTGAGCACAACATGAGTCAACAATCTTGGTACTCCTTCCTATTTTATGGGGGAAGACTAACATTAAGAGAAGGTGACCCTATCAGACATTGTGGAAAATTCTCCTCTCAATGTACCTTATAAGAATTTCTCCTAATTAGTACCTTCTTTAGGTGATATCAAGCATCTTCGTTGAACTTGGCATAATAGAAATGATTTATTTTGGGTTAACATTAATGGTGGTCTTGCCTATTATAGCTGCCCTGACTTTTGATATTGAGATCATCCATTATTATGAGATCATGTTTTGTAACAATCATTGTAACAATCATCCACTGTTATGAGATCATGTTTTGTAAATCATAATAACAAATATTTAAGAAACTATAGAAATTTCTGTGAAACATTTCTCTTCTTTCAAAAAATTATGCCATAAAATACCTCTTGGTACATACTAACGGAATATGCAAATACAGATTGGCTTTAAAGTTTCTCATTGCTTGAGAAATTACTCTACGAGAAATCACAAATTGTTTCCATTTTGAAAGAGTTTTTCTAGATTGTATGACCTCTTTATCGAAGTATTGTGGCTTGTGTAGGCTTTACTATGGTTTTAGATGAGTGCCACAATGATTTTCTCAGTATCAATTTGAGCACAACTTAGGTCAACAATTTTCATACTCCATCCAATTTGATAGGGGAAGACTAAAGTTTGGAGAAGGTGACCCTATCACACCTTGTGAAAGTCCGCCTGTCAATATATCCTACAAGGTTTTTCCCTAATTACTACCTTTTTTTGGAAATATCAAGTGTCTTGATTAAACATGGTATAATAGAAATGGTTTATTTTGGGCTAACATTAATGTCGGTCTTGCCTACTATAGCTACTATAACTTTTGACATTCAATAAGGTCTAGGTAGTATTCTGAGATCATGTTTTTTTAAATGATAGATAACAACTCAACTAATAGAGAAACTTTAGAAATTTCATGAAAGATTTCTATTCTTTTAAAATAATATGTCATACAATACCTCTTGGTAAAAGCTAATGCGACATACCAATATAGATTGGCTTTGTATTTTCTCGCTATGTGAGAAAGTACTCTATGAGAAATCACCAATGGTTTCTATTTTGAAAGTGTTTTTGTTGGTTTTGTGACCTCTTTATTGGAGGATTGTGGCTAGGCGAGGCTTCAACTTAGATCTAGATGAGTGCCACAATAGTTTTCTCAATATCAATTTAAGTGCAACTTGAGTCATCAATCTTGATACTCCTTCCTATTTGGAAGAAGAAGGCCCTATCTTACGCTATTAAAGTCTGCCTCTCAATGTACCCGATATAGTTTTTTCCTTACTATCTTCTTTTTGGGATATCATGTCTTGTTTGAACTTGGCATAATAGAAATGATTTATTCTTGGGCTAACATTAATGGTAGTCGTGCCTACTATAACTACCTTGACTTTTGATATTCAGTAAGGTCCAGTTGTAACAGTCATCCAATAATGCAAGATTATGTTTGGTAAATCATAGATAACAAATATTAGAGAAACTATAGAAATGTCTATGAAAGATTTCTCTTCTTTCATAAAAATATGTCATACAATACTTCTTGGTACATGCTAATGGGATGTACAAACCATCATATCCTCAATAGCTGGTAAATAGTTAGGCCTAGTGACTAAACGGTGAGCCCGTCAAGGGCACCTATCAACACATAAGAGGGGAACAACCTTGTAAGTTTGTAAGCCAACACATTACAACAACGGACACCACAAGACCCATAATGTTACAAAGAGAACCATAAAACAGATCATAGTAGGGGATGTCAATATCTAGCATCATCATGGATGCCCATCTTCTTCTCTATCAAATTGCCAAACAATGATGCTAGAGGGGAAAAAAAAGGCAGAAAACCAAAAACAAAACAACTATCAACAAACTTTGGTATCACAAGCATTCGATTTATTCACTAATCAAGTTGAATGCCAATCAAAGAATTCACCAGATGCCTCCTTAAGCTTCGATTTAGAGTTCTAATTTGATCCACTCCTCTAGGGCCACAAGAAATCAAATAGATCTTAGTAGGAGAACATCTATTCTGTTAATCATGATAAAATAAGGGAAGAATAAGAAAGCAACAAAAGAAAGGCACTAACACAGGTTTACAAACATAGTAGAGCTATACATGGTGAACAAGGCCCAAAAATTTGGTGCAGCCATCAAAAATATGCTCAAAAAGTATGTCCCTTGGAGTTTGAGCAGGCAACACAAATCCTTGGAGGTTGGTTCTCTTTATAAAATATGTATATAGAGAGAAAGAATTTAGAAGGATGATTTAAGCAATTGAAAAAAAATGAAACAATAAAAAATTAATAGAACTTTCTACTAAATTTTAAAATCAATAATTTTAATGAAAGTAATAAACAGAGATAAAAATAACTAATAAGAAAGTAGTAATTTGATTTGTATCATAATAAAAAGCATTGATAGTTTGATGTTATCACAAAGCACTTTTTTTTTTAAATTTACTTTTGCATTATTTTCTCATGCATCAAATAAAGAAGTTAGAAAAGTTGTGCTTAGGTATTACAAAATTCAAAAATAATGTACCATAGAACTCAAGATGTAAAATCTCAACCAATACAAGAAAATACAAAAGAAGCCAACAATAATAAGAAAGGTTTAGATACCTTAAAGTCAAAAATAAAAAGTATTGTTATGTGGAACTAAACAAAAGAAAAAAGATGAATCCGGTGCATAGAAGGAAAGGAAGGAGCAACTAGAAGCCATTGGAATGGGTAGTTTAGGAAAATACACTTACAAATATTTAGATAGCCCACCATAAGCGATTGTGGGTACTTTCCTGTATACCCATTCCTATCATTTCTAGTAACTCTTCTTCCTTTCCACTTTTTCTTCTTGTCTTTGTCATTTCTCATCCATACCTTCCATACTTTAGAAGGTTGTCATGTCATATGCTTGAGTTGAAAGATGCCTATCTATATCTCTTTATATAGGTGAAAGGGGGCGGACTTATAAAACTAGGGGCATACAAAAAAATAGTGGTTTTACAAAACCATAAATGCAGCCCACAATTTTTTTCTTGACATATTTGAATTGTTGGATGGTTAAGATTAATGCTTCTAGAGAATTCTTTAGATCTAAAGGTTGAGATAAAACATGATGTGGAGGATTTTGATTTGCTAATAAAGAGTCCCACGGATTACTAGAGTGTAAGGTTGGGATTAGTTTCTAGAGTTATCTAATGTGTTGAAGGCCTATTGTCAAAGGATCCAAAAGAAATTGATTGCTTGCTAAACTTACAGACACATATTGTTGGAGGTATGATGGCCATTAATTAGCAAGTGATTAAGGGTAGATTCAATGACTCTAGTGGTTTTAGGGAAGATAAAGCATATAGAGTGATATTATTAACATATGTTGAAGGAGAAGATACATAGAAAAATTCTACAATGGCATATCAAAGCTATACATATGCTAGATCTTGTTTGGTGCATACATTAGGTAATTCAAGAGAATTTTTTACGTATATATCTCTCATATCAAGAATGATTAAGAGATTTGAAGACATCTCCAACTATATCAGGGTAAATAATCTTGTTATTAGGTTGCATTAGATCCCAACCTAAGCCAATCAACTAGATACAACAATATCTAATCACACCTTATCACATGTAGTTGAACCTGATCATACATGCCTCTTAATCATACCCTATATATTAAAATTAGACTAACTTAACTCAGTATAGGCTTAGGCTAGATCTATTGTCATGAATACAGCTATGATAAACTCTCTCCCTCCTTTTTATCATAATACAAACTATGAAATAGAATCTATTTCATGAGGGTATGTACCTAGCTAAAACCACTCTCCCTTCTAGCTACGATCATCCTGAAAAAACTTGTCTCCTAGTATGACAAGTGGCACCTTCATATGCCTCCACCTTATTATTTCTTGTAATTAGTTTGATTTCTTACTTCCTCCCTTATGCATGTGCCTCTCTCTTGCACGAAATCCTAAACTAACTAAAAGTCAAAGGTAGGAATTATCCTTAAGTAGATTTGATACCATTTTCATAACATGCATTTGATTAAATTTAAAGTATTGTGTCATACTTCCTTAGTGACTTACGCTTTCTAAATCTTTCTTAGATATATCATAAATCATAACTATTACATTCAATTCTTCTCTATTGGATTTTATTCTCTCCATCCTACAAAATCTCAATTATCTATGCCCTCTCCACATCATCAGTCCAAGAAAAAAAAGTATTGGCACATCATCTTCCTTCATCTAGGATCTCTTTCTATTATTGGGTTGAGCTTTCTCCTAATCCTCCCCTATCCTTTCATCTCATCCATTAAAAGATATACAACTTAAAAATATAATCTTATGAATCCTAGCCCTATGCCTCCTTGATCCTCCTCTCTCTTCCTCTTGCCATAACAACTTGCCATTTTATATCTACCACTGCCACTAGATATAAGAGCTCTCCTCATGATGATCATTAAACGATCCTTTTTCTCTAGAAAAATTCTAAATCATTGAATCCTAAAAGAAACACAACCTTCTTATGGTCCTCCACCTCTAACCTTGATCTAAATTTCTAGCCTTTTTCTTTATAAATATCTAGCTTACCTTAAGCTGGACAGTAACTCTGACACCCATAGTGACTCCCACACTAAACAACATTAAATGTGAGAGAATTATACGATATAGGAATTATAATAGAAAATAAAATTAGTTATGATAGTGGATGGATGATATAATGATTCTCTCATCCATTAGCCATCTATATAGCTATATATCGATGAGATATGAGGTGGCAAAAGATGGGTAATCCAAGGTTCAATGGTGTATACATGTGTATGTGTGTGATAGTTCATTAGAAAGTAATTCAGATATGCAAGACAAGTGGCCATACCTTATGTGATTTTTTAAAATATGTACATGATTGTAGAAAAGTATATTCAAAACTATTGCATGTTAGACAAGACAAAGTAGGAAGATATTGACTTATGCTAGTGAGTGCCAAAACAAGAGTAGAAATTTAAGTGCATGTGACCATGTGTGCATGGAAATAAGATGTAGTAATCAAAGGTTCATGGGTGAATTTTAGGTGCAGTTAGGTAGAATTAACAATAAATATGAATCCTCTTTCTATTAACATAGGAGAAGAGATCCTCCATGATACTTTGAAGGATATGCCACCTAATAATTAAACCTATAGCATCTAGTTGCTGAGAGAAGGAGTGTAATCACTAGATTAAACCTTAGTTCTTCTGAATATAAATGTTATATAATAAAATAATAACAAGTTGATGGAGTAGTCTAGATTATCTGAGCCCTCTTCTAAAGTTGCCCATCCGCGCTTATGCTTTTTAAGTTAAAGTAGGAGAAAAAGGTGGGGAAGGGTGTGTGGGTTCATAGAAAGCCCATAACATTTGTTTGTTTTGTACTTCTAGAATACGAATGAGAGCAGAAGAGTGGAAAGAAAAATAGAAGAGAAAAAAATATAAAATAGGAGAGAGAGGATAGAAGATGGAAGAGGAAGAGAGAAAAATATCCTCTTCTCATTGCTCCGATCTTGGTTCCAACTCTCATCCTGAGTATGCAACATGGGTTAAAAGTTTGTTATGTAGTCTCTTATCTTTTATCTTTCATATTTTTCTTGTCATCTTTCCTGATGATTTTGTGTTAAGGGAAGGGGTAGGTTGCATACACTAGTGGTAATTTTTAGATTGTAATTGATTGGATTGAAAGGTGAAGTTGCAATCCTCTATGGCTTAGTGGATTATGATTTTCTATGATTTTTTATATAAATTTTATATGCCTATTTTACTATTATGTTATTGTGTTTACCAATTTATTATACAAAAAAAAGCATTGTTTATTAACAAATGACACCGTAGCATAGGGTTGGGACCCAAAACTCTTGTATGCGTCATGCATAAAAATGTCTGCAAGATGATTAGTCTAAATAGGAATAACTAGTCCATATAAAATTCTACAATAAAGATTTATTCTTTTGGAAAGATCTATATGCCCCAATTAAGGGAGATAAAATCAAGTGGAAAGAGATACAAGGTGCAGAGTGAAAGAAGTCAAATTGGAAAGTTGTCAAGCGTATTTATCAATGGTTGAAGGACAATCTATTGCACGGTGTGTTGACCAAGAATTCAACAATATACATATACATACATACACACACACAGATATATATATATATATATATATGTGTGTGTGTGTGTGTGTGTGTGTGTGTGTGTGTGTGTGTGTGTGTGTGTGTGTGTGTGTGTGTGTGAATGTATGTATGTATGTATATATATCTATATGTGTGTGTGTGTGTGTATATATATATATGTATATGTACGTATGTATGTATGTATGTATCTGTATAGATATATTGTTTTTGGATGAAAGAGGAAGACATCAAGAAACAATGCTTTCTTGATCAGGAAGCTAGTGAAGAAGAAATTCCAGATGATTAGTTCAACTTGTTATCATGAAGAAGAAGACTATTATAAATCAACTTGTTACCATGAAGATGGTTCTACATGAGGGGTTTTTAGTATTGCTGCGGCTTAGTTCATTATTTCATAGTTGCGAGTTCATAATGTCTTTAAGTAACTCTACTCAAGATGCAATCATGACAATGGAAAAGTCACAAGTAGTTTACTGATTGAGAAGATAAGAAGTCCATTAGTTACTTATACTCATAGACATTTGTTATAGGAATTAGAGAAGAGAGCCAAGTACAAGAAGCCTCAGAATCATTAGAATTTATATTTTTTTTATTATAAAAAAAATAATGGACTTTAGGCCTTTGGCATACATTATATACCCTTAGGGTTTATGCTTATTAGGTCTTCATTATAGTCTAATCTCCATATGGCTGTTACATGACATGACTGCAATCACAAATAAATAAGATGGAATCGATAAGATAAAATTGCAAATGGATACATTCGTAGAGGTCAATGTAGTGAGGTTAAGGGAAACCCTTGTTCCCATTTACCAATAGCATGAGCAGTAGCTACCCACTTTGTATACACACAAGAGGATAGATAAGAGGAGCTCAGAAGTTTATATATACACTTTCAATTTTCTAGCCAATTTTCAAGTTAGTACTAATGTATTAACTAGTGCATTGCTCATACTAGTGTGGCAGAGAAGTAGATAATCACTACAGCAAATAAGGTAATTTCACAATTTAGTGAAAGACTTGGTGAAAGTGGCTTTACTAGATCTGGAACTCAGGTTAATCATGTCACAAAAGATAGACAGAGGATGGACAAGAGGAGCTGAAAAATGGCTTTACTTGGTGAAGGTTGGCTTTACTGTCTGTCCTTTCTGCAACTAAACTTGGTAATAATTTTTGTGGCGAGTCCCCACACACAAGCATGTTCTCACAAACAAACATATTCCCATACACCTGACATATAAAATTATGGCCAGCTCATTTTTAGATGTGCAAATCAAATGTAAAAAAGCAATTTAATAAAAAGATCTTCAATATGGTAAGCATAACATGCGTGTATGTATGGGGTGCTGCTTAAAATAATCATCTTCACAGATACAGTAACAACAGAATAAATAAAAAAACACACACACACATAAACACATTCATAATAGATAAAATGTGGGCATTACTCTTACCATATCAAGGGGTTGACAACATGAATGTGAAATTGCGCAATACAACCTCCTTTCCCTCATTCATTCCTTTGTTTACTTCTCTTGCATGCCTTGACTCCTCATTAGACAATCTATTGTGTCCTTCCTTGCTCCTTGATTGGTAATGGGACGATGAGCAATTTTTCCTCCTATTTATCTCTCTCTACCATGTCTTAGCCCTGTATGTGGTATCTCCAAACCACATCATAAAAAACATGCCATCGATGCAGTTTGGTTTGATTAGCAATGAAAAAGTGATGGTAATGGCCCAAATGAAAATGCTAGGCTGACATGAACTACCGTTGTACCAAATTTTTTTTTTTGTGGCTCAAATGAATAGTTTTTGAAACGTCAGGGATGATATTGCAACTTTAGAAAGTTTGAAGACTCAAATAATTTTTAGCCCAAACCTTGTAAATCAATTTAATAATTCAACTACTGAAATACTTTTATAGATCTGTTCTTTGGAGGGTAAAAAACTTACTCGAAGATCTGTATTTTCTTAAGTAAGTATTTCTCAAACAATATTTAGATAGAAAAATAATTTACCCATATTCTTTTATGCATTAGAAAATATCTCTCGAATCTATTACCCATGTTCTTTTGTATTATTGCTTTTCTGAATAAGTTACTAAGATCTATCTATATTTTCTATAATACCCTTTATTATATAAATATTATTATATATTAGCAATATATTATATCATACTCTATTATATTTAATATAATATATATAATATATAATATATAATACCTATATTATATTATATTTTATATTATTATACATTATATACTACCTTATAATACAATATAGATAATACATATTATACTGTAATATTATATAATAACAATATTATATTATAATATATGATATACTATATATAAATAATATATAATATATTAGATTATATAATATTATTATATATTATACTACATTATATAAATATAATTCCCTTTTATAATAATAATAATGTAATATATACTATTATATTATATTAGTATATTATATTATTATTATAGTATTAGACGTATTTTATGAACAAAATAAAAAAAAATTTATTTTTTGGTTCATGGAAAATATCTTACTTAACTTTTATGTAGGTAAAAATTTTTCTTTATTTTATAGATAAATATTATTTGTGGGAAAAGAACTAACAAAATTAAAAAAAATTATATTTTTCGGTTGATGGAAAATATCTTACCCAGCATTTAGGTAGGTAAAACTTTTTCTTTGTTTCATAGGTAAATATTATTTATGAAAAAATAACTTACTCTCACGTAGATAAGCATAAAAGTATGGATAAATTGGTAAATAGAAACTTTGGTCTCATTAAATTTATACACCAAGGGGCCTACATGTACAATTTATACAATGTTCCGTCTCCTTCCGATTCCCGACCTCCGACTGTCTTCCCCCTTTTACTCCTCTTTCCATCTCCACCTCCGCCGCCGCTGCTTCCCGTTTCCTCCTCCGCTGCGTTGCTCCGCTCCTTTCTCTTAACTTTCCTCTTCCCTCTTCCGCTCCCCCTCCACTTTCCTCTGCCGCAATCCGCACTCCACCATTTGTCAGGTAAAAAGCGATCGTGTATCATTACTTTCTCGTTTTTTTTTTTTTACTCTTTTTCCTTCTTATGAATGTTTGTGGGTTTAGTTTTAACTCCCTATTATTTTATGTTCCCCCCTTGATTTCAGCTATTTTGCCATTATTTCTCGTATGCCATTAGTCTAAATGCTTCAATTCGGCAACCATCTTTTATACCGTTGTTCCATTTTGTCTTGTTAATGTTTCTTCTTTTAATTTCATCATTGGGGGTTTTATTTTCGTATTGGATTTTTTTTTCTTCGGTGGGTGCAAGCGAAGTATTTGAGCATCAAGTTTCATTCCGTCTCTTTTGCTTTGATTAAGGGATCTCACTTTGCCACCTCTTTCTTCCTGATGCCATGTACGTCAAAATGCAAAATTTTTTACTTTAAAATCTTTGCAGTTGATTAATAGTTAAATGTGATCTTTGTGTTACGCAATAAACCAAATCTTTATGCAAGAGCCTTTCAATTTTTCTGATCTCAAATGTGATAGTAAGTCTTCTCTTCTTTCCCGCAGCTTATGCCTTTGGATAGGTGGGAATATGTCACATGCCTGCTCATTCAGTAGCGCAAAATTTCTGTAATTTTTTTTTCTTTTTCTATTTTCCTTTCATGTTATAAAAATTATTGGTTGCTTCATTCACATTTTATAACATGTTGTCACGCCATTCTATTTGTTGTTTTGTCCAATCCTAGAATATGCATCTGTCTTTCTGGCAAATAATGTGATGTGAATAATGTTCTACTTTTTTTTTCTTTGGTTTCAATTGGAAGCATTTGATATGCTCTGAAATCTTAAAAGTTCTTTTTCCAGCTTTACCCATTGTCCTTAAACATATAATATAAGGTTTTGGTATTTAAATTATTTATGATTCCAAGAAGGCAAAAGTGACAGGCCCAAAGATACATGCTTTCTAGTGTAGCTAGATTTATATTCTTTTAGCATTTCTAAGTAAGAATTTTTGTTCCTATTCTTTACCCCTAGTTTGGCATTAACTAATTGGAATTTAAAGAATTTAAACATGTTGGTACATGTTCTCTAGTTAGACATTTATTTGAGTAAGTCACTGCAATCCACATAGCTCAAAAGTTTTGTCAACTAGATGGTGAACATATCTCCATGGGTGTTATTTGAAATCTCTTATGTCTTATCTGAATTATATTGCTTGTAATAGTTTTCTGCAACACTTTGATTGTACAATATCTCAACTATTAACATTGCTTTGGATACTAGAAAGGGTCATACATTTTCATTCTTAATAGAATTGACAAGTATTCATATTTAATATCTTATGAAGTAATCTTGTTACTTCTCTGTTTTTACAGGAGTATTTGTTCCATTCCTATATTCTTTCTAGTCATTTTCTTTGTACTTATCTGATGTTTGATTTTTCTCCTCTTTTAAAGTCAATAATAAGACTGATTATAATACAGAACAAACTTAGTGGGAAGCATGCCTTACAAAATGTCAATTTTGATAATCAAAATAAAGAATTTGAATAAGGTAGTCTTTTGAGTATATACAAACATAGCCATGGGAAAACATTAAAATAAAGGTTATTCTTTTTCAATCAGGTATCTTATGAGAAATTGTAAAAAAAGGAAAAATGAAATAATGAGGGCATCAACAATTATTGTGCAAACTATATCAATATAGGTAAAAAATAGATGACAAAATTTTTTCTTGTTCTTAAAATTGACAAGTTATATGAGTTAAGGTGGCAGAAAGTTAGATTATTGAGGAATTTAATTGATGAGACATATTCCTAAAGAAGCAATCATAATCTTTATATATAGAGATGTTTTCTATTTCTTGGTTCACCATTGAGTCATATTTCTCATTTAAGCAATAATTGAAATATTTAGATAATCACCGAGGGTTTCCATCTATATGGAGAGAATATGTTGAAGTATGATATGATGTAATTTGCTGGTCGTTAACGAAGAAAGATACAATGCAAGGATTGCCATCTTGATATCGAACCTGTATTGTTGCTACGCTATTACAGTATCGGTACACCTGATATAGAGGTCACTTTGGTGTACCGAGACATGATACTCCCTTGTATCAAGACTCGGTATGCCTCCCGTACTTCTCGGTTTGGTACCAGTACGGTATTGTATGGTACGTTCACTATAAGGCATTACACACCAATACGACAAACCTTGATATAATGTATTATTTTTTTAGGGGTAACCACAAGCATGACCTTACCCTTACATTCTTATCTCTTTACATTCTTATGTAGTCTAATTAAAAATAGGAACGCATGGGTAATAACTAATATTGATGGAGGAAGTCATTAAAGGTTAAGGATCGATACTAATCAAATCAAGTTTAAACCACACAAATGGTAATGAGGGCTTAGTCAAAGTCAAGGCAAAGATATTCCTGATAGTGATTGTTTACATTATTTGGATTGACTTTACAAAATAGTCAATTGATTTATGGAGTAACTTGCAGTAGAGTCAGTTTGCTATCAATAAAGTGGCAATATGCATTTGAGCATTGTGTGATCTCTGAACTTTTATGAGACTAAAAATTAGACCCATGGACTATGTCTAGTTCTAGATAGGCCTGTTACATAAAATAAATACAATTTGTCTAGTTCTAGATTGACCTGTTGCATAAAACAAATAGAATTTGGAATCCCTTGGTTAATCTAAATTTCAACTTTTGCTAATCCACCCCAATATCAAACATAGATAGGCTAGAGCTGGCTTCACAATTGGAAGCCCAACTCACCACATTAATCGTATAGTTTATATTATGTAATTAATTTTTTTTTGATGATGGCTAAGAAAATGCATCTTGCTTCAATGAGTGCTAAGCAAAAGGACTTTCGGGCCATATTTGGTTCATGAATAAGGAAAACTGAATAAGCTACTTGTTTCTCTGCATTCCTCTGTATTTAACTTTATCCTGTTTTTATATGAATAAATCTGTAATTCCATTTAGTTGGAAACTTCAAATAACTGAAATGGCTGCAAATTTTCTTTGGTTGGATAAATTCAAATAAATGAACAATTGTGACTTTTGTGCAGTTTGAGATGAATTAAAGGGATCTCAAAGGTGAATAAAGTTATTCAGTCCCTGCAAACTGAATAGATTTATGCAAGTTAAAATGGTTAGTACCTGTTGATCCAAAAAAAGTTATTCTTGTTTAAGGTGAATGGAAATTCGGTATTTGGCTGAATACAGACCTTATTCGGCCCTTATTCCGGGTTTAATTGTAAACCAAATGCAGGCTCATAGTGAAAATTTAAGATAGATAAACTAGTAATTGGATAGGCAGCATTTATTGATTTGTAAGCTAGGTAGCTAAGGAATGTGAAAAGGAAGTCTAGAACTTTTTGTCAGAAAAGATAACCTATACTTCTTATATCACTATGTTGTTGTAAAATTCAAATATTTTTCATCCTATTCTGTTAGACAAGCGAGGAAAATGGAAAAATTATCTTAAAGTAGTTACATTGTGAGTGAACTTTTTGTAATCTTTCCAGACTGGCTCTTTGTGGCCTGGTTCTAAAATCAATAAATACTTTCAATCACTGACATTGACAAAACTGATAGGAGCCCAACTCTCAGCTGTTATTTGTTAGGTCAGTATAGTTGACATCTAGGTGCATTATCATTTTTCCCTACTTCTCATTAGAGTTCTTAGCTTGATCTTGAATTAAATTCTGATTTTTTTTAATTGTTAGTCATGGAGACAATGAAGCACTAGGTTGAGCTAGATTATACAAATTATATACATCTTAAATCTACCAAATGGCATGTGCTAAGCATGTTCTTGAATTTCCTTAGTATGGATAAAGTGGTAGAGAGTTGATTGTAGATTGTTTAGGTATGTCCGATGTAAATTTGAGCATTGCTGCTAAGACTTGCAATGAAAATTTGTATTGGTCAGGTAAGTGGAGGGAAAGATTTAAGATACAGAAAACTCATCATAGTTGGGATACAGAAAACTCATCATAGTTGGGATCGTGCTCTTGTATTGGTCGGGTACTCAAGTAGCATGCCTATAATAAACTGTCATAGATAATCTAATGTAATCCTAAAAGGTACAAGTAGCTCATTAGATATCACCTGGCTCCTTGTATGTTGATATAAGTTGGAATTTTGATAATATCCTAGGTGTTAATCTTCATAGTTATCTCTTGTATGTAATGTTTACATGGTTTCTTATTGGTAATGAAGATATGGATCTATGGTGTTCAATTTAATATAAGACATTTTGGTAATAACTGAGAAGAATAGTAAACGACAACAACGTTGGCCAGGTTTAGGCCATGTTGGAGTCAAACTTCCTTCCAACCCAACCTTGAGGCTGTTAGGTCTTGATCATTTTAATATAATGGTAACCTGCCCTTTGCTTTATTAGATTTTGTGGGTCCAAACTTCTTTCCGACCCAACCTTTAGGTCTAGGTCATTTTCATATCATTGATCTCCAAATGCAAACTTATACCTGGATCTGTAAGTTGTGTAGGTGTTAGCCAAATGTATGAACCCAAATTTAGCAATTCCACAGTTCAGGGCAAGCAAATCTCAAAATTAACCTGATCCTTTTGCAGCTATAAAAGCCAATAATTGGTTAAATTAGGAAAAACAAAGCTAAAAAGTAATGATGAAGGGGCTTAGAAGGTAGCTAAAGTAGGATAGTGTGATCTAATCAAGGTTTGAAGTTTTGGCCAAAATGGATCGTTTTGGCTTGAGACCGATCCAAAACTGACGGGAATTTTGGGTTTCAGCCGGTTTCGGCCCATTTGGGCCAGTTTCAGTTGAAACCAGCCAGAACTAATAGTTTTTTTTGTAGCTATATATGTTCAATATTTTCTAATGTTTTTCTGGAATTTGTTAAGTTATTCAATATCACATTTAATGAAGGCTCTATTCATCTTTTTTTTTGGGGCTAAGTTTTGTTGTTATAATGTGCAAGATGCAACCTTATTGTGTCTTTACTAATAAATAAGTGTTATATGTTCCCTTGCTTCTTTTTCTATTTAAATGAGCCTTGTTTATCTTTTTTAAAATAAGTTGATATATTAAGATGACATAGTGAAATAAAATGGGTTTCTTTGGATGGGTCTTTTTCTTGCTTATATAGATTTTAAAGATGGATCATAATAAAATATGCTCCAATTGTTTTTTCTTGCTTTGATGAGTTATTTCAATAAAATATAATATGTGTAGAAAAATGTTGAGTTAAATGCAAGAGTTAGAGCAACTATGGAAATTATAGACGATGGAGAAAAGTATAGGAAAATTATAAAACTTAAAGACAGTGTAGGATGATTATTGAAATTAGTGGAAAATATTATACATTTAATGCATTAAGCTTTAAAGTAGTTCAGTTTCAACCTGAAACTATCCAAACTCCCCAAACTATGATCCTAAATAACTCAAAACACAATGAAATAATGTCATAACTTACTTACATTTTTCTCTTAATTTTTATATTTTTTTGGATTTTTCTTGTCTTTTTTATAGAATGACAAACTTGGAGCAAAACTGCCAAAAACACCAAGATTGCTGAAAGTGAAACTTTAGCTGGAGGATTGAAACCAAAACCGAGTTTTAAAAGCTTGGTTGTAATGGAGAATTGTATTAATGTGGCAAAGACTATAGGTTCTTGAACATAAGAAAATGCTTGAAAGGGCTTGCTTTGAATGCATTGTTGTCATAATAGGAATTTATAACAAAAATAATATCCATAATGATGACACTTGCTGGTTGTAATGATGGTTTCAGATTAATGTCTCCTTTAATATTCTGGTGGCACATAAAATTATTTAAAATAATAACTTTGCCAAATTATCGCATTTAACCTCCTTAAGAAGATGGATTTGTTTTAGTTTATTTTTTGTGCAAAATATTCTTTAATACTCAGTATGTAAGAGACTTGCTTTTGAAATGTTTTGATTAATTTGACTTTGAAGCAAAGAATATTTATATTTGTTGGTAAAACTTGCGCTATACCTTGTCATACCTAACAATTTGTCTTAAATGAAGGAAATTTGGTGGGATTAGAACTGCAACACCCTTAAAACACTTCAGATTATCTAGCAAGAGCTTTTCCAGGGAAATGGCGATGGACAGTATACACCATGGTGGTTCAAGAGGTGCTCTGATTGTTTTGGAAGGATTGGACCGAAGTGGAAAAACATCTCAATGCAGTAGACTAGTTTCACACTTAGAAGGGAAAGGGATATCAGTTGAAGCATGGCGATTCCCAGATAGAAAAACTGACATTGGTACAATGATATCATCATATCTTGCCAACAAATCCCAACTGGATGATCAAGCAGTTCATTTGCTTTTTAGTGCAAACCGTTGGGAGAAGAGGTTATTTTGTATTTCTTTGCAGTTAATTTGTGTTCATATGGACTTATTATATGTCACGGTACTACATCTAATAAGTTTGTGCAGTCACTATATTTATAATGCACTTTGCCAATATTATGATCATTTTAGGTTACAGACAATTCTTTATGTTAGTAAAATATATGGTGCTTGTGGCCTTTATATTTCATTTTATGAAATTTTCCTGATCTATAATGGTTCTTGCTGTTCTATAGAGGTCCTTGCTGCCACTCTCTTAAAGTCATCAATATTGAAATTCAAGATCGCTAATGTTTTTCTTTTTAATGCTTTTTCTACGCAATTGGAAGTCTAATATTTTTCATTTGCTTATTATCTATCCATGTAAATGATGATAAGATATCAGTGATTTCATCGAAACTTTAACTTTTATATACAATTTCGAAGCTTAACTGTGATATACAGTTTTTGTTTGTTAAATTGAACATCTTATCTGAATATGAACATATAGATGTAATTTTGGGTTTATGTTATTTCTTAGTTGTTTGTGCTATTGTGTTTAGAATTTTGTATTAATAGGAAGGTATTAATGAATGAATGGTTTTATGAAATGTAAATGATAGGAAAAAATGGCTTTATTTCCTCTATCCATAATTTGAATTCTTTGTTCTTAATTTCAATCTGAAGATATCCAGTAATTGACTTGTTCAAACTGTTCTGCTTAAAGTGCATAACGAGCGTTTAGTGTCTTTAAAAAAATTGTTGAATTCCTATTGCCCCTGTGCTATTCTTTTTCTCTTTTTGCTGCTTTTTCTGATCTCATTGAATATTGGCACCCAAACAGGGAGCCGAACCTTCAAGACTAATTTTTATAGCACATGCCATGTTTATCATATTTGCTTTCTCTTACTAGTGAAATCTTCTTAGTTTGATGCTAGAGTTGCTTTTCTAAAGTCCAAATTTAGTAGAGAGGGACTTTGACAAGATGTGCTGATTAATAGAGAAAAAAAAATAAATGTGCTGCAAAAAGTTGATATCCTGATGGATTCTTTCATGAAACAAACATCAGATGTTGTTGAACCTCTGTAAAAAAGGAGCATTTAAGGGGTTGTACGCAGCTCTGCACCATCAAGCACATGCATGATAGCACAGATGAGCTGTTGAAGGCTTGTCAATGCTGTCTGCAACCAAATGACATGCAATAGCAAGGCGTATTAAGGAAAGCTGATTATGATACAAGTAGTTCTATCTGTTCTTGCTAATCAATCCTGGTACTCTTACTACTTAGATAAAAATGACTGGAGATTTCAGAAGAATTTGTATTTTACAACATCTCCTTGTTTTGTTCCTGAAGGAAAGAAGAATGAAGGTCATTAATGAGCTGAAATAATCTTGCATAGATTGATTCCATGCGAATTGTCTGATATGGGATTACAACTAGCTTGTTGAATTGCACAGTTTATTTACGATGAATGCATCATCTAGCAATAACGACTGAATTCGAATGCAAAAACATCTTCTGAAATTCTAACTGAATCTATTTACTTGTGATCTTGGAGTTGTCTGCTTACTTAGAGCATGCAAGACATAGTAACAGACAGATTTATGAAGGTAACAAACTAACATGGCTGTACAAAAGCATGCCAAATAAATAAGACAATATTAGTTCATCATGTGCCTCCCCTGCAGATTATCAATGGAGACTAAGTTAAGGAGTGGAACTACCATTGTGGTTGACCGTTATTCCTACTCAGGAGTGGCCTTCTCCGCTGCCAAAGGACTGGATATAGAATGGTGTAAGGTACAATTACCATTAGGCAGGTCACTGTGTGAACAACCTGAAGCCTTTTCTAACAAGGAAACCAATTAAGTGATATTTTCCTGCAGGCTCCTGAGACAGGGTTGATAGCTCCCGATCTAGTAATCTACCTTGATTTACCACCAGAGGTATCATAATTACATGTTCTCATTTTCTTGTACTGCTAAATTTTTTTATGTGATGAAAAGTATATGAAGTCTCCATCAGAAAAGTCAGCACATTACTATAGAAAATTCTAAAATTTGAACAGAATATCATTGTATTCTACCTATCATTTTTTGAATTATTTATGATTAACAATAAAGAAATTGCATCATTAACTATATACCTGCCTATAATCTATATCCTATAATCTATATCCTATAATCTATATCTATATCTATATATATCTATATCTATATATATCTATATCTATATCTATATCTATATATATCTATATATATATATATATATATATATATATATATATATATATATATATATATATATCTTTTACAATAAAGTTTTCTGTTGTTATAAAGTTGCTATAAATCAGCCCTATACCACTCAAGCTGCCGTAGTGTTATTGCTTCTATGCTTCTAGAACTTGTTCTCATATGAATGATTCCAGGAAGCAGCAAAAAGAGGAGGTTATGGAACAGAGAGATATGAGCAGCTTGAGTTCCAAAGGAATGTGGCCCAGCAATATCAGAAGCTTCGTGATAGTACATGGAAGGTATTCCTATATTTCAGAGGTCTCGTAATCCTTAATCATTCCTTGAGGTGCATGTCAGATGTCAGTTGGAATTCTCATTCTCTTTTATTTGATGAGCAATAATCTATTCTGTTTCTAAATGTCCACATAATCTTTTGTGTTTGACTAATCTACGAAGTTGATGTGTCAAATTTCGGAAGAGAAAAGCTAAATTTTCAATTTAAACAAAATAAGTTATCATAATCATCCATAATTATGTTATATTTCTAAGCATTTTTTAGGTAACACCTAAACTATCTCATCATTTCTCAGGGATTGGTTTTATACAGAACATTCAGTTGCTTGGTTTTTTTACATGGTTTCAGCAGTAACAATTTTTTGAAAGTTCCAGTAGAAGGGCATTCTCTGTTTATCAAAACTTGATTTAAGTTTAGATTAGAGAAAATTTTTCCTAAGATCTGAAGAATTGAAGAAATGAAAAAAAAATCAGATTAAAGAACCTATATGTACATTATATTTGGTTCCTTAATTTAGTGAACTTGTGCCAGTTTTAGATCCAATTCAGGCTGAAACCAAAACTTATGGTGAATTTCAGATTTTCAGAAATTTTTTTTCAAATTATGATAAATATTGTCCTTCTCTGGATATACGCTCATTCTTTTCTTTTCTTTTCTTTTTTAGACTTGAGATCTGTTAGTCTAAGCTGGATTTCACCAGGCGAAGGCACAATATAATGATGAAAATCTGCTTGCGAAAGCTTGGCTCGACTCTACATCTAACCATGTTTTTGTAAATTGAGCCTGACTCTGTTATGATAGCTATGTCATGGACCTACCTGGCTTGGCTTGACAAAAACCTAATTGGCCTCGGTATCATACAATGGAGATGGGGCATAAGGCTTGGGTGAGCATATGCATGTACACAGAGAAAGAGAAAGAAGGGAGAGAAGGAATAGAGAGGAAGGCAAAAATAGGGAGAGATTCAAAGAGGATGGAGGTAGGGAAGGGGAGAGGTAGCTGTTGATAGGGGTTGGGTGCAAGCAGATGGGATGAATAAGGAAAGGGATTAAAGGAGGGTGGGAGAGAGGAAGAGGAAAGATGGTTGCTGCTCTGGGTTTGCATGCTGGCTTTGGCGGTTTGTAGTGATTAGAGAGAGAGTGGTGGAAAGGGGGCAGACATGTTTGGGTCATTAGAGAGCAGCAATGGTCTTTAATGAGCAGCTTGAGTAAGGAGTTGGGTGAAGCTATTTGGGTCTAGCTTCAAGTGTGTCAAGAAAGAAGAAATGAAAGGAATAATGATGTAAACAAGCCGAACACAAGTGAGCTAGCGCTAGCTCAAGATTGGCACATTTTGTAATTAAGACATGCTTAAGCTAGCTTATTTAATTTCAAGCTGAACTCAAGCTGGTTACAAACAGCTCGTTTAAGAGATCTAGCACAGACTTTCATTTATATAGTTTAGGCTCATAATCCTGATAATATTTTAATCTTATAGTTGCATGCATTTTACTCTTAATAAACTAAGTTAATCTATAATAAATGATAAAAAAATATATAGACAATAATAATTAAAATAATATAAACATATAAATAATTTACATGTTCATTTTTTAAGCTAAACTGAGCCGAGCTCGAACAAGCTAAGCTTAGCTAACTGAACAAGCCGAACTCGAGTTGTCTATAAATAGCTTTCTGGTTTGATAGCCCTGGGGGAAAAGGTACGGGATCAGAGAATAGGTCTTTTGGAGGAGGAAGATATTTTGACTATGTTCAGAAACATTTAATGTGTAATATATTATCGTATATCTGTTTGATTACGTATTTAGTGTTTTAGCAGTCAAGTTTGGTCAAGCCAGGCCTATATGATTTTTCATTTTTAAATGAGGGAACAGTCCAGTCTATATCTTGTCGAGCAGAGAAAGCTGGACCCAAACCAGACCATCGGGCCTCAATTGTTTGTTCAGTCTAAGCCAAAATCAGATTTAGGCAGGTTGGGTCAGAATTTTGTAAGAAGATGTTAATCCTGTAAAATATCTTTTATTTAGTTGTTTACAGCAATCAACAATCTTTATAAGGTACTATAATAAGGGCCTTTTTTAAGAGCTCGGCTTGTCTAGTGTCATGTTTATTATTTATCCCCTATTTTAACTCAAGAAGAAAAGAAAGATAGAAAATTGACAAGTGATATTATATAGCTTATGCTGTTAAATAAATAAAGAAATGACCTGATATGATAGTAAACATTAAAATAAATTTCCAACAAAGCATTCATGATTAATTTCTGTTAGTTTTGGCTAAATTAGTTGGATATATTGAAGCCTAGTTAAAATTAACCAAAGCTTGAAACTCGGGATCAGTTTCAACCAAAACAGATTGGTTTCAGCTGAAACTTAAAACCTTGAATGAAGATCGTGTGAAGCTCAAAAAATCTCATAGCTGGCTATGTTAGTCATTTCTGCTGCGAACAGCTTGCCCTCAAGTTCAGTTAATTTTTATTGTTCCGTTAACCATCTTAGATGTAGTCCTAGGTTTCCTTTTGTTGATGGGATGTGCTTTGGGATGTTTTACATCAATATAAAAGTTTTTGCTCCATGATCATGATCAGTTTGTTTGCTTGGCAAAAGGATGGACTTTATACCTCGATGTTGAATGGAATATTTGTTAGCTTGAGCATTTTATTCTTAACTCCGGTAAAAGAAACTTCACTCTTCCTGGTAAGAGGCAAGTAGCTATCATTCGAATGACACCAAAATACCAGATCCTTAAATTTTCCAAGAAAGAAGGAATCAATATTGATATTTTGTGATGATTCAATCACAGTTATGAAACCATACTAACAGATCCCTTTAAATTTTCTAATAAAGAAGGAATATATAAAGGTATTTTGTGATGATTCAATGACAGTTGTGCAAACACACTAACAGATCATCTTTATGTTCACCTTTTTCATTGATTATAAGGAAACAATCGTTTCCCCATCAAGGATCACATTGACCAACTTCCCACCATAAATCATCATGGTTTTGAAGATTTTGTTTTGCTTCAAGTTCACTTCGTCTTTTCCCTTTTATTGACTTTAGTCCTTGCAGCAAGAATTGCCCTCTCATCATGTCCACTATCTTGTGAAGCAAGATTTCAATTTTTTTTATTTCTTTTCGGATGCAACTGGACAAAATGGGTTTTTGTTTTGATAGTTTTGTCAGTTTTTCTTTAGCGTCAGCCAAAAATTATGAAGAAATTTAAAGAATGTCAAGTAGGATGAAGAAAATAAGCAGTAAAAATAAAAAATATAAGTCTAGAGCAATAAACTAGATATTTCAAAATATATTATATTGTTTTAGGTCATTAGATGTATATTTTTGATACTTCTTATTGAATCAATTTATTATTGGAAAATGAAAAGTTCAAAGAAGTCATGATTAGAGTGTACTATATCATTGTCAATCTAGCAAGTAACAGAAATATCTAAGATTTTTGAGCTCCAGAATGGCAAATTTATGCCAACAAAATTACTTTCACATTTCTTTGGAATCTAGCATGGCAATGATTCCAAACATTCTCAAAACATACAAAAATTGAAGTCAATTTTATAAAAAATTCTTTCCAAAATTTAAAGAAACGAAAAAAAATGCAAATGATTAGAATACATGGCCTATATATACATCGAATTTAGCCCCATAAGTTAGTTTTTGCCAATACTCAGAAATGTGCTTATAGTTTCAGATTATATTCCAAAGGTTTTAGTTTTGGAGTTTGGAAAACTACATATTAGTAGGGCTGCAAATGGGTTGGGTAGGCCTGGGACCCGACTCGGCCCAGACCCAATTAGACCCGACCCAATCTATATTGGAAGAGGGTCTGGTTCAAAAACTAGACCAGATTTAAATTCTGAGTTGGGTCTTGGTCTTGTACTTTTCGACCTGATCTGGCCCCTATGTCATTGGAGTCTAATTTAGTTCAACAAAAAATGAGACCAAGCCGGCCCAAACTCAGTATGCCCCAACCAAAAACCCAAATCATATAAATCACCTCCCCTTCACCCTAAATATCTTCCCAATTCATTGAATAAATACTCATTTGAACTAACTCCTTTTATTCATCTCAACAACTACTTCTCTGTAAACATTCATAAGTTTGTTGTTTGTTTTGGTGGATTCTTATTTATAATGCTCGTGAGTTTGTAACATATTCATTTCAAAATTTTAAAATTGTAGTTTGTAAACTTAAGAATGATCAATTATTTAGATGAAACTAAAAATTTTGGAATGAAAGTTTAAGTTGGCTCTTTTTAGTTTTATTTAAATTTTTAGTGATTTTATATTTAATTATCAATTATTTATTTTAGCTATAGAAGATTAGCTAGATGCTCGACTCGAGTTGCAAAACTGGTTCGATTCAATCCTGACCTGAACCCAAACATTTTGAATTGGTTCCGCGACATACTTGACCCTGACCCTCCTTGAATGACTCACTAGGGCTAAAATTCTTTCCACGGACCTGATCTGACCTCACCCAATCAGTTAATGGGTTGGATGTGGGTCCAAAATCATGACCCCTAGAGTCGGTTGACGACAAGCATGCCCCTGTCTGACCCAATCCGTTTGCAGATCTACAAATCATGACATGTGGTTGCTTGTTACTTGTGAAAGGCTGACCGCTTTCGATTTTTTTGGAAGGCACATCAAAAACTTATTAATTCATTTGAAGAGTGATATATAAAGAGTAGAATGCTTAGCTAGTCCTTGTCTTCCTACTCTGGGATTTAGATAGACATATTGACCAAGGATGATTGCTAAGATGCAGGTTTTGAGATTTTGGTAGAAGATGATGGGTTTGAAAGGTTTGGAACTATATAGCACTTTAACATCTGCCATATCATCCTTGAATTTCTTGTTGAACTCCCTGAGCAAGGGCAGAATCATTCATATATACAATTTCTTTGATCATTTGACACAATACCAGCACTGCAAAATTTTTAGTTGCATAAAATATATCATATTGTATTAGGATGAGAGAAGGAATTGATTAATCTCAACCCATATCTGATACATGATCTCCTGTTATATTCATCTCCCTGTTTCTCAAGTCTCAACATAGTAAAGGGATGAAAAGAGGTGCATACTTGCAAACTAATCATGAACCTTTTGGAATGTGATAATTTACACTCCTTTTGTTGATTTATGCTCTCTTATTGTGTCTATCTCTCTAGATCTCATCTACAAATAAGGGCTTAATTGCTTGACAAAGAATTAACTCAAGAAAGGAGGGATTAGAAAATTTTAATATTATTCTACCCTTTTGTCCTTATGAGACCGGTAAGTCTCTATGTTGTCAGATTTGAGATACCTCCATTATTTTCTATATATTAGAATAAATGATGGTAGCCCTAGTAGGTCCGATATCATTTGTTCAAAATATAGCATTCATTGTTATTGTTGGTTGTTCCTGCTCATTTAGTAGTCTACTCTATCCTTTGTTAAAACAAGTTTAGCAGGTGGGCGAATTACCCCGTACATGTTACTTGGGTTTTCTTAATTTAAAAAAAAAATGCTCCGATATGAACCCAGTTTAAATGATCTGCTTGCTTTCTTTGGCTTTGAGTCATACTTTGAACTTTTAGCATTTCATGGTTTTAGGCCTTCTTCAACACTAACACTTGGTTCAATGATTATGTCGTAGGTTGTTGATGCCCAACTTCCAGTGGAGGATCTAGAGATGCAGCTAAGAAAGTTTGCACTGGAGTGTATAGCAACATGTCAGAAGAAAACCATCTCCCCTCTCTGGCCGAGCAAGTAGCATTTGTTTGCATGGAACTCAAGCAAATACTGCCATCATTTTCCGATGGTAAATAATATATCATCTTCAGTTTACACTTTCAGTCATGTCATGTTTCATCGAATAACTGCTTTCTTGAGAAACTAGAGGTTGGTGCCAGTTCTGTAGTTGACAATGATCTCAACTGCTGTTTAGAATTTAATCATCTGTGGTAAATCAAAAATTTGTCGTTACTTGTGCTAGGTTTTATTGCACTCTCTAATCCTCAACAGTCCAGACTCTGTTACGCTATTTCCTTGCTGTGATGGTGCCACCATCACCTGCCACAAACTTCAACTCCATGCATGTGCTTTTACAAGTGAATCAGCGCAGCAGTGAAAATTCTTTACATGATTTCAAGCTTCATCATAGAACAGTGCATCTTATATTCTTTGCAAACTAATGTTCCTCAATCACAATTTCTTTTATTCAAGCTGCATTACATTTTCCCTTTCCTTTTACATATACTCGGATTGTTTTATAGATGCTGGTGGATGAGTTGGGAAACAAAAACTCAAAATCTTCTAGGCTTGAGCATGTAGTATTGCTTACTGTCAGTGTTAATTATCCTCTACTCAGTATGAGTTATGCTAATGGGCTCCAACAAGACCCCACTCACAGCAGCAGCGAAAATGCTTCACATGATTTCAAGCTTAATCATGGAACAGATTGTTAAGTTTCAAACTGATGTTACATCTTTAAACTGAAGTTGCGTTACAATTGTCCTCTTTTTTCCAAGTATTCAAAATGCTTGAGAGATGGTGTTGGATCATATGGAAAATAAGAAAGTCAGATCTTATGGCATTTGAGGCATGTAGTATTGCTTACTGTAAGGTTTTAATTGTCCCTTCCTCAATATTTGAGGCATGTAGTATTGCTTACTGCAAGGTTTTAATTGTCCTTTCGATATTTGAGTTTGCTAATGGGTTCTGACAATCATAGAGGGCAGCCATGAAAATTCTGCACATGATTTCAAACTTATCATAGAGCAGTACAAACTTATATTTTGACTCAAATTAATGTTCTGTAACATCTTTTTATTCAAGATATGTATCATTGTTTTCTTTTTCCAACTATTCAGACTGCTTGAAAGATGTGGTGGAGGAACTAGGAAATTGCGATCTTGTAGGCTTTGAGGCACATGGTATTGCTTTAAGGTGTTAATTGCCTTTTATCAACAAAGCTTTTGTGGATTTTGGAGTAGCAACTTTGTAAAGCCTTGCAACAAATCTTCTTGAAATATCCTGCTCCTATGTGGGAAATCAAGAAAAGAGAGGGTAGAAAATGCAATGAACTAAAATTGAGACTTTTGCATTACAACTTTGCAGAATTTCACCCTTGCATAGAATCTCATCGAATGCCCAGGATTGACAGGAAAGTGGAAACCATGGAGGGATGAGGGGTATTTCTCCCAACGAAATAAAATAACAGAGGAAAAGATTAAGAAGTTTATGCACTTGTGGAGAAATGGTTGTTGGGAATTGTAGGCTGATGGTATGAACACCCTACAAATAATGACAGGTCTTTTATTATATTAAGACATCAGCAAGGAGAAGTCTCATTTATTATGTAGTCAAATTTGGATTCCGCCATCTCTAAAAATTCAAATGACTTTCTAGACGTGATACCCTATACATACATGCATATAACACATATAGAAACACATACATAGAGCGAGAAGGGTGAAGAGTGATTTGATCACAGAGGTTGCACTTCAAAAATCAATACACAAATTAAAGCAAATTGAATTGAAGAACCGCTCGTTGGTTGAAGGTAGGTTTCTCCAAAAAAATTTTTATGACATGACCTTTAACTCTAATTTAGGCATTAAATCAAATACAAACTAATGCTTCAAATATGACTCAATAATAAAGAAACATGCTTGAATTATTTTAGTAACAAATGTAGAAACTAGCTAATATTTAATACGATCTTTAACAAAAAAAAATATAGAAAAATTTAACGAAAACTCTCGCTTCTATGCAACTTGGCATGGTCTAGTTAGTCATAGTAGCTGTTAGTTGCATCCTTTGTTGTATCATATGCATGCATACATACATATTCATACATACATCAACACATCTATCCATCCATCTATACATACATAAATACATACACAC